>NC_052536.1:37487491-38102960 GCF_016699485.2 Gallus gallus
TAGGAGAAAGATTCAGCCGTACACTCCTCTGTTCCCACTTCTCCCCACGGGTCTCAGCAGAACACTTTTCAAGCAAGAAAGAAAAAAATGGGCACTGTTGTCGACAGAGAGCATATAGCCTCCAGCATTGCTCATTGCTCTGGGCAGGAACAGGACCTCAATCCAAACCCAACGGTAGGTAACCATCACAAGAGAAGCAGCCAGCAGACACAGAGGAGGAAGACAGCAGTGCTCCAATGCAGCCTCCCGGGTGTGGTTTGTATGCTACCTTTTTGTTTTATTACACCTTGGGGTCTGATTTGAATGGTGCCCCTTCCTGCCCCCTCCAGAGCTTGCCAGCTCTCCCTCCACAGCTGATTTTGGAGTCACCATCCTCAAATTCCTTCACAGCTATGGGGACTTACAGTTCATTAACCTCATGCCCAAATCACTCTCCAAGCCTGCGTGTGTTCCTAATTACCGCACATCAGCTTCAGTTTGCACCCTGGGAGGAAAGTGCTATTAATTATAAGCTGGACCCTAACACTTCCCAAGTTAACAGATGCCAAATTGGGTTTATAACCCAGTTAGCAAGAGCCAAGGAACCACAGGTCGCTCAGGTAGGACCAGGTTGGACACCCTGAGCAAGCATAACTGAGGAGGCACTGAAAATCAGCGTCTTCCTTCAAAGAAGAAGGGAAGGTAAAGGTTGGCTTGCAGGAGGTGGTGAATCCTCCCCAGATGATGCAAGACAAATATTAAGCTTCAGCCCCACAGAAACCTTGTGGACAGGTTGCAGTGTGTAGCCAGCACTTCTGCTCAGACCTGTTTCCAGGACTGCCTCAGGTGGCTGCAGAAGGTCTGACATCCCACTACCACCGGGCACAGCTGCTGGGGCTCCATGAGTACCTCTCTCCCTCCACGGCTCTGTTCTCACCCTGCACTTATTACCAGGAAATACAAACACATCTGTGGGAAGTGCTGCTTTTCTGGGCAACAGAAAGATCTAGAGATCATCTAGAGACTTTCTCTTTGCTTTGTGGCTTCTGAGCTCAAGGGTTGCTCAGAGATGCCTCTCCCCATCCAGTTACAAATACTTTCTGGTGAGATGAAAGCCACTCCTTGTTTCTTACTATAGTCTCATGTAATCACCTGCTCCTGGGGCTGGGGTCTTACAGAAAGCAAAAGCAAGTGTCTCAGAAACTCTTAATAAATGCTGAGACTTGGAACACTTCTGAAGTATTTTCAGTAACAACCTTCATTTGTCCCAAGGCATGTAGCAGCTCCCTGGCACATCAAGCCTACGCACAAGGTCCTTGCAGCAACGTAAGGCTGCAGAGGACAAGTGTGGTGTGGCTTTGTCAGCCAGGCAAGGCAGGCAGGACTGCGCAAAGGAAGGTTGAGCTCCGCGGCTGTCCCATCACCTTGCAGACAAACGAGGCCTGGGACCAAGCAAAGGTATTGCAAGATGGTGTTCAAACTCTGGGTCCCTGCTGCTCTGCACTGGCTCTGGGTCTGGACTTGTACCACTGGGGTGATTTAGTCCACCTGCTCATGGGATAGTTTGCTTATTGATGCAAAATAATGTGTAATCTCAGTTCTAACTAAAGTTCTGACCGCCTTAGAAAACCCAGAAGGAAAGGACAATTAATACAAGTGAGAGATTTTTGCAAGTCGACAGTCAGAAGACAAACGGAAGACAAAGGACAGGAGTGAGCACATGAATGTCATCTCCATTTTGCAGAAAGCCCCAGCTGCGAATGCAACCATCCAAGGCCACAGCAGAGGCGGCAAAAAACTCTCCATGTCCATCAGGCATTTTAACCATGAGCTCATGTGTACAAGATTAGAAAATGGATGGGTTTATGAAGCCCTTCCCAGCGCGCCAATTAAAAATGTTTCCTTTAAACTTTAAAATATCCATGGCAAAAAAAAAAGTTCATTCTGCTTCACCAGCCCAGCCAGGACTGCTACCCGGGGAAGCAGCAGAGAACCATGGCACACACTGCTGTGATAGATGAATTAACGTTGTGAGTCTGAGCAAGAGCATTCCCCTGCTCTTCAGCACAGGGGAAGGAATCAGTCTGAGTGGGGCAAGACGAGCTGATCGGCATCAGCTAAGCTATCTGTGAGGTCATCCTCCTTAACTCCATTAGCTTACTTTCATCTCACCAGCAAATGCCATTGTCCCCAGGTGAGACATTTCTCTTTTTTATCCTCCCAGCCACTGGCTCTCTGAAAACTCCCCACTCCTTACTGCGCTTTTTAGTCTTAGCAGCTGGAGCAGCAGGCTGGGGAATTCTGCCTAAGGTTTGAGTTCAGCCCCGCACGGAGGTGCTGCAGGAGTCCCCAGAAAAGCATTGGTGGAAAAGGAAGAACTCACTGTGCTCAGCAGGTGTCAGCAACTGGATTAAAGTAAGCATTTGGCCCACCCTCCTCCTGCACCCAGGCTCAGACCCACCGGAGCTGAGGTCCTTCCCACAACCTGAATGCCAATTTCTTCCCTGCTTCACTGTGCTCAGATCCTCCCCCTGCTGTGCTTCCACCCCGCTAACTTCCCTGATATTCCCCACATCAAACCCCTGCTA
Source organism: Gallus gallus (assembly GCF_016699485.2). NCBI lineage: Eukaryota > Metazoa > Chordata > Aves > Galliformes > Phasianidae > Gallus > Gallus gallus. Next base: position 37,490,059 of record NC_052536.1, read on the forward strand.
ACTTCCCTGATACGTCCCACACCAAGGAGCATGGGATCACAAATTACACAACATTACGGTGCAGAAATTAAGCAGAACGGGCTGTTCAGCTTGCACTCGCAGCCTTAAACACGGCCAAGCATCTCCAGCGGAAAAGTCCATGGAGGGAGGCAGCCGGGAACCCGGCGCTGTTTACACACCACCGGTCTTCATCCAAGTCCCGACTGAGATTTCACATCCCCTGTTGGGGTGACACTGTCGGGCCCGATCGCGTCGATGGTGTCCTTTTAATTAATCCTCAGGAACAGCGGCACCTGAGCAGGCGCTCAGCAGCCTGCATGGCCGCGAGCCCAGATCCACGGCTCCTACAAAAACCCCTAATGAGAGAAAGATGCTGCCATTGCTGGCCTCCCACTCTGTTTACAGACACTGTCTGGCAGCACAGCATGCTCTCTACCGTTTGGCTTCTGTGGACGAGGGGGAGAGGGAGAAAGGAGGTGAGTCAGCCCTTGGCCCCTTGCTCCCGAACGGCGATTGCTAATGCAATTATCCCAGCACAGCTGAAGCACTGTGAGACCCCGCAGCAAACAACGCCGAGCTCCGGCCCACCGAACATCTGGGCAGCTGCTGCCACTCGAGCGAGGCCAGATGCTCGGGGCAGTGCTGGGGATGGAGGCTGTTCCCCCTGCCCAGCATGGAGCCACGGCACTTTTGGGGATGCTTTTTGGGGCTGTGATGCTTGTACTCACGTTTGATGCAGTGGTTTGTGCCAGGAGCCACAGCCCAGCCTGAGCAGCACTGTCTCCCACAGACGTTCGGCCTAAACACAGAGACAAAAGGGAGTGATGAGAAGGGGGAGCTGAGGTCTCCGCAGCCAGCACCTCTGAGTCACCCGTCAAATTATTTCCTGCAGCATCTGATATTTCCTTCCAGATGGACCAGCAGCTGAGATCAAAACCCATCGGACAAGGGCTGAGTTGTTTGAGTGCCTGGAAGAGACCCCCCCCAGGGCTGCGTGAATGCAGCAGTGTGCACAGTGCCTTCTGAGCTGGGGCAGGGCTCAGCTCCCAGCGCTGGGAGAAAACACCCTCCCCCTGAGGCCAGCAGCTGCCATCTTTAACAACCTCGCGGCACTGTATTCTTTTCTGTGGCACTGGGGAGTGAACCAGGCCTCATTCCAGTCTGGCTGTTGCACTCCATACAAGTCTTAGGCTGCCACAGTCGAAGACACATCCTCTCCTATCAGAGTGCTGCAGGCCCACCGTGCCAGCAGCCGTGTCCCTGCGATCATTTACCTCCACCAATCCTCCAGTGCAAAGCAATTTCTGCCTAATTCCAGCAGGCTCAGATCACTTCCATGGTTGCTAATTCCAGCACTTTGACGCAAGAATGTTTTGACTGCCCTCAGACGGACAGCATCCTCCCCACCAGCCCTCACTGTCTGCTTTCAGGTGCTAATCGCAGGCCACTGTGCCTTGCAGAGCTGAAGCAGGCAGCTAACCCTGATGTCTCTGCCACTTCACACATTGACATGTCCACAAGGAGAGAGGATAGCAAGCTGCACGTTGCCCTCCGATAGTATGTACTCACCATGGAGAGAAAGTATAAGGAATTTATAACCTCTGCATGTCCAGGTAGATGGGAAACTCTGATTGTCAAAAGATACAAAGTTAGAAACAGTCAGCCTGAGGGCTCTGGAAAGCCTCTGGAAACCAAATTGGGAGTGTGGTTTATTTCTAACGCCGGACGAGGCAGTTAGGGCTTCTGACAGAATTTACAGGAACCATGGAAACATGCACATTTGTCTTCTAGACTGACTTTCAGAGGAACGCAGCAGGGTCAGAAGATGATCCCGCTCTGAACCAGCACTCCTGAATACCCACAACGTCAGATGGCAGCCCCAGAAGTGCCAGAGCTCCGGGTATGGGGCTCACACTTCAAAGGAGCCAAACGGAGAGGCAAGCAGGCATGCAAGGATGGCCCTGGTGCTGGCAAAGAAACTCATCTGTAGGGATATGGTCGCCTCCCACGGGAAGTGGAAGTGCTCTGAGAAGCCACATCATTTGGAAAATGCTATCCGGTCTTTCGGGATCAGTATTTTGTTAACCAGGTGGATTTTACCTGGAGAAAGTACTTCAATGCCCTTTGTGTGTCTTCCTGCAAACAGAATGGGCCAAAGTAATTCCTGTATTCACTCACACTGGCTGGCTGGGCAACAGCACTGGCTGTCAGCTTTTTGTCTATGAACCCAGAGATCTCTGGATTTCTTCTTTAAGACCTCCCCAGAAAGTATCCAAGCGAACTCTCATTTACAAACTGTGTAAGAGCCCACAAAAGGCCTTACGCTTTTTAAAGGTGTGTGAATCAATGGAGAAAACCATTGTAGAGCTGTAGCAGGTATCCGGGTCTGCTGAGAGACTACAAGCGTCAGCACAGGCATCTTTGCTTTGACTCTCACATCTCGCATTCTTCCCTGAGCATGGCACACACCTTGCCAGCCACATTGTGCCAGTCTCTCCAGAGGGCAGAGCCCTTTCTCTTCCTAACTTCAACCTGCTGACATAATCAGAGGCTGTTTCTTGTAGGCATGGTGAGTACTTTCTCCAAAGAAGCTGTTTTGGTCTTGAATCCCACTGTAGGTTCTTGATGGAAGGAAAGTTCAAGGTTTGTCTAAGTGTCTCAAACATATGTTCCTGATTGCTCTCAAGCCAAGCCTCCCCTGCCTTCATCACACTCCTACTGGCTACAGACAACCACTGCCAACCCCAGAAGAAGGGAAACACGAGCACTGAGGGATGCTCCTCAAGAGAGGACAGCCTGGCACATTAAGAGGGGAGCAATTCCTCAGGGAGCAAAGAGAGCACATGAAGGGGAGCGCCGCCTCTTTCCACAGCCTCCCTGATGAGGGGACAGGCAAAGGTGGAGGCAGGGAGGACTTCTTGAGCTGGGAGCATAATGCTGAAAGAAGCAGCATGTAGGGCAAAAATGGAACAGATCTATTTCCCACTAAGGGACCCCAAAGTTAGCAGTTAGGTGAGCTGAGGCACGTGCAGCAGCAGAACAGCTCTGGGGGCTTTGCTGCACGGGACCCAGTGCCAGGCACATCTGGCTCTAGTTACAGCGTTCAGTTGACATCTGCGCTGGTTGAATGCTGTGTGGTTTCCCTGCCTCGCAAAGAATGCAGCTCAAGCCCCTGGGGGTCTCAGGAGCACGGCATGTTTACTGTGGTGCTTGGCCAGCTGCACGTGCTGTCACCAGCACCAGGGTAAGCACATGGCTCAGGCACGAGCCACCCCCGGGCACATGGGGCTGCTCCTAGACTGCAGAACTAGAGGGCACACAGGGCTGCTCCTGGAGCGGCAGGGTCACTCCAGCCTGGTGTCATCGTCCCCAGGGGGCTGCTGGCCCATGGGACGGCAATGCACCCTCATCCTGGGCAGCCCACGGAGATGGCTTGGGATGTTCCCAGGTGCTGAGACTTGGCTGTCTGTAACACTGGACTACTATGGGATTCACGGATCATCCTGCAGAGCTGTTCCTAGCCCAGCTCAGTGACACAAAGCTTCCTCCACATTAAGAAGTACCACGCATGGCGCTGGCTGCACCAGCATAACCCATAACTTGAGCAACGGAGCCACAGTAAGCCAATCCTTCACAACTCTCCTTGCTGCCTCAGCCAGAGGCCAACGCCAGGGTCAGGTCCCCATCACACAAAGTGGGAAGCAAGCACCCAGCACAAGAGAAGCCAGCAAGATTTCACAGCGCTATTTGAAACCCGAGCCGTGCAACTGCGATGAGCACTGGGGGAAGGAAAACTAGAAAACAGTAGTAAGATCGTGGCTTCACATAGTTTAAGCGTGTGCGCAGCCTTAGTGGTGATCACACAGTGTTTCTGAAGCACTCAGCAGAACCATTTTTTTTTTTTCAGCATTTGCTTTAACAGCGATCCATGCCTCATCTTTCAACTCCACGCAGTGCTCTGCTGCCAGAGCCGCTGGCTCCGTGCGGGTCATTCACAGCATCCTCACCGAAGGCCAGGGGACTATTAGATCACCAGGTCTGCCTTTATGCTGCATGACAGTGAACTCCGTCCAGCTGCGTATGAAATATTTGCAGTCAGACCCAATGAAGAACATTAGCAAAAGGCTGCTGGCATCGATGAGCCACTGAAAGTGCTCTGCCAAGTCCACATCAGCATTAACTGCCTCAACGCCTGAGCAGTCCTATACACACGCTGCGGAGCGAGCCGGTATCCCACAAAGCCGGGGTGAAGGAGGACTGCACGACCACGAGCAGCATCCACAACCCAACAACCGGGGCGCACGAGGCACAAAAGGAAAGCAGGAGGGAGAAGATGGAATTCCCAGCCTGTCACTCTGGGATTACTTGTCAAAAAGCCTCACGTGTCCCCAGATGTGAGGTAGGCAACAAAAGTGGAGGCTTCCCCAGAGTATTCCCCAGTTACCCATCCCCCTCCAATTTTGTATACATCACTGAGGACTTGTTTTCAAAGAACAGGAGGCATGGGGCAGGGGAACAAAGAGGGCCACGTCATTGGTGGATACGATGGTGTGCAGCAGGACCACCAGCTTGAGTGAGGAATACACCCAGCACACTAGCTGGCAGGTGCTAGGGCCATTTCAAGGGCCTGGGAGCTGCCTACCCTGACACTCAGGAGGAAAGGAATTCTATGGACCAGAAGCTGCATGAACGAACCTACAAACAGTTCAAACACAGGTCTGAACACATTGAACTGGGCAGCCACCTGCTCCATGGCGCTGAGTAGAAACAGCTCATCCACAGCAGTGAGGGCTCCGGTACGGGTCTGCAAAGCAGGCTGGGGGGACTGGGAAACAGGCAGGGAAGCAGGGCACAGAAAGCAGGCAGTGATGTGTTGTATCTTTTCCCTTGCTCAGTGATAAAAGACAGCAGGGCACCAGACACATCCAAACAGTCCATGAGCAAGAAACTCAGTTCTGGGTATGCTGCCGTCAAGCAAAGCGGGAGGACAGCCGCGCAGAGGAGGACGTCGTGCTGATTAACAGGCAGGTTTTGCAGGCCCAGGACACGGGCTCACAGTGTGCGTGATGACCTGAGCGAGGCCCCAGAGGTACCAGCAGAAAGCTGTGATTTGGGAACGAGGAAAGGCAACCCACGCACAGCTGGGATTTTAAGCCAAAGAAGCTATATAAATAAACGGCACCAGGGTGTAGTACAGCCTGCAGTGCTACCTGAGGAAGGGAAACCGAAGGTCACCATACCAGAGAGTAGAGGGAGCGCAGTGCGAACGGCAGAACAGAAAATATCCCACCTGGCAAAAAAATGAAATCGTGAACTGAAGTTCTTTAGGGGCCCTGAGTTTCCTGGATGGAAACGTGTCCGGTGCAGCAAGGGATGTGGGAAGATGGATGAGGTGGAAGAAGGGAGTCTCACGGAGCGGCTGGAGGCGGCAGTGAGCTCCGGGCGAGCAGCAGCGCCATGCGGTTACTCACCGACGGTGACTTCAGTGCGGCTTTCGTGTGTGAAAGCTCCAAAAGCAGCAGGTCACAGAGAAGTTTAAAAAGCGCTGATTTGGACTCCAGAAGAGATGGAAAGCCATTGACAGTAAGCCATTAGATGCACGTTCCAGAGTTCACGTTCGTGGGGATTGCAGCTCTCCTCTCAGCTCTCCCTTTCCAGAGCAGAGCGCACACGGACAGGGAGCGCAGCACTGCGGCACGGCTCCTCATCCCCCCAGGCTTGGAGGCCCACGGCAGCCCTGGGTACGCCAGGCAGCCGAATCCCACTGACAACAGGTCAGCAGCAACACCCTCTGCTGTGGGATGGACATTGTTTTCAAGGAGCTTCAGCACCCTTCCGCACAGTGTGAGGCTCAGGGCAGTCCCAGGTGCCGCTGTGGGCCAGCTGCTGGCACTGAGGGCATCACAGGGACTTGGAAAACGCTGCCCAGGGAGATCACTGCCCTACCACCCCACCACAGGAAGGCTGACAACAGTCAGCTGCAGGAAGGGTAACATCCTCCTGAGCCCAGGGCTGGGTCTCCCAAGGAATCGGTCCAATACGCTCTCCCTCTGAGAGGCTGGTAAAACAAGGGATAGGTGTGTCAGCAACTGCCACTTACCTGCCATTAGGGATCGAGACTTCATGTGTCAAACATAACTGGGAAGAAAAGCAAGGTTGCGTGGTTGTAAGAGACTACATGGATGCAGGAACATGCAGAAGGTATGCAGAGACACCTCTGTCTTAAAGGTTTGCAGTGAGGCAAGCAAGGGACAGAGAACATCAGGGATGAAGCTGCCTTTTGCACTCTAGTGAAGATACCTGCCCTTACTGGAGAAGAATTTCTGCCCGTGTCAGAGAGAGTAAACCCAGAGCCTGCACACGGCTCACGCACAGAGCCAACACACCACCACGTGGGTCAGTCAGGCTGCCCGTGCCAGGGCTCCAGCGGCCTGTCCTGGCTGGCAGAGATACTCATCGTGAGGGTCATCAGCCGCAGGGGATCAGAGGGGGAGCTGCAGAGCAGGGAGCCTGGGGGTGCGTCAGAACCGCGCCGTGTGTCTCGCTGCAGGCTCCCCGTCTCTGCAGAGCAGCTGCGGCCCTGCCATATGATCTCCTCTCCACCTCCTCAGGGCTGTGGCCAGAGCCTGGAGCTGGAAGCGGCTCTGCCAGGCAGCTCATAGAAGCCTCCCCCGGCTGAGCCAGCCGAAGCCACGGGAAGCTGCCGTGTGGACCGCTTACGAGGGGCCCATTACGGGAGGACGGAGCCAAGAGGCCGGGTACCTGCAGCAAGAGCCGCGGCAGCCAGGCTCCATCCCGCCGGGCCAAACGAGCCCCCTGCCGAGCACGGGGCACGGCTCCCGGAGAGCGGCGGAGCAGCATCCACTGCCCACAGCAGCGCGCGGCCGCCCGACCCACCGGAGCCAGCGGAGCACCGGACCCGGCGCTCTTACCCGCGGCGCAGCCCCGTGTGCCGGGCAGCGGGCGCCGCCCCGCTCTCGCACCTCGAGGCGAGCAAAGCGGATCGTCGCACGCGTGGGACGGCCGCTGGGACCGGCAGCCGCTGGCAGAGGGCTCCGATGGGAGCGCGGCTCCACGCCCCTCCCGGAGGGCCGTCCCGCCGCGCCCGAGGAGGGCAGCGGGGAGGCACGCAGCGCGCGGCGCACACTTACCCCGCCATCCTCCCTCTGCCGTTCGGCTCCTTCGCCCGCGGCGCCACCCGCGCCTTGAGCGCGCTCCTGGGTCGCTGCCGGGACGGCTGCAGCCCCTGCGCGGGGCCGAGTCCGGGCTCGGGGCGCTGCCTGCGGCCGTCGTTGGGGCTCTCCGCGGGGCCGCGCTCGGGGCGGAGGGCGGCGGGCAGGGCGGCCGGCTCCGGGGGGGCTCTGTGCGGCCGGGGCAGGCCGGGAGCGGTGCCCGTCGCCCCCAGGGGCGCGGTCTGTCCCCGCAGCCGGCGGGGATCGGCGCGGCGGGAGGCGCCGGGCTCCAGCCTCGCCGCCAGGTCCCGCTGGCAGTCGCCGAGTCCCAGCAGGATCGCGAAGGTGAGGGGCAAGACGCTGGCCGCGGCGCCCCGCATGCTGTCAGCCCGCGGGGCGGGCGAGGGACGGCGGCGCGGGGCGGGCATCCCCCCGGGGGCTGCGCTCCGGTCCGCCCGACGGAGCCGCGCCTCACTGCCCCATCTCCCCGCGGGGCTCCGCCAGCACCTGCTGCCCGCCGGGGCCGGGGACCGGGCCGGGGGCTGCCGAGCGGCCCCGCCGAAGGAGGAAGAGCGGGAGGAGAGCGGCCGTCCCGCCGGCGAGCTCTGGCGTTCCGCGGGCGGCTCCGAGCACCTTTGCGCCCGCCTCTGGCACTGCCAGAGCCTGGAGGGGATGGAGGGTTTTATTTTTGGAAACCTCCCCCTTTTGCGTCTTTTTGATGCTGACATCCCCCCTCTCCAGAGGACACGGCTCAGCCCCCCCTCCTTAGCAGAGGAGACATTCCAGCAACACCCACTTTGGCAAAGGGAAACAAACTACAACGGAGAAGCCTTAACCCCTGCCTGGCCGGGGAGGCCGATGCTCCGCCGGTTCGGGAGCCGCCCTCGCTCCCGCCGCCCCCGCTGCCCGGTCCGCGGCGAGCCGTCGGCCCTCGGCTCTGCCGGCAGCGCTCGGGGAGCGGCAGCGGCCGCGGCTGCTGCCGTGGGGGGCGCGGAGCGGGGATGCGGGCGCCAGAGGGACGCGCCGCCACCCCCCGGCGTCTGGGGCCCTCGGGAGCCGCAGCGTCTCCTCTGCCTGCCTGCTGCCCTGGTGGCATCCGCCGGTGTGAAGAGCCTTACTGCCGTCGCAGTCTGCTTTCAGCGCTCTCACACAGCCCCAAACCCAGCTCGGAGATTTACGCGTTTACTTGTAGAAAAGGACTCACCTGAAAGCTCCGGGTCCTTCAGCTAAGAGACGCCTTCCAGGAGTCACATCCATCAATAGACGTCAAATCCTCCTATCTTCTTCCGTGTGGGCACACGGGGGTGGAAGGTTGGCTCCCAGTGGCTGCTTTAAATGCACTGAGAAGGACTGGGCGAAGAGTGGGAGCGGGGAGAAGGATGTCAGGGGTCTCTTAGCAGACACATACCCAATTGACCTCATCCTCCGCCACATCTCTGCTGCTCTCCACTGCCGTTGGCCATCTTGGGCAGGAGCAGGTCCTCCCCGAGGAGCACAGGCTCAGCTTCAGCTGAACACCATGAGGTATTTGGGGTGGGCTCCCGAGACTGCTCACTGCAGCCCTTGCACGCAAGAAGGGCAGGGAAGCACACTGAGTGCACTCAAGCGGCCACCAATCCGGACTCATTACACCAAGCTCAGGCGGGCAGAAGGTATGGCTCACTGAGCATCCTGATGCAGACAACAGCTTCTGGATGTCTGCAAGAGGATACAAGGGTCATGGTGCGCGTGGAGCAGTCCTTTCACTGTACCCTCATGTCTGCCTTTAGGGTAGGGACTCTTGGGGCCAGATTCTGCAGCTCAACCACTGCGTTTAGCAGACAAGTTATCACGTCAACCCATGAATTTATCTATTCTCCCTTGTCCATCTGATGCGTGGAGGAGCTGCAATAGAACACAGACTCATCTCCCATGTCCACCACTCCTCCAGGCCCTCACAGGACCTACTGACTGCCCTCTGTTTCCCTCCAGCCTTTCCCACTGCAGGTACCCACAGCAGGGCTGAGCAGGTTCAGACTTTGACCTCAGCACTGACAGCTGGCTGCGTGGGGCAGTGGCATCAGAGCAAGGGGCAGTAGGTGCCTTGGCATTTCCTGGATGCCATCATCTCTCCATCTGCTTGGGCAGAATTCTGCACAGCCACTGAGCACTGCAAGCAGTGCCAGATAAGAGCCGAGGCTCAGCTCTTTGTTCTGAGGAAGAGGAATGTCCTTTCCATCCTCACCTAATTACTTTCTTATGCAGCAGTGGAAAGAATGCTTGTGCCTAAACCTGACACAAGAAAATTATCAATACCATAAACAAAGCCATAAACAAAGCTTCTCAAAGCACCCTGGCAGTGCTGGAAGCCCTGCGGGAAGCCCTGCAGAGGACTCAGTAGGATCTCTCCCTGGAGGCACTGGGTCACCCCAGAAAGATGCAGTCTCGGGGTCCGACAGAGCTGAGGAATGAGGTTTACAAACCAAGCACAGCCTCAGCTGGCTGTCCAATACCCCACACAGAGCGAGCACAGGGGGTTGGCGTCTCATCTCGAATCAGCCTTGCGTCACACCCACAGCCACCCCAGGAGCTGGGTGCTGAGCCCTACCCAGTCTCCCCATTCAAGTGGGCACTCCTGCAGGGATGCTCCAGAGCTGTTTGTTCCCAGCAGCACCTTTGCCCATCCGACAGGGAGCGAGGGCAGCCCCGATGCAGGTGAGCCGGGGGCAACGCACAGGCACAGGAATGCCTTGCATTTAGCTCTCCCTGAAAGCGAGTCGGAAACTGGGAAGCGCAGGGTGCGTGGAGAGCTGCAAGTCGGGCCGCAGCACGCTGCTCAGCGGGGGCTCAGCAGACAAACATGAAATACCTCATTTCTCAGGAACTCACGCAGACAGAGAGCGGCCGGGCGGGCGGCTCGCCGCCGAGATCAAACCCACGCCTGAGAAGAGAGATTAGCAGCAGGGGAGGGTGGTGAGTGGAGTTCAACAGCACAGAGCGTGGTCCAGGAGGGCGAGCTGCAGGTGAGCAAAGCAGAAGCACCACGTCCACCTCCTTGTAATTCCCTGCACCAGCTCTGGGGTGGCTGAAAGAGCAGCAAAGGAGAGGCCAAGGTGAGATGGAGTTGTGGCACCTCCCCAAGTTCACACTTTCCATGGCCAGCAGCATACCAGGGGGAACGAGGCAGCCCTTGAGGCTAGGGTGGAAAGGAAGGTGCTCACTGGGACCTGAAGAGAAGAGGAGCAAGGGTGCACCGTGCTGCCAACGTGGCCCGTCCTTCCCACCACCATTATGGTGGAGAAACAGGAGTGCTTGGGCAGCTGAGAATCAAAGTCACAGTGCCTGGTGAAAGAGGCTGAGTGGGAAAAGGTGGTCTGTATCCTGGAGGGATGGCTGAGGGTCAGTCCTCCTTCAGTCCCCTCAAAGAATAGGAAGCAGGGGTTCCTCTGTGCCCGGACCCCTTGCACCCTCATTCTTCCACCCTTCATGCCCCCATCACCTCTGCAATACCCCCTTGGATGAGTAGCACCTGGGAACCACGCTTCCAGGGCCAGTTGGCCCACAGATGTAGCTCCTGGCACCACATCCTTTAGATTAATTAGCTTGTTTTCTTCCTCTTCTGAAGGGTTCACAACCCACATGTGCTTCTTCCTCTGCTGCGAGTGGACCCCTAACGCGCTGCAGATGGGACACATTCCATGGATTCGGGAGCTGCCTGAAGTTCATGGGTTAAGAAGGAGCATTCCCCCCTGCTGAGGGCTGAGATGCAGGAGAAGGCCAACCAGTCACCCAAGTTCACAAATCAGGGTGCACAGCCAGTCTTTTGGAGGTACAAGTCACTGAAAAGAACCACCTCAAGGAGCAAGGGCACAGTAGCCCTGGGGAGCTGGATGGAGAAACAGCTTCCAGGCAGCAATTCAAGCACCTCTGGAGGGCACCTCTGAAACCAAGCACATTGAGGAAGCAAGAAAAGCAGTTTCTGGGCTTGAAAGCATAGCCAGCAAAGCCTCCAGAAACACCACTCCAAACCTTGGCTGTGCCATGACAGACACGGAGTTCAGCACTCATGCTGACAGGATGCCCAGGGAAGGAGATGTTCCCAAAGGACTGACAAGCTGCAAGGCAGGTTTTGGGGACAGCTCTGTCCATACACTCATGCTGGCCCTCCAGCCACCCCATCCACTCTTGATGTGTCCATCCCTCAGAGCCCCAGGACACATCCCAACCTTCCCTTGTGAGGGAATATATGCCAGCATATTGTCAGAAATCAGAACAAAAACTGTCTGACAGCTCCTAACAGAAAGCCAAGGTTTGCTGGGTTTGTTGCTCCTTCTCCTTTTGTCTAACCAGGGCCATCTCCAAGATGAAAGAGGGAGGCACAGCCGAACCAAGTGGGTGTCCTACAACTGAGCCCTTTGGTCATGCTGTTGTATGAACATACATCCATGCACCACTGAGGGCTGAGACCACATGCTGGAAAGGAACTTACAGCATGAGAGCAAAATATGCCACTGTGAGGGAGAAGAAACCTGGAGAGCGAGAACAGATGGCAGAACCCGGGGGATGGGAGTGAAGAGTGAGGCAGAGAGGAGACTGCTGCGGGCTACTGCTGCAGAAAGGCTCTGGTGGGGCTGACTGCAGAGCACAGCTGGCTCCTTATTTATCCATCACAGTATTTCAACCCTTCAACAACTCTTCAAGAGAAAGAAGAAGAAGAAGAAAAAGAAAACAGAGAGAAAACTCAGTTAGAATGTGACTCATGCAGAGCTACAGCAGCTCAGGGGAACTTGTCCATTTATAATTAATGAAGTCCTGTTTGCAATGATCTGACTGCGGCCTCCCCTCTCCCGGGGAGGCTGGGGCTGGCTTCTCTGCCTCCTCATACCCGTGGCTGGAGCTGCACGTGGCAGGGAAAGGTGGCCTACAGACTGGACAGCCCCGGCCAGAAGCCCATTCCATCACACCTTCCTCAAAGGAGCGAGGCTGCTCAGGGCATCTGCCCCATGGGGCTTCAAGCAGAGCACACAGTCGGCGCCCTTCAGGGAGAGAGGAATGGAAAGAAAGAGTGAGAGGAAGCTTTTCCAGAGGCAGGTTGTCACACACTGGACAGCCTGAGGAGATCAGGATCACGGGCTGCTACCCCTCAGCAGAAAGCTTCCCTTCTTGGTGGCTCGGACCACCCCAGGGGCAGTGCTTCCAAGGAGCCCGTGACCTGAAAGAAGGAAAAGACAGATCCAAGCAAGGTAACACAGTGCTGTCGCTGGACAGAAGAAACAAGATAGCGCCAGGAGCTCGTTCTGAGAACACCCTGCCATACGGAACTTTTCTCAGCAGCACCGCATTTTCTCAGCACATCAGAAAGACCAGATACAAACAAACAAGCCTGCAATCAAGCTTTGAATTCTACTGAGTGTTTGGGATTGAAGTCACTTAATTCCTGCGTCCGATTTCAAAGTCGTTTTCCCAAAAAGCTGTGACTTTCCTTTCCTTTGAGGTTTTGGTCCTCCTTTACAGCACTCCACTGCTAAAGGCACGGGGAACTCAGCCTAGAAGTCCTTCAGCCCAGCAGCGTTGTGTTTCAGGAGAAAGCTGGTGGCAGTCCTGCAGACCCCGCCGCAGAAGGAACCTGCATGGCTGACGTCGTGTTTGTATTTTTGCTTGATTACTCTGTCATCCCAAAATGGCATTGGATTTGAGGTGCTTTCCTTCCAGTGCAGGAGCTGGAAGAGCTGTGATCTCAGTTTGTCACAACGCGGCGATTCCAAGTGAATGTTAAAAGTCTTAACAGTAAGTGAATCTTAGAGAGCTGCAGAAAGTGGCAGCGATAAGGTGGCGTGTGCTGGAGCTCAAGTAGTCAGTCACCAGGCAATGACTGCTTCATTTACACTTTACAGTCCCATTGGGTAATCATTGGGATTAGGCTGAGTACCCGGTTTCCCAGCTATGACTTCACAGGCTGGGAATCCAGCTCTCTGCTGACATCAGAGCTATGAGAGCCACCCTCACCAGCTGCCCGCTGTCACCCACCCGCACAGAGGTGTGGCACACGCTCGTGGAGCCACAGCTGGGCGCGGGCTCTCGCCAGAAATAAACTCTCCTTCCTCATTGTTTTAACAAGGAAATAAACGTAGGGCTGGTGCACCCCGCAGATGCTCCCCCATAAAGCCAGGGCAGCTTCTCCCGAGCTGGCCCTGGTGCTGCAGAGTAGCAGCTGGGGGCTGTGGGACGTTGTGGCACAGCCCCCTCTTCCCTCAGTCTGGCTCCAGTTGTTATGAACTACGGCTGACCTACAGCTCTCTGCCTCACCTGTCCCTGCCCCGGCATCCATATCCTATATGGCACCAGCCCCTTGGCCCCTGCTCAGCTCGAGCCTCCAGCTGGCTTTGGGGCCACTGCTAGAAACATTATAGCACACCTGTTCTTCAGATGAGGGTTTACAGCCAAGGCGAGCACATCTGGATTGTGAAATAGACGTTTGGAAGTTTATCAACATGTTTCCAAACAGTCTGGGTATGGCAACGGCTCTGTCTCAGTGCTCTACTGGAGGAAGCAGCTGGCCCGGGCGGATGGTTCAGCACCCTTCTCACGCTCCGCACAGGCCTGGCCGAGCCACACAGACGCACGTGTCCCTGAAAACCCAAAATGCCTCTTCCTGACAGCCCAGCTCCAGGAAGCCATGTCAGTGAGGCTCTCACAGGGGAGCGGGGAAGGGAAATCCAGCGCCCTTCCCACCCCCGCGCCCGCTGACGCAGCGCACCCATCCCAGCCCCACGCCAGCAGCTCCCCAAAGCGCTGTGCTCATACCGATGGTCACGGAGCTGCTCTGCATCGTGTGCAAGGATGTGCTCCGGCAGCTCTGTCCTGCACCAGACGTGGCCGTCGGCAACCTCCAGGACTCCCAGCAGCGTCACACTGCCACTAATGGGTTTGTCAGCACCACGCAGATGTGAGCGGGGATCGTGGCCTGCTGCCCTGAGCCACTTCATGCGCACAGCCCTGCTGTTGTATGAGTTTCTCAGATGTGCACGTCTCGCACCCGTGCTCACAACAGACCTCCCACACAAATGCATCGTAAAACACTGATTTGGTTGTCTTCCCTGCCATCCCTTGCCAACAGAAGCACAGCTAACACTTAGGAGCATGAGGGACATGGGGACAAGGGGTGCAGAAGACACGTAAGCTGCCAGAGCAGGAGGTCTGCTTGGGTTGCGCGATAGCTGTTGCTTCCCAAAAGACCATTGGGTGCCCCAGGTCTGAGCTCACAGCAGCTGATGAGCAAACCTTCTCCCAGCGGTAAAGCAAGTGACACTAGATACAGATGTACTCCCAAAAACCACTCTTTCCCTGACTGGCACCCAGCAGCAGCTTGGCTGGCAGCTGGCAGAGTCTGTAGTCTGCACTCACCTTCCATCTGCTGGTCCACCTGCAGGTAAGGCAGTGCTCTCATCCTGCAGTGCTCACTGCTCTGCTCCCTTCTCCTGGACTGCCCCTCCCTGAAGGGGAGGCCACTTCACTTCCCCCACGGCTGAGGTCTGCACAGGTATCTACAGGGACAAATGGCACAAAAGGGGATGTTACTTTCAAGCTGGACCAGCACCTTCACTTCTGCTGTTGACTATGAGCATACCTGTTCTTTAGAGGCACCAATTCAAAGTAGTTCCAAGTTCAGAACACTTTGATGGAAGAGGCTGAGGAAGAACACAAGTGGGAAGGCCAGAAGTAACACCATACCTTCAGGGACTGACCTTTCATGACAGAGGTGCAAATGCATTTCTATAGTAATTTTCATTCAAATCAAATTCTTCATCCTTATGTATTCACTTTAAGAGACTGGATCTGGGGCAGCAGAACTCCCAAAAAGGCCCGGAAAGAAGTGCATCCTGACTCAGGGGAACTAATGTAAGAGCATCAGCACAGAGAGAGAGCTGACAGCTTCTAAACAGAGCCCATGATAATGGGGCTGGGGACAGTGCCCCAGGGTGCTAAGTGTGGGACCAGAGTTCAGTCTGGCTCTGATACGAGTTTATTCTGCTGTCTCAGACAAAGCACCTAGCTTTGGCCCTCAGTAACAAAGTGGACAAGAGACCACCCCACACACCCACCTTGTTTGCCCACATGCTTGCTGGGCCCTTTGGCATTGGAGTGAGCCAGGTTATATTGAAACAAAGGGCATAATGCAGGAGAAGAATTCTGAATTAAGGTGAGAGCGGTACGCATACCAGCGCTTAGGTAAAACAGGTGTGTTTAGTGGCACCTACCATTGAGCACACGTAGCATTGTCTTAAGCCCATACAAGGGCACGGTTTACTACCAGTGATGTCTTCCATGGGACTTGGAGAACCTGCAAAGAATGCAACACATTTCAGGATGAGAAGTACTGCAAGACACAGCAGAGGAGAATGGGTTGGAAAACAGGAAAGGAATCTCATTTGCATCTTGCCAAGAAAATTCATATCTGGATGTGCCAGTGGGACCACCTGCCCAGACAGCGCGTTTCTGCTGATGGAGGGGTTCATGCAGCTTCACATTTCTCAGTAAGTTGAGCTGGCTACCTCTAAGCTTCCAGGTCACCGGGTCTTCTGTCTCTTCCTTCTCACTGCAGCACAGATCTGACCCCCAGCTCAACCCCACACTGCTAGGACAAGAAAGTCTCACTCATCACAGCCAGCGCTTTGTTCAGGGCTGAGCCAACACTTCCTCCCCAGGGAGAGTGCAACTCTAAGGAGGCAGAGGTCAAGTGTGCTCTTCCCATAAGCTGAGGATTCGCCTTTTGCCACTTAATCCAGGCAGAGATTACACAGACAACAAAGAGCTCCTTTGGAGATGGGAACAGTGCTGTCAAACACTTGTGGCACAAGCAGGTACAACAGGAGACGTGAACGTGTGTCCTTCACCACAAACCTTTGGGGCAGCAACAAGAAGGCAGCTAGAAAAACAAAACATCCCCAGACACTCCATTGCTGATTTGCAAAACAACTCTATCATTACCACCAGCTGGTCAGGCTCAAAACCTGATGCTCATGTGGCTTCTGATGCTTAACTTCCACAGGTTGCTTCACTGCCTCGTCTCCTCCAGGGAGACCTGGACACAGAATAGCCTCACTACCACAGTGCCTGGAGGTGGATGTGTTGCAGCAGCTCAGCTCTGAGCCTGTCTGCACCACGACATGTCTGAGAGTGCTCCTGCTGCCTTAGCCAGCCTCAGCCATGGCTGTGCACAGCCCGGTGCTCTCTCCCACAGTCACAGATTGGCTGGAGGTGGGACAGGATCTCAGAAGATGATCCAGTCACAACTGTCCTCAGAGAGGGGTCAGCCAGAGCAGGGTGCTCAGGGCTGTCTCTGGTTGATTTTTTGAACACCTCCATAGATGGGGCAACCTTCTGCTGCATGGTTCGCACTCATCTAACCTCTAGGCCAGGAGGTTGTTGGCTTTCTGGCCGCAGTGGGTTTGGTCACAGCTGGAGGAGATACTGGTACCTCTTCTGGTGACGCTGTACCTGCACCATGACTCTATTCAACCTGAAGGCCCACACAGCTCCTGGCTCCAATCCCACCAGGGCTGCACCAGGAAGATGCTGACCCCCAAGTTACACGGCTGTGGTTCATCAGTTCACAGAGGCCCAGAGTGAAAGGATGGGGTCCTCCTCCTTCCACTGACCGAGCAAACAGAGTAATAGTAAATCTGGCCCATACCATTTTGCTCTGTTTCCTGCTTTCTGTTGAAGGTATCTGAATGAGCAGGGGATCTCATTTAGCAGGAAAACTTTTCTCTATCAGAGCTGATTGCCTCCAAGATTGAGGAGCACTAACCTCTATGACTCCTCCATAAACACCCTGACTCTCCCACAGCCATCCCTTCCTCCCTTCCACTCAGCCTACAGACAGTGCGAATCCACGAGGACCCCAATCCCACAAGCCTGTTTTCACTGATCTATACCATTTTAACTCCTGGTGCTTTTCTGGTTCTAATTATCTCTCTGCAGAGCTGATGACACTTAGACATTTCTTTTCCTTGGAGACTTTTTCTGGCACTCAGAGCCTGATTTATGCATCGCAGCCGTGGACATCCTAATCACCCAGGCTCACCTCTCGCTTGTTAACACCCTGGCTGGCTGAGGACCTGGACGTGCCTTTCCCTCCCATCGGCAGATCCAAAGCAGACTGAACCTTTGCCCTCAGTGAAGTCAAAGCTTTGGCAGGTCTCTCCTCCTACCCCTTTCCCCCTCATTCATCACTGATCATTAATCACAGCAGCCTCTTTCCGCGGGGAAACTGCCTGGACAGACCCAAACCTGCCCCTGCAGCTGACAAGCAAAATCCTGGGAGCAGGCACTGAACAAGGGCAAACCCAGTTAACTGCTGTCAGAAAATGCTACCAGCAGACTCAGCCTGGCCATTAACCCAGCTGCTGAGAGGGCACGGTGAGCTTGGAGCTCCTCCCAGACCCCTCAGGATGCTTCCAGCAGGGGAAGCAGCTGCTTCCCCACACTCCCATCTTCTGCTCTCGTTGGAAACCAGTTCAGAAACAACAGTTAGGGATCTAAACAGCTCTTAACACTTATCACCGCCTGTCCCCAGAGGAGGATCCAAATCCAAAGTGTAGTTACAAGACATGCATATCTACTTGCAACACCTTGTTGGAGGTATTAAAGAGTGGCACAATACAGTACTCAGGACACGACCACAAGTACTTCCATCCAGCCAAACAAGCCGGAGTCCAACTCTTGTCCAGCCTGCAAAATGGTGCGAGAGGTTCAGGCTGGGCACGGTACCAAACATTACAGCAGAGCCCCTCTTCGTGGCCCCCAGACATCTTTGCATTTGCGAGGGCCTGACGACCTGTCCAAGTTTCTCTCCACCATCCTGCTATTCTTTTTTGGGCTGTTTCTTGCTCCTTGTCCTGACAAGCTGTTTTGCAGGAGGCAAGGTCACCTCTCACGAGCAGTCAGCATTGCACGTAACACAAGGAGGGTGAGCCGTCTCTGCAAAGCAAACCTTACACCTCTGTGTTGTGCTGGGACACATCTGTCTGAGTAGCGTTTTAGGAAGGACTGTTCTCTGTCCAAGTCAGCAACCGCTGCCACTTGGAGAGACAGCACGACAGCACTAAGGGCTGTGACCTGGATACTCCTTAAATTCCCTCCTAGCCCTCTGCAGCGCTCACATCCAGCCAGGCCTGCTGGGAGGAGGAGGGCAGCTGGACAGGCGCCCCGCATGCTAGCTAGGCCTTTGTGTATTGGCCACAGGATTTGCATTTGAAGCCACTAACAAATGAGGTGAAGGAAAAGTCTGGAACCAGGACCAAGTCTGGTGCTGGTTTGAGTTCTGACTGCAGAGCAGCTGGTGCAGCCTTGTGGGTGATACGCAACTCAGCTGTCCTGAACACCCTTGCTGAACTGAAGTCTCCCCCACAGTAGACCGAGTGCCTTACTCCACCTCCCTGAGCTCCTGCAGTTATAGGTGAGGCAGTGACTCCCTGCTTTCCTCCCAAAGCAGACTCTTTCACAGGGGAGAATCAAGCGATCAGCTGCCCAAAGCAAACTCACAGGCTCCAAGACTGCACCAATACGTCATCTAGAGTGTTAGCATTCCTCAGCTCTTGCCGGGCTGAGCTCCCCATCCTGCTCTGCCTGTGGAGCTGGGTTCTAGCTGGACACCTCCACAGCCTTCGCAGGGATCCAGAGGCTGGAGCATGAGGTGCTCAGAGGGGCGGGAGGGGGAACACGGAGGCCATAGCTCAGGGGTAGATGAAATTGGGCGGTTGAAAACAAAAACACGTGGGTGTCAGGGCAAGAGGTACCACTGGGCCAGGCCCTCCTACCACTGCAGCTTCTACTGCTCCTCCTTTCCTCTGTTTTCCCACCATCTGCTGAGGCGACCACGGGGAGAGGAGGTTTACGAGGGTCACCCTTAGGCCAAGGCAGATGGAAAGGCCCTGCTGCGAGCACTTTCCTAGAGCCGGGCCAGACAGCTGCAGTGTGCCCCAGCCCCAGCCCAGCACATGAGAAGTACCCAGGCTGTGGGATCTGGCTCACAGCCGCACACACTGCTCTGAGGCTCTCCTGCAGGGTCTGAGCCTGCAGCTGGACACGGAGTGAATTAACAAGCTGCTCATGTCCTTCAGCAGAGTCTTGAACAAACAGATGATGCCAGGAAGCGATCCCTCTCCCTCCTCTCCCTCCTGCAGACTGTCCTTCTGGTCAGGGGCACTTTTCACGGCGCTCCTCAGGAGCAGAACCAGCAGCACCTTTGTTTGCTACACAGAGCTCCGGGCTGTCGGCTCCCCTGTGCCTTTGAACCAGCTCCAGCCTTCTCAGCACTGCAGGCATCCAGCCTGGCCTGCTGCAGGCCTAATTAATTCCCTTGTTCATTTACGGTCTCCTGTCAATAAAGCAAGTAATTGGTGCATAGAGGCAGCAGCTCCTCATTCCATATATGTGCCCTCATCCTGCTAGGAGGATTTTCCCTCACCAAGGCTGCCTGAAGCCATCTCCAAACAGGCTACGTGCATGCACGCACCCACAGGCAGGGGCACTAAGGCTGGTGTGATGCTGCCACACAAAATCCTCTCCCCTTCTGTCCACTCAAGTCTATGCACAGCCTGATGGATCAACCGTCCCACTGCTCCATTACCCACCATTTTCCCCCTCAGCCCTGGCACCACAGGGATGGGGCTGCACAGAGGGAGGCAGGGCACTTCCACAGGGGATTTCTGGGCAGGATTACCTCAGGGGTCCTGAACCAGAGGCAGCTCCTCAGCCTTCAGAAACCTCCCTCACCCTTGTTCTTTGGCCTTCTAGGGTAGGGGGAAGGGATCCCAAAGAACATGTTTGTGCTGTTTGCCTTAATAGGGTGTTGTATAACACAGGGGGAAGTGACTGTGCTGGGAACCCCAGCTGAGAACAGAGACTTTAATCCTGCTGCCCAGGGAAAACTTGGAAAAAAATACCTCCATCTGTTCCATTGCATTAGGCTTGTGGCTCAGAGGCTGACAGCTGACCCTGGTTGCTCGCTATGCCAGGGTACAGCCCCTGCCAAACATTGCCAGGGCAAGTGACCATGACTGATGGGAAAGGCAAAAGACAGCCAGAAAAGCTGGGGAGGGAACCCTCCCAGTGCAAGTGGCTGGAGAAGGGAGACAGCCAAGCTAGACAGGATTGGTGCACGTGGTCTTTCCCAGGGCCACACCAACACACAGTGTTAAGAAGTGACAGATGAAGCAACAGGACAGGGGATGAGATGCAGGGAGAGAGATAGAGGTGAGGAGGATGTTGCAGGTGGCCTTTCCCCAGGGGGAGCGGGGTTCTGGAAAGCTGCTAACACCCAGTTCTGTGAAGAAGCTGCCTATTTGTTCCCTATTCAAGTATTAAATTAGCTCAGTCCTAATTAGCTTGAGAACTATGACAGGGTTAAAGCGGATTCTGCCTTCCTCTTCCTGCCTAGAGCCACCAGCTGCCAAACACTCCTCCAGGTTCGCATCCTGCACCAGGCTGTGAGGAAGGTGAGAGGAAACAGGGAGAAAGCTGCTTTAACCCCTGTCCATCAGAGGCAGAGCCTGGTCTGTAACAGGCATGTTTGCTCTAAATCTCATTTAGCCATGGCTGGTTTCGTTACCCATATCCCTGTTACGCTCTAATCCTCCCCTAGGAGGGACAAGGAGAAACATTTTCCCTTTCCTCGGTCCATCCACGGAGCAGGCAGCTCTGCTTGCCCATGCGCTTGTTGCTTTGCAGTCCCTGCTGGCTTCCACTTTGCCCCTGTTTGACAAGGGGCCCGGTGGAGCTGCACGTTTCTTCCACACCTCTCCTCTTTTACAAACTTCTCCTTCAACACCTCAGTCTGTAGCAGAACGCAGACTTCTCTCCAATCCCTCACACACTCCCAAGCCCCCAGTGCTGAACACAGCGCCTGAAGGGCAGAGATGAGCATGCAGCTGAGAAATGCAGACTGACTCTCTAGAGAAGCTGACGATGCCCGCAGTTGATAGAAAAGCCCATTTAATTATAGCAGGCCCTAAAAAGAGAACATCAGCTCCCTGTGTATAAGCTCAGCTGCACTTTACTGGTCCACACGTTAAAACTCCCTATCCACTCTCCAAGTGATGACTAATCTGCATCTCACATCCCAAGGGAACGCATCTGATCTGGTTAGCATTACTGCTGTTATTTGTTCCTATCGAGTACATTACTCTTACTGAGCTATTTGTCCTGAGCCTCCTGAGAGCGCTGCAGGTTAATGTACACATGTAAATCCAACTTCCTCTCATGCATTTTTAATGCATTGCCTGCTGGAAAACAACAGGGCAAGGGGGAGGAGTGCAGCAGGGACCTGCGCTGAGCAACGGGATGCTTCCTGGATGCTAACTTCTCACACGCTCCTATTTGAGTGAGGGTTAGAAGCACAGAAAGAAAACTATAAAGAAAACACACACACACAAAAAATGAAAAAGGTGAGAGGAAAAAGGAAAAAAGAAAGAAGACAGAGAAAGGAAAGAGCACCCCACCATGCAGGGTTTCTGGAGACCCGAAGCCGGCCCCAACCCGTGGTCCCTCCAGGCTCCAGCTGGCTGTCGGCCCCCCCCTGGTGGCCACGCAGCTGCACCTTCCTCCTGCTGGATAGACACAAAGGTGACATTTCTGTACTGCGATTTTCAGTTTCGACAATTGGTAATAGCACAGGGCACGTTATCCCCAAGGCCCAGGAGCGGGAAGATTGCATATCACTGCTCTAAGTACAGGTAGAAGGGAAGGAGGCTGCCGGTTCTTCCTAAGCAGGGATCTGCAGCTGCTCCACACCAGCAGTGAGGGCTTCCACAAACCTGAGCGATCCCCTTAACCAGCACGGGGCCTCTCCAGACACAGCCGAACCTCTCGGAGCTGCTTTCGTCCTCCGAGAGAACCGGAGAGAGCTGCATTTCCCCGTGTTTCTTCATCTGCTGCAGTAAGTGGCTGTGCTGAAACTCAAGACGACGCCACGCTTCAGCTACTGCAGCACGAGAGCCCCGAGCAGCTGCTCGTTCTGCTAAGAGATGAGATTTCTAACATTATTTGGAAAATTGCATCAGTTTACAGGGCTTCAGCATTATGCTAGCATAAATCTCTAAATTAAGGGATGGGTATGGGCCAGCACGCTTCTCACAGCTTATCAGAGGGCTGTCTCAAGAGGGAGGGAAGAATGCGGTTTTGGCCACCGTAGAGTCACTCCCCAAAAAACTACCCAAATTTACTCTGGCCTTCACGTGCCTTGTGGAAAGGCCTGGAGCAGCCTTAGGCCAATTCTCGTTTCTCCATCCCTCATCTGGTGCGAGAGCTCTGCTGCCTCTGCCTGCATTCGCTGCAGCTTTACCCTGAGAGCAGCTTGGCTCTCAGCCTCACTCCCCATTTCCAGCCCAGCGTATGCTGTAGCACGCCATCCCTGCTGAAGGGTAGCGGGGAAAGGCTGGTTGGGAATTTTGGGTGAACTTCAGCTACAGCTGTTTTGTTTTACTGCAGAAGAAGAAGAAAAAAAAAAAGTTATAGCAAATTATGTCTAAAAATGAACACATTCATGCAGCAACACCTCCCTCCTACCATCAAATTCCATGCTCTTGAGAGCAGGGATTAGTGTTTCTCACGCATTCAGTGAAAAAAAGCAGCACAAACAAGGAGAAAGCTTTAAAAGAAAATCCTACCATCGCAGATTTGGCACCAGAAGGCTCATGCCAAGACAGGCTGAGGTTCTTGTGGACTTGAGGGTCTCCCATAAGTTTATTTCTCTTACAGTTCCCATAATCGCATACTCAGCCTTTTCCTGCTCTCACGTGCGAGGCAAGCCAGACACAGGATAGCCAAAAACATACACATTCATTTTGGGAACAAGGAGTTACTGCTTGGTTCAACCAACAGATTCAGCCATAACATTATGAAAGACAGAAAAAAATATATCCAAATAAAGCGTCGTTTCCCCAGATGCTGCACTCGTTCAGGTATCTGAAGAAAATCCTTATCAGCTGTTCAACAACTGAGCCAAGAAAAGCTTAGCAGTGGAACTGAGTGCACAAAAGCCATTGACAACGGCACAGCTACCCGGATACATCTCAGGTCAAACGGCTACATGTGGAACCAAGGACTCCAAGCCACCAGACAGACAGTTGCTGTTACTGAAGACACATGCTGGGGCATGCAGATGCTAGCACGAAGGGCACAGGCCCAGGTACATGCCAAACCAAATGGCCGTAGATCCAGCAGCAGCTCATTGTCACTGCTCCCTCTCCAAGACGCCATCAAGGCAAACTGGTGGCCAGGAGAGTACACATCCTGAGGTAAGGGGCAGAAACTTTAGGATCTACTTCACACTGAAGTCATCCAGCAGGATGTTTGCAGGATAGAAACATACCGTACAACATACAAACACACACAAGTCTCAAAGAGCCTCTCTTTCCCTGACTTCAGCAGGCCCTCCTGGACAATACAATGAGGCACGAGCAGTGCCAAGACGTGTAGCTCAGGGGAAGTCAGGTACCACACAGTGAGTTAACCAACTGCATTCTTAACTCACATAACAGATTCCTGACAATACCTTCTGGGTTTACCAGCTACTTCTGTCCATTTTCTGGTAGTCTCACAGCAGGCTGCAAGCCCTGAAGCAGAACACTGTCTTCCCCCAGGATCTCACAGCTCCTGGGTTCAGTCAGGCACCTGCAAGCCACAGGTAGAGATTGCCCTTTCCCCCCCACAGTAGGCCTCAGTGAGACATTGGGAGACCCCATGTGGCTCCTCATCCACAGACAGCACTAACCAGCTTGGTTACCTCCGCCAGCCCTGAAAGAACACAGAGTGAGAAGGCAGCATTTTTAAAATATTTTATTTATTGTACAAACTATTTACAAAATCAGCTACTACAACCACAGGCTTCCGAATTTTGGCTGAGCTCTGCCAGAACTTCAACAGAGAGGACTGGGATTTGATCTGTATCATCCACAGCTCCTGGTTTCTAAAAACATGCAACATGGTCTGCAGGTGCAGGCTGAAGCCAGACCCTCTGCACCTCAAAGCAACTTCAGGAAACACGGAACTGTCTGACACGGCACCGGGGTCCTAAAACTTTCTACATAAGTGCCTCTAGTAAGTTGGGAATAAATAAGGATAAAAAGAAAAGTAACAAGCCTCTGTCAGAAGAAACATATAGTACAGGTAACCAGAGCGCATCCCTGCTGCCAGTGTCAAGGGCAGCATAAAAAGTGAACACTTTGGAAAAGAGTATAAAGCTAGAGACAAGATTAGAAACACTGTGACGGATCCCAGGAACACGGAACCAACCAGGGGCCTGTGTCAACATGGAAATGGGTTTATTTGACTAAGAGTACCTGCACCCATCACAGTTCTGCCTGCACTTGTGTTGAGAAGAAATTCCTTGGCTCTGTATAGTTTCTGAGAAGCATGGGACGCTGGCTGCAATGCACGAAGATTTTAGGAGCTCCTTCCAGCAGAGGAAGAGTGCCCAATGTCCAGCTACTTTGTCCTTGGAGTAAAGCAGTCCAGCTCAGTAGAAGAAGGGAGAATTCCTGAGGAAGATGTCATTGGCAGACCTGGTCCATAGCTACAAGGCTGGAAACATTTCCACCGGGTGAGACTGCAAGACAAGGCTGCAATGTGGGAAGAGCACCAGGCTCACCTCCCAACAAACAGGAGCTAAGCCAAGCACAGCCACCTTCTCTCGATCCCTAGAGAAAGCAGTCAAGTGGTGGCACAGAGAACACAGCCACAGCTGCGGTGACCATGGAAGCCATCCGCAGCACAAACAAAACTAGTACTGCATTCTCTACCCAAAGGTCAGGACCTTGCACAAAGAAGCCTGCACTAAAAAGGGAGTCCAGATCCTACTGCAGTGATCTGTCAGAGCGCAATGGTGGCAATCTCTCAAGCTGGCAATCTCCTAGCACCTCAGCGCCTGTGGCAGAATGAATTCACAAGGCAAAGAAATCCCCCTGAGTAGACTCAATGCTCAGCTTGCTGTTTTTTGGCACCAAAATGGCTTGTTTCTTTCTGCACAGCCCAACAATAGGTAAGATGCTGCCTTAGTAAGAACATCCTCTAGATGTAGAACATTTCCTCAAATTCCCAGCCAATTCAACTAAGGTACACTGAAAAAGCATATACTTATCTAAAGAAAAAAATAATCCATAGTGTGCAGAAATACGCCTGGATCAGCTCAAGGATAAAAGGGGGCTAAGGAGGATGATGTGACTTTTTATTTAATACAGTGTTCTAAAGTTAGCTCAGGGGTGCCAGTTTGAGACGTCGCTCTGGAAGAAATCCAGCCATTCCATAATCCAGTGAAAGCTTAAATTGCAGGCAGTAGCAATGCAGCATGCCTGCATCTCCTGACCTGAACTAAAAGACTGTTGAGCACTTAGAAGATCTTCAAAAATTTTGCTTCACTGAAGAACCTACAAACATTCACAGACTCCTTTCCTCTTTTTCCTTAAGAAAGGCTGAAGAAACTGCCAAGCTAACACAACCCAATCATGCTGGTCTGTCCACTCCTCTCCCCACAAGTCATACAATGGTGAGTGCAGTATACTATCATGCAGGCTGTTGAGTGATCATTCGAATGAAGTTCCAATTTACATTTTTTTGCTGGAAAGCCAGCAGCCCTGAATGGAGCAGCAGGAAAGGAGAGCTCAAGAAAGAGCAGGCAGGAAGATTGGGAGGACAAAAAGCCAGCTGCTCTCCAGGCACCAAGAACCCTCTGGAAACCCTGCCTGAAATGCAGTAAAGAAAGAGAAGCTTCAGGCTGCTGCACGACAGAGGTAGAAGCCAAGACGCTGGGGGATGCTTGGGTGCAGGTACGGCATTCTGCCCAGAGCCATCACCCCAACAACAAACACAAGACCAATGTATATTGTAGCTGCTTACTGACCTGTCACTGTTCTTACACAACATATATACCCCTGAAGGTGAACGTGGGATAGGCATTGGTGCTCAGCAATAAGGGATCACAGTCGTGCCCGTGCCCCCTCTCCTGAGGAAGGAGAAAGAAGGCAAGGGCATGGGACAGCTTCCTGTGCAACATCATGAATCACTATCATAGACATTCAATGGAGGAGAAATTCCTCTTCCAGTTCATTTGCAAAGGCTCATTACCAGCTGCTGCTGGAGAAGGACGCTTCTGCTGCTGGACCCTGGTGGAGGTAGTACAGAATGACTGTCAGGGCCAGCGCTTGTGCTCTGATGAGACTGCTCTCCCCTTTGGGCTACCCCCTCCAGTGAGGGAGACTGCCCATTTTTCTCTGTGGCACAGGTGACAGACAACAGCATCCAGAGCAAGATGGAGAAGGAGAACAAGAAACTCTTCTAGGGCCAGGTGCTGAAAGAAGGAACCATTCTGCACCCTTCTTGAGTGATTGAGTTAGATGAGCTGTTGGGGTGCGTCAGTGAGGGAGCTGAGCCAAGACATGGAAAGTACTAAGGCTTCCTATGAGCCAGGTTTCCAGCAGAGCTCCACAATGGCCTTCCCCCTTCTTCCCTGAGAGCTACAATAAAGGCAGCTCAGCATGTTGTTTGCACCTCACTGCAACTTCTGCTCATGAACGTCATCTCACAGATGGATGGGTGTACAGGGTAATCCTGCACAGTGTCTCCTTGATGAATGCACCACACTCCTTCTGTTGTTTCACACTGAACCAAAGGGAGAATGAAGGACGGGAAAATGATGGACTCTTGATGACATATTTAAGATACAGAAAGGCCACATAACTTCTGGATGACAAATTCCTTTACACAGAGTCTTTGCTCTGCCCCCATTGCCCAGGTGAGGGGAAGGAGAACAGCTAAGGGACTGAACCTGGCTCTTGCCATGAAGAACAATGGCCAAATGGCCTCCTGGAAAGGGGAAATCACAGCATGCCAAAGCCTTCACAACCCTCACTGATAGCTAGCTGCAGCATTTTGTGCACTTCTTCATAGGAGTCATAGGTTGGGAGGCACAGCTGGTTAAAACTGTAAGACAAAAGAAAAATCCCATTCAGACTAGATCAAAAAGGAGCCGTCCCCATCAGCTGATTTTAGATGGGTTAACGCAAGTGTCCCACATATATTACACACTGCTTGCCCATCACAAATAGCTAGCATCATGCCCAAAGCACAGTGCAGGAAGTCCTATCACTCTGGGATATTTACCAAGTGTGAGCTGTCGGCAAGGTACTGTGAGTTGGAGCCGCAATGATCTGGAAAGATGGACAAAGTGCAGCAAACCCTCCTGGAGGCAGTTGGGATGAACCAGTTGTGAACTGTAACAGCCTAGCCAGCTCCTCCTGCGTGAAACTGGAGACCACAGTCCAAAACCACCTCATGACCTGTTAGGAAACAGTAAAGGTAAAGCCAGGTCAGGTAAACAAATCAGATAAGCCCGTAAGCAGATCACAAGAAGATCAGTCAATTTATCTCGCAACCTAACGTTCTAATAACAGTAACAATTTGCTGTTACCAGGATGAGACAGGGACAAGGATTACATCGTTTCTTTAAGTTAAAAGAAGTCTCACAACACCTCTTCCCACCACTTCTTTCCCTTAAGGCAGAAAGACTTCTGCTTCCCCCACAGATTTTATTTATTTTTAGAAATATCTGTGTTGTAAACGTAGTTGGTTGTCTATACAGAAGTTCATTTGCTTCTTGTGCTATGCTCATCTTGTGCTTTTTCACACCCTCCGCTACTTTTGCGGGAAGGTAAAACCATTCCAGTGCTTACAGACAGTAGCTTGTACTCCCATCTCTCTTCTGCTTGGGTGTTTTAGAAGTTTCCATTATTTTTCTAACGGAAGTGGCTTACATTCCCATACTGTTCCCACTAGGAAGATTTAAAGGGTACAAATTTAGACTACTACATCAGTAGTCTACTGTAGCACTGAATTCCAAACGCTCCACGTGGGCTGCAATCGTGATCTTAAAGCATCCCCACTAGCAGCAATTCCCACCACTTCCTCTCAAATCCCTGCTGAACTGCTCTTAATTAGCACATTGTTGGCTTTTTGTAAAAGGACTGCTGCTGCTAATTTTTTCCTGCTTGTACTTGATTAAACATTATTTCATAATACTCGTAGTATTACTCTTGACTCAGATCTTCCTGTTTATCTTTCTGGAAGCCGAATTTCCAACCAAGAAAGCAAAGCTGTTTCCAGTTTAATTTGTCTTCTGCTGTAGCTGGGCTAACCAGTAACAGCAAACAGGAGGTAGAAACCCTATCACTTACCTTCTCACGGAAGTGCCAGGATCCTCCTACCACTACTGCATGTGCCTTGAAGTCACAGACACTGATATCTCCAGTACCACACATAAGCAGCTGAAAGGCAAGAGATGGCAGTCAAAGTCAGAAGCTCAAGAAACAAAAAGACAGCTACTGTCTGATTTATAAATGCTTAGAAAATAAACATGTTGACATTATTCCACATCAGAAATCTCTTCATTTGTTAGAGAGGAGGCAATGTAAGGGTAGACATGCTTAGGAAGGCAGTGATTACCTCAAGCTCATTTTCATCAAAAATAGCCAGTAGATTCTCAGGAACTAACTCATTAAGACCTGGAAGAAAAGAGGAGAGAAGAGCAAAGTGTTAGCCCTTGGGGCATGAGGGCAGAAAAGAGAGGGGAGCAGACAGCGTGTTACCTTTCAGGAAGTGATCCACCTCCTCTCTAACCTGATTGGCCAGCCTGTATTGTGCAAGTAGATTCAGATAAAATATTTTATTTTCATTTGTTACTGGTACTTGAGCCCCTCCTGTCACCAGTTCAACCACCTGAAAACAGAAGATCACTTGACATGAGTGTGACCAGCAGCATTCTCCAAGCCTGAAGTCCCAACCAGAGCAAACCCCCCTGGCTAATGCCCAGCACAAGGTCCATTTTCTAGGGCACACAAAGTTTTCAGCCTCCCCTGGTACAGGTGGAAGGGGTTGAACTGTCCCACCTTCAGGAACTGCCTTTCTCACCTTCTCCAATTGTCCTGTTTTACTGTACTTCTCTTCAGCAAAGACCAAATCCATCTCACTCACATCATTGTTCAGTATGAAACAAACTTTTGATTTATAGAATTCTGGATCATCTGTTTCAAAATACTGAGTAGAAAAAAAGGAAGGAAGGAACATGAGAAAGAAGAGAGATTTTTGCTAGTTAGGATTCTGGATACGCTTCTACCACACTAACATTCATCTGTTTCCCAGATCACGTTTTCAGACAACGCTGGGAAGCTTTACCTTGTAGTGCATACGAAGTCCTATGATCTGAGCCAGGAAGGATCGGGTGAAACGAGCTCGCACCAGTTGTTTGTAAGCACCTCCCAGTGATGACTCATAAAGACACTTTCCTACTAGGCGGCCTGCAAACTCATACAGCTTGAGTCGTACATACGTGGGACGCCCTGGATTTGGATGCACCTGTAAAGAATAAAATAGTCAAGTACCAGACAACGCTATCACAGCTAGTAGCTATGAGACTTCAAGTTTAAGTTGCATCTCACTAGGTGCCCAAGGAAATTCAAGGTAATACCCTCAGAGCCAAGCAACAGAAATGAAATGCCTGAGCCTTCCTATGAAGAAGAACATGAACTGTTCCACATTCACAGGTCAGAGGCTGTGTTAAGGTACAAATGGATTCTGAAACATTCAGACCCAATAAAACATCCGGACACTCTGACAACATCTACTCTTTCCCAAAAATGTAGTCTTCCCTGCTGACTGGTATAGTGGTAAAATTATTAATACTCAAGGTCTGAAAGGTTTGGCTAAGTTTGTCCTAACTAAAATAACTTTCTTTCTGACTAAAAGCTATCAGTCTGAGCTAAGAAAATACCAGATGTGCCATTCCTACAGACTCTACCAAGATCCATCTCTCCACGTTGACATAGAATTCACTGCTTGATTCCTTCTTCCATCCCACCCAGAGGCAGGTAATTGGCCCTGTTGACTACCCAAATGTTCTCTTGCTACGCTCATAGTTAATTAAACTGCCTGGCCTATCTTAAAACTGTATGCGTGTTATTATGCACTTGGAGTCCCTATATTCTCTGGCAGTGGCTACCCTCTGCTTTTCAACCAGCTTTCCACATTTCAGTGGATTCAGATCATTAAGCAAAGCTTTGAGAAAGACAACCAAAGCAACTAGGCAGGCCTTCTAAAGGATGGGTAAAGCTGCACACTTCTTACTGAATTTAGCAGCAATGTTATTTAGCCAGCAGCATGCCAACGCAGAGTTTGGACTATTCAAAACAGAAAACTGCAGACTCACCAAGGCCTGGTTGTTATCACTAAAGCGGGTAAAGAGTTGACTGGTGGTATCAAATAATGCCTTACAGATGAGCTCAAACCACTCTCTGCGTGGACCTCCCCAATCCAGAGCTACAAGACAAAATAAGTTCAGTCATCACCCACAGGTCATCAGTTCAAGAGTTTCATGCATGCAGTTCAGTACTACCTGATGAGAGAACTCATCTCAATGAACAGCATTCTGTAGCAAAAAAGCAGTAGACAGCGACCCCAGCACACTAAGTTCTGTTCTCTGAGTCCTGATAGACACATTTTTACTTTAAGCCTCAGGCCTCTATCTGAAGTGGGGATAGATACTATCAGAAGGTTAATTCACCAACATCCACGAGAAGGTGAGAGCTAGAAAACCACAGATGACAGAGACCACATGAAACCAGAACTTCAGACTAAGAACTCTACTTCCTCCTCAAATAAAGTCACAGGATAACTCACCTTCTTCATCTTGAAAAACAACTTCAAAGTTTTTGCTCCAGTCAGAAACAGAAAAATTTCGTGTTGCTTTAAAAGACTGCAAATAAATAGATAAATAAATAAATAAAAGGTAAAATAGCAGCAGCTGTTACTGCTTGGCATCCTGTAACCAATACTGCACATGTGGATGGACAAGTGAAACTACACAGAACATAAGAAACAGTTCAGTACTTTAAAGTACAAAACCGAGAACTAGGAACTCCTGAGGTCTAATTCCTACTTGTTGAAAGCCATAGAAGTCAATTACTCATTCTCTATTAAGAGAAGGAGAGAAGCACTATCCACACAAATCTAGTTCACCTTAAAACCAGTATGAGGTTTAAAAACAACAGTCTTAGCACAACCCAGATGTATCCCTCCCAAGACTGCAGTATTGTTTAAAGTATTAAAATGCTTGTGGGTAGGAGCAATTTCTATAAAGCACTTTCAGCCCACGAGTCAGATTAAAAAAGGAATCTTTCAGAGAACATTAGAAAATAGCTTGAAGGGTTCACTGAGTTCACACTTAAAGCAAGTCACAGTGCAAAGAAGCAACAATCTTCCAGGTACCTAGAACTTCTTTTGTCCCAATTATAGATTTCAATTAAAGGAAAACCATTATACAGCAGTCCTCAACCATACAGTTTGCCTTGGTTTAGTCCATCTTGAAACATGTTAGGCACCATACTAGTCAATTCTTTGGGATAAGCACTGCTCATATTTTTCATGCCTGTCAGTCTTGTACATTAGAACTTATATTTATTACTATGGCACTGAATTTATTTTGTCTTACTAGGCTGTAACACCAGTGCAAATGATGGTGCAAGAATTCCAAAAATAACAGGACAAAACCCTTCTAATAGTATTTCTATGACTAATGTCATTCTGCATCAAGCTATTAACTGAAACATAATCTTGTAAACAGTGCAAGCTTGTACGTGCAAAAAATAATCCAAAACATGGATTTACTGAATATAAATCAAAAGAAATCTCAGCCAGTCCTGCTTTCCCCAGAAATGTTCTTTTCCATCTTCATAACATTTCTGTTATGAGACATATGGAAGCAATAAGTCAGGATAACTGCCTGCTCTGTTTACACTGTATTTAGAATGTCAGTTAAGAAATGTATTACATGAAGATATCAGATCAGATCAGCTTCAGTGAAGACTCAATCAAGGACTCTGCAGAATATTTGATGGCTACAAACTCATCAGTGTATGCGTGCAGCTCAGTAATACTTGATGTGAGAGCTCAATCACTGAACAGCTCTATAGAAAAAAGAGTAAACAAGGACTTGTGAATTCTTAGGTTCTGACCCCAGATCCAGTTCAGATGACCGGTCTCTCTCTGAGCCTCAAGCCCCAGTGTAAAACTGGGACAACAGTACCAGCATTCCTACATTTACACGTCATGCAAGCATCTACACGAGACATTTCTCAGGGCCTGCTTTACTCTATTTTTTTTTTCTTAATCAGAGCTGAAGTATCCTCATTACTAAATAAACAGACAACATCTTACTGGCTGCAGAGAAACAAGACAGCATCCAACATGTTACAGAATCTGAACACAAAGGAGCTACCTTAAGATTTTCTTCTTCTTCCAGTGTCCAGCTTTCTACTGGCATCTGCCAGCAAGCAAAAGGACTAATCATTTTTTGTGTGGCAGCCCTACTAAGTGCCAGTTTGGATTTGTTTAAGTATTGACATGAAGAAAAAGGATGGAGGTAGCTCTGGACTTGACTGAGGTGACCTCTACACTCAACTCACCGACTCCAGCAGAGAGTGACGGCTGACCTTCAGCGTGACCTTTGAATGAGGTCTCTTCATATGCACTTGACGCAGTTCTCGTTGAAAAAAGTTCACTTTGTCCTGGAAGGTCTCTGAGCCTCCTGAGAACAGTGAAAGTTAGGGTCAGGTCTGAGCTGGCAATGCTTGAAACAGTTAGAAGGCATTCCTAAGCCTAACTGCTTTACAGCCCGAGGATGAGTTTGTTACAGCAACATATGGGACAGAACTCTAAAGACAGTTTGTAGTTATTCTTGCTAACATTCAAATACTCACAGGTGTGCTTTAAAAGAGCATTACAGGAAAGCCAAACTGAATAGGAACAGCTGGCACAATGAAATATATTCACTGAAAGCACCAACAGTAACAGAATACAAGACTCCAGGAATCACTGCATTCTCAGAGTTTATTCAGTGCTGACACTTCATTGCCAAGCATAACTAGCAGACTCAAGTGCTAACTTCCCAACTACTATACCTACCTCCCAACCCTTTTACCTATGTTTTTATGCAGAGAGCGAATGAAGGTGGCTGCCAAGATGTTCCTCTCCTTGCAGCTGAGCTCCACAGGGGGCTGGATCCCATCATCCACCACCAGTGTCAGTAGTTTGTGCACAGGGTCAGGACCAAGATATGAAAACTAGAAGCAAAAAGATGCAAGAAATGGTAAGTACGATGCAGATAAAAGAATCATAGAATCCTTACAGTTGGAATGGACCTCTGAAGGCCATCTAATCCAGCTCCCCTGCAACCAGCAGGGACACGCATAGCTAGATCAGGCCCGGGGCCCTATCCAGCCTCACCTTGAAAGTCTCCAGGGATGGGACATCAACCACATCACCAGGCAACCTGTTCCAGTGCCTCACCACACTCACCATAAAAGATTTTTTCCTTATATCTAACCTAAATCTACCCTCTTTGAGCTTAAAACCATTTCCCCTTGTTCTATTACCACAGACCTTGCTAAAGGGACTGTCCCCTGTCTTTCCTGTAGATACTGAAAGGCCACTATCAGGTCACCTCAGAGCCTTTTCCAGGCTGAACAGTCCCTGCTCTCTCAGCCTCTCCTCATAGGAGAGGTGTTGCAACAGTACATTCAGCAGACAGAACAAGACCACCTGCACTCTCAGATCTTCTCTGCTCACTCATGCAGATGTAGTTAACAAGAAAACTGCTTCCAAATATCTGGACTCCAGTTGGGAGTCTGTTTCAATGCTTGTTCCTTAGCCAACACAGTCACAGTATTTTAGCAAGGTTATGAGGAAAACAATACAAATACAAGAGAAGTCATGATTTTTTGCCTCTAACTGGGACAAAAGGCAGGAAGGACTAACACTAGTAGTTCCTACTCAAAAAATAGCAGAATTTAGGCAGTGAAACAGTATTCCAGAGTCTGAATTTTACACAGCAAAGCTTCGCTCTGTGGGTAAAAACCCTTCTCTCCAAAAGGGATAAAAAACAGGTTCTCACTCACAAGGACTTCTCACAAGGAGAGACTCACCTTTGTACCAGGACATACTCGAAAGGTGAAAAGGCGCCACGGAATGATCTTCAGGTAGAATTCTTTCACTGAGAATTGCTGAGTAACCACAAGGAAAATAAAACATTAAAGGTCTCTCGTACCATTAAGGGGTGTTCCCCTAAGCCACTTGAAAGACAGAACAAACCCAGAGTGAGGCTTCTGCAAAGACTGATGACATGTTTTCTCTGGTACAATGTTTAAAAGCCTTTAAAACTGGCAACAGCACACAGAAGCTTCACTTGTTAGCAACACTTGACCATGAACACTTGCAACGCATGTGGGATACAAATTATACAGCAATAAGCCATTGTGTTCAGTAGAATATCACCAGCCTCATCATAGAGTACTCAATGTAAGTACCCTTGAGAGGCTGAATTCAGGACAACATTGTAACACAAGGACAAAAAATGGTCCGGAAAAAAGTCACATCCTGCCTACCAAAACTCTGGCTACCATTCCCTTAATTTTCACAACCATTTCATACTATTTTGGAAAAACACTTGTAATTGCTAAATCCAGGAGATTTGGAGAAACTTCTTTCCAGTTCATTTCTGGAAAACAAATAACTGCTAACTGTGGAACTGTCACCTTCTGAAGAGTAAGCTGAGATGAAATTTTAGCATCATCTGAAGAAAAATGAAATCATTCTTTGCACAAGCCTGTTCTAGCTGCAGTAACTAGAGAAAAAATGATGAGTGGCATTTCTCCATTGAACAATTATGCAACAGAAACTGAGCAAATATGAACAGGAACATCTTAAATAGCAGCACAGTAACAGTTATCTATCGTACAAGACAGATGCTCTAGGCATATATAGAGAGATCCAGGGATACAGTTACACAAGCATCAGAAAATGCATTACTAACTTTGGCATCCGAAGGGAACCTGCATTGGTACCCACATCTGGGAATCTCCTTTAGCAAACAACAACAGAAAAGCCTACAGAATTCCAGAATGACTCTCCAAGAATAAAAGGATTCAAAGTTCCTAAGGGCCCAGCAACTCATTCCCAAAGTCAGTTCTTCATGGTGCATGCTGTAGAGATCCAGAAATCTCCAGCAACATCCTCCATCATGTAACTGTTTCACAGTTCTCTCTCTCTTTGTTAGAGAAACAATTCCTAGATTAGCCTTTTACACTGATACTCATCACTGCATTTTTCAGCATGCATTCAGATTAATAGATTTGCAAAGTGAATTTATTAGCAGATTTAGTGGTATTTTCTTTCTAGCTCCCCTGAAAGCTCAGAGGCAATAAGAAGGGGTAATGGTTTATGCTAACATTCTCATAATAAGGGAATTCTCATTTTGTCTTGACTTGCTTGAATTCTGTTCCTTCTACTTATCCACACTTCATCCTCTGACTACTTTTTTTTCTTTTGCTTTACCAGTAACTTTCAAGAAAAGAGACAGGCAAAGCCATAAAACCTATTAAGTGTCTTAGTTCAAGTCCAGAGGTATAAGAAACTGAGAAACGGATTTGCAAGTCTGACCTGAACAGAGCAAAGGAAAGGCCAAAGTCTACTGAATAATCAGTGACAAGATTCCCATAAGGCTTTGATGAGACCTGGAAAAACAGAATCCTAAAACTTCAAGAAGTTCTCAGTCATGATCTTTATGTTTGCTGTCTATCCATAGGCAAAACTTTATCCAGATTTGAAGCACCTAAATCTGAAATTAAGGTGTAGGGTACAGGGAATGCTCTTAAGGGTGGTAACTTTGTGGTCTTTACCTTAGGAGACACATAGCAATACACTTTTTTAGGTTTCTTCACTTTCTCAGGAGTTTGACTGTCAGAAGGAGAATCTTCATCTTCATCCTCAGTAGCAGTAGAAGGACGGCGCTGGGAGGAGCTTAGGTGTGTTGGTGGAAGGTGCCACTGGGTGTTGGTGTAACTAGAAGCTTCATAAAGGTAAGCTTCAAAGTAAATACTGACACCTGAGGTGGAGACATTGCGTTCTACGATGTTCTTCTCATTCTCTGAAGGAAGTAAATAAGGGTTGTATAAATCTTAGTGCAGCCCAGAACCAAAAAGTAGAGAATGCATAGAACAAGACAAATTAATCCAGCTTTAAAGTAGTCAGAGTAAAAGGAAAAGAAAAAAATACAAAAAACAGAAGGCTAACATCCAAGGAAAAACCCGGCGACATGAAATTGCTAAAGTGAAAACAGGAATAGGATGGAAAAATTTCAAGGTAGCATCTTGCC
The DNA here is from genome assembly GCF_016699485.2 of Gallus gallus. NCBI lineage: Eukaryota > Metazoa > Chordata > Aves > Galliformes > Phasianidae > Gallus > Gallus gallus. Next base: position 37,526,467 of record NC_052536.1, read on the forward strand.
TGCCCTGGTTTCAGACTGTGACTAGTTTTTGGGGTTTTTTTGTTTTGTTTTGTTTGTTTTTTGGCTATTTTCTTAAAGAAACAAGCAACCAAATACTTCAAGCAACAACAAAAGCACATAGGTTTCATACAGTGATCTTCATCACTACAGCTCAGTATACACTACATAGCTAGATCACTTACTGTATGGCTCAGATGCAAGATACTAGGAAACAATAAAAGTTGCCTAATTTCAGAAGTAAATCCCCTGAGACATGCAAGAGGACACACATGGTTTTATCTGCTGAATGTACAGAGAACATCAGTCTTCCAAGATCTCCCTTGTCAGCAAGAAATCCATTTAGCTTAGCATTTTTAAAAGAATAGGTATTCCTTGAGCAATTAAGCATGGCTTGCCGGCAGCAACACTAAGTTTAGCTCTGCTACAAGACTGCACATAGCGTTCTGCAACAGGGCACCCAGAGAATAAACACTGAGCAGTTCCTGACTCACCACTTAGAACAATGATGTCAAAATCACCATTACTTATGGGCTGGTTCTGGTAGGAGATGCAGGCATGGAAACACCCTCTACAGTGCAAGGTGAATCGGAAGAACACTTGGCAAGTCTGCCGGTTGGATACCACAGATTTCTCAAACACAACGTCAGAGTTCTCTTCTTCTTGAGGACCCAGCTAAACAGAAAAACACAAAATAGAGGACAATTCTCTCTTGCTCACGTCAAATCAGTTCGCAAGGGATGAAGCTGTACTCACCTCATGGATGGAGAGGCTGTAATTGTGCTCATCGATCAGGGACACAGAATTGCTGGTGGGATTGTCATACTCATCTCTGGGAACTATCTGCAGGGTGTGCTGCTGCCCACAGGTCAGCACCAGAGTGGAGAAATGGCAAACAATTTTGGTTTTGGAGGGAACCACCATCCCTGGAGTAGAAACAACAGTTCAGAGTCAGAATCCCATGTGCTGCTACAAAGGAAAAGCAACGAGGGGCACAATCTGCTTGAAAACTGATAAAACTCCCAAAAGATTTTATGTCCTTAGATCCAAAAAACAAAGAAACTGAGCACTGAAACGCATAGCATGAGGCAATGGGGTCGCCTTGGATCAGAATCTCAATACTGGTAAAGCAAACCCGATCAGCCACCAGCCCTCCAAAGAATGCCTTTTTCTTCATTCTGACCTTCAGCTCAGAAGCTTGCCCACACTGCAGTTACAAAGCACAAGTCAGCTGGCATCCAAGGAAACCTGCAAACTCAGTTTATCAAACAAAATTAATCCTGAAGGTTATCTGAATTAAATCTGAGCTTCCTCTTTCTAAAGAGTTATCTTAGGAAGCTTTCTATCTATTTATAATGCAACTTAATAGAGGTACATTCAGTGAAAATGCGCATGAAATATAGAAGATTCTGATGGGTTTCAAAAAGCAAAAGTAGAAGAAAAAATTAAAAGGATAAAAAAGAAGCAGCTCAGAGAAATAGAGTGGGATATTCAAAAAAGGAAAGGAATCAAATCAAGGCAGTATTTTCAGCAGCATTTCCAGTACAGGATACCTTTGCAAAAAACATTCTCTGACTGTTAGATGGATCATAAAGAAATTATTACAGAACTGAGAATATGCCACAAATGGTTAGAGAGCTTAAGAACTAATGACTTATTCTATAAGGCAGTTTCTATTTTGCCATGTTCTAGTCGTAGAAAGTACATTTTAATCACAGGTCTGTTGCTGAGATTTATACATGGCAAGAGGAAAATCGTGAAAGGTAACCCTTTCCTAGCCACCTACCTATTTATTTGGAAATATATACACCTAATTCCTTTCAGTAATTCCACATCTACTTTTTGAATCATTACAGGGCTACCTAGACCTTACCTGGCTGAAACACCTTGTAGTAGGGGCTGTAGGCCACATTCAAGCCACCGAGTTTTATAGAGATCTCATATCTCCCAGCCCTGCGCACAGTGAAGGCCACTTTCACCACATTGGAATTAGGCTCCTGAAGAACTTCCTGGGTTACAGGAATATCAATTGCTAGTTCCACATGGCAGATGTGAACTCGCAGCCCCAGAGGCCGGTGAGCAGGGAAGGGCTGCCCATTCTTATAGAATAACTGCATGGGAAATGGAGAAATCCAGGTCAGCAAAAAAATGCAGTGCACAGAGAGACAGAAAGCAAGTTGCTTTGCAACCAGGGGGAAACAAGCACAAGAACCCCAGCTCAGCATAACAGAAAAAAAAAAAATGGACAGCTCTGACACACAGGCTGTGTTCTCCCAGACAAACGGCACAAGTAGGCATTGAGAAACCTCATTCTCTTTTCAGCTGGGGTTCACATGAGTGACCCAAAAAGAACATGCCTCTGGGCACTTCTCTGCAGTGTTAGCGTGCATCAGAACAGAAACCAAGAAAATCCACTACCCAAAGAAAAAAGGCAAAGTCACATCCTTTCAGAGAAACAAGCAGATCTTGTCCACTTGTGCTCAGCTAAGCTCTCCTCAAGTTCACATAGAAAACTGTGCAGAAGATGCTGATTGAAGGAGCTGACTGAATCCACACTGATAAGAAGCATCAGCATGAAAACGTGTTAGACACAGCCAGCTCCATCTCAGCAGTTGTCCAATTTTAGAAAGTAATACACCTCAGCCAGTACTTCCTTGCATGAATTACAAGAATTGCAAGAATTACACCTTGCAAGAATTACACCTCAAAATCCTAAGAGCTTGCAGCCTGCAGAGTAGCTCCTGCCTGCTGTCAGCAAACAGTCTCCAGTCAGCAAAAAGTTACTATTATTCCCTGCTTCTAAACAGTGCAGGGCCTGAAGTAGTATGTGTATGGGCTGACAGGGAGAGAAACCAGTGCATGCAACAGATACTGTTGATGAATAAGGGACTAAGCAAATGTGAGACAAGCGTGGCGTGCACAAGCAGATTGCTGGAGCTGCCATGAATAAGTCAGCGAGGTAAAGAGAATAAATGTAAATAGCAGGAACAGAACAAGTCAGTTTCAACTCTTTAATTCTCTGTTCTGGAGTCAGAACCCCTTCTTGTTTACCATCAAGTAAAATGGTTTTCCTCACCTTCTCAAAATGGTAACACAGTTGAAACTTTCTTCTTACTTTGATACCTTTCTGGCTGGGTAAGGTGGGGTGGAAAACACAGGAGCTCAACAAAACCCGTTCAAATGATCCCCACATAGCTCCAGCCCCTCAGTGTTCAGGCCCCTCATGAATCTCATTTGTATTCTTGACCCATTCCCCTAAACTTGGCCTTCTGGGAGTGGTGGGGAAAACAGGAGTCCTTGGCAAGCTTTTACAGATCAAAAAGGGTAACACTCAGAGTTTTTAGAATAACTTCTGGTAAGGTGGGGAACAGCCATGAGGCTTTACAGCTCTAGGGTTGCTAAAATGCTCAGTGTCATGCTCCCAGCTTCAGCTGCATGACCAAAATATATGACCAAGTCGGCTGAAGGCAAGGCTCAGCCCACTTGCTTCCCAGCAAAGGAGGCAGTAGTAGGACAAGCCAGGTTTCCTCTGATTATTCCAAGGATCCTCCAGAGACTGTGATGAGATTTTACAGGAGAGCAAACCTTGGATACGCACTTACAGAGTTCTGTAACACATTAATAGGGTAGAATACAAGAACAGGTAGCTTTCCTATTCCAAAGTTGGTCTCAATTAGAAAGTTAAAAAAAAAAAAAAGCATTTGAAGAGCCCATCCCTAACTCCGACCTACGTCCCTGCCCCAAAGATGCTTGGAAACAGAAATATTCCCTTACATGCACTCGGAAGGCCATGCTATGGCCCACCTCATGGGGGTCCTTCCAATCCCAGGAGATTTTGCAGGACCGGGGATCCAGGTAGTTGCCTCGCACGTAGTCATAAATAGTTCGCTCCCCTCGGCGTTCCCGGTCCTCATGCTGAAGGAAGCTGACTATACGTGCGGCAAGCTCAAAGAGGAACTTAATGGTGAAGAAGAAGGCTACCACAGATACTGTGATCCCACCTGCAGCAAGGAGAAAACAGATGGTAGTTGCAGTAGCATGATGAATCAAGCACCAAAGTCACATCCTCCTTATCCCAAGATGCCTTTTATTAATGACATTCTACTCAACTGCAAATTAGATGTTTAAGGCAGAAGCTATTGTGCAAACATTTATGGATTGTGTTATGCTAGAGGTTAGGTTAGAAAACAACACATCCCTTAAAACACTGCAAATGATTGCAAGTGGAGGAGAAATAGGCAAAGGTGGTACAGAGTCTCAGGCATGGCCAGCAAAAACACGAAATTCCCTCTGAGTTGCAAATTAGAACTACAGAAATTTCTCTAAGGGAAACAGTCAGATAGCCACACAAACCCTGGACATCACATTAAGCCTGAATTAAGAAGCATCATGGAGGCAACAACCCTACACTAGTTCTGAAGAGAAAAAGTAAGGGGATGGCTTAGGAGTGAGGTCAATGGAAGAACTTTGGAAACAAGAAGAATGGTAAAGGGGCAAGTCTGCCAAATGGAGGGCACAGTGCAGGGTGACAATAACTTCATGTTTGTTAGGTAGACTCTAACATGAAATCAAAGGCTTTCAATAAATTCCTCTAATGCCTACGGAGAGGTAAACAAACACAGTGGCAGCCTTTCCTTCACTTACCAATAATGTAAAACATCAGGTCCCTTCGGTGAGACACACAGCCGAGGATCACAGCTGCATCTAAAACACAAAATAGGCCAAGTCCAGACCAATAACTCTTCCTCACATACACTGGCCTAAATTTAGTCTATGATTCCTTAGACAAATACCTATCATCTATCTTCCTCTCCCAGGACATCTTTAAGGCATTGTTCCACAAGACTGAAATATACAAGCAGCGTGCCAAAAGGAACAGTTCTTGCACCATCACAAATTCCTGTTCCGATTCAGGGACCTAAAAGGACCATGTATTATCTTCAAAAAACAAACAGTGGGTTTGGGGTACTGAAGGATGAGCTAATTCTGCAGGACTTCAACAAAAATATCTGAAAGCTACTCGTTGGAAATTTCAAACCTCCAGGAATCAAGTCATGCTAGTCTACCATCAAAGTGTATAACAGAGCCAACACCAAAATGGACAGAAACTGACCCTCAACCAGCAACTTTAGAAGAAAGTCTATGGGATAAAAAGGATGTGGACAAGACAATTCTGATTGGTTCAGAACAAACAAAATCCTCCTAAGGCAGGGATGAATCCCTTTCCTTTTTTCCTGCCCTGTGGCTCTACTGTAGAAAGTAGGAAAAAGTGTCTACCTCTGCATACTCACTCCTGAAAAGCAGAAACTCTTGCTGATCAACTCGCAAACTAAAACCTTGATTTGTACACTATTAAGATAACAGAAATTTTTAGAGACACCAATCTAAAATTAAATTCTCACTGAGGGGGTTGCTAAACAAACATGTAGTAAAAAGACTACACCCTGAACAACATGTTCATGGTTGATAAGACGTAGCCGACAGATGGAACAAGCAGCAGCAGCAAATGCGTGTGACAATCAGACAAACAACTTGACATACACTAATGCATCCAATATAGCTCACCAAGTCACCATTCAGTTAGTGAGAAGCTACATTGTGCATTCAAACTGTCTTTAAAGAAAAAAAAGAATATATACACAAAGGAGGAATTATTCAGCAGTCATCTCAACAGCAGCAGCAATGGACACCAGCATGCAGAAGGCTTAAATGAGGCATATATCCCCCCAGGCCACAACAACAGCCATCATTTCCAGCCCAGCAAATGCCCTTTGCTGGCCCCCCACATACACTCCATCTCCCTGGTTAAAGAGCAATCACTTACCTTTATGCAACTGCTCATGTTCTAAAAATCAAAAGGGTGGTACCCATTCTTCAGCATCCTTCCTCCTTATGCCCAACTGTGGGGCAAATGTCAGCACAAAGAGGCCATAGAAAAGGCTGTCACAGAAAATGGAACTCCTGGAACTTGCATCACAGGAAAAACTGCTGAAAGGCGAGGACCTGAGCACAGCAATCTCTTCCTCTTTGTGGAAGAAGGTTGCCCTGAAGCACAGCTCCCTGTAGCCTGTAGTTTGCTAGCCTTCCTGGAAAAAGAAGAAAAAGTAAAGCTAGATCTGTCACTGACAACAAGTCTAGCAAGTACAAACAGGTGAGAGGTGCACTGCAAGAGTATCACTAGATGTCAAATCCACAGAAGCAATCCTATGAAGATATCAGTCAATGAAGTGCTTGGCTTCGACATGTTCTCAGTCTCCATGTAACACTCTCATTCCATATGATCTGCTGAAATTGGAAAGTTCAAGATGGAAATAAAAGCAAATAAATAACTTGTCTCCATAGGTTTCATCGGGCTCACGGGTTTCCCAGAGCAGCCAAGCAGCTCTGAGCTATTCAAAGCACAGAGAACCAGTTACGGCTCTAAGCCTACACATGCCACAGGATGCCTTATACTATCCTAAACTAATTTTTGCTGATGTTTTAAGTGTTCAGAAAACAAGTTCATAAGGCATTTCAGTTTCAGCAGCACGGTCCCCTAAATCATATCTTACTGTCAGAACTCCGATTTTAATAACGAAAATAATGTAAACTAACAAAAATAATACTGAAAATAATAAAGTAATAGGAAAATAAAATCTAACAGCATGAACATATGCCAGAAGATAAGCCACAGAGCCTACAGAGTCAGTATGCATGCATGCAGAACACAGATTACATAAGGGAGCGAGAATGAAACGTACGGATCCAGGCTCACCACGGCAGCTCTCTCAGAGTTCCACCTCTGGCAGGGATGCCAATGATGTGCTCCTCTTGCCTGTCATACCATCCCATCGGCTGTCACTGCTTCTCTTATACCCCTTCATCCACCTTTCTCTTCAGATGTCTCTTACTTCTCTCCATCCCAATAATCAAAAGCCAACTGCTGCTGCACACTTCCACTCAGGCTCTAAGCTTTCTAACTCATTGGAGAAACAACGGGTGAATTTTTGACTGTGCTGCAGAAGTCAGACTCTCGCTGCCTTCTCCTCCCCCACATCTCAGGAAGAGTCCCACCCACACTGCTATTTTCTTCTCTCCTCTGTTTGAGCGAACAGTGTTGCAGTCCTCAGGGGCATAAGTTCTTATTCTCCTCTTAAATAATGTTTCAGGTTTATGAACTCTTATCTTTGTATATTAAGAATCACAGATTAGCAATTTCTTTGATGTTTAAGTTATTTCACAGTATATCTCCAAGACAACATTGAAGTACAAAGTCCTCAGTGCTTGCCTATATGCGCTAGCTACAAATGCCTACTTGAATCTGCTCCTTAGTGGCTTGGCAGTGAAAGGGGTCATTCCTCCCTGCACAGCTGCAGAATTTCACAGAAAGTTATCAATGCTTCAGAATCTGTGAGATCCCCTCCCAGCATCTTACAGAACCTGCTTCTTTGGGTCACCAAAAAGCATCAAACTGACATCACGGGTTCATCTACCCATACTATTCTTGGCCCATAACTCCCCACACCACAAATAACAGCCTCTCTCCAGAAAGAAAAGAGCTGTAATTCCAACTACAGGTGTATCTGAAGACAACAGAATGCTCTTGTTTGGGATTGCAGGATGATTCCCTGCATCCAGCAAGCCGTCTCCCTCAGTCAGCACAGCCACTTCTCATTCTATCATCTCCACATGAAGTGGCAGGCAAGGCGCCAAGCTGGGCGACCAGCAGAGATGAAACAGCCATGGCACAGTCAGCTTCCCTCGAACACACACGCCAGCAGCAGCTTTAAGGATGCGCCCTGGGTAAAGCTCCCATCTGTGAGTAGCTGCTATTCAAGATAAGTTGCAGCATACACAGCTAAATTAAAACAGTATTGATGCTAAGAACTGCCAGCTTGCAACCTGGTAATCTAATTCATAAAAGCAGCAACATAAGGTACCGTTGTAGCTAGGCTAAGAAATGCTGAATTGACCTACAGGTTCCAGTGATCTGGATTTAAGGACACAGCTGGCAATGGTCTCCTGCCACCTACATGGAAAACGGGGATTTAGAAAGCTTCATTGTGGTTTGTCTCAAGGAGAAGTCCTTGCACAATTAGGATAGGCAGCCAGGAATCATAAGATGAACAACATTAGTGCCGTTGCCACTCTCAAGGCAGAAAGGAAAACAAGACTAGTAACAAGAATAAATTTTGCTTGCCTTACTGCTGCTGTGAAATCAAGGGAACACAACACAAAGCTCCAGGAAGCAGCACCAATGTATCTGTGCATAGGAGCCACAAGAACGATGCCACATTCAAGTGGCTATAGCTACAGGGCCAGCTGGGGTTTAAAAATGGTTTAAAAGCCTTTCTGCAATTTGGTATTGCTTCAGAACCATTAAGGTGACAGAACTCCACACCTCTGAGCAGAACATCCCTATCCATGCATGCAAACATCCACCACCAGCAGCCACTGCATCTCATGCCACACACACCACACACAAGACAATTCTCCTTCAAGCAAGAACATGCAGTATTTTTTCACATTAATTAAAGCACGTACAGAAAGACAAATAGAAATGTGAATGAAAACTTGGCTTTAAAATACACTCATGGAAGACTGAAGAGTCAGCTCAAAAGGCACAGAGCAGACTCAGCCCTCAAGGACAAAAGCTACAGCAGTGACAAAGGTTTCCACAGAACAAATCTGCACCTCTCTCTTCAGAGCTGGCATTTATCACACATGCATTTACATGCAATCCCAAGGAAATACTGGCAACATAAAATAAAATACTATAAAATAAAATAGTACAGGGAGACCTCAGTCAGCTGCCCAAGGACTTCCCACTGCAGGCGAACAACCACGAGGACAGCAAGCCATTTCCCAGAACAAGCAGGCGCTGCTTTGCAGGGCCCTCCCATGGGCTGCCCCTTCCCCTGGGCCAGGAAGAATCTCTCACGTGGTACATTGGGACTGCAGAGCTGATTTGGTGACCAGCATGCCAAACAAACTAACCACATTTGGGAGATACCAAGAGGTTTCAGTAACCTCAGAAAAACTCACAGCGAAGATAAGAGCCACGAGGCCTGCCTCAGCCCTCCTGCACAGGGCACCAGAACCCAAGTCCAAGGACATTAGAAGCTTTTCCTTCCCCGTGCAGAAGGGCTGCTGCAGGTCAAGTTGCACAGCCAGCAGAAAGCACAGCTTAGTAAGCCTGAGGGCCACAAACACTCCAAAGAAGCACAGGTACCAACATCCCCGCTGCTCTATTCCAAGTCCATCAGCACAGCACCGCCAGCACGGCGCTGTTTCCCAGCACACGTCAGCCCAGCGAGCTTATTAAAGGGTTGCACCCACTGCTCCTCCGCGCAGCCCGGTGCCCGTCAGCGCGAACAGAAGGGGCTCCGGGCCTCCGGGGGCCCCCGGCTCAGAGCCCCGAGCCCGGCTCTGGCAGCACCGAGCGAGAGGCAGAGCGGTCACAGCACTTCGTCTTCAGCGCTCGTAGCCCTGAGCCCGAGGTGCCGCCCCGTACGCTCTGTGGTACCGCCCGCCTCGCCCCACTCCCAAACCGGTAGCGCCCTTACCGAGCACCCCGCTTGACAGAGGTGCGAAACCACTGCCCCCTTGCCGGCGGCCGGAAGTGACGCCACTCCCGGTCCGCCCAAGAGGGCCGGGGCGCTGTGACGCATATTGGCGGCGCCGGAAGTGCTGGCTGTACTGGTGGGCAGCATGGTGAGGCGGGCTGGGCTAAGTTGGGGGGCTTTGGGTCTTGGGGTTTGGGTCTTGCTCACCGCATCCGTGTCTCCTTGTAGGGAAAGCAAAAGAAGGCGCGGAAGTATGCGGTGATGAAGCGCATGATCAGCCTGCGTGACCATCGCATGTGAGTGTAGGCCACTGCTAGGCCGTCTCAGGCGGCGCCCCGCAGCTTGGCGGCCCTTTCGGTGGCGCGGGGATCTCATCGGGGCTGCTGCTGCCCGCCCCAGCAGTGCGTGTACTTCCTTGCAGAAACGAGAAAGATCGGGCCAAGGCCCCCGCCAAGAAGAAGGAGGATCCGAGCGCCATCAAGGAGCGGGAGGTGTAAGTGCCACACTGCCGACTTTCTGGAGGGTGTCAGCCTCATACCTCTCCTTCATTGTAGGATTTCGCGTGATGTCGATCACAGTTAAACGATTTGTATTCTTCCCTACAGCCCCCAGCACCCCTCCTGTTTGTTCTTCCAGTACAACACACAGCTGGGGCCTCCTTACCACATCTTGGTGGATACCAACTTCATCAACTTCTCCATCAAAGCCAAGCTGGACCTTGTGCAGTCTATGATGGACTGCCTCTATGCTAAGTGTGAGTGTCTGCTTCGCTTGCAGCTTCTGGATTACATGGTGCCACGATGTGCCCATGAAGCCCCTATTTGACCTCACCACACTAACTGAGGGTAACAGAAATATTTAATAAAATGTGTACTGTAATCACAGAGCTTGTTGGGGATGGCCTGTGGTAGCCCTGAGACTATCTTTGTCGTCAGACAGGCAATGGTTTTAAATACTCATCTCAACAAAGGTAAAGCAGTGGTATTTAAAAAATCTAAAATGACCGTGGGTTTGTCTAACTGCTGCTCAATGGCTTTACATTTCATCACTTTGTATCTTTAGCAGTTCTGAGAAGTTTAAAACTGCAAACAGTGGGTTACAGAGTTTCATGACATATAACTTTCTGAGCTGTGCTGTTGAGATCTGTAAAGAAATACAGTTTTGTTCCAATACAGGCTTCTAATGCTGTCATTTTTGCACATAGGTATTCCATGTATAACAGACTGTGTAATGGCTGAAATTGAGAAGTTAGGACAGAGGTATCGCGTGGCATTAAGGTATGTGCACAGTATTCCTCTCTGCTTCTAGAACTTTGTATTTTAATATAAAGAAATGGAATACATTTGCTATGACGGTACTTTTGTACAAATGGATTTTAGATCTTGAACTTGGTTTTATTTCTCTGGCTTTCTAATTTTAGTTCTTTGAGTTCAGTTTTAGATCACTTTGGAAATCTATATACTAGGTACAATATTAAGCTATAAATCTTTTTTTCCCTGAGACCTTCTAAATAACATTTTCTTCTTTTTCTCTAAATATTTAAGTGTAAAAATTTATAAAAATAAAGGAAGAAGTGACTCGGGTCTTTTTGAACCTTTCACTTATGCCTCATGTTTTTCCTATTGCAGTAGGTAGCATATACTGGTAATACAGAGCTGTGTTGTTGTGTGATCCCTACAAAACAAGTCCAGAGCGGTTTGTGCTCTCAAGGTTTACTGCTCAGTTGTATTGTTCTTTACCATTTATTTTGAGCTGCTGAGTTGTAAATTATCTGAGTGAAGCCCCTAAACATTTTTGAAGCTCCCCTTCAGAGAGGAAGTGAAGTGTTCCTGTATAAAAAGATACAAGGTACAAAAGATCAGCAGCAAGATCTAGAATTTCTCCTAGTGCTTGATGAGTTGTTTCAAATGATTTTTCTCTGCTAGGCAAGAACTTAACATTACAGAGAGCTTGCAAACCAATTTAAAAGAACTAAGAAATACTTAATCAGGCAGATTGCATTATTTGTTTGCTCATCGATTCAATTTACTGGAAGGTACCGTTTGCTCCATGGCTTAAGCCCTTGTTTAGAGGATAATATGCTGCATATCACAGCAAAGAGTGTCTCAGTTCCTCCATACTATATTACCACACATTTCTGGTCTGATCGCTGTGATGCTGCACATACATATCCCCACAGAATTGCCAAGGACCCTCGGTTTGAACGTTTGCCGTGTATGCACAAAGGAACCTATGCAGATGACTGTTTGGTACAGAGAGTCACTCAGGTATTTACCCATACTGTGCTAATACACTAAAAATTCCTGAACCCTGCTAGTTACTGATAACTTAAGTTTCCAGCAAAGTAACTGTAAAATCTCACAAAGAGACATTTTCAATACTTAGCACAAGTTTATTTGGAGGGGAGGATATAGTCTTCCCTAAGCGTGCTTATGTAAGACAGCATCAAGAAGCATCTAGAATGGGAAAGCTGTCATCTGTAAAAACTGGACAGAGTTTGAATGTTTCTTGGAGTCCGTTTTGATGAGCAGAATGACATTACTATTCTGTTACAGAATTCTGTACAAGTCCTAGAAATGCCTCACTATTGTCAGGTAGCCCTCTCCTGTTAAACGAGCTAATTGAATTGAGGCTTTTGCTTGGCTTTTGCACTAGTGTTGACAGGCTTGCCTCTTTTTTTCAGCACAAATGTTATATTGTAGCCACAGTGGATAAAGAGCTCAAGCGGAGAATACGAAAAATTCCAGGAGTGCCCATAATGTATATTTCCAGGCACAGGTAAGGGACTTTTGGCAGAAGGAAATGCTGCCAGGCAGAGTCATTGTCTGACATGGACTTTATTCCAGTGTACTTCTCTCCTGCATTGTCTATAGTGCAGGTTGTAGTAAAGGGCCTCATATTCACTCAAAAGTGAAAGTATAGCTGCTGCCGAGATAGACGTGTTGCAGACCTGCTTTTATTGCAGTCCATGTATTCACTACCTGGAAAACTTCTTTCCTTGAGGCCAGTGTTTCCGTAGATACATCTTGCATAGCAGCAGGAGGACTATAGGGCAGGTGTATTCTACAGATTCTTGAGGGAAAGTTCCTGTTCCGTCTTCTATTTGGAAATTTTGTATACCCTCAGCTAAGAAACTGAATTTACTTCTTAGCTAAAAGCTGAAGCAACTTGAAAGGATGCTAGTGCAGCAGTTTCAAAGCAATGGATCTATACAGTAGGGCCATTGATATATTGTAACAACATTTGCATGAATTTGTTTCCCATTCTTTCTAAAGCATTCATTTGTCAAATCGAGTGTTTTAATATTCGTTCTGCATCATGTACAACTCAGAACTTCTATCTTGCATAGAACCTATGTCAAATCCTTTCCAAGTGTGGTAGATACGTTTGGTAGCATGGTAAGGAAAGAAATAAGAATGTGGAGAGAAAAGGGTCAAAGTCTTGTGATGGGATGGGAGAGACACTGGGAGGCAGGTATGCTACTAGTGGAAACTGGGTCTACTAAAATGCAGGCAGAAGCATGTCAGAAATGAGGAAGCTAATTGCTATAAATACATGGTTTTAATTGATCTGTAAGTAGAAAGTGGCATAGAATATTTTCCCTCGAAACACCTTCACCCTTACTCATTTTGCCCATGTGTCACAAGTTGAATGGACAGGATTTTATTCTCCAGGGTGGTTCTGCTCCTAAATCCTAGGTCAGTTCTTACAGTAACATTTTTTTCTTCTTTGGGCTTGATGATTTCTTGACACTTGAACTCTGCAGGGTTTGAGGTGAAGGATAGAGGTAACTTTATGAAGTCTTTTTAGTTTTCTCAGAGGTGATATTTTTCTCCTTGAGGTTCTGAGCTGCAGATAGAAATGCAGCAAAGCTGTTCTATGTTCAGTCCTCCTGTGAGCTTGTTGCTGCACTAAGAGGGGAACAACATAGAATAGGTTGTCTTAATAGGTTTTCCCTCTCTTTTGCAGATACAATATTGAGAGGATGCCAGATGATTATGGAGCTCCTCGGTTCTAACCTGTCCAGCCAAGCCATGAATGCCAGGGCTCTGAGCCAGCATAAAGGTCCTTCTTGTTCCCATCCCTCCTGCTTTCCTCCTTGCCAGAACCCTGTTTGTAGGATACTGGACTGACTTCATAGCCTTGATCTTCTAGGAAAAAAAAACTCTGTGGAAGAGTGTGTTTTTATTCATCCTTTTTCTGACTGCACCTGATAATCCATAGCTTGGAGAAGGATATCAGAACAAGAGAACTCTATGATCAAGAATGTGTGAAACTCCCTCTTTGTTCTCACATGGTGACGGGTTTCACCATCCTGAATTAACTACTGGTGATAGTCCAACTATGACTGAGAGTGGAAACACAGAGGTATTAGAAAGTTCTTATCCCTGCATCTGCAGCAGGATGAGTATTCCTTTGGTGAACTCCTTTGCATCTACCCCAAAAGGAAATTGGAATCTGAATGCTGGAGGAAAGCCATCAAGTCTGCATCAGTAGACTGCCTTCTCTGGAGCCATGGTGTGGTGGATTTTAATTGAGAGTTGATGGGCTTTTATTCAACTGTATCTCAATACAGTGAATGAAATCAAGTTGTGTCCTGCTCATGTTCCCTAAACTCAGTTCATCCTTGTATGTTGAAGAGATTTTCCCTTGTTTTTGTAGGTGCTTAGTGCATACTTAATATCTCTTCTTACCAGTGCACCTTGTATTTAAGATATGATGGTATCATCTCACAGTCTGTCTACTGGGTCAGCCAGCAGCCCAGCCCTTTTGCTTAAATGCAGAGATGTTAGCGTTGTTGGCTCTGGGATAGACCTCTCCCTCTTGTGTGATACTTAGGTGCTTTAAAGTCTCGTGTAATGGAAGAGGAGTACACTGCTGTATACAAGAAAGTGTTAAACTGAAAGGTATTAGTTTGGCCTGGGACCAGAGTAGGTGGGGAGAAATCAGAGCAAATCTCACAGAGACCTGCAGCGTTGGCAGTAAGAGGGAAGGAAGTTGTCAGAAGAGTGAGGGGAAAGAAATGGTTAAGTACATGGAGAAAGGCAGTGGAAAAAATAAGATATATTGCTTCTGTCATTGTGAAGGTGTGTTCTGCATTCTCATATCTTCTCCATTAGGCTTTTATTTTTAGTTTGCTCTTCTGATCTCTGTTCCTCTGTGGTGGTGAGAACTGTTTTAAGAGAGGCAGGAGAGAAACTGAGAACCGCTGAGGCCCACATGCTGTCATGTGGCTCCTGGCCAAAATATTGGAGTTGGGGTACGGAGAAAAGGGGAAAAATTAATACTCTTGGTAGAACTAAGAAAAAGACTAAACTTCAATAGAGTTCATATCTTGCAGTACCCTACACTAGTTCAGTCTGCAGAGAATAGCTGAACTCGCATCCTTAAAGGCAGGCAGCACAAAGTGAAGGTAATAGCTCTCCTCTGCTAATAATTTCTTGTCCTTGGGAAATGCCCCGACATGCTAATTACCTTTATATTAGCACCTGCCTTTACAGATGTTGCAGGAAACTTTGGCTTGCCCTCTTTGCTTGCGGCAAGCTCATCTACTAGTCTTATCCCTGAAATAATACCATACTGACACTTCTCCACCTCCAGACAGAAAGAAGGTAACCAACCAGCCTGAAGTTTGATGCTGTTAAATTGCATGTTTCAAATATAATTTCTTTCCTTCTCTCTTTTTTTTTTTTTTTACACTAAAAGTATAGCCACGAACACTTGAAAGCCACACACAGTCCACCAAGGACTGAGAAATAGTTGTAGGATTAGATGTGCTTATTTGGTTTTCAAGATAATCCTAGTTCTGAAAGACTTCTCCAGGTACAAAGTTACCCAGAATTTTCCCTATGCAGATCACTTGAGTTAACCTGAACCGATGGAGACTGGAGGAGAAAGAAACTGTTGCTTATGGTTAATATCTGACAGAAGTCTCTTAGGTGCTGAAGAAGTCATAGGCACAGCAACCCGATGAACCTGTGGAATGTATTGGCTGCCAGCAGAATGCTTACAGATGCTACACAAAATGAAAGGAAACAACTATATTCTTGTGTGTGTGGGTGGGTGGGTGGGTTAGGGTGGTCTTCCCACAGCGTTGTCTCGTAACTGACTTCAAATGTCATTGGAAGCTCTTCTCATAGCTTCACACCTGCACGATGTGGCATTTCAACACGAAGCCCAGCCTTTCCGTTTCGGAGGACAAAGCTTTTTCCTGACCTTCCTCCTGCCTGAAAGGCTTTGGACTCCTCTACTCCCGTTCTTTCCTACTGGGGGGAGGCGCTCGGTTCTCCAGCCATGAACTAGAGGTGGAGCGTCAGAACAGTTGTTCGAGTTTTATGGACTTGGACTCGGCTGGCGGTGGGACCCAGCGCTGCCCGGCCGTTCGCCCTCGCGCCACACATAATGGAACCCAGCCCGGCCCCGCCGCCGTCCTCTTTCTCCCTCGGCCGTGCCAATGAGGGGCGGGCGGAAGTGCGGGCGCGGCGCTCTGTCCTCGCTTCCTTCCCTCTCTACGTGCCCCGCCGGCGGCACGGCGCCCTCCCGCAGTCACGTGACCGCTCGCCAGGAGGCGCCTCCTGACGCTCTAGCTCCGCTCTCGCGCCGCTCTATTGCCCGGGAGGGCGGAGCGCCGCCCCGCGCAGGCGCCGTGGGCCGTCCGCGCCGCCGCCGCCGCGGCCTGTGGAAGCGCCGCGCTCCGCTCCGCGCCGGCCGCCCGCGGCGCCGCCATGTACCCGGCCTGGGGCCTTTACGGGGCGGCGGGGCACTACCCGCCGCCGCCCACCTCCATCCCGCCGCCGCCGCTGCCCATCCCTCCGCCCAGCGTACCGCCGCCCGCCGTGCCGCCGATGCCGCTGCCCAGCTACCCGCCGCCGGGCCCCGCGCCCCCCGCCGCCGCCCCGCCGCCGCCGCCCAGCGGCACCTCGGGCTTCCTCAGCCTGCAGGAGCAGCACCTGGCGCAGCTGCAGCAGCTCCAGCAGATGCACCAGAAGCAGCTGCAGTCCGTGCTGCTGGGGCCGCCGCCGCCGCCGGGGCCGCCCCCCCCGGGGCTGCCCCCGCCGCCGCTGCCCGGCTCCTTCCCGGACTGGCAGCAGCCGCCGCCCTCCGTGCCGCCGCCGCCGGTGCGCAGCTACCAGAAGCAGTTCTCCCACCGCGAGCCGCCCCCCGCCGCCCGCAAGCCGCCCCCCGCCGCCGCCTCCCGGGAGCGCGACGGCGCGGAGCCGCCCGCCGGGCACGGCGAGTGGGGCGAGCCCGCGCCTTCCGAGCCCGTGCCCATGGACATGGAGCTGTCGTCGCCGCCGCAGTCCCCGCAGCCCGCCGCGCAGCCCTACCTGCCCGCGCAGCCCTACCTGCCGCCGCCCGCCTCCTCTCCGCCGCCCCAGCCCTACCTGCCCCGCCCGCAGGCCTCGCAGCCGCCGCCCGCCTTCTCCGAGCCGCCCCCCTCCTACCTGGAGCCCCCACCGGGCGGCGCCGCGCCGCCCTTCCTGCCGCCCCCCGCGCAGCCCTACCTGCCCCCCCCGCAGCCCTACCTGCTGCCCGCGCAGGCCTCTCCCTCGCAGCCCGCTCCGCCCGGCCCCGCCGCCAAGGCCGCCCAACCCCGCTTCACCCCCCCGCCCGCCGCCCTGCCCGAGGGGGGCGCGGAGGGAAGCACGGAGCAGCGCGGCACCCCGCAGCCCGACCCGGCCACGATGACGCCCCAGGTAAGGGCTCCGTCCGGCTCCCGCAGGTCGCAGCGGTATCGTACGCGCCCGTGGCGTGCATCGTGTGGCTTCTTCGGTCGGTTTTCCTTCGGGGACCGTGTGTCAGCCGGCCCATCCGGTCAGTGTGGAGCTGTGGCTGATCCTCCCAGCTGTGGCTAAAGCTGCACGAGTCTGCCTGCTGTGGTACCCCGTTCCCTTTGATATTCTGGAAATACGCTTTCTGCCACATGGGTTTGATCTTCCACTATAAGACGAGACAGAGCTTCTTAGGGAATACTCTGAAATAATAGTTTTCACTGTGCGCTTTCACATGTGCACTGGGGCCGAAATGACTGCCAAACGTTAGTCCAGGTGTGAGTACATTAGTTCAACTGTGAAGTCAGTCACAGTGTTGTGGGTGAAGTGTGGACAGCGGTGTGCGGAGCCTCCAGCTGTGTGCACGCCACCCTTGGCCTCCATGGGGCTTTTGCAGCACTTTGGGGTCAACTCGTATAGTTCCAGCTGCAAGAACAAAGCATAAATAGTCTTAAGAGTGAATGGGTTTTATTGAAGCTCAAAATACAATAGGATAGGTGTTTGGTCAGTTGTTCTGTGGATTCCGATTGAAGAACATCTATAGCAATCTTGTATCAGACTGAAGTCACTGAGGTTAACTTTGTTAGTTCTTGGGACGTCTTTAATTTGTATCTGTTAGAATTGTATACCCATACAGAAATAGCGATGGAAATGTATCCTTTTTTACATTTGTACCATGCAATCAATCCCTGCCTTTTAGTTCACAAATGCGATGTTACAAAGACTTTGGACTGGTTAATCTCTTACAGGGATACCAATGGGGCTCATCTTTACCAGCAAAACCTTGACAAGTCAGACGTTGAAAGGGAATACCATTGAAGGTGAATTCTTGAGTTGTTAGACTTGAGATCGAGCAGTGAAGTAATTTGTCCCCCATTATATAGCCAGAAGTGTCATAAATGGTAGGAGGAGAGAAAACCAGATTACTGATGAGAGTTTTGGGTCTTTGTCAGCGTGACTTTACGGCTGTTGTAACATGCAGAGGACTGGGGGCACTGAAATCCCTCAGCGGTGCAGGCTTGTGTCCCGCAGAAGCATGCTTCTATCGGTGTGTGTTGTGGTCACATCGTGCCGATTTCAGCCTCTGTGTAATGCAATAGGCGTAGTCTCTTGGTCAGCCAAAGATGGAGTAAGTGCTCCAATAACTGAAAGTGCTGTCAGGACTCTTCTGCATTACATCAGTGCTTCTGTGTTGTTCAGGAGCTGTGGAAACCTATGTTTTCACTTTTTTCTCACTTCTCTGTTAGAGCCTACAGGGCATGTATTACTGACTTCATCTGCTGTGAAAACTATGGGGCAGGGCACGTTGCTGTGTGTGAGTGTCCTTGTGTGAATCACTGGTCGTACTGCGATTTTCAGCCCTTTATCCAGTTGTTTGAGGAGAATCTCTTGGGTCTCTGGTTGAAGAGAATTCCATGACGGTGGGACAGGTGCTCAGTGGTCGTTCCTCCAGAAGCACGGCATCCAGCACTGTCCTTCTAAGTCGCCTTATAATGATATTTGAGAGGGATAAATGTAAACATCTTTTGTGTGGCTGTACAGCGTGCTCCTCCCTCACACTGAAACATACTGACCTCATCTCCGGGTTGCAGCCTTTACAGAAGTGTGTTTAGAGAACACATTGGTATGTTTGTGTCTTGCTAGGCTTTTGGCAGTGGAAACCTGCAGGCCTGTTCTGAGTGTCAGGTGGGCTCTCAGGGGAAGCTTGTGCTTCTCTTATACCTCTGGAAAGATCAAGTGCATGGCTCTGTTTTGAGAAATCCCATCAGACAACGCCTACCACTGTTACCACACCTCTTCTTTCAGTGTCCTTGCATCCCTGTCTTTTGGATTCTTTTTGGTTTGTGAGGAGGCTTTTTATAAATTGCTTTTCTCATCAGTGCATTCCTGGATGGAGAGGAAGGACAGAGGACGTGAAAGCTGCTGCAGAGCAGCCACAGATTCTCCAAGGTGATGGAACTGACACGAGAATGTAAGAATGGTTGCATTAGGTCAGACTAAAAGTACACTGTTTTGTTATTGTGACCTGAACAATGACTAATAGGAGATGCTAAGAGAAGAATTCATAAATCAAGTGAATAGTGATACCTCTCTAAAATACAGGAGCTGCCCTTGCCATGACTGGAATCTTTATCTGTAAAATCTGGAGACTTCTTCTTGGGGTTTATGCAGTTGTGCTTTGACTCCGTGGCAGTTCATCGCTTGCAGTTCTCTGGCAGGGACTTGCATAGCACAGGGCTATGTCAGGTAAAGAGCTGCCTCCCACCAGCTTTAAGTCTGTGTCCTGATCGATGTCTGGTATTTCTTTATTACAAGAGGAAGAGAGCTGCTGGTTCCTGCTCGGGTCTCTCTAATGTGCGTGGTCCTGTAAGTGTTGACGTACTCCTCTTTGGTCTGTTATTCTTTACGTTAGTGGCATCTCACAGTGCTTTGAAGCTGCTGTCATGTACTGACAGTACTCTGATTGTAGCCTGAAATATTTAAAACTGAAAGCTGAGCCACATCTTAGATGGAGAATTCTTTGGATGGAGCCATATCTAGTTACTTTTTCAGCTGCTGAATATTAACTGTAGAATCACAAAATGGTCTGGATTGGAAGGGACCTTTAAATATCACCTTGAAACCCCCCTGCCATACGCTGGGACATCTTCCATCAGATCAGGCTGCCCAGGGCCCTATCCAGCCTGGCCTACAACACCTTCAGGTCTCTGGGCAGCCTCTGCCAGGGCCTCACTACCCTCTGAGTAGACAATTTCCCTTAATACCTAGTCTGAACCCCCCCCTTTTCTTGTTTAAAGCCATTCCCCCATGTCCTGTCGCTGCACACCTTGAAGAGTTCCTCTTCTGCTCTCTTGTAGGTCCCTTTTAGGTACTGGGAGTAATTCAGAGTAATCAGAAATCACTTTATAAGTAATCTTCGCTGTTTTTTGGTTTGGATTTTCTTTCCCATCCCAACTTTTATTCAAATATTTCCACCACAATTACTCTGCCATCATTTTCGCACTACTGGTCTGTGTTCTATGTTCATGCTCATCATCTTTTTTGAACTTCTTATCCTTTTTACTGCTCAGGTTTGTTGTCCTCCTTTTCCCCTTCATTTTCCCTAAGTTAGTCTCTTAGTAAGTACACCTACTTGCTAGGAATAAAAAGCACTACAATTAGCAAGCATGGTACTTACCACATGCCTTCAGTACTTGGTCGTTTTTCTGCTTTTTGTTTTTGTTTTCCTTAATTGAAAGCGCTCTGGAGCAGGAAATAAATTCTTCTGTGTCTTTTGTGCCTCACGTATCACTATCTGAGTTTTGATTAAATCTTTTTACCTTCATTGCAATACTGCTGATAATGAAGTGAGCTTTTTCTCAAAACAAATATAAACATTTTTCTAGAATATTTTTATTCTGCATGATTATTAGTGACTATCATAAATTAAAATTCTTTGTTTTTTTTTTTTTTCTCTGAAAGCTGAAAGGCATTTGTCTTAGAAAATTTCTGCTTATTGTAGGAACAGCAGCAATACTGGTACCAGCAGCACTTGCTTAGTCTACAGCAAAGAGCAAAAGCCCATGCTCAGGGACAGCAGCAAATGAAAGGCCCAGGAGTAGGGAAGGATTCATCTGAACAGAGAGCAAAGTCTGAAGAAGGGAAAATGAGCGCTTCAACTCCACAGTCTGAACCTCCTCCGCTTAATGAATCCTTGCCTCCAGCATCTAAGGAAGATGAGTCGTCTTTTACATCCACTGAAACTCAGGTAGGCTTTGCAGAGAGATGCCACTCTTCCTGTGTTTTGTCCCATCTAGCACAACACGCAAATATTGCCATCAAATTCATATATATATATATATATATATATATATATATATATATATATATATATATATGCACTCATATATATAGTGTATAATAACAAATAGGGTAAAACGATGTTAAAAGAACATTTAAGGCTGCAGCAATAAATTAAGAAATCCATTCCTCATATTTAGACTTACACGGATGCCCACACATGTACCGAGCTTGACTCACTTGCACCTTCTCCAACACTATCATCTTTGTCTATGAGAAACACGTTGTGATGCCCAAGTGCAGAATCAAGTACTCTGTAAATGAGGAATGGTATACTTAAGACACTGTTTTCAGTGCTTGTCTTGCTGGTTGTCTGTTCTGACTCTCTTTCTCTCTGTGTATTATAGTTTGTCTGGAAGCCAAGGACTTAGTACAGAGCATTTAATATTTTGTCAGAGTGCTTAATGACAGTTTCTACGTAATGGATGGAGGTCATTATTTCAATGTTTGAGCAGATTACTGTAGCATGGTAGGCTGCTCTACAGCCTGTGCTCCACTTTCACTTATAATATGCAGGTTCCCACCAAGCAGCAAAATTATGCACTAGAATTACTTTGTTTTGTCATGAAAATGCACCGTTCTCTCACTGGATTTGCTGTGAGCAGCACAGAGCAGATCTGTGTTAATTTCTTACCTATTGTTGGTTTCTGTATGTATGAAAAACCTAATCCCCATCTGCTTAACCTTTAGATCAGACTACACAAGAATAAAGGAGATAAAAATCAGAACACTGGAATACAGAGTGATAAGATAATGAAAGCTGAGAAGATTCTTGTAAACTGAGTAGCAAACAAGTGCTTTTCTCTTCTGACAGAAGCAGTCTTCCTTTATTTATAGTATTTGCCTGTTTGTCTAGCTTAATATTGATCCTCCTGATGACCCCGAGGAAGATTTGAGATTGCAGCAGTTGCAAGCAGCAGCAGCTCAATGGCAGCAGCATCCCCATCACCGAGTTGGATTTCAGTACCAGAGGATAATGCAGAAGCATGCCCAGCTGCAGCAGATAGTACAGCAGTATCAACAAATCATGCAACAGCCTCCACATCTACAGGTGAAACATTCAGGAGATGGTATTTGTTATACTTTGTGGGTGACCTAACGCTAACGGTCTGCTGAAAAAATGACTAGTTGAATAATTTCTCATGGTTGGCTTATCTAACTACTTTTTCTGCGTGGGCAGAAGTCTATATCCCTGTTTCCTACTATCACTCAACTTTAGAATGAACAAAATAGCTTGAGAGGTGACAATGAATCTTTAATAGGATAGTGAAAATAAGAATTTACACTTTTAAGATTTTGAGGCATATCTGAGTGATACAGGAGCAGAGTCGAATACAATTCAGACCTTACTCAGCTTCTAACATTTTCCTGCTTTAGAAATCATTCAGGAGAAAGTGGGCAGGTGATTGTGTGAAGTAAATTGGTAGCTGCTCTATTTCGTAGTTTTGAAAAAATGTGCAGTGATGAAGTAAAAATCTTAATTAGAAATTTGGATGATTATATCACTGTTGAAACCTCTAAGCTCTTAAGTAGACGTTGATTGCTGTATTAGTTGAACCGGCTTTTTCTCAGTTGGAAGAGTTTGTACGTTAAGCATTTATTTGTAGCTTGAGCTGTCTGTTTAAAAAATCTGGAAGTATAACCCCCAAAATCCTAGAAAAGTTCGAGCCCATCAGTATTGGCACCTGAGGAAAAACTGACTTCACTGTGCAAATTATGTCATCCGGCAAAAGTTTAAAGAAAAATAACTGCTTGTAGCTGAAGCAACTCTGTGCAGGTTAGGTTTAGAAATTGAAACCCTGAGAAGTAGTCACATACAGTATATATTGGAAGTGTGAAGATTGATTTAGGCTTTAGTAGCTATTGTTAGCATTAAGTAGTAACAGCTTGAAGGCCTTTGGTTATAGCTTTCTTCAGCTTTCCTGTATAAAACAAAATACAGTCTTCTATACATAAACGCTTGTCCTTCAGTGATACAATGTGTAAATTGATGTTAGGCATCAGTGCTTGCTTTTGCTTGGCTGTAGTTCTTTCTCAAGTATCTGCACAAGTCAAAAGTTGTGATAGGATGAGTGACACTAAAGTGTGTGGCTCTGATGGTAACTCAAATGATAAAGTTATTCCTATATTCTTACTGTAGACGATGTCAGTGGAGATGCAGCTGCGACATTATGAAACACAGCAGAAACAGTTCCAGCAGCTTCATAAGGACTGGGAGCGATCAATGAACCAACAGTGGCAGCATCAGCTTCAAACATATCCTCATAAAGACCAGCTTCAGGAGTATGAGAAACAGTGGAAAGCATGGGATGAGCAGATGAAGGTCACTCAGTCCCATTTGCAGGAAAAAGTGAGCTCACTCCAAAATTTGAAGAATCAGTATCCTGCAAATGTTTCACTTCCACCTCCATTTGTTCCATATTCCCAATCTGCTCAGGGTGGCATTCCTGTTATGCCTCCAACTTTGCCTTCAACTACACCTCCACTAGTTCCCCCACCTCTATCTTCTGTATCTCAGTTATCCAACTCCTCTGTCCCTTCAGGATCCAGTTCTCAAAGCAGTCAATCTACTGAAACACCAAGGCCAGCTCTGCTTCCCACTCCTGGTACCTATGCATCAAAAATATCTAGTTCACCTGTGTATTCAGCTTACCATTCTCAAGGAAGTTCATCCTTCAGCTCTTCAGACCACGGAAAGTCTCAAGTTCACCATAATAAACAAACTGAGCAAGGATGTGGGGAGCTGAAAACCCCTTCTGCGTTGTCTTCAACATACACACCTACCATGCAGGACAAACCAGTGAGGTCGGGTGGATTGCTTCCAGATCCTCCCAGATCAGCACGTTTTGAAGGCCCTAGAGGTCCTCGGTAAGGATACTTCTGTTGATTTATATATGTTTGAGGCTAAATGCATTTTGGTGACATATTAAGGAATGAAACATTGTCTTATTCTTGGATTTTCCTGAGGTCACGTGAGTTGTGTTTGGCAGAGGCTTTGTGCTTAATGTATACACGTTATGGCCTGCTTTTACTTATCTTTGCTTTAATTAGATAAATGCTATTCACCTAATCATTTCCTAAAGCAGAACACTTTTTTTTTTTTCCCTCCTCTTTCTTTAGTAAAATGCTTCGGCATGCAGCTCCCTTTTAATTCTCAGAGACATAATATTTCTTTTGTGAAAATAGGAAAGATGCTGTAAATATTTTATGCATCTTTACTGTCTTCAGCATAAAGGTGATAACTTGCATTTGGAAGGATGACCCTTCATGAAAAGCCATATAAATTCACAGCATTTCGTATGTGGTACTTGGAATGCAACGTAGGAATATCTAAAGCAGAAGTGTTGAGGGATTGTCTTTAAATCATTGCTATAAATGATGACGCTTCAATGCGCGCATTCTGAAAGGGGTTCAAGAAAGTATTCAGATATCTATTCAGTTGAATATACTATCATAGCTTATTACTAGAAATTTAGCTTTGAGAAGAGTAACAATTATTCTTTGTAGTCCAAATCCATTGATTGCACAGAGAAGTGAAAAAACTAACATCTTCACCTGTGCTTTTTCTTTAACTTCTCTTAGTGTGAGAGAGTTCTGTAGCTACATTATTTTCCTATTTACTGCACTTTCCAAAATGGCTGCCTGATAAGAGAGCGGTGGTCTTTGTCTTGCATGCAAATCAGTGTTTTTCCACATGTGTAGCAATACTTAGCATTCAAATAATTATAAATGAGAAAGAAGGAAAGAAATGAAGATTTCAGCCTTTGCCTAACACTGGGATCATTTTGTTTTGTATAGCATCTGATAGTTTTGATTTTGAAGGTAACTGTCTTTATCAAGGTAGAGTTTTATTGAAATTTAAACCTGCATTTTGTCAAGTAGGGGTCTGCTGCCTTACTCTAAAAGTCAGTGTTCTGTGTCTTTTATGTTGTTTTGTATCTGCTACATGCTTTGACCTGAGATCTTGGTTTTGAACTGTTTTCTTTCCATAATTGTCATGATATCAATTTGCAAAAACAACATCTGTTCTGTCTGGTCATTAGTTCAAGGCTGGTTGAAGTGATGCCTACTGAATTAAAAAAAAAAAGAAAAGAAAAGAAAAAAAAACAGTTTATTCCATTAAAGTATTTCTATCCTTGCATACTCTGGATTTTTATGACTGTATCGTCCTGTTCATTTGCATTGTCTTTGGTCCCAGAGTGATCATTCATGAATCCTAATTTGTGAAATGTTAGCAACACAAATTAATCTTTTATCACGTACAGTAATTTTCTGTCTCTCCATGGGTTTAAAAAAAAAAAAAAAAAAGATTAGCAATCCGTTTCTGGTTGTACAGTTAGGCACAGACTGTTTTTATCATTTGCTAGCACAAATCATTTTTTTACTTGTTCATTAGTTGAGAGCTCAGTGTTGTGTGACAGTAGGCTATGGATAATCAAGAATTTCTAGAAAGTGCATACAGTGGCTTTATTTCTGATGACACCTGAAGTATTTAAATAGTGTGGTAACTCTTGAGCATTGCTATATTGTGGTTGTATGACTGTTCTATGACTTTCCCAAAAATCTGTTTACTATTTGTTCTCAGTATCAGCAATAGAAATACATTTTTAATTGAACTTGTGATAAGTTAAAGACATAATGTATTAACTGCTACTATCCCAAAGTCACAGGTAATGATTGGGTGTATGAGGAGACACCCATCCACTCCATTTTAGCAATTAACTTTTCTCAAAAATCTGTAAAGAATGTCCTTAAACAAATTTCAGAATTTAGGAGATGAAATCCATCTTACAGTGCTCAAACTTTTCTTCTGGTTATACCTTCCATGTAAATGTTGATCCTTAGCATTTAAGATACGTTGCCACTATGCTTTACTATTTGTTTTTTCATTGTGTTTATCTTGACCTCCCTCACCCCAAACAAAGGGCAGTTTTGTTCCAAAAGAAAATGTGCTTTCTACTTTTTGATCTTAACTTAAGAGGATTATTAAAATTCTTTGACATTGTGTAAATGATCTCATTTGGTAAATTGTGCACTGAAACGTTAATTTTTGCAGCAAGTCAACCCCTGTTGGTAGGGAGGCAATAATGAATTGATATCCAGTGAGACACAGCTGTGAATCCCAAACATCCAAGCAGTTTGACTTCATGCACAAGTTCTATATTTTGTGTGAAATGAATTTCATTTGTTGTAGCCTGTTAGGTAAATCAGTATTTGTGCATATGCTTAAAGATTGGAATTTTTATTATATGATTGTGTGATTTTTATGCTTGTTTGCTTGACTTCTTGTGTTCAAGTGAGGGCAGTTGTAGGTGTTCATTCTCAAAAGGAATTAAAAAAAAAAAAAAAAAGAGAGATGCCATAAAAATGCACTTGTTTTAGGCATGTTGTCTTGCATGGAACTTAATATCACAAACTGTTAAACAAATCCTTTCTGAAAATATAGATTTTTCTGTATGCCATTCATCACCATAGTTGAGTAAGCTTGTTGCGTAGTATTAAAGGAAAAGTTGAGCAAGACCTATTGGTTTCGACAAAACTGAAAAGCTGTAATTTTCTCAATCAATTTGGAAGGTTTGTGGGGTTTTTTTTTCTTCCCTTTTTAAAGTCACATTAAATCCCAACATACTTAAGTCAAGTTTCCTTTTTAAGGTCTGCAACTGGTTTAAATGTCTTAATTGTGCAGTGTTGAAATGGAGATTTCTCCATGCTTCTGCAGTGATTCAAATGAGTTTCGTCCCAAGGCACACTAAATTACCTCAGTTAAATCAAGGAAGTGTGAAATCTTTTTTTAGAGTTCTGTTTGACATATTCATTTGAGTAAAATTGCCTTTCTTTCATATACAGATTTGATGGACCTCGAGGAAGAGGGTATGACAAATTTGAAGGCTCAAGACCAAGAGGGCCCCGTTTTGACTCCCAGCGCTCAGAAGGACACAGGTCACGTTTTGACCGACAGAATACTGATGGACAGCATACGAGTAGATGGGGCAATATCCCCCGTGGACCAGCCGGACAATTTTATACTTCCCAAAATACATCACATGCACATGGTTCTCGACCTGGTGGTCCACGGTGGAGGGGACCTAGGCCTCATTTAGGACAGCAGCAGTCACAAACAGACTCGAGATCAGAAAACAAAGAGCCTTTTACAGATGTAGCTGGCAATCAACAGACTGTAAGTGGAACGCAGTCTCCTCCTGATGTGAAGAGTACCAGTTCCGTTGAGCCAAATGAAGATTTGGCAGACACTCAACAGGAGCCATCCAAAGCTGAAGTCAAAGAAACCACTTCAGACCCTCCTAAAAAGTGGACGTGGAGTTCACATGATCCTAACGAGCAAGTAGAAGAGTCCAAAGCAAGTACTTCACCTATTCCAAACCAGAATTCAACATCCCTTTCTAGTAACTCTGTAGCTTTGCAGTCAGGTGTTGCAAGGACAGGAGGTGCAGTAACCCCTGTAACAGGCAGTGAGGATCTGGATTCCACAGACAGTCAGCTGCTTGATTCAGATAGTACCCAGGGCTTACCTGGGCCAGAAGGCAGGGGAAAAGGGTCTTTTATGCATGAAGATAGAGGCAAGGGGCATATAAACAGAGGAAGAGGACAGGGCAGAGGCCAGGGAGATGGCCGTGGCTGGGGAATGGGCCGTGGCAGAGGCATGGGCAGGATGGATGGCCGAGGAATGGGCAGGATGGACGGTGGCCGGGGAATGGGAAGAATGGACGGTGGCTGGGGAATGGGCAGGATGGACGATGGCCATGGCTGGGGAATGGGTAGGATGGACGATGGCCGTGGCAGAGGGTATGTGTACAGAGGCAGAGGGCAGGCTAGGCAGGCATCCATTCGTGGCAGAGGCATGTTCAGGAGAGCAGGCAGCAGGGAAAGGATGCCAGATGGGCAGTCAGGGAGCAGGGAGAGGATGCCAGATGGACGATCTGGCAGCCGGGAGAGGACGATGGGTGGCCAATCTGATAGCCGGGAGAGGGTGATGTCTAGCCGAGACAGAGAGCTAGCTGGGCGGCCAGGCAGCCGGGACAGGGGACAGCGGGCAGGCAGCCGGGAAAGAGGCCCTGTCAGGCGGGCAGGCAGCAGGGAAAGGGAGCCCATGCGGCGGGCAGGCAGCAGGGAGAGGGAGCCCATGCGGAGGGCTGGCAGCAGGGAGAGGGTCCCTGTCAGGCGGGCAGGCAGCAGGGAGAGGATCCCTGTCAGGAGAGCGGGTAGTCGTGAGAGAGGTCCTGTCAGGAGGGCAGGTAGTCGTGAGAGAGGTCCTGTCAGGAGGGCGGATAGCCGGGAGGGGGAAGCAGGAGGCAATATGGATAAACCAGGTCACCTAGGAGATGACCCTGACAATATGCCTCCTTATCATCGAGATGAGACACTCAGGGGCTCTTGGAGTCATGAAGATGAGAGAATGCATGAGGAATTTCCTTTGGATAGTAGAGATGACCCTTCAATGGAGCACGAGCATTTGGATGACTGGGAAAGAGAACGATACTGGAGAGATCACAACTCTGATTATCAGGATGATTCTGTAGATCCGTATGATAGAGATGACAGGCTGCCATCTCACCATTCAATGCCTCCATTATCTCCACTACCAGCACTACCTCATTTATCATCTGATCATGACAGACGAGATTCATGGTGGGATGACTGGAAAAGGCCAAGGGAGAGGGAACTCGAGAGAGATCTAGATAGAACTGGGAGATCCTCAGACATTTATGATCAAGATTTAGACAGAGAATGGGATAATAGAGATTGGGACATGAGACCTATGGATGACAGAGAAATGGGGAATCGTGACCTGGATATTCCCCCACTACCACCACTACCACCCCTTCCACCTCTGGACAGATATCGTGAAGACAGGTGGAGAGAGGATAGGAATAGAGACCATTATGACAGAGACCTCCGAGACAGAGGTGAGCTGAGAATTCGAGAGTATCCAGAGAGATATGACACGTGGCGGGACAAACAAGACTTTGTTCCTGAAAGGAATGATTGGGAGAGGGAACGGTTGTCAGATAGGTGGTATCCAGATGATGGAGACAGAGTACGATCTTTGGACGGTCAGCTGGATTCATCCCTTCTTCCACCTTCACATTCCTCTGATATGCTGGGAACAGATTCCAATCTGGACTCAGAACAGTCCTTGGGGGGAGTGATGGTCCTGAGCCAAAGACAGCATGAAATAATTCTGAAAGCTGCCCAGGAGCTCAAGATGCTTCGGTGAGTTGCCTGATTCTGTCACGTTTGGGAGGAAAAATAAGTAGGCATTAAGTTCTTTTCCATCCATTTTCATACTATTGCGTGTTCTCTAGAATTTTGAACTTCTGAGCTGGTACACTTCAATTGTATGGTATTGAGTGTGGGATGTGAATTTCCCCTTGGACATCTTCATGATAAATGTTTCTTGTCATGCATTAGTATATTCTGATGAGTTGACTCACTTCTGACCTATCTTTATTTTTTGTTCCCAATGCAAATTAAATATTCTGTGTTTGCCAAGAAGTAGCTAAATTTTGGCAGCCAAAGATTTCTTAGGGATTGTGAATCCACATCCAGTTTCAGCTGTTAAATAGGCAAGTCAGTCACAGTGTAACTTTAACCAGCTAAATGGACAGATTGGATGTGAATGAAATTTTCAAAGTCTTGATCAGCAGCGAGTTGCCTCTGAGATTGAGGTTTTGGTGACTTTATCATTTTTGTTTTGTTTTTTAAACTGTTTGCTCCCTTCTCTCATCATGCCTATTTTAAGAGCACAAAATATAAATTTATAAGTATTCTCTCTTTTTATTTTGCTTTACATATAAGTAGTACTAATTTCAAAGCTGAGTTCCTATGCTGGGGGAATGCACTTCATGTATTTGTAAAACTAATGACTAAGAAGCCTTGTTTGACATCAATCTGTTTCCAGTTCTAGGAGTCATCTCACTTACGTGCTTTTCCAAGCTTGAGAACAGTGTTCATTGTCTGGTGGAAGAAAACATTGTCCTGATGTAATTTCATGACCTTAGCAAGCTCTTGGAACCTCCTTTTTGGATGTTCATTAACTAATGGAGTTGCCAGATAGGTGCCATGAGAACAAACCTGTTGCATGGTGCTTCTTATGTTTTTGTTCCTTAAGTATGTTGTTATTCCCACCTCAGCTGGCCCGTAAAGCAAAGCTATCAGAATAGCTTGGTGCTTCTGTGGAGATGGTCCCTGTTTCCTGATTTCTTCCATTTACACATTAATGGTTTCATTTCTTTTCACCATAGAACAGCAGTAGAAGCTCACGTGGAACTAGTTGTTCGTAGTATCTCTATCACAGCTTTTGTGGATGAACTTATTTTTTATTAAATAATAGAGCATTTTCCCATTGAGTAGGACATTTTCCATTAGTTATTTTTCAAGATCTGTCCACATCACCTGACCAGCCTTTCCATTATTCTCAAATGAGCTTGTTGATAATTACTTTGTGATATTCCATTATCCTCAAATGAGTTTGGTAATTGTTTCAAATACTCACGTTGAGATCCATGTTGGAGTGATTCCTAATTCACGTAGTGGAACCCATTTAATTTTTGAATACTGCTTACTTTTTAATTAAAGCATAGTTTGTGCATTTGTTTTCTTTTTAGAATGTTCCCTCATTTGAACTCATAGCATCCTCAGTGAATAATTTTGTCCAGCTTGGTTGACGTTGTTTCTAAGAGCAACATAAGAGCAGTGACAAATAATCGGGAGGATATGAATGCAAGGCAAACTCAAAATGCAAAAGTTTACGAAGATCTCATTTTACAAAGTATCTGTTAAATTCCCTAAGGATTTAATAGGCATTTATTTCAAAATAAGGAATAGAATGATATCCTCTTCCACATCAGAAGTAACCTAGGGTTCAGTAAATTTAGAAGTAGAAGAAAGAGAGCACATATCTTCTGTGCGAACGTTTTCTTTGTAATTTGATGCATGGGTTTTGGTGCATTAGATATATTCATGAGAAAACCAGAAAGATAAGTTTCTTCCACTATATTCAGTGGTTGAGACAGAGGTCCATGTGACTCATTCTATTTGTGCGTTACTGAGAGAGTGCTTAGGGTCAATACCTAGTAAAGACAGGAGTTTTAATTTCACAAGCCAGATATGCTAAAATAATGAGCAGTTAAAGTGAATGCTCACTTATCACTGTTACATTAAACCATGTTGAACAATACAGAGACGTTTTGCACTTTTCTTGAAGCCGTTTTGTTTTCAAACTCTTAAGATTACTAAGCATCTGTCCCATATGGCAGCCCTTAATTGCATGCAGAAATGCAAGAAAAGTGATTTTTAAAAGGAGAGAGTAGGACTGTACTTTGTGAACCACTGCATGAGTGAGTGATTTTATTCAAGCTGAAATACTTAAGCATAGCAATGAGAACATTTTCTTTGTAGGAAAGCAGATATGTATGTCTAAGTCATAGGAGGAATACAAATATGATAATATTGATAGTATTGTTTTTAAATTTGATAAGAGGATATTCTTAAAATTAGTTGCACAGGTACTTTGCAGCAGGTTCTTACAAGCAGGTGACCTCAGTCTGAATGATAGAAACAACTTCAGGGAGACTTTTTGTTGTTGTTGTTTTCTTTTCTTACTTTTTGATCCAAGAGCTACATTAGTAGTATGGTACATCATTGCTTTTACCTGCAAAGGTAAAGCCTTCATCTGGCTTTGTTCTCATTGTGAATGTGACAGCATAGTTGGTGCTGCATACTGTTCTGTATTTATCATGTGGCTTATTTTTCATAAGCCTGGCATAAAGAAGACGTAAGTGCTGGCAATTGCTCAGTCTAATCTTTGCACTAATGCAGCACTTGGGAGCACTTTCTGTGAGCCACATTGCCCTTGCATTGGATGCTGAACAGTGGCAATACTGGCCAGGGTGGCCTCTGTTAGTTTGTAATCTGGTGGTTACAGTATTCACTGCTGTCCTGTTTTCTGCTCCACAGGACAAGGAAACGAAAGCTAACATTACCACTTTGTTTTTAAATGTTGGCATCTCTGCTGTGCTTTGGGTTGGCCTCAGTCTTGTTAGTGTGCAACCTAGAGTGAGTCCCAGAGCACTTAGGCGTATCCATGGGGCTTTGCATTTGCAGGTGTTGGTGGAAGCAGAAATCTAGCTTTGCTCTTTACTGTTGGAGGCAGCTAATATATAAATATCTCAGTGGCTAGTAAGGTGGATGTGAAACAGGGATTTCTCAATCAGTGTTGACAATATAGTGCTATGTTCTCACTTAAGCAGCGGACTGATACAACTTTCTTGTGATTCATGTGCAGAGAGCAAAAAGAACAGCTGCAAAAGTTGAAAGAGTTTAAACCTGACATTTCCACGCAGGACTCTCCGAGGTCACAGAACACAGGCACAAGGCCAGGTGCCTTTCAGGTAAATCCATCTCAAGACAGTGTAACATGCTGGTAGTAATTGCTATCTGTGTCTATTTCAGATCACTTCTGTGCTCTCATAATCAAACTTCTCTGTGGAATTACCTCCCCAGCAGTCCTTACAACTTCATCTGTCTTTTGTTGAGGCAAAGCAACTTTGTGGTTTCTTTAGATTTTCCAGAGCCTGTTTTAGTCATTCAGTTCACTGCGTCTTCCAAGCGTGGCCCACAAGAGATAGTAGCTAATGAGATTTAACAGTCTAAATTGCTGTAGGACGATGTGCAAGAAGAGGTGAGCTCCTACAAAGTAAGTTCGTAAGGCTCATGAGAAGACAGACCCTCCTTTTTTCCACCTAGCTAGGTGGGAATGCTGTATTTGAATACCAGATTCCTCTACTTTTCCTGCTTTAAGGGCTCTTTATACTTTGAAGAGGTTGAGAGGAAATAAAATTGAGGATAGTTCCATCAGAAACTCAGATCAAGTGGGCGATAGTTTGCTGTTGGCTGTCTTTATTAGGAGTTCTCATTATCATCTAGAATATTGCGAAGTGCTTGAAAGCTGACATTTGTGCACCTCCATGCCTCCGTTTCCTGCTGTGATGTGATTTATTGTTCTGCTATTTCGTCTCCTGATTGGTCTTGAGAACTCTTCTCAGATCCTTTAATTTGTATTTTGATATCTTATACCAGGTCAGAAACCAACTGAACTTCTGCAGTCATGTTTACTCACATTTATAAAGCCTTCCTAAAACAAATAAACAATTTTGTTACATGTATGTCAAAGGAGATACTGAGTTAATGCATAGACTTTATTAGTAGAATTAGTATTTGTTAGTATTTGTATTTATTAGTATTAGTAGAACAAAAAAATAAAGTCTGTCTTAGCCCAAAGTTACTGGTACCAATACACTTGGCTGTACTGACCTGTGATCCTGATGTTTAGCCAGGCCAAACTTTCTTTGTCCCTCCTCCCAGAGAAGCATTACGCTATGAAGGAGGCACTAAAAGTTTTCTTTTTTCTTTACTGGCCTCTTTCTTGTTTACAGTGTCTATAAAGTCAAGTAGTAGAACACATTTCCTACCAAGAACCGCAAACATGGTGACATCTCTAGGAAGTGACTTTACTCCTTAACTTTGGTATTTTGTATCTCAGAATACTTCACGCATCTGCCTAGAGGTTTTCAAACAACTGTTACCTTTCTTAAGATTTCTGCTGTGTCTTTGAACTTAAAGCTTTGCTTGTACCTAGAACCACGCTCCAAGTTCTGTCGCATACTGCTTATGAGGCTGCCTGTAATTTGGCAGCTACTGTGATGCTAAAAAGACTCTCATGACACAGTGCATGGTATTCCATGAGGATGTTGAGTTCAAGAAGGGATTTTATTTTTTCACTGGGAAACACCTTCCTACTGACCAGATTGCATTAAGAGTTTTCCAGGTGGTACTGCTCTCTGGGAATTTTTCCAGTGGCTTCCAGAAAGAAGCTGGCCTTATCAATCCTTTTGTGCCTCTTCAAGTTGCCCTACTTCCAGACTATTTCAGTCTCCCCACTAACAGCAGGAATCTTTGGGAATTAAACCATGAACACTTTTGAACTAAGATTGGCCTACTGAGCTTAAATTGTTATGGTTGTTTTTAAGGAGAAGATAGTATTTGAGCATTCATGTAGTGAACAAACACTAAATTAATTGAGGCTGCCAGTTCTTGAATTATTGTCCTCCTACCTATAGCACCTTGGTGGAGGTTCTATATAATTTGACTACAGATTGCCATTGTGCTTACTGACTTAGGATGAGAGAAGATTAGATGACAGATCTCTATTTAAAGTGCTTTCTGCATCTAGGTCTCTTCTCAGCTATCTTCAGAGGCACCATTAGAAGCCCAAGCTATTAAACCTTCTCCTGCTGTTATTATAAAGCCTCCCGTGTTGTTCAGACAGCCCACCCCTGTGACAAGACCACCTGCCTCACTGGCAAGGCCTGCTACAGCTATGACAAGGCCACATACTCCAGTTTCTACTCCAACTACAACCCCAAGTCATGGTCAATCTTTAAAACCATCACCTTCTGCTGTGGAACAGGAACGCTGGGATGAGGATTCTTTCCACGGTCTCTGGGACACAAATGAAGATAAAGGAGCAAATATGGAATATGAATTACGTAAACAGGAGTCAATGATGCCTCCACCAGTATCCTCGCCTGTGAAAGTACCTGCTGTTCACACCTCTGTTCCGCCAGCTGTACCAGGAACGCTGCCTCCAGTTATTCCACCGGTTCCTAAAGCACCTGTAATTCAGCAAACTGTGGATTACGGCCATGGACGAGGTGAGTATTGCAGTGAGCATGTTCATTCTGAAGCTGAGAGATAGCTCTCCCTTACCTTCTTTCTGAAGGAGCATGCTACGCAATGTATGCTTTA
Source organism: Gallus gallus (assembly GCF_016699485.2). Taxonomy (NCBI): domain Eukaryota; kingdom Metazoa; phylum Chordata; class Aves; order Galliformes; family Phasianidae; genus Gallus; species Gallus gallus. The sequence continues at coordinate 37,561,448 of NC_052536.1, forward strand.
TATATTTTGCAGCTGACATCTAAGCTGTGTACGTTGTCATCTAACACCAAGCAGTGCAATTTTTGATGACTCAGTAACCTCCAGTCTTGAGTTTAATGTTTTCTGTAGTGCTGTGATAATGAGCTTTTTCCTGTGAACTGGAATCTACCTCTAACAAACACCAACTAATGTGATCACTTCAACGTGTTGTATTTAGATTGATACTGATACTTTCCCTTAATCCCTGTAATAGCCGAGTATGGGAATAACTGTTAGAAAGTGTTTTGGGTTGCTACAGTTCTGAGGAGCAACTTACATTCTGCTTTAAGTTACTAACATTTGTGTTGTTTATGTACTGCATAACTGATATGAAGTACCCTCTCTGATGGTACTTAGAGCCCCCTGGAACCAGTGTCCTGTTCTGAGGAGCAAGAATGCTTACCAGGCATATAACACCTAAGCAGCAAAAGGCTCTGATTTTTAGTACTGAGCTTATCAAAACTAAAATTTGATATTAGTTTTTAATTGAATCAATTTCTTTCATTCTTAAAGCTCTTAACAAAAGTGAAATTGTGTCGTAAAGAAGTTTGTAAACTGTGAATTGTCATTTAAAGAGCTTTTTTTTTTTCTCTTTAAGATGCCATACGTACTTTCTAAGTAAGAATTGAAGCCATGTTGATTCCATTAAGTAGATATTTTACAGAAAACTTTGTTTTACGAAAAACTGATCATTAGGAATCTTAAGTGAGCATGTCAGTTAATATTTTTAATAGTATAGAAGTTCCATGAGTCACTGAAACTTTCACAGAATCTTAAGGTTTATGATCTAACTGCACACACTACCTGAACTCATCGAAAGAAGTTAAGTCCCACTGTTAAGGTGAAGAGATGTGCATACCTACGCGCATGCATTTCAGATTTAAAAAAAGCAAACATGCAGTTCTGTATCTAAGTGTAGTTCTTTTTACATTATCTATTAAAAGAGATCTGGTAAGTCATTTCAGTTATTTCTAGTGCCGTTGACTGATTGCTTTTCATGATGGAGGAAAAGAAATGGAAGAAGGGTATTTTAAGACCTAAATTGTTTTCTGATTATTTCTAACTAGATATAACCACCAGTAAAGTGGAACAGATTCCATATGGGGAGAGGGTAACTCTGCGTCCAGAACCTCTACCAGAGAGGCAAGCATTTCAAAAAGGTAGGGAGTGCTTGGTTACCTCTCAGAGCACTGGGTTGGCTCTTCAGCAAGGTTGTAAGGCACTAGAAGTGTATTTTAAACAAAGTAACTTCTGCTTTAAGCTGGAACTCTTTTATTTTCTTCAAAGACACTTCAGAATAACAGTTTATACTGTCTAGTATGTCAGTATATGTCCAGTAATACAGTCTATGACCAAACCACTTCAAAAACCTAGTTTGTTACCTTTAAGTGGGATTGCATGATTTGGTTGCCTTTCACAGTTTGGAAAAGAGGTTCAGTGGCTAAGTAAGTTCATTTGAGCCCTGGCATCATGTATTTCTATGCTTCTCCTGTACTCTTGTTTTTTGTTTATCCTTCAAAAATAATAAATTCGGGGTATGTTTTAGTAGTTTGGATTCCCATGAGTCTCTCTTTTCAGAGCACCCTGGTCGTTACAACAGAGAAAGAGACCGTGAGCCCTATTTTGAGCGTCAAGGCAATTCAAATGCAGATCACAGGGATTTCAAGAGAGAGAGGGAATTGCACAGAGACCGTGGTTCTGTGGACTATGACCGAGAGAGATTTGAAAAAGAGCGTCATCCCCGAGATGATAGGTATGTAGTTTTGGAACATTGCTGAAATCAGTGTGATTCAAGCTATATTGTACCTCAGCCTGTCCGTTTTGGCTGAAGTACTTGCTCATTTCTCTCTGGAGTCCATAGTAGAAGTTCTAGGAAAACACCAAATTCTCTTTTGGCAGGGTTCTTCCTACTGCCCCTTCAAGGACTCCATCTTACCGTGACAAGAAGGATCATCCATCCTCCAGGAGGGGTGGATTTGACAGACCACCGTATGAAAGAAAGACAGATCGTCCAGCATATGATCATGGGCCGTCCATGTTTGGAGGTACGGTCTCTGTCCTGAAGACATGCTAAAATATTTTGAGAAATGGAGATTAATAGAGGTGAAGTTAGGAAAAGATCAATGGATTTGCAGTATTTCTTCATTAAGAGTACAGAATTCATGAAAACTTATTTGGGTAATGTAGGAGAATTTTGTTCCTCAGTGGAGATGGGATCAGGAAAGCAGTTACATTCTGTGCTAAAAGTGTCTTTGATAGCAGTAGTTTCAAAATTAGAACTTTGAATTGGTTGGGGGAAACATCCATGAATTTATCCAAAAGTAACGAGAGTCTATTAAAACTTCTTAATTTTTCTTAACTAAGAAAATTCTTCTGTCCAATCACTGGAATTTGAAGGTGATCGTAGAAATTATCCCGAGGAAAGGATGCCTATTTCTGCTCCATCAATGCCCCGTCAGCCACCACCTGCTCCGCGAGTGGAAAGGAAGCCAGAATCTAAAAATGTAGATGATATTTTGAAGCCACCAGGACGAGATAGCAGGCCAGAGAGGGTGCGTATGCATTGCAACAGTTTCTGTGAAGTCTGTATTCAGTTTAAAAGTTCATGAGTGTGGTAATTTGGGAAGAAGGCTATGTTTGAAGAAGCGCTCTAAAGTTTATTGGTTTCTTTGCAACCCGGAGTGTTGTAGCATAGCCTTAAGTACTCCAGAGGAGATGTAAATCACCTAGGTGAACTAACATGAAATTCCTGTTAGTTACTAATATGAGTGTGTTTTATATTCTTCTGAGATCTTCACTTGGGTTTTTTGTTTATCAAAGGAAAGATTTGGCTTTACCCAGAGTCAGAGTTGGCAGTGCACTAATTAAAAAAAAAAAAAAATCAGAACAAGATCCAGCCTATGAGACACGTATGCAAGATCTGCTCAATTAATTTTATTGTAACCAGTTTTATACCAGCCTATGCAGTGTGAGCAGAGAAAACTAACATCACATAATCTTATTATTACTCCTGTGGAACTTCTTCCACACATCACAACCTTGTTTGTAAAACCTGGCACCAAAGCACTGGCTTTGCTTTGTGATATGCAGAATGGTGAGTCCAGAGCACATAATTTTCTAGAAGATTTTTTTTGAATATGAGATTGCTAAATGTAGTTGTCTCCTACCTTGTCTTACATGATCTTTGTTTCAGATTGTAATCATCATGAGAGGGTTGCCTGGCAGTGGAAAGACACATGTAGCAAAACTCATCAGGGTATGTAAACAGCTGCTCACTGTGTAGTGCTGCTTATCTCTTTCATGTGCTTTATTTGCTCTTTTCTTTCTTTTTGTATGGTATACTAAGGTAAAAAAGTGAAATCAGATGTGGTGGAGGAGACAAGATCTCAATCTAGAATTCCAGCCTGTTGATATTTCATGTTCCATGTCTTCATGTAGAATGTGAATCCTGTCCACTATTAGTCATCGTGAAGAATACTGCTCTCTTTTTATTTTGAATATAGAGCCAGGAATTGAAGTTTGCCAATACCGTTTTAAAGATCTTACATAAAAGAATGAAATTTGTATAGGAACCCTAGAGTGTATGTTTTCTGTTTTGTTTTCTTCTTAGGATAAGGAAGTAGAGTGTGGAGGACCTGCACCAAGGGTGCTCAGCCTGGATGACTATTTCATCACTGAAGTAGAAAAGGAAGAGAGAGACCCAGATACAGGGAAAAAAGTAAAAAAGAAGGTACTTCTGATTGATTTGTCTTGCTTCTTCCACAAAATAAACATTGTGGCACAACACAGTAGCAGTCAGAATTCCTGTCTTTTGCTCTGGAAGAACACAGAGGTCTCTGACTTGTTTTGAAAAACAAATCAATATAGAATCATAAAATATCCTGAGTTGGAAAGGACACATAGGGATCATCGTGTCCAACTCCTAATGTGACTACTATAACTCTACCTAATATAAATTAAGGGCAAATGGGTGAGTGATTGAAAGCTGATTTGGAAGAAGGCTTTCTCATACTTTCTCGTACTTCATGGTCAGGATATTCAGCAGTTGAATATTAGTGGTTTAGTAGTTTCCTCATTCTTAAATGCCTTTGTCATTAAACCAGGTGATGGAATACGAATATGAAGCTGATATGGAAGAGACTTATCGTACCAGCATGTTTAAAACTTTCAAAAAGACATTGGATGATGGCTTCTTCCCCTTCATTATCCTTGATGCTATCAATGATAGAGTGAGGCATTTTGAGCAGTTTTGGAGTGCAGCAAAAACCAAGGGTTTTGAGGTAAATGTCTTAAAGTTGTGTGAAATTTCTAACACTTGCATGCTGGTATTTCAGGACTTTAGAGTGCAAAGACCTTCCCATATTAAGGAAAACTGCAGTGGTTTACAATTACAAATGTATTTTTTTTTTAGCATGGACAACAGAGGACCTACAATCACCAGTTAGAAAAAGAGCTCTGAAAATTGATTTATGGCACCTAATATACAGCATCTAATATTGTCTTCCTCTTTCTAGGTGTACTTGGCTGAAATGAGCGCAGATAACCAGACCTGTTCCAAGAGGAATATCCATGGACGCAAGCTAAAGGACATCAGCAGGGTAACTGTATACATATGAAGTCGTAGCAAGTTTTGTTGTGTTTTTGCTTCTGCTCTTGTTGGAAAACTTGGTTTCTTTTAGTCTATGTAATGCCTACAGCTTTCTTCTAAGAAGAACTGGTAGTTATTTCCTGGGATTGGCTGAAATGAATTAAGAACAGATTCATCTTTTTGTGATTTTTTTTTCCTTTGAATTTCTTGCATTTTTGAAAGCGCTTCGTGTTTATGTTCTTCCTTCTTAGATGTCTGATCACTGGGAGGCAGCACCACGTCACATGATGCGCCTGGACATTCGCTCTCTGTTGCAAGATGCTGCTATTGAGGAGGTAAAAATACCTCTGCTTGTTAAAATGACAAGTTATGGAGGTGTGACTATTTTGAAAATATAAAGCAGAGGAAGATAGAATCACAACAGGTTGTGCAGTTGGCTCTGTAGAAAGCTGAAACTGCTGTCAGACAAGTGTATTCCATTATTCTTAACAAATATGTAAACACAAATGCACATGCTACTTTGTGAGGCACTTTTTAGATCCCAGACTTGATGCATCTTTGAGGAAGAGTTAAAACCACTTTGTTCTTTAGCAACTATTAGGACTAACTAAAGAGTATTCTTGCTTTCTCAGAGCTTGGCACCTTTCCAGGTTACTGGATCAGAACTTGAGAAATAATTAGTGTCTAAAATAGGTGAAGAACGAACAAACTTTTCTGGGTCCATGATCCGAGAAATCCAGACCTGTGCAGAGAAGTAGATAAATAGCATTTAGCAAATTATACTTAATGTATAAATATGCTACCTTTTCCTTCTATTTACGGTTTGTCATAATGTGCATCTTGGATATGCTATCTTTCTGTGTTCCATCCTTCTTTGGGAGACATATCAGGAGGTCTGGAGATAAACTACTATGTTAGTCACATCTTTATTCTTCTACTTGAACTTGGAATCTTCAGCTTACCCTGCTTAAAAGATAAGACTTAGAAGCCAAGCAGAGCCTTTTAAGTCTGTGCTTGTGCTTTGTAACAGGTGGAGATGGAGGATTTTGATGCAAATATTGAAGACCAGAAAGAAGAAGCCAAAAAGGATACAACGGAGGAAGAAGAGAGTGAACTGGTAGGAGACACATCAGCCATCTCTAACAAAATGCTTGTTAATATGTCTGAGGGAAAGTCTTGTAAATGCCAATCTGTTGCCATTCTTAGCAGTGCCATCTTAATACACACATTTCTAGTCACTTCTTCCTTAAACATTTCTAAGAGAACTTCAACATTAAATCCTGTTATTCCTAACTGAAGTTTTAAAATCATCTTTAAGTGTATGCTACAAACAGCATTATCAGAGTAACATGGCAACATGCCTCTTGCAGACATTTGTTTATAAATTGCAGTGCACTGTAGCTCTCTCTTCCAGATTATCTAAGTATCAAACCAAGTGGAGAGATGGGAAGAATGGGCAAAGGCTCAATTAGCTTATTTATTTTCTCGTGTCTAAAGAACTCAGCTGTCATAGTATATGATAACAGATATGAAGAATACTTTCTCTGCCAAAGCACTCTGACTTTGTCAGTAGGTATTTCCAAGCTGAGGGATGAGATCTTTTGGAAGAATGGAGGTTAGAGAATTGCCCTGTGGTTTGACTCTTTGGAGTATGTATTTAGAAGGCTTCCGAATGTAACTTCTTGGTGTGTGTTGGAGCTACAACTAATCAGGGCTCAAAAAGTTGAGAGTGTCAAATCCTAGTTCCCACAACCAAGCAGTTAAATTCCAATAAACAGGGAGTAAGCAAAAGCTGGGATGAGCAGAGTCCATTTTCTTGATCAGAATACATTTTTCCTCAGAAGTGGCAGTCTAGAAAACACTTGAAATCCAGAAAAAGAAAAATAAAACTTAGGAAGAGTGGATTTTAATGAGCATCTGTTTTTCGTTTTTGTATTTTTGCAGTATGACTCATTCATTCTCTTGATTAAATTATTCTCTGACAGAGTATGAGGATGGGTAAGATGTGGTTAGAAGTTGTTAAAGATGCATCCATGTTTACAAGAATATGGCTGCTAGTTTCTCATTTCCCGGAGACGAGTTATGTCTAGAAAAGAAAGCTGTCTTTAGCTTTTGAGAGAAATCTGTGCATAAATATGTGTGTGTGTTTATGGGCTTTGGGGAGTGTCCTGTTGCACAGCACATTATAAGAATAGGCCTTTTCTTTATGAGACAAGGGGAAACCATGGTGGTGAAAGCTATGCAAATTATTGATAACTAAAAATAATCTACATATAAGTATGCCTTCTGTTCAGATTCATGAAAGGTGATAAATATCAAAGAATTATCTGCTGTGTGTAATCTCTACTGTTGAGTCACCTGGCTAATCTCAGAGAGGTATGTCAGACAGAAAGGAGGAACAGTACGTTGTATTTGGTGTCTGTCACCTTCTTGAGAACAGTCAATAAGGGTTCTTCAGTTCATTTTGCTGCACTTCTCTTAATCCTGTGGAAAAAGAGAGGTCTCCATCTGCCATCTGGTCTTAATCTTTTTCTAACCTATCTGAGGACTTGGATACTACACAGATTCAGCACACGTTAGTGCATTTCACACCCTCCAAGTCACTCTTTTGTTGCTATTATCAATTCTTCTAGGGTTGTTTGAAGCATTCAGACAACTCTTGCTTTTCTGTGCTTGATGGTATGATTTACTGATGCATTTAACTTAGCGTTCTCACCAGCGTATCACACGTTGCATTGTTCAATACAGGCTTCTAGTTGTGGTGTAACTTCTCTGAGAAACTTCTAATGCACAACTTGCTTTAAAAGTAGAACTATGCATACATGCCTGAATGTTTTCTGTCGCAATGAAATACTGCAGCACAAACTACTTTAGTTTGTATTAATTACAGACTCGATTAACAAACATTAAAATACAGAAATCTGATAATCTCATCTCACTGAGGTATACTTGACAGAAGAGAGATCTGACGAGGATTTTGGACAAGCAGTGCTGAACGTAACCAAAAGCAGTGTAGCTCTCTGGGATGGTGCAGTCTGATTTATTAACTCATAGCGTTCACTAATACGTGTGTGTTCACACTGGAGACAACATATAAATAGAGCAGGGAACAAGTTAGTAAATGAAAACTGCTCTGTGGATTGTTTATTTTCTCGCTGAAATCTTCTAGAGTGGTTCTTCTGCCTCTTAAAAATCCTTTCTAAAACAATGAAAGGGTTTGGTTTTGCTACAGTGGGCTTTTTATGCAATTGCAGAGAAACATATGTAGTTTCATACCAAATCTAAGCAGCTAAAAGGACTTATAAGGTATTGCTTAATAAGGATTTATTTGTCCAAGAGTATAAAATAAATTACAAGGAAATACCTAAAATAAATACCTTTTGCCAAATTTAATATCGTTATGTTCATTTGCAAGGAATAAACTGGCTAAAGATAGTTACATATAAAACATTTGGTGCCGTTATTTGTAGGGAAAGAGCGTTCAGAAGGAATCATTGAAATATGATGAGTGTTATTTTTAAATGAAAAATCATAGTTAAAGCTCAGAGATTCAGCAGATGCTGACTTTTAAAAAATAGAAAAATAGTTTTGTTGTGGACTGAGCATTTATAGAAGAATTTAGTATGTTCATTTGAAAGGATTAAGTGAAACTTGTGTGTAGTAAATCTGGAAATACGTTCTTAAAAGCATGCAACTAAGGTAACTTTTGCATTTGTATTTGTAAAGCCTTGCATATTCTTAATGCCTGATAAATTGTGTTGCTGGAACTTTGCCACCTGGGATTATATAACCTAGTAACAGTGCACACAGCATCATTGCTATCTGTTAGACTTGTTTGGAGTTCTATGTCGGAAGCAGCATTCTTGTAATGATGTGCAAGGGCTGCTAATACCGCTGAAAGGGAAGTGGATGCAGAAGTTCTGAAATACTGAGTAACTTGTTTCCTTCATCTGATAACAAGAGTTGTGTCTTACAAAAAGAAATACCTTAAGCTCCCATTGTAATGCTGTTTCCAGTTCAAAAGTGATATGCATGTGTATCTCTCTCTAATCCTCCGAGCTTCTCTCTGTGTATGATTTAGGGTTACATTCCGAAAAGCAAATGGGAGATGGACACTTCTGAGGCAAAGCTAGGTGGGTATTTATTTTTTCCTGTTTCTTATAGTTGGTATCTGATGATATTTGCAAAACTTTAATTTTCATTTTTACTGTGCCTCCCTAATAAAAACAAATAAATGTATTGGTCTCCTACACGTGTCTGAAACTGCAAAAGCCTTTATACAGAAGAAAGGAATTTCTCTCTGTTGCCAGAGGCAAGGGAATTATGACTTTCTAGCTATCACTATTTTATATACTCCTTAATTGTTCTTTATCTGTTCAAGGAAAGTATTTTGTTGTAAAATTGAAAACAAACAGTATTTCTATTCTTTATTCATCTCCATATTACAAAAAGCAAAGACTCAATTTACATTACACTACATTCTTGTTCGTACTGCGTATGTTTTTCTCAAGTCTAAATGTTGTCAGTAATTTCTTACTTTCTTGGATACTTGCATAGTAAGTAAAACTGTATTGAAGTTGCATCTTGCTTTCCAAAACTGGCATGTGTGTGGACAAAAATGTCATATGTATTATTATGTTTTCAAAAATTTGTGTGCTAATAACTTAGAAGTTCATTATACTTTTCAAATTCCAGGGGAGTAATAGAATTCTCCTTAGTAAGGATGCAAAATGGACTTTACAGGAGCACAAGGGCACTATGTTTACTGCACTTTGGATTAGTGCTACTGACTGCATTATACATAAGTGCTAACACTGCGATTCTGTCAAAACCAAAAGCAACCTTTGGGCTGAAATGCAGTTGCCACAGGTGTGATGGAACACACAAATTTTGGGAAGAACTTTTTAGCCATGGTGGTTTTCTTTTTTAATTTTTTCTAATGAAAAATAATGTTATTAAGTCAGGATTCTATCACTGAAATCTGCATAAAGCTACAATTTTCTGTCACATCTATGAGCAGTAACAAATACCTGAATGGGATACAGCATGTCTTAACATTTTTTTATGTCTACTTCTGCATGTGTGGTACAACCCTGTGTATCACTATTTTCCAGTAACCAAAATCACCATTGTACAGTAGAGATAGCACTGGAAGTTCTGGCTTACATAAAGCAGCTTTTCAGCTCTTGCTGTTAACTGCTAAGCTGCACTATCTCTTTTGCTGCTGTGCTCTTTTTTAAGTGTTATAAGTATTTGTGGTATATATGGACTTTGTGGCACTTGCAGTACAATTGCAGGAGCCTCAGTGGTTCTGGCTTGCCAAACAGCAAGGTTCTTGAAGACAGAATTAAGGATTTTCCTGCATTCTTGATTTAAAAGTTAATTATTTTGATATCTGAAGATTATATCTTAAGTTTGTAATGTTTTTTTTCTACTCCTCATTGTTGCAGAATGCCAGGCTCTGATATGCTATGTGTTGCTCTACATGTTGACATAGAGTGTCCTGTAAACACTGAATAATAGGAACAAATGATTTATACAGCATACAGCGAACATTAACTCATCCCATGCATGTAGTTAGTACGATGGAAGTCCAAAGGATGTCCTAAAACAGTTTTACGTTTAATATTTATTAACATGGGGACTGTGACTGCAGCAGAAATTTACAGATCAAAGCTTTCCTCACTCATGGTCAAATACTGCTAATAGATAGCAGCAGAGAACTGCGTTGACTTTCTTTCCATGGGAAAACCTTGTAATATTAAATGCAAGAGGATTTTTATATGGTCTCAACATAAATGTAAAATTGAGAGTGAGCAGCAGCAGCATTAGTTATATTCTAAAATGAATTGCTTGCAAGATTGTTGAAATAATCCTTTAACAATCAGAGCTCAATTAACAAACTGAACTTTATCCGGCTACAAGTCACAGATACAGGTGCTGCAAAGGCCTTTCTATTAAATCTGTATTTGCAGTTTTACTTTTCTAAATACCTTCCAGATTCCTATTTACTTATTTCCTTATTTACGTAGAACTATGGATTAGAGGTAAATTCTGACAGAAGACATTTTTTAAAAGCCTGACACTCCTGTGTGATGAATGCTGGGGTTTTTTGAAGTATCTCTCTGCAAGGTCAGAGAGCTTTTAGCTCTGAGTATGCTTTATAAGCACTTGCAGTCTGCAAGCAAGTATGATTCCATTAACTTGCAGGCCTGTTTCAATGGATGACCTATTAAAATTATTTCCTGAAAGGCACACCAAGTGTGGTATGTGTTTGTTGTTCCAAAGTTGGGTTCTTTCCTGGGAGCTGGCCTGCCCATTAGATTTATTGCCTTAGTCCCAACAGGCATGCATCTGCACAAGTCATTTAGTGCAGAATCTAAAACCAACACTGTAAGTCTTGTTTTGCCTTTTGGTTTTCTTTCTGAAGGAACACTGTTAAGTGAGAACACAGTAAGATCTTACTGGTCACGATAAGCCTCAGAAAAGGTCTGAAAACGTTGAGTTCTTTTAGCTTCAGTTCTGATTGTTCCAGTCTCCATACTGTTTGCCCCTGAGCTCTTGCTTTCATTTACATTTACTTTGGCAGGAACGATGCATTCCTCTGACCGTGTGCTGGTGTATTGTTTCCCTATGCGTTGTGACCGCACAACCACATTTTTACTTTAAAATCTAGTCAGCACTTCTTCAGTTTTAGCATGTACTGCACACAGGGTCCTACCCTTACAGAAATGGGATTTTTCTATTCTGACTGTAAGCGTTCAGTGCGATCCTGTTTCGAAGTGTGGCTTAACTGCGAGTTGGACAAACTTCTACGAAAGGTGAAATGAGCCGTGCCATAGCTGAAGTTCTGATGCCATTGTAAAGTCTGTTCTGGGATGCAAATAACATTCTGCTTAAAACATTGTGGCTTTCATGTAAGAACGGCAAAAATGTATTCAGTTGATAAATTCAGTTTCTGAAGGAGCAAAGCGAGTAATTGACTTTTGGAAACCTTATAATTAAAACTGTCAAGGTAAGTTTTTAAGTTCTGTAGGTATTTTAAAGTGCTACTGCTTCACTGTTTTTAAAATGCAAATGGTACAAGGATTCGTTCGGCAGTTTAACACTGAGTAATCATCTACCATAAATATTCACAAGTACCATTGTTACCAAATGGCACCTTGTCTCATCGTCAGGAAAGTTTTAAAAAAGGAAAAAAAGCTCTGCAGTGTTTTGTGGTAGGCATTTCATATCACCTTAGGGTGTGTCTGCTGCATATGAACCACAGTGGTACGGACGGGAGCACATCTCTCTGGAAAGGCAATGCAACTTCAAACATGGAAGGAGATAACAAAATGAATTCTATGTGGCAGTAACAGAAAGAAATGGGGATGTCATATTCTGAATGTCTCTTGAACTCTGGTAATGAGTTACGCATTTCTTGGCAGTATTTTCAATTTGTCTGTGTGCAACAGGGACTTGGGAGAGCAGACTCTTCCACAGCGGTAACGAGATACACTTGCATGTTGTCTCCCAATAACACTGTGTCTCAGTTATGCATAAAGGTGAACAGAACTCCTGAACTCTCAGTTCTTCACGTTCCCACGTGCTCCTCACTCTGTTTCATGCTATCCCTTTGAATGTTTTCCTGGAAACCCCTATTCTGGGAATGATCTACACGGATCAGTCAGTAATGCTAAGGAGTAGTGCAAGACGCTATGTGCTGAGTAACAGGAGTGTTGTGTACATTGATTTTGTCTTCTAGAGGGAGTACCGTCTTTCTGTGGAGATTGAGCTTCAAATTTGGCAGATTTAACTTAGAGCAAAAGAAGAATCTTAAGTGAACGGTATAACAAGATACCATGTAACAGATAGAAATATTCTGCACAGACTTTTCTTAAATGCTCTTTTTTGCAGAGGGGGATTACAATGTTCTCTCAGAAGAAATTCTGTATCTGTTGCAGGGCAATGGGGCAGAGGTGGATTCTTAAAACAATGAGTTGTATGAGGGAGAAATTTCTTCACCAGTTTGTGGCACTGAAACCTTACTAGCATGTTTACATCGCCATTGCCTCACCTTCTCTCCTATATTAAGTAAAAAACCCTCATCTCTGAACTGATCTTCTTTAAATACATACTTTTGAACATCATCTTCTGCTCTCCAGAAAATATACTGCTGTGTATTTGATTTATTTCAGAGGCCTTTGGTGGATAACTTTAATTACATCGCTGACTTCTGAGCAGTGTTACTGATATTGCTGGAAATGGTTCACAGAATACAGCTACCATGCTTATTATTTCTTCTTCATACACTGGCTGCTGGTTTATAGAACAGCAGCATGCAACAGCAGAAGAACTAGGATTTACTTTGACTTGCGGAGCCAGATTTTGTTTTCATGTCTTACCGTTCATAATCTTAAAATGAGCGATTCCTTTGTCTCCTTTCTAAAAGCAGCTTACCATATAATTTCAAGGCAGTGTTGTTTTTTCACTGAAAATAAGTATCCAAAGAGGAACAAAACTCTAGAACCTTTTTCCTAATGCCTTTATTGATTCAGTAAGAAAGAGAAGAAAATGTTGACTGTTGGACAAACGGCATTTCTCAGATATTTGTGGCTGACCACGCAACAAAAGATTCTGACGCTTTTGTGGGTTTTGGGGGTGGTTCTTCCTCTGGGGAGGAATAAAAAGGGAGGTCAGGGCTTAAGGGGAGTTTTTGTTCTGCAGAAAGGGTATTTCAAGAATTTGTATTGGCTGCATTAAGTTATATGATTATCACCTATTCCCTGGTATTGCATGTACGCCATGGTTGACGTGGTTGACAAGTCCGGCAAAGATGCTACAGCTTTAGTATTGTGTTCTAACAAGTGGATCTGTAGTTCCTTAAAGAGCTATGGGTGGCTCTGTTATATCTATAAGGACAGACTCTATATGCTCTGAACGGCCAAAAAACAAGCTTTTCTCCCTCCTGCAAATAATAAGACTGAGTGTTGTTGCCACGCAGTTAATGTGAAAGTTCAATAAAACTTGAAAATTGTGCTGAGTCTTCTAGTTTATTTCAACTCTCATCATTCTACCTGTCAAGACAACTGGATGTACAAGTTCTGCTGCTCATTCTTTTGAAACTATTTCCACCTTCATCTTTGTTTGTGTGAATAGTAGAAAAAAAATCTCCTTTAACTCTGAGGCTCTGTGTTTGTTCTCAGACAAGCTGGATGGTTTGCGGACTGGCACTAAAAGGAAACGTGACTGGGAAGCAATTGCCAGCAGAATGGAAGATTATCTGCAGCTTCCAGATGACTATGATACACGTGCTTCTGAACCTGGAAAGAAGAGGGTAATACATTTTCAAATAACTTTCTGTAGATGCCCATTGAACAATCTCTGAAAAAGAATTCACATGAAGTCGATCTGTGTCTATAGATATGGGAATTTTATTGACTCCCTTTTCATTCTAATGTTCTATTAAATTCTGTAGGAGAATGTTTTTGAAAGTAGTGTTTTCTGGAGGTAAACAGATTATGTGTAACGAAGTGAGAAGCTGTAGACAGTGGAGGTTAACTATGCATGGCATGGGTATTGATGGATGTAGTCATGCCCCAGTTCATGGTGAGGAAGAAGATAATTTGTTTCAGAGGAGCTTTTAGAGTCCTTTTCTTACGCAGTATGTTTTGTGATGAGATATTGTGATTCTAAAGCAAGATTATGATTATTTTATTAAACTAACTTTCTGATAGGTCTTATAATAAGCAGTGAGAGAAACAATACACTGTTCTTACTTTTGAAAAGGTTCAGCTGAGGAAAAGAATGCCAGCTATTGTAGGTCTCATATCGGTTAGATCTTGTAGAAGTTGCCTCCTGTACATACCTTACATGGTATGTAAAGATGAAAGAGGTAATAGGAAGAGGTGTGTGTTTGTTTGTTTGTTTTCCAAAATAGAAAGAAAAGCTTTTACTTTGAGAATTCTATCTTCAAGTCTGACTGGTTACAGTGTGCTAAAACTTATCATTTTGTGTGGGTAGCACGTTAATATTGTCCTGTATGCTTAAATCTTAGGTTTACTGTCACAACTACCACTACCTGGGTGGGAAAAAAAGAATATACAAGCTTGTATTCAAAGCATAGCCAGCATCAATAACTATAAGCTCGTATTTGGAAGTTTATTATTGCTTTTCTATGTCCTGTGAATTTTTGCTCAAAAGCAAAATGGTCATGTCGTTTGTACCCATGCAAACAACGCTATATGTCAAGAGGCACATTTACTGCCAGTTACAGATCACGGAGTCACTTTCCAACTCATCATTTCTGCTGCAAACATTATATTCAAACATATATTCAACTGCCTGGATTTCCATCTCTATCCACTGTGAACATACATAGTAGTAATCTGCATAAAACAAAACATAAGGCTAAGAGTGTGCCGAGCTTATTGTGTTAACTTTAAGGAAAACGTAAGTTAAGGGAGGGAGGAGGGAGGGAGAAAGAAGGCTATATGTACTCAGAACTCTTAGTAACAGCTAGTTCTATATTAAAACTGACAAGGAGTTCTGTATGTTGTACAGGACACAGTTGAATTTGGATCTAAGAATTTGAAGCTGATATGGATAATGTTAATCTTTATGGCATCGTTCTTATTTAGTGAATGAGTTGATCAGAAATGCAGTTCATTCACTTTTGCTACTAAAAGTAATTTGAGCTAAATATCCATGTTTGAATTTTCTGTTTTGTTTTGTAAGGTGAACTAGAAAACGTAGGTAATACTGCACTGTGTGTGTGAGAGAAATGGAGTTACTAAGACATTTGCAGAGGAGAAGTGGTGGTTGAACAAAGCAAACGTTGCTTGTCAGTATGAATATCTGAGGAAATTCAGGTAGATGGTGAATAGGGGGGTGCTGGCAGAAAGGTGTTAACAGTATGTCCTGAAGTAACAAACCAGTCCAAATGAGGGTATCGGGGAGGTGTCCTTCAGCTACTGTTTTCCTCATCCTGCGATTGTGTGTTGCTGTTGAGTGTCTGAACTACAACCATTCATCATCTCCTTCCTCCGTCCCTGCTGCTGTGCTCCCCCTTATCAGTTATCTGGTTTTGTGGGTGAGGGAATGACTGTATGTATTTGAACAGGACGAGTGCAGGTGTTCTGCGTGACTGTGAAGAGCCGCAGAGGCAATAGATGCAGCTGTAATGTATGAAGAAGTTTTTTAGTAGGAAAACGTATAAAAAAACTACCACAGAAGATAGAGAAGAAAACAGTCATTATTATTCAGTCATTCATTGCTGAGTTGCTCTTTATGCTGTCTTCGTATAGTTTGTAGCCTTCTCGATGTTTCCATTGTGCAACTGAAAGGTTGTACAGAAACAAAGACACCAAATTAATCTTTGATACTTCCTGAAGAAAGCATTGTGTTGAATAGAAAAATAGTTGTAGTGATTTTTCTGCTCTCAGAATTACAGCGCTGAAATGGAAAATGCTAATCCTCCATGCCTATTTTCTGCTTCATGGTGCATTCAGGATATTCAATTAAAAGATAGCACAACTGGTGTAGTTTCTGTCTTTACTCATCAGAAAACAAATTGGTAGGTACCTGTTGGTATTAAACTAAGTACAGGTTCAAATTCTTGTACTCACCTGCAATGGGAAGGAAGCTTAGATGTGTCTCAGGAATTCTTAAAGGGAGTATACAACTGATAGTATGTTCTCCATAGGTGCGGTGGGCAGACCTAGAAGAAAAGAAAGATGCAGACAGGAAAAGGGCCATTGGTTTTGTTGTTGGACAAACAGACTGGGAGAAGATAACAGATGAAAGTGGACATCTTGCAGAGAGAGCCCTCAACCGCACCAAGTATATATGAAAAAGTGGTTAAGTGGAATTTTGTGCCTTTAAGGTATGTATTTGGTCATCTTGCATGTTTATGGCCTTGATGCTTATTGGTTGGTTTGTTTTTGAAGTGTTGAGGTTGCAGGTCACGTCACCATTAGAGTTCTCCCAGACAAGATTATTTGATACAGTAGCTGTCAGCTGTGCACTTTCAGCATACATTCCCCTGTACAGCATCTAAAACCTAAAGGAGAAAGATTGTCAGCTCTCAGTGTCCAAAACCTGCTAACAACGAATAGTTACAGCACTGTAAGAATAGTTGAGCTGTGTGCCCAGTCCTATCTAGTTCAGATTTTGCTTGCTCTATCTTAACTGTCCATTTTAGTTGCTGTTTTACTTGATGTAACAAAGTTTTCCTTTCTTTACAGGCCACTTGCTCTGAGGAGATGTGAACCAAGGTGTCATGAGCATCTTGCATGGGTCATGTCACTCCCACCTTCACTGTTTTCATTTGTTATTTTAGTTTCAGCAATTTTTTGAGATGTTGGCAAATACCCAGTGCCCTCAAAGAAAAATAATCCCACTGCTCCTAAATGAGAGAAACAGTTTACTTTTTAATATTTTTTGGAGGGGAGAGGGGGGGAGGGCCAGTAGTTTTAGCTGCTGTTAGTGGGATTAAGTGGAAGGATTAGACAGATGTTACCTCCACTGTACTGTCACAGAATGTTTTATCACCTTTGCTTTGTTGCCGTTCTCGTTTTATACTGTATGTACCTTGTAGCTTATTGTATTAGTAAGCAGAACAATAAATTTCACTATAAACTCTGTGTTCTTGGTGGACCATATAGCATGGATTTTGTTTCACCTTTTAATGTGGTCTGTGTCTTCACATGTTGACAGTACTCAGAACTGTCCATACCTGGAAGAGGTGCTGTGCTCCTATTCTGGAATGTGTCCTGTCTTCTAGGTTGATCACCTGCTCTTCTTCTCATAGACAGTTCTAGTAAGGCCTCAACCTTTGCTGGCCTTTAGAAATTACATCATACTCTTTCTCCATGGAGAGCGGAGATGATCATTTTCTGGATCCTAGTTTGTCCGCTATGTCAAATCTCCATTACTCCATGAGTATAGATTGTTTTGGATGGCTCTGAAATACTCAAAGTAGTAATGTATGAAGGACATTTATTTAATGCCGAACTTGAGAACAGGTACTACAGAGTTCTGTGGAGAGCAGCCTAGAAAATTCATTCTGGTCTTACTGTGTCTTTTAGTGAATGCTGTTCCTTACCAGGGCTTTTCATTCCGCTCGTAAGTCTACTGTCTTGTAGAGGAATGTCTTTAAAAGAAGCAACAAAGACCAAATATTATAACCCTCTATTCATTTAATAAATGTTTAACTTGCTGAAAAAGAAAAAATAATACTCCACAGTATTAAAACTGATCAAAATTCTTCATAGCTGGCGGCGTACCACTTCTGCACAGTATCACAGGTTTGCTGGTGAAAACTTTGTTCACTCAAATTTTGAAGGCAATACCTTGTGTTAACGACGTCATAACCAGTCAAGGTGTTTACATCTGAAAATAATCGTTATTCTAGTGGTGAATCGAATCTTTCTCCTAATCTTTTTGAGGAATGCAAACGGAGTCCTGAATTTCTTTCTTTGCTCCTCTTTGCTGCTCTGCTGAGCAATCATGTTGTGTTTTTTTTTCTATGTTGGAAAATCAGCTGTTTCTGCTGTAGCGGTAGTTTGTGCCATTAAGAAGAGCAAGTGATGCTAAAGGGTGGTTCTGTTTGCCATTCTAATGATTTAGTTTAGTGGGCATTTATCAGCTTTGTCTGTGTTGTATGACTGAAACCTCTTTGGAAAAAAGTGCATGAGTATATGAACTCTTGTTATGCCCTGAATGTTTTTAGTATGAGAAAATCAAGCTTCCTGAATACAAAAACAGAATGTGAAGACCATGCCCTTTTTCTGTTTGTACACTATGGTGTAGCATATATACTCCCTTTTTAAATGTTGTCAAGTGTTCTTTGAATTCTGACTGAGAATTGCTGACAAGGGGAAACCTATAGGTACCAAAAGATAGTAGACTGTGTATTACTGTGCAAATCCAGCACATTTCACTTCAGGGAAGCTTCTCTCTCAAGTACACATCAAATGGTTTTCAACCTACTGTAAGTACTCTATAACAAAACTGGAGTTCTTGTGACACCCCGCTGTTACGATTTGATGCCACTTCTTGACTTTGATTATTGTTTTTTCTGTATTTCTGGTGGTAAACCTAAACCAGGTCCTTCCTGACAGTTTCCTTCCAAGCTAAATAATATTTAGTTAAAAGTACTTACTACTTTTAACAATTCTGAAAACTATTTCAGCAGACAACACTCAAAGGGATCGTGCTGATTTTTTTTTTCCGTGGTGATCGCAGTTAAAGAGAGATTGCACCTAAAGTTATGCTTTATTCTGATAAGAAAATGTATAAATTCTCACATTTAGGTCAGCATTTCATCTATGAAAGCAGCTTGGGAGCTGTTGCTGTTTTTCCTGGCTCCCTGAAGTTCTGCATTTTCCATTGCCATGCCACGTAGAACTCATTAAGTGGTCTTCGCCATCTGTTTCATCTGGTTTGAATGTTTAGCAGGTCAGTTTTCTATCTGCTTTATGCAAAGTGGCTTTGCAATTTGTCTTTGCTGCTGGCAGAACTGAGAAAAACATGCGACTGCCCAACTAGGTTTGTAGCTGTCAGAGCTTGATGATCAGTGCTTTCTCTTTT
Source organism: Gallus gallus (assembly GCF_016699485.2). Classification (NCBI taxonomy): domain Eukaryota; kingdom Metazoa; phylum Chordata; class Aves; order Galliformes; family Phasianidae; genus Gallus; species Gallus gallus. The sequence goes on from NC_052536.1 coordinate 37,580,628, forward strand.
GTCTGGAAAAACCTTTGCTACAGAATCCAGGAAGGCTCGATCATGGTTTAGTTGTTTCTCATCTGCTCTCTGATGCTGGCATTAGAATTTCTCACTGCACTGACCAGAAAAAAAAATGCCTACTTTCATTGTTGGCTAAATAGGAAACTTTGCATCTGGCGCTTCTGAATAACGATCCGTCTTTGACTATGCGTGCGATTGTGTTAACTTCAAATTGGACTGTTTCTGTGTAGCACAGCACATTTAAAAATACAACCTTGCACAAAGTCACAGGTAGAAGCTGCAGAATTGAGCTTCTACCTCTTAAGCAAAGATGACTGCTTAAAGAGTGTTTTCTGGGATTTACCATTTCTTATGGCACTTAAGTTTTTCTCAAGACTACCTGCTTTGCTAACCGTACTGGAACTACCTACCTCATGGAAGAAATACATGGGCTTTTAACAAGGGAACTTGCAACCTAAGACATGATGTGAGTATATTGATAGAGCTTAGTTGTCATCTCTAGCCATCTTGTGTGTTTTACTCTAGGTTTGTTCATTAAGCATATTGGTCTGACTATGGTATGCAAGAGTAAAGATCCACCATATACTATTACATCACTTTTGGAAATTTCGTGGTTGTCTCTTAAATGTTTGCTTCAGCATAGACAACCCACCTTGCATTACTAGTTCCCTATCTTTACGAGGGAAGAGTTGGCACTTGGCACAAGTTGGATCTCTGCTTTTCTTGCCTGTCCGTTTCTAAACAATATGTTATTGTTAATGTCTGTTTTTTAAGATACTGCCTTAACTATTTTTCTTCGATTATGAAGATTAACCATCTTCCTTTTGATTATGAAGAATAATTATTTGTAATGTACATTGGAAAGGATACTTCCAGCAGAAGAATGGTCTATTTGGTTAGTGTGCTTTGAAATTAGAAGAACAAGACCTTAAGCTGAAATCTGTTTTTTCCAATTTGAGAACATATCTGGTACACTCTGAGGTTCCTTTTCAAAGAAATGAAGTAATTCAGCCTGTAGGACAGCATGTTGCCCCCTGAACAACTTCATTGTTAACAGAAGAAAAGTATTCTTAGCCAACATGAATCCATTTATTTATTGCAGCTATCATGAATTGTTACATGCCCTTTGGACTCAACTTCCCATAGCAGATTGTGCAATTTTATTGATATTACTGCCATTAAATTATGGAAACACGATATTGAACAAACCTCAGGACATGAAAAAATGGTTGGTCTGGGGTGAACACAAATGGAACTTTTTTTGCTTTGAAATTCCTAATGATTCTGAATTAACTGAGCTGAAACTCAGCGTCTGTCTTGGAGTGTTGTAACTCAGTGTATGTTGACTGGAAAGGAGAAGCAGTACTGAGAGTCTTTTTGTGTGGCAAATGCACCTGGTCTGCGTCCTCAAGAAGTCAAATGCTGGTAGGTGTGTTGTTCTTTTTATCATGCCTCTCTTCATTATTTATTGTTTCCCAGATTACTTTTGGGAAACAAAGGCGCAGTACTTCACTTGATCCGTGGACAGTTAGGGATCAAACTGCACCAATACAACCTGCATACCCTGAGATAAAGTGTTTCGGGAACAGAGATGGCCATTTAAATTGAGATCTGCGTGTCTGCAGCATGAATTGTGAGTGGATGACAAGGAATACAAGTTCTTAAAGTGCCGTGAAACACTGATTTAAGGTGGTTGTCTTGTAGTAGAAATGAGAAGAGAGAGAAATTCCTTAGAATGTAAAATATGAATGGCGCTAAAGATTCTCTTTATTCTGAGCCTATAAGGCAATCTTTGTTACTCTCATAAAATTTGACTCAAAGTAGATTTCTCTTTTGCTCATACATCCCTACAGGTGAGAGTCAAAATCATTCTTCATGCGACTTTTCCACGTAACTTTCCTGATTTATGCTCAAGACCAACCACTTCCTTTTTCACAGTGAAAATCTTTTGTTTCGTTCTTGCTGCTGGATTTTTCTCGTGCTTGTGAAATCTTTCTGCCATTGCTAAATTTCTGTAGTGTTGGATCTGCAGCCTGGAGCCTTAGACCTTCCTGATGTGTGTTGGCTGGAGAATTGCTACTGACAGTATTTGAGGTGGATTATCACTTTTTAGCTGATTAATGTTGTTTGGGAGCAGAATACACTCTTCTGTTCATGGTTTTGCTTAAATGAGGTAAGCATAAGTAGTACTGTTGCCACACACACACACAGTCTACATGGAATTACTGGAAATTGAGAGGTAACTAAAAGTGTTTTGAAAAGTAGTTGATGTTTTCTGTTTTGTGCTAGATTTCTAGTCAGGAGTCTCTGATCAATTTGAAATTTAAGATTTGGAATTTAAAATGAGAATCCTTAAAGCTGCCTGGATGGAATTTTTTTTCCTTGTATGTTTGTAACTCGTGGAAGACTCGCATGGAATCTCTAGACCTTTCTCTGGGGCTTGTATTTTAGAATTTGAATCATTCAAGTCTTTTTCCTTATTGCTTCCCTTGTATTTGTGCACAGGGGCTATGTTTGTTTCCTCAGCTGGCTGGGATAAGAGCATATGAGTGGATGTTCAGCTTTACGCAGGAAGCTACTGACATAATTTATTTGGATGGCATGCAAGCTATCCCCCCCATATGTAAGCCCCATATTCATGCCTGATGTTGCTCTATTTGAACACCTAATCGTCTCAGGAATACATGAAAACCCCTTCAGCTGTTAAGAGTTTACCAGTTCTTGAAATGGTGCCTTGTTTACAGGGAAATTACAACTGCAGTGTTTCTTGGGGGGAAATGTTTTGACAGGTAGGTAATACAGGCAATGACTTTGGACTGGCACTACATGCTATGTGGAAAGCAAGATATCCAAAGCAGCATTTAAAAATTATCTTTTTGCTCAGTTTTCATGTCACATAAACAGCAAGAACAGTTTTCTTGACCACTGTTGCTGATCCAGCTGGAAGCCTTTTCTGTTGTAGCTTCTTTCTTCTAAATATGCTATGTTGCTGTTCAAAGCACAGAAAACAGCCTTAATGATGGGCACCTACACTGTTTCAATTTATCATTCATTGTGGATGCTGAGAACTCTTGTGCAAGTGATCAGATTTCTGGTGTTCTCTGAGTGTTTGCTTTTCCATTTCCTTTGAACTGAAGTTGCCAAATCCTTTTATTTGAAGAAGATGTGGACAAATTAACTTATCTGATCGATCTCATTGTACTCTTCTGTTCGAATCTCACGGAATTTGAGCTTTTCAGGTAATGGCAACCAGATGGCACTAAAGCTTTGTTTTCACGTTAGCATTTAATTGGAGAGAAAACATGAGTCTGAAATTATTTCCACCATCATTTTATTTTTGTGGTTTAATATTGCCCACTACAATCTTAAACTATTAACTTCTATTTCGTGAAAGAAAAAGCTACCACTTTTCCATGGAAAAAAAACTCAGTGGTTAAACATTGCACGTTAAAGCTACATGCTGCATACATATGGAACAAGATCTTCATCCTACCTTAACGAGAGGTATCAACTTGAAAATAGCTCCTTATATCCTGCTGAAGCTCTTGACAACTGCTGACATCTGAGGAGCACTGGGATTTAACTTGCTAGTAGCTGCATTTGATTTGTGGAGTCTAAGTCTGTTGTAGCAATAAACAATTTTGTTTTGAAATCTTCCAAGATTTCTAACTGAATCTTTCACTTCTTTCCTCTTGGAACAAAGAACAAAATGATTTCTTGGAATGAAGAAAATATAAGTATGAATATCCAAACCACAGCGCGGAGGTGTCACTTCTGATCCAATTTCAAGATAAAATGTTACGTAACTGTAATGAATGAAACATTATGTTCTTATTATATGTTTGCGACAACTTCCTTTGCAAGAGGTGGAAGGCTAATACTCACCTGCAGTTACTCCAGACAGAAGCAGCACATGAATTAACTGCATGTTCTGTTGAGGCTAGAAGGGCACTGTATCACCTGTAAGCGTAAAAACATTACTTTTTAAAAGCAACGCCACAGGACACTCAGCTGTGAAGAAGAGCCCTGCTTGTTCCTGTTTATCTAAGCACAGAACTTCACATCAATGTGAGATTGAGCTTGAGACTGAGTTCTGTCTCAGGGAAATACTTGAAACACTGACGTGGACAATTTGAACAACTTTGATTGAAATGCACAACGTATGATATATGTAGTGCACGTTTTGTAGTAGGCACTTCGTTGCTGAGGAATGTCAATACCCTTTTACAAGGGGTCTACAATCTCCTTATTCCTCTTCTAGGAATATGAAGGTTTGTATCTCCCTTCCCTTCTCGTAGCACGCAACAACAATCTGCTACAAAGCTGAAGGGATGGCCCTAAAGAAACTCGGGTATAAGCTTCCTCAGTCTTACAAGGCTGTCTGCTACTGCCTCGTTGCCACGTGTGCTTGAGATGCTGTTTGAGAAGATGGTTCAGAGGCCCTTTAATCAGTTTGTAGACAAATCTGTAGGGGCGAGTCATGGTGAGTATGCTGTGCTGGGGGCAGTGTGCTGGCACTGTGCAACTATCTCCTACTTGAAAATAAACCTGGAGCAAAACAAAGATCTGGTTAAAAAGCTAGGCTCGCCTCAGTAAAGCCAGAAGTGACTGTTTGACTCTGGTTCAGTTTGGGGAATTGATGAAGCCTGTGACCCTCGATGCTAATTGTTTCTCCAGCCCACCTCTGTCAGTTGTGCCTGGTACTGGGGCTGTAGAAGGTCATCTCAACACTGTGGATTTGCACTCTTCTTTCATGTCTAAGCTGGATTTATAACGTGCTGCATTGAAGGAGTATCCAGAAGTTAACTGGCATGATTTGTGTTTTGCTAAATCTGAAAACACTGCCCATGCCACACTGACACTTTGTGTTCTTTGATGGTTTATTGGGTTCTGCAGCTTAATCCTACTCTCGAATTCCATCTTAAAAGCCACAGTTGCTCCGCCCGCTGCATATCCAATCCAGTAGCATCCAGGTGCAGTCTGAGTTCTGGAGAGAAGTTCTTTGGTAGTGTCTTGTGTGCTCTCCAAGAGACTGTCCTTCCTCTCAGAGTACTGCAGAAGTTCTCTTTATTCATACATTTTTTCTCTGTATCTAATGGTGTTTGTTTTGTTTTGTTTTTGGTGATAAATTCTGTAAACAAGTACATGTGCTGTGTTGCTTTCACGGATAGCTGTGTACCATGCCTAATCAAACAGAACTTCTGAAATACACGCCATTTATAAATCTGTGCAGTTGATGTTCAGTCCAGGGCTGGTGATGCAGTGACTGCACTTGTGCAGGAGGTGTTCTTAGTCACAGACAGCTTGGTTATGAGGGCCGTTCCCTTGGAAAATATTCCTTATGCACTTAGTTCTGAATCAGTCTCTTACTCAGATGAATCCTTTGGACTGAGATTTCAGTATATGAATTCCTCCAGTTTAAGAGTTTTATTTTATTCTAAGATGTGTCATTTACCTCCTGCAGCATTTATTTTCCTTCTGTGGACTATTTTGGCATTTCTTCTATCTTAGTTTGTCTATGTGCATCAAGATGAAGAAAGTCTCTTCTCAGCAGCTAAAGACACTAGTGAAAGTAGATGTTCAGGAGAGACAAGCAATATGCCTCTCTCCTTATGTCCAGTTAGGTTTGTTATCGCTATTTTCTATATATTCTGCATTTTTCTACAAGTCATGATCAAGTGTGAGATCCAGCTCATCTGTATGTCATATAAAACTTAAATAAAAGTGTGATGCTGAAACCAGTTGTCTTTACGTTCAGTTTTCCAGCTGGATTAGTCCAGTGCAGCAGGGCTGGGCCTCCATCACCTTCCCCACCATTGTTTTTCAACTTTCAGTCTGGTGTGTTGGACCCATCCCACGCTCTTTGGGCACTCCTATGGACCTGGAGAGAATAGAGTTCAAGATAACTGGATGTACAAATGGAGTCTGTTTTGTGGAAACTTTGTTAGCTTTTTGCAATATGTAGGTTGCTTTCTTCTTCTTAAATGGTGCTGGTTTCATCGTTCCCTTCTTTTGATACACCGCTTGTGAAGAAGGCAGGCCTCTATTGCTAAGACTGCATTGAGTTTATAGTTAAAGTTGTTAAAATGTTGTACAAATAGGCACATGGTCAGCATCTTCCCTGGCAAAGGTGATGTAAGGTAACAGCAAAACCAAGGGCGGGCAGTGCTGCAGGGAATTCTGGAAATTACAGAAGGGCAATAAGACATGAAAAATTAAGAGCTGAAGTTCAGCATTCTGTGTCAGATGCCTTTTTTTTCCCCTGACTTTGTGTGAAAAAAAGACAAAGATTTTGAAAATAGTATTAAAAATGCTACTTCTGGTGATACTGGAGAGAAGCGTAGCAGTTGGCTGGGGCACACTGCATGTCTGAAGCTGTGCTGTGGTCGTAATGGTTGGTACTATTTGTGCGCTACGCCTTAGCGGCACAGAATTGCATTGGTGTGGCAGGGAATTTTCCCAGTACTACAGGCCTATTTAAATCCTTCATAGCAAAAACAGATTTTAAAGAGATTTCTGCACAAAACCTTTGTACTGGGATTTAGGACTTTTGTATGCAGGTCTTCCGTATGTGGGACCTGATTTTTAGTAATACCATATTTGCCTTGTCACAACTCCTTTGCTTCTGTGGGTTTGTTTTACAACTGTATGATATCAGAGTTACATCTACAGCACTTGCATTTATGTATCTTCCCCGCCTTCCTCTCCCCAGCTCTCTTAACTGATGCTATATTTTATGCCCAAATGTCCTTTCTCAGCTTTAACTTCCAATGTGCATTGTTGTGTTTTGTGTGTGGGGCTCTTAACTCTGTGGTCTTTTTGCAGCGGAAGAAGCCACTTAATGCTTGCAAAGACATGAGCACTCAGTAATGTACTGAGTAAAGGCAACTGAGCTGGCACCAGAGCACTTATTGAGAATCTGAGAAGATCTGAGAGATGGTGAACTGAGTTTTGCAAACTGCTCAACTATCAAAATCCGGCGTGTCGTGGGGACTGTGTAAGAGCCAGTGAATACTCAGAACTCACTTCTGGGACATTACATGCTGTTTTCAGGTGATGTGGGTGCCATGCTCATACAGAATGCTTTCCACGCTGGCTCCAGCATCGCTTGCAAAGAGAGGAGCTGCTCTGCGAAGACTGCTGCTGCCATTGGCTTCCAGGCAACGACAACTGCAGACGGCTCAGCTGGACAGCTCTTGAGCCTGGTGGGTGGCTGTGACTGATGCAGCAGGGCATGCAGTGGTTCTGGGGGAGAAGACAACCTCGCAATGGTAACAGGCAGGCTACTGACTGAGGCCTTCACGTTCAACATTTGTTGAGAAACAGATCTTGAGAATTGTATTTGGGATAGTCCCACATCTGTGTTGGCCTCTGATTCTTGACAGTCTTCCTTGTAGCTGCTGAGAAATACTTCTCCAGAGAGAATTCCCTCCAGAATGAGGTGATTCCTTCTAGAACAGGAAATGCAGCATCTTCCTAGGTAAACCCACCATCCTCAAGTTTCCCAGTTGGGATCCTACTTCAAGCACAGAAAGCACTGCTGTCAGAATCCTGATTACATCACAGGACAGAAGATGCTCACACATATAGCACAGATCTCCAGTTAAGTGCTGCCCTGTGGGTGAGTACAGTGTTGTCACTCCTTTACTTTCAATTAATGATGAAAGCTCCATGATGTTCCTGAAACAGAGCACTCATCACCAATCAAACATCCCTGCTTTGGCTTGAAAAGGCAAGAGCCTTGGACAGCTACTCACCAAGATGGTGTTTCCAGCTCCCCGATGCTGCTCTGCTAGGTCCTGCTCACATCAGAGCTGTCTGTTCTCAGTTTCAGCAGCCGTTTGTGCCATTCAAGTGGCTCTGTTGTTGGCCAGCCCCACGTGTACAAAGGGCACTTCCTAGTGGTTCTTCTGGGGCACCTGCCTTCCATCCAAAGTTCAGGGTGTGCGAGGGAAAAGCACGCAGAGCTCAGTGTGAGCTTCACAGTGCTGCGCTAGCGCACAGCCTTCAACAAAAGAAACACAACACACTGAGGAGCCTCACTGAGGCCACGGGCTGCCAAAGCTGAGAAGATCAGCTGTGCTGCTGAGGCCACAGCCATAGCCCAGGACACTTCCCAGCATGAACGGTTTCAGTACTGCTTGCAATGATTGCTCGCGAGAAGTGGGTGCTGTGGCTTTGAAATTACAATTTCTAAAGCATTATCTCTTTGTAACTGTAGCTACTGTTCCTAAAGATTTTGTTTATTTATTTATTTTAAAAGAGCCTTTGGAATTTTTATTTGAACACGGGTTGCACTGCCAGCCATGGGGATGCCAGTGGATGTGTGGACACGTGGGGCTGGCCTCATGTTTCCCTTGACCACGAGCTCACCTTGTCTTCAAACCTTGTTTTCCAAAGGTGGTCCTCATTTCTTCCCTTTTTCTTATTTACAGACTGGGTGGCTAGAAAGGGAGAGTGATGTCTTAGGCTGTGGGGTATTCTGCCCACCCTCTGAGAGCCTGGGGAGGGCTGGTTTTATAGAAAGGGAGGGATGTAGGTATGTGCAGATGCGTTTATGTTGTCAGATATCTAACTTAGCCAGTTTTGTAAAGTCATACAAAGTATTTTTAATGATATCTGTACTTTGCATAAAGCTATGAATGACATATGACATGCACTGAGTAATTCAGTAAAATACTTTTCTTCAAGTTTCCATTTTTTTCCTCAGTCATGTATTTTTCATACTCTTCTTCAAGATTTCCACTTCACAATTGCCTTTAGCTTCTTGTTTTCTGCAACTGTGGTGAGATAAAAAAGATTGACCCTGTTCATTACAGGCTGGCACTTTGAAGCCTGATCCTTGTTAATCCAATAGAACAAGTAAGGAAGCCACAAAAGCCGGAGCAATAAACACCAGCAGGGGGCTGCCGCGTTTGGCTCGTGCCAATTGGACTTAATGCTGTGTGGTTACAGTCGCTTGGTAGGCAATGGGCAGTAGTCCCAGCGAGTGTTTGTAGGGCAGGTTTTATTGGAACGGCAAAAGCACGAATGGTGTTTGACACTAATATATAAAGTGAAAGTTGCCCTCTGAACTCTTAAGCAAGAGCGCACATAATGGGACAGCAAACGCTGAGATTTCATGACCATTGGCCAATGGCTTATCAGAGAAAGCTGCTGTACCCAGGGTGCTATCTATGGGAAGGGCCTTTCCAAGAACCTCTGCTTCAGCTGGGAGCCTCAGGGGCCGGTTCAGGCTCTACAGAGAGACCCAGGCCATTCGCAGCATTAAAGATAATGCAAGATCTTTAATTGCTTGTTAATTCCCCCTCAGGCTGCTGGGGCACCCAGGCTCTGCATTCAGCAAGCGCAAGCTCCAATTAGCTCTGTGTGAGTAATGAGAGCTCTTATAGTGCATAATAACGGGCGTGAGTAAGTGTTAAGCTCTAAGGACGTGGATGTGGTTACATCTCCCTCTCTCGGCTGCCTCATGACGCTTAGCCAGGAGGCAAGGAAACAGCAGTATTTAGAGCTCAGCAATATCTGCTATTGTTAGCAGTGTGGACTGCGTGCAGCACTGCGGAGGGACTGGGAATGCAATTGGAAATGCAGGACTGTTCTCAGAGCAGATGGCTACCGGTGGTAATGGGGACATTATGCATGTATCGCAGATGTTTGGATACAGAGAAATAGCTGATTTTGCTTTAAAGGTAAAACTGAGTCAGCAAAAGATGTGAGCGTGCTCCCCCCGTTGTTTCACTGAATAATTAGTGGAAAATGGAAAAGCAACCTGTACAGCACACTCACACATGGGGAGCTCACCGTTGCCATGGTGGTGGGTGCAGTCTCTTCCCTCTCTCCCAGCCCTACAAGCACACACACTTCGCCAATGGAACTCCCCATGTGCCAGGCATTTGTCTTCAAGTGAAAATGGCCTGCTGTGTTCTGAGCACCACCAGGCTGCAGGAAAGTATGCACCACATCATCGACAGCACAGCCACTGAAGCCCTTCTCTCGAGGGGTTATTCTTTCCCAACAGAATGGAAGACATTCCCAGGGTAAAGCTTTAGAGAAAAAGTTATCGGAGAGGTCTCTGGGGATGTAAAGTGGTAACGTAAGCTGTATTTATTTAAAAATAGATGGAGTAAATTTGGAATTGGAGTTGCACAACATACAGACATCAAGCAATTAACATACAAATCCAGACAGGGAATGTGGCTAACCCCGCTCACAGTGGCGAGGACCGCTGTAACACAGCCCCTATGGAGCCTGCCCACACTGCACTGCTCAGTTATGAGGTGCTGCCGTTCAGCTGCAGGCACCCTGCTGCAGGGCTGCTTGTGCAGCATTAGTTTTCCTCTCCGTGCATTTTGCTGTGTTCCAGCACCCAGCAGGCACCCCACAGCACTTCCAACACTGCCTGACCCCTTCCAACACGAGTCACGCCGTCCAGCTCCTCTGCAGGGCACTGGTGAGGCAGGGAAGGGGCTGTTTGTGCTGGCTGGCACAAGCAGTTTCATGTCTCCCGGACAGGGCCAGCCATCCTCATGGGCTGCTTGAAACACTGGAATTCACCAGATGTTTTCCTTGGACGCTGTTGTGTTGTTTCTGGGCAGGGCCTAAGGAGTGCTGCTGGAGCAGGCACAGCGCCTTGGGCAGCCGTGCCAAGGAAACGATGCCCGCTGCTGGGATCTCTGCCCACCCTGTAAACAAATAGGGCCGCTTGCCCTGATCTGTGGCCCTGTGGAAATGAGGAGAAAGGTGGCTCGGCCCAGGTCCCAGGGAAAGCTGGAGCAGGGCCAGGAGGAGAGCAGCCATTTCCAGGCTCCAGGCATTTGGCTTCCTCTCCTTGTTCCCTCCGTGGTTCACCACCACTGCCTTTGAGCAGCCAAACAAAACGTATAGCACAACATCATGATGCCTGGGGCGAGCTGCGGACTTCACCTAAGGAGGCTGTCTTATAGGACAGAAATAAAACAGAACAATGAATGTCGTAAGCCCAGAATTTGTCCAGCACAGCTAGCCTTTCCCTCACCCACCAGCAGTGGTTGGGGTGGTTTCCCCCACCCAAAAACTTCTGGAGCCCCTTGCCTGGCACATCAGTTGTGGGGCAGCTCCTGGGAGCAGCCCGCAGCTTTGAACACTTCGGGGATGTGGCTGTCCAGTTTGGAGATGATTTTGTAAATAGGTTTCTTCCAGGAGGGGTCGGCATCCCTGCCTGCCCGCACGGCACTGAAGAACTCCTGCAGCGTCAGGCTGGCCACCTCCAGGAAGCAGCTGGGCACCTGCGGACAGATGGGTGGGTGGGGCCCCAGCAGGTGGGCCCCTCACCCCACACCCCGGCCCCTCACCTGGAAGTCGTTCCCCTTGTTGTAGTGCATGTTGAGGGCGCGGAAGAGCTCTGAGTCCCGTGAGACGCGAAGGGCTGCGGCCTCTGCGACGCCCTCCAGCAGGGCCTGCCGGGCAAACTTCTCCACCTGGATGTAGTAGAACTCACGGAAGTTGCTGAACCACTTGATGAGCTGGGAGTTGATGCAGCGGCTGAACTGTCCGGGCACGGTGGAGAGGTGGGCTCTCAACAAACCAGCACTGAAATCCCACGCCCCTCGATCCCACCCTGCATCCCACAGCAGGTCTACCTGCACGTCGAGGAAGTAGGACCTCAGCAGAGCCGAGCTGGGGTAGCGGGTGAAGAAGAACATCAGCTTGGCCTTCTTCAGGTGGCCAGGGGTCAGAGCCTCCTAGATGTGGGCTTGGAGTCAAGGAAAGTCTGCACACGGCAGCTCTGGTCTGCCATAGCCCATCCCTACAGCCTGGTGTCACAGGATGGCTGAGGAGGGTCCCAGAGCAGGGTGCCCAGGCCCACATCCAGGTGGCTTTTGGAAATCTCCAAGGAGGAGACTCTACAGCCTCTGGGAAACCTGTGCCAGGACAGTTAAAACAAATTAACAAGGACATTATCCAAATGCCTCTTGGATGTTGACAGGTGTGGGGCATCAGCCACCTTTCTAGGAAGGTTGTTCCAGTGTTTGACCAGTCAGTATTTAAGTAGTGGAGTGGAGAGTTGGCTTTTTCCATCAGCGTCCCTGAGGAGCCAGGCCACTCCATCTGCCCCAAAGGATACGTAGGTAGGGGTGAGGGTTGTTCTGTTCCCCTCCACTGTGCCTGGGCCCAGGGGCCTCACTGCCAACGGCCGCAGCTTGGTGACTGCCCAGCATGCATCTGGGGGCTCCAGGGGCCACCTCTCTGAGGCAGTAGGGCTGCCCCAGTGGTTGTGCGGGGTGTAGACCAGCAGCTGGCCCAGCAGCTGACTGTCCTGTACTGCCGGGGCAGCTGAGCCTGGCCTGTGACCCACACTGGGTGCCTGATGGGGGTTTCTGACGCCCTCCGGGCTGAAGGATCTGACCTGAGACCTCTTCCCCAATGATAGTGATGGTGCCTCTGGCCGAGGTGAGCCCAGGGTGCTCGGGGAAGGTGCCTTAGCAAGTGGTTTTCTGCCTTTCCCAGCAGGAAAACACTCTCCCCTGGCATCTGGCCCTAGCTCTAGCTGCTGCTGTAGGAGATGGCCGGCTGCCTTTGGCCACAGAGTCTTCAAGACGGAGTCCACCACACGGGACGTCATTCCAGCCAGCTCGTGCTTCAGGGCCTGAGAGAGCACCCTGGCCACTGAGGGCAGAACACCTGCACTGCCTCCGCCTTCTTCATCCTCCCCCACACTGGGCCCATCCGCTTCCAGGATGCTCTCCCAAAAAGTGGCTGCGTGTGGATGGTGGGTGGTGGCAACACCAACCCTGTCCACTCTGTCTCCAGCTTTCTCAGGGAGCAGCTGCACTTTCTCAGCACCTTCCTGGCTTTGGGCAGAATCCCCAGAGTCACAGACGTGGGAGAACCTCTTCTGAAGACACCTCAGCTGCTGCTCTAGAAAGCAGAGCTGCTCCCTCAGCTGTTGGCACTCTGCTGTGTGGAGGCTGCCTGTGGCAGGTGCCCCTTGCCCAGCCACCCTCACACCCTGCTGCTGGGACACCCTCGGCTTCCTCTTGCCCTGGTGGGGCACTTCCCCGCCCCTCTCCCTGCCCTGCCCCAAACCTCCCTCCTTGCCCATATACGAGGCCTGGTGGGCTGGAGGGAGGCTCATGCCTTGGATGATGCTCTCCACTCTAGCCCTCTTGGCTTGTAGGTACTCGTCAGAGAGCTGCTCCCCATCAGTTGCACAGGGCACGGGAGCAGGGCCACAGGTTCTGGTGACAGCCAGGGCTTGTGCTGCTTCTCTGAGAGGCACACCAAATTCGTAGCCCCGGGGCAGCTCCGCTGCAGAGGAAGGGAAAAGGGTGCATGGATCTAGGCTCCTGCTAACTGCTGCTTGGCTGAGCAGCTGTGACATGAGGGATGAGCTAGGGGAAGGCAACAGAGAGTCCCTCTGGAAACTGGGCTCTGTTTTCAGCCCTTGGCTGTGCCTTGTGGTAGTACAGCCTCTGTCCTGCTCAGGGGCAGTCCTGCCATTCCTCGTGTCCTCTTTCTGTCTGGGCACCAGTGAGCTACCCTGCAGCTGATAGGGGATCATTTCCAGGGACAGACTGGCGGGCGTTCCCAGCGATGCTTCTGCCAGCTAGAGGTACAGAGCTGAAGAAAGAGCAAAATATCACTTGGCAGAACCAAATACACGTACCCTCCATGCATGCTGACATGACAGATTTGCCCAGCTCCCACCTGACAGCAGGCATTTGTGGTGCCTGGAGCCCATTTGCAACGGTTTGGGCCTTGAATGTGCCCGGTAGTGAGGGCTCTCTGCACCACAGCTTTGCCCCGGAAGGGTTGGAGATCCATCTCACTGTGCCTTGACCACAGCTTCTCCCCTGCCCCCAGGAAACAGGAGCTTCAGGTGTGTGGGGCATAGGCACATAGTGATAAACAGAAAGGGAGATCACCTTTGGCAAGAGTCCCCTTTGAGCTCGTGGACTGTGGTACAAGGGCACTGAGCACCAGATAGAGCCTTCCCTCCAGGTGCACCTAGACAAAGGTGTTTGCAGCTGCCACTGGGCACTGTCAGGATGCCCGGGAATAGGGACAGCAGCCAGAGCTTTACAGAAGGCATTCATAGCATGGAGCAGTCGGAGCCCTGAGGGCATTGGGATGAGCAGCATCTGCCATCCCATCACACTGGACTGGTGGGAAGGGGCACATCAAGGGGCTAGGAGCAGAAAAAGCACAGTATGACCGCTACTAGCGGGACGTGCTGGGATAGTGCTGCTAAGGGCTTGTTAAAACAGAGAATAAAAGGGAAGGGGATTACTGGGGAAGAGAAGAATTCCTGAGCCAGCAGCCTCGAGCTTAAAATTGTCCCACTGGGTGCAGGCAGCCAGCCGCCCCTCCTCTCGCTCGCTCTGACTCCTTTGAAACACGAATAGCAAAAGCTCATGTCCCGGGCCGTTACGGAGTAACAATCCCTATGGGATGCTGCCTCACCAACCACATTAATTAGCATCAGCTCTGCATGCCTGAAGTGGTTTATGCCTTTTTGAGCCATCTTTAAAGCTCCTGAGATTCTTTCACCTACATCCAGATACATCAGATCGTTTTCAGTGCTGTTAATCTCCTGTCCCCATGACTTTTCTCTATGGCAAGTCCTCCTCTGGGTTACTGAGCGGTGTTTAAAATAGCCTCTACGCACTCTTTTCAGCAGGTCACCTGTTATCAATTAGCCCTTTATTCCAGGTTGGTGTTTGGGAGAGCAGCTCTACCTTTGGTAAATCATGCACCATGACTCCAGTGCAGGTCCTTGGGCTTGTCTTCCCTGTAAACTGCACTGTCCCATCATTTTGGTAGACCATTTTCCCTCTCCCCTCCTCTGTCACACCTCTCTGGATCCTCTGCTGCTGCTCTGTCTGTGATAAACCATTTTCCAGGCTGCCTGACAGCACTTGTTGCTCTCCATGTAGGCTCCCCTCCCTCCCAGCTGTGAGGTTTCCATTTCCCCAGCAGTGTGGCTGCTTGCTCTGCCCAAGGTCAGCACGAGGCCCGGCTGCCGGCAGCTCTTGCTCGCCCCTTTCACAGCTTGCTTCACCCTCAGCCACACACTGCTCCTCAGAGTAATAGCTGCCGACGGTAAAGCCACACAGCAAATGCAAGGTACACATATATCTCATTCATTCTTCAGACTTTCCACACAGGGAGCCTCAGCTGGAGAATGGGGGAGAAGCGAGGGGCTTTCCGGCATCAATCTGTATCTAGACCTGGCCCAATGTCCTGACCCAAATAAACTGCTTCTGCTAACGGGGTCCTCTCCCTGCACTGAGCAGGTGGGTGCTCCCATTCCTGCTCCTGCTACCAGCCTTTACCAGTGCAGGCTTCCACAATAGTAAAAAGAAGCAGATGCTCCTCCAAACTGAAGGAAAAAAAAACAGGAAGCAAAATGAAGCTGCCCAGAGAAGCAGGCAGATACATCCTCCCCAGGCAGCAGCCACCCCCCAGAGCTCCCCATCCACTTCTTTGTGGGAGCACCGTGCACCGGACAGCCTGTCGCCCCACAGCCTTCCCAAGCTGCCCTATTTCTGCCTCCAGTGAAGGGCCGCAGCTCAAGCCGTGTGCCCCTCTGTGCCCCACTCACCTGGGCTGCCAAGGTGCAGGATCCGTGCTGGGTGCTGCGGGATGCTGGAGAAGCCACCCGGCAAGTCCTCCTGCTACGCCCATGTCCTATAAAGAGGGAGTGGGGTGGCTGGAGGCAGCCAACCGGCTGGGAACAACTCCTGAATATGCAGATGGATGTCCAGGGGTCCGGCCACCTGCCTCAGCATCCCCCAGGCTTACAGAGATGATAACAATGTTGTTGATTCTATATCTCCCAAAACACATTCAAAAGGACAAGTGTTTGGAGAGGAGACATTGCTTTATTCTGGGCAGGGCACAAGGTGGAATATTCCCACAAATCAAGTGCTCTGAGTCTTTATGCTGGCTTCCATTTATAGTCAAAAGTTTTCACTATACGCCTATCTAATACAGAAGTGACACCTATCCATTACATATTCACAGGTGTATGTAAGTATAAGGTCACATAACATATCTGAATCTTCTGTGCTTGCGCAGGGGTCTTCAGGGGTCATTTGGGGAGGCATCCCACCCCTCGCTTTATCCGTATTTGGGCACAAGGACATTTAGTCTCTTCTGATTGGTTCCTCTTTTGGACTTGTGCCCTCATCTCAAGGATGCTGTCCCTGTGGGTCTAATTTATGGCTGTCTTGGATCTTTGAAGAGAAACATCCCATCTCGGGAAGGCTGTTTATCAGAGATAAGAAGGACGTCTGGAACTTAAAGCAGAGCTTCAACCTTGAGCAAAACATCTCAGACAGACAAAAATGTCAAATAAACAGCTTTTGAGACATCACCAGCGCTAGGCTGAGCAGCCCATCAGTTCCCCATATCCATCATGGCAGAGCATTATGTGATGTCCGTCAGGCTCTGCAGCTCGGCTGTGCTGTGGCAGCTGAGAGGCTGAGGCCCATGAGGAGGCAATCCCTGGAGCAGAGAGCTCCATCCAACATCCTCCATGCAACACTGCACAGTCATCCCACCACTTAGCACAACCTTGAGAGGGCTGGGAAGCCGCAGTTTAATCTGACAGCACCTATCTAGACCCAAGACAATTAATCATTTGTGAGATGACATAAATACACCAGGCTAGAGGCAAGTGGTACCCATGGCCTGGAGCTTCAGGTGCACCCAGTTCCTGCTCAAGGTGCCCGGGTGCTTCTGATGTCCCCCACTGTGGTGATGCCAGGGGTCCACGCTATAGGAAATGGTTAGGAAGGCTTTTCACCAGAGGGTGGCTGGGCATGGAACGGGCTCCCCAGGGCAGTAGCTGTGTCTCCAAGCTGATTCAGACATTCAGACAATGCTCTCAGACACGGGGTTTGAATTTTGGGTGGTCCTATATGGAGCCGGAAGTTGGACTCAGTGATCCTTGTGAGTCCCTTCCAACTTGGGACGTTCAACAGTGCTGTGCAAAGTCGGTACCTTGCTGACTGTAGGGCACTGCAAAGACATTCCTACCACCAGCACGTCCCAACCTCTGCCCCAGGATGGAGCTGCCTGACATTTGGTGTGGGAGGCCAAGAGCAGATGGAAGTTCTGGAGCTAGACAAAACCAAATCGCCTCTTCCATTTCCAGGTTGCCATCTGCCTTGCCTCTGTGTACTTAATAATCACAGTGATGCTTGTTTCATTCATTTGGTAGGCAGGTGGCTGTGGTTAAAAGCAGCTGACATGGGGCAGTCCTACTCAAGGGTCTCAGCCCTCTATAGACAGACCGCAGAGAGACCCCTGGCAGAGCCTTTCTGACCCAGCTGCCTTGTTTTAAAGCAGTCAGCACATCTTTGAAGCCTCAGAGGCAACACCCTATTGATTTTTCATCAATCTTACCAAGGATATTCATTGCAGATTTATATTAGGAGACTGTTTTGAAGGTTGCATTTTACCACTGATGTATTATTAACCAGCAGCTAAATTAAGGATGCGTGTGTAATCTTGAGGGATGCTGATTGCCAGACAGAGTTCTGACTTTCCCAGGCTACTTCTCAGAGACTGCAGTAAGCTGTGTTTTATTCCAACAACCATTCCTCGCCTGGAAGTGGGCAGAAAACAGAAGGTAGTGGGGGCGCCCTCAGACATTTTCAAAACATGGAGTGTATCTCAGGAGCGGGACTGGGCACCGGTGAAAGAGCCTGGCTCTGTCTCCATTGCGTCACATCAGGTCACTCTAGACTCTCTGTGACCTGCTATATTCCTTTCCAACGAAGCCTGCTTATATCTTTTCGCCTGGTGTTGGTTGTTTGCTTCTGTGTGCGGTTTGTTATGTTTTCCCCCAGACTTATTTCCCTGTAGCTGTGAGGTGACCTCCCTGCCCATTTCTAATCAAGCTGACGTTTACAGCAGTTCCATCCTAAACGAGCCTGACGGCAGGACGCGCCAAGGTGAGCAGAAAGCCCACCAGAGCCGCTTCCCTGCAGCAAGCCACACCCGGACTCCACCAACACTCAGGAACTGGGCCCGTGCAGACCCAGGTGAACACCAGCCCCGGTAGCTCAGCCACACTTCAGAGCCGGACGCACGCCCGCCCGCCCCAGGCGGCGGCAGAGCTCTTAGGCGGGGCTCGACAGCCGGCCCGCGAGATAGCAGCGATTTCCCCCGCCCCGCAGCCCCCCCCCCCGACGCCCGCCGTGCCCCGCTCCCCCCGCCGGGGCGCTTGGTGCGGCCCTGCGCACTTCCGGCTCGCGCCGGGCCTGCTTCCGGTGTCCGCCCTCCAGCTCCTCCCGCCGCCGCCGCGATGCTGCTGCTGTGGCGGTCGCGCTGCTTGGGCCGGGCGCTGGGCCGCTCGGTGCGCACCCTCCGGCAGGTACGGCCCGGCGTGGCCCGCCCGCGGGGAGGGCGAGGGGCGGGCGGCCGCGGCGCTTGGGCGAGCGGGCTCGGCGGCGCCAAGGACACCGGGACGCGCCCGGCTCGGCCCCGCCGCCGCTCCGGGGTGGGAGCGCCGCGGGTGGCGCGGCCCCGGGGTTGAGTCCCGGGCGGGCGGGAGCGGGGCGGGCTGTCCGCGGCGGTGGAGGCGCCGTGACTGTGGGAGCCGTCGGCTCGGCCGCTCCGCTCGGCTCTTCCCTCCTGGCGGCCGCTTTGGTGCAGGAATTGCAGATGGGCTGTTAGCGTGCCCGGCGTTATGCACACGGATACACGCGCACACGTGCGTATAGAGCGCTGTTAGCTGGTTGTAACTACGTGTGGGTGGTTATGTTCGTAACAGTGTACGTGTATTTGTGGTGGCACGTCGGTTACGGCGCTTGTTTAAGTGGCATTTTAATAATAGTTATTTTTTTATCAGCAGTTATGGTGCTGTGTAATTATGCAGAACGGGGAGGAGAGGCAGATGGAGAATACAGACTTTCTCAAAACCGGTTTGCAAAGAGAGAGGCCACAGCTAAACAGCAGGTGGGCAGCGAGTTGTGCTTAGCCTGCTTGAGGTGAAGGAAAAGCGGTAAGCTGAGAGGTGAAGGAGCCAGTAGCAGCTTGACGTCTGTCAGAGTAGGGATGTGGGGCATAAGTGCTGCTGTGGGGTTAACGTGGGGCTTGGGGGAACTGTAGAAAGGAGTGCTGGAGCGTGGCAGGGCCTCTGCTGGGAGAAGTGAAAACAACAGACGTGGACAAAATTCAGAAGTGTCCAGCTGAATGGAAGAACAGTGAAGTCAGCAGGAAACAGCATGCGGAGGAAGGGGACGGCTGGGTTTAATGCTTGGGAAGAAGAAGGAGGAGTCTGGGTTCATACATCAAGTAGAAATCGTGCAGGTGCCACTGAGGCTCCTGCCCAGACAAGTCAGATGCAGCGGCTGAAGGGTGACCCACGGCAGTCCCCAAGAGGAGCAAAAGGTTCTGAAGAGGGATGATGTGGTGGGGAGCTGTCATCCGTACTTTGGCGGTGAAGTCCTCCTGTTTCTCTGGGGAAGAGTTTATTAAGAACTTCCTCCCTTGCTGATCCCCTCCACATGCTGGAGGAGCTGTCAGCCTGTTGTCTTAGTAACTGTATCCCGTACCCACTCTGAATTGTTATCTCCCTCCTATCTTTGCATCTGCCTTGCTGTGCTATATATAGTAGTGTTAGAGACACACAGTGGGTTTTCTGTGTACGGTGGTGCTTTGCATCCATCCCTGCTAGTAAAGCAGCAGGCACGTTGCTCTGCAGAAGCCGGGGCTGGCAAAATGATTGCTGCTGTCAGAGCTGCTCAGCACTAAGTTCTCACTATGGCTCTGTGCAATGGGCTGCATGCTCCTGTTGAGGTAGGGTCCTGCCCCAACCTGCTCCCTGTTTCCACCGCTGCAGAAGTGGTCTGCAGGCATGCAGGCTGTTGTCTTAGCAGACGTACGCCGTAGTTGATTTCTGTGTTTGGTGACCTGCTAGAAGGTGACAGCTCCTTTAAGGTGTGGCCTGAGATGCCACGTGCTGGGGTCACTTTGACATAACAGCAGCGTAAAAACAATTCTGAGAAGTCATGTGTAGCTGGGGGAAAACGTTAATCACTTGTTGTGTGAGTCACTAGCAAATTAGAACAAGACTTGTTTCTCCAAGTGAACGCTGCTTCTTTTTACTGACCCGGAGCATTAACACCAGCTGGTGAAACCTACACGTTTCCTGTTTTACCAAAGATCTGACACGTGGCATGCTTAGCCAGGTGGTTTCAGGAGCAGGTACAGTCACAGCGGTTCCTTCAGGGAAAAGGGGATCGGGAAACAAGCCTGCTGGGCATCTCTCAGAGCTGCACGTGCTGGCACACTGCGGTTAGGGGTGAGCGCACAGCAGTTGTGCAGAACACAAGGCAGAGAGCGTCTCAGTGTCTTTCATTACAGCTTTCTCAGACTGGTAGAGCTCTTCTCTCACTTCTTGCCTAGGGCAAAGCAATGCCATTTTTTCTTTATTTTGCAGCAACTGTAGCACACAGACCTGGTGCTTCTCCTGGAAGAGAGCTGCAGATGTGTTTTCTCACAGCCGTTTACCTTAAACGTTTTTTAACCTTATAGTAAGCTTACACTGGGTCTGTACTCTTTCTTAATGAGTTACTGTCTGGGATGCTCGGATTACCTTTACAACTTTATAGAGTACCCAGGAAAACACTAATGGACAGAGGGGAGCTCATATTCCTTGATATTTTAATTGAGATTAGCTACGGCATTATCTGAGACATTACAGAAATTGGGGAGGATTTGACCAGTGCGAGTGCTGACATGTGCTGAGGATCATGGTGCTTTAGGTGCACGACCAGATGGAGTTAACAGGAGGTGTGTCTTAGTGATCCTGGCTTAGGCCTGTCTCTGCATGAACTGGATCTATGCTAGCAGTGCTGGGCTGAGGCTAAGCTGTGTAGCACTCAGGATGGCGCTACACCTTGCTCTCCCTTCTCCACAGGCCCTGCTGGTTTTGCAGAATCTCGTGTCTAGGACGTTGGTCCCAAGGTGGGGTGCTGCATGGGGTGCTGCTGCAGCTGATGGGCTCTGGCAGATCCCAGCTGGCACAGCAGCTGGGCTGTGTATCCTCAGCACTGCTGATTTGCAGCCACGTCGAGCTGCCCATAGACAACTGAATTGGCTGTACATTAATATCTGGGATGCCAAATCCATCCTTGAGTTTGGATAATTGAACTGCCAAGGGGCCAATTTCAGAACTGTTAATAGTTTTGATGACGTGACGTGTTTGTTGAACGTATTTTAGTGTGTTATACCACTCAGTCTTGTAGCTGGTAAGACACAGGATTAAATATCTCTTTGGTCCTTGATGTTTCTGCTGTCTGTGACACACATCTCCAGAAGTTATTTTGGTATTTAAGATCAACTGTATCCCATTTTTTTCTCCGGTGATACTGAAATTGGGGTTTCTACATAAACTTCCATCCTGAAACGGACGTTCTGAATGACATCTAATTTTTACCTTCCATATTTGCTGCTGGATTAGGACACTTTGAGCTGTTTAAACCATCATCAATTGCATTTTAGCCGTGAGTATAGTGGTGTTTTCCTATAGCTGGTGAAGAATGTTTTGGTTCTCCAGATCTGCAGGTTTGGTGCCAGTGAAAGGTGGTCAATGATTACTGGGTATGAAGCAAAAGGTCACCAGGAGGTGGAGTCTCCAGCTCACTGAAGGCAGGAGTTACACCGTTAAGGGAAATTCTGACCTTCTGGACTTCAAAGACTCTATAGCCTTAGGCAACCAAGAAATAGGTGCTAAGTTCTAGGTTCTGTGACTGGGAATGGTGGAGCCCTTCTCTGGTCCAGGTCTCTTAGGAAAACCAAAGTCCCTTTAGGATGGGTCTGTCTTTTTGCAGTACTGACTCTTTTTCTCTCTGACAGGGCAACTGTACTCTGGCAAGACGCTCCCTGTCTGGTAAGTCTTACGGTTTGTATTTCACTTCAAGTTACCTAGGCAGAGCTGGGTCTGGAAATTGATAATTGGTTTTATTGGGAGTTATTTCTATCAATTAGACAATGAAGAAACATGTTCCCATATGAGTGCCTCTCTTGCCTAGTGTAAGTGGCACCCAATCCGTCCACCTGTGGTAAAGATTTCTCAGCAGCAGTGCTGTATTTCAAGTATTGTAATGCTTGAAACATTTGCTGTTGCAGAGACCAGCTCTCTGATAAACTGCTTTGAAAATGTGGGTGAATGTTAACTGAAATGTCAGAGTGAATATGGCCATGAAGTCGTCTGGTGTTTAAACTGCATTTTCTCAGAGCTGTGCTACCTTTGTATGGGATTACATCACTTACTTCTGAGTCTGCTTTGAGAAATGAGTTAATTCTGCTTATCTTTCCTGGCTATAGAGTTCCAGTGTTATTAGCTTTTCAGTAGGGGATGGTATCAATATTGTATTACCTTTCTTAAAGATGGAGTGGAGAAATGCTGCTTCTTTCTGGTGTTGTGTAATTGGGATAATTACATTCTACAATTGCTATGGTGATTCTCTTTAAGATCAGTCTGGAAATAGGCCCAGTGCCCTGAAAGAGGCAAAGGACAAGAGTTCAGTAAGTAATAAAAATTGCTGTGTCAGGGTATGTGAGCATTGTGGCAAGGGGTCACTGATGCCTAAAAAACCCTGAGAAGCTGTGCAAGTATCTTCCCCATTTTGAATTATGAAGCAGAATTGTTCTTGGGTCAGTGGGTGAAGAGAGAAGAGGGATGGCAGTGACTCGCTGCTCTGCCCTATACCCCATTTTCAAGGCATTTTTCCTCCTTACCATTCTGTGCAGTTGTGAGAGTTCTGGAGAGCAACTCTCAGGGGATTGCCATTTGCTCCTGTTAGGAATCCCTTTGTGCTGGTGGGGATAGCTCACCAGCAACTGAGGTTTTAGCTGTCCTGAGGACTGGGTAATGTTCCTGTGGGTAACACCATTCTCATTCACAGGTGTGGCTGGCAGCCAGGGACTGGCCTACATCGACAACAGGAAGCTCATGTAAGTATCCACAGGAGAGCTGTGATATGCAGGGGCTCTAACCCTGATAATATTTGGAAGCTGGAAGGCAGAATAAAGTCAGCTGTCAGAAAGTCTTTGTGCATTTCATAGGAGCATGGAGAAGAAAATTGGGTTCTCTGGTTTTTGCAGGTAAGGAAGTGTGGCATGCTTTGATACAATAAGGTCTGCCTGGAACCAGATGTCAAGGCAGGATGGGCAGGAATGAGGAGAGCAGTGATTAATTGATTATGTTTATATGATCGTGAATCTTGTTTGCTCTGTAGTAGCCTTCCAGTAAGGATTTGTGTTGGACTTATGAAGAGGTGGTCTCCTGCAGGAGAAGTGGGATGGCTCAGGGAGCTCTTGTTCCTATGGCAAGGTCTGCATTGCTGAGATGGTCTCATCATTTCCACAAATACATTTTTTTAATCTTAAGACTGCGTCCATAAGAGCTCAATACGCTGCTCTGCTTGCACCAAGCAGCCTGTATTAGAGGAAATGCTAAAGCACATTTCCTTCAAGTTTCCAAATACAGCATCCACAGGTATAAAAAACACCTGTGGGAATGTGATTGCCTGCTCCCTGTGAAGAGACATGGTGGGGGGAAACAGTTGTCTCTTGGATGTGTTGCCATTGCCATTTTATGGTGCTTTCTCTTCTTCAGACTTTTTTAGAAGTAAAAAATGGTTCCTGTGATCACATCCTAGGCGTGCAGTAGGCTGACTAGGTCAACCTTTTACCAGTATTTAAAACACCACAGATATGTAGGGACGTCTCTGTAAATTAAAATTCCATAGATGTTACTTCTCACTGAATTTCTGAGAGCACTACTGAATTGCTTCCATGCTGCTTAGTGGGATTTTTGCCCCTTGATCAAGTAAGTAGGAGTCCCTTGGAACAAATACATTTGAACAGCTGAGCAGCCTTCAGATTAGTTAAACAAGCATATGTAAATTTTGAGCTTGAGACTGGTGCTGGCAGCTTCCACAGGAGCTTACTTTTTATTCTGTGTTCATATCTTACTCTTTCTCTCTGCAGAGTAAATAGCTCCAGTGTCTTCACTGTCCGTTACTTCAGAACCACAGCAGTACATAGTAAGTAAGGAGGCATGAGTCAGTGGGGTGACTCTCGTGTTACCTGTTGCTAACAACAGCTGAAGCTGCCTTTTCCACCCTTGGTCTAAATTCATTGCTGTCACACTTGGTTGGGCACTGAGCCCTAAAGTTTTTGTGTGCATTTTCTGTCACGTTGTGACTTACAGTCAGGTGGGATTTTCTCTCGTGTTCAAATCTTAATCAATACTGAAGGAAGGAGAAGTGTTTGTCCTCTCGCTCTCCTCGAGTCCTGGTGACAGGATTGAAGAGGTGCCAAAAGTTGTGAGCTCTGAATGCGTTCAAGTCTGTCTGTCTGTCTCTCTCACAGGGGATGACGTGGTTACGGTGAACACCCCAGCTTTTGCAGAGTCAGTCACAGAAGGAGATGTCAGGTGGGAGAAAGGTAAGTAGTTGCCTCTTCCCTGCAATTCTCAGGACCATTCCTTCTGCACTGGACAGCTCGGGGATGGATTGTAGTTAACTGGCTGACAGACCATTTTATATTCTTCAGTCTGTGACAAACAAGGCAGGTTAATTACAGTTCTTCTACAGAGTAAGGATTGCAATTATTGCTTCGGTTCCTCTGTCCTGAGTAATGTTGGATGAAGAGAGATGTTTAAATCAGAATCGAACTCTATGCAGTAGATAGTTTGAGTTACACTTTTCTTTAGAACGTGTGGAAAAACTGGGGTGAGAAAATTCTGGGTTAGTGGGAAACTGCTGTGGGTTAAGAGGGGAGGCTGAAGCACACCTCCTTCCTCACAGTGGTCTTCATATCTATCATTCAGCTGTTGGAGACACAGTGGCGGAAGATGAAGTGGTGTGTGAGATTGAAACAGACAAGGTAGGAGTTCTCTGGACCAAAACTTTTTCTGGTTCTCTAGTGAGTACCTTGTATGGCTCCTCTCCAGCTGAGCCTGCACACCCTGCCTGTCTCTCTGCCCCACTTCACGGGGACAAACTTTTCTCATTTACTGTGAAAGCAGGCTGTGCCTTAAGTGAGAGTTGTTTGATAATTCTTCCTTGTACACTTGATTAAGCATCAGTGGAACTGATGTTTGTAGGAGCTGCGATTTCACTCCCTCCCGTTTAGGGTGCTGTAAGGTTGGGAGCCTGTTTGTGTTTAAGCAGGAGAAATCTGCAGAGCCATTTGGTATCTTCAGGCTGTTTTAAATTTAGCCATTAAGTTTACTCACCCCTTAAAATACTCTTAGGCTTTGAAGTTTGTGCTAAAACTCCCTGCCAAGTTCTGTCTCCAGTGTTGCTGTCAGGAAGATGCTGGCAGTAGGTCAGTTCTGCATTGTACCTTGAAGCAGGAAGATCAGACTATATAATCTACTGCCAGCATCTCCTACACCTCTAAGTGTCGGCACAAAACCCTGCTGGAGGGCATGCAAACTGGTGGAAGTGGTGCGGGACAGAGCTGCTCTCTGTGCCAGACTACAGTGCATGTGCCTGTTGGCATCTTTGCATGGGCACTCATTCCTCATTCAGTATTTGGGAGGATTTAAAGACTTTCCTTTTTACAGACATCAGTGCAAGTTCCAGCCCCAGCAGCTGGTGTGATTGAAGCCCTTTTGGTACCCGATGGTGGCAAAGTGGAAGGGGGGACACCTCTGTTCAAACTCAGGAAAACTGGAGGTAAGTCAGGGTTTAACTTGCACTTCCCATTTCAACCAGTTTTTTTTTTTTTTCCTGAAGACAGAAGCAAGGCATTTTGGAGGGGTCCTGAGGAGCTAAGAAAATAACTGTAGTCCTTCTGAGAGGAAAACTTGCCTTTTGCTTATTCTGGAGGAGACTTCAGTGCTAAGCTAAAATTATCTGAGAACTCCCCTAAGGTATCTCCTTTCTCCACCCTCTAGCATCCAGTCTTCTGCACAGTGAGGTGATGGACGGTGTTGATGAGATAAAACACCATGGGATCCCATGGGGTGGCTCCTATCAGTTTATTAGTGTAGAGAGTATAAAGGCAATCTGCTAGAGGATTGACTTCTGTCAGGTTGGTTGGGCTCAGAGATCCCTGGCAGTAGAAGCTTAGAAGTGGTTGCTCTTATGATAATTGTTCTTCCTTTTCTTTTAGCTGCTCCTGCCAAGGCCAAACCAGCAGCAGCCCCTCCTCCTCCTCCTGCAGCACCTGAACCTGTAGCTGCCGCTCCTCCTCCTCCTGCTGCAGCACCAATTCCCACTACAATGCCACCAGTGCCACCTGTGTCAGCTCAGCCCATTGACAGCAAACCAGGTGCGGCAAGAGCCACCTTCTCTTATTTTAAAGCCTCTTTTCCATAGGGAGAGTTGGTAAGACAACAAACTGACACATATAGTGGAGGCCTCCCTGCATAAACCTGTCTGGAGAACTCAGCTGTGCCTGGAGTCTGCCCAGCCCAATTCAAGGCTGCTTAGGCACCTTAAGCGAGTGGCTCAAATGGGCCTTCTATCTCTCAGGGCATTACCCTCAGCCTCTGGTTTTCCTTTTTGACTGATGTCTTCTTTACCCCTCAGTGTCTGCAGTGAAGCCGGCTGCAGCTCCAGTGGCAGCACCTCCTGGGGAGGCAGTGCCCAGCAAAGGTGCCAGATCAGAGCATAGGGTAAGCTGTGGGAATAGGGGCCTTGCTGGTGGTTCTGTTGCTGGGTGATGACTTGTTTTGGCATAACCTGTGAACTTGCTGAATGGATCCATATATATCTGTTCACACCCAGCTTGTCAGGGTTGTGGCAGATTGGGAAATGGTTTACATGAGGTGACCACTTGGAGGTGGCATGGAGAGAGCCAGGTCTGATCTCATGTTGGTCTTCTCTAGGCAAAAGCCTTGTCCTCAGCTCTGCTGACTGAGCACAAACGGCTCCACGTGCTCTGCCTGGTCTGTGCACAAGCCCTCAGCAAAGGGCTGAAGGTGCTGCAGCTACCCTGTACATTCTTAAGAAAACTTGATGGAGCAGTCTGCTTTCTCAGCTGCTTTGCTGCTCTTATATTAGCTTCATGCTGGAAATTTGACTGTACTTGGCGTTTCTGAGAAACGCACAGGTCAGAAGCAGTTCTGCTGTGATGCGTTTCAGTTCTGCATTTCAGTTGAACTTTTAGTCAAGTGGGCAGCTCCACTGTGCGACCGACTCCTCAGCTTGCTGTGCTCCTTCTTCAAGGAGACCTGAGGTGAAAACCTCAGCCATTTTAATGGTCAACCAGCTAGCAAGAAGGGCTTTTTTTTTGTTTCTTGCGTGTTTTGCCTCTTGGATGAACTTGAGGCAGCCTCTGCTTATTTCTCTTTCATTTTCAGGTGAAAATGAATAGGATGCGTCAGCGTATCGCCCAGCGGCTGAAGGAGGCTCAGAACACTTGTGCCATGCTGACCACTTTCAATGAGATTGATATGAGGTGAGGAGCAGACATCTTGTTTCTAACCTTTGCTAGTAGAAATACATGAAGGCAGTCATCTTTAAATAGCAGCGGGGACCTTGCTGGTTGCATTTGGAAAGACTAACAGTGTTAGTCTTTGGGACCTCTTCCTTAGATGTTTCCTCAACCCATGCTTTTTCATCAGAGCTATGCTGGTGTTGCAGCCGGAGGGGTGCATAGCTTCCTGATGGCCTTTCATTCTTCCTGAGTCATCTATTGCTTGTTAATGGGGTAACCCAGTTCCTCATCTATGTGGTTCTTAGTGGAGGACTAGTAGATGTTGAACAGATGAGCAGGGGTGAGTACTGTCATTTGGACAGTGGCTATTAGGAGATACCATAAGCATCTGCCAAGTTACTGCTTTTGGATGTAGACATATTTGGCCACCCATGAGGTAGTTCCCCAGAGCTCATCAGCTTCTCAAATGAGCGTTGCACAAGTCTGCAGCCTTTGTTGTCAGATGGTTCAGCTTTCCAGACACAGACCAAGGTCCTTCTCCGTCCCCTCTTGCCAGGTGGGGGTCTCCTTACTCAAGTGCTTGCATGGACTGAGCACTCTAATGGCTTTGGAGGGTGGACAGCTTATGTTACAGTGCATTAGGGGGAAATTGTGCCCAAATTGAATTGCCTTGTGAAATCCTATTCCGCTCCTTAAGACAAAACATGTAAATATTTGGGTCTCAGAACAATAAGGTTGGCAAAATAGTCTTGATTGGAGGGGAAGTGCTTCAGCGTTATCTCCTCTCTGAGGTTCATTGAGGTGTCGCTTTACGCTGGCCTCGGGCTCTCATTGCATCTGGTAATCTGGTTTGGATTGATTGCAGTGCTGAGGACTCATGAGGGTCTGAGCTTGGGCCTCCTGCTTCCCGTCGGGGGTCAGCATCTGAAAGGAGTAAGCCATAATGAGTCACTTTCATAGCAAACCTTGTTCTCATTGCTGCAGTCCTTGTGTCTTGGGAGGCACTAATGTCTTTGGGCAGTAATCCTAGCCCTAAACAAGGTTAGGTGCAGGAAAACAAACACTCTAAACCGCAGAGACCCCTGCCCCTTGCTGAAACTGTCTCTTCGAAGACTTAAAGTCTCTGGAATCAGGATAGACGAACCAAGTAATTCCACAGCATCTGTGTTAGCCTCGAGTAGTCAGAGCTCATTTAATTTTGTAAACGTTCTCAGTTCTGATAAACAGGACTTATGTGCTTGAAGACTATGGCAGAGCTGGCACTTGGCTTCGTAGCATCTGGAAAGAATTCTTTCATATTCATTCAGTTCTCAAAGCCAAAGAGTTGGGTCAGGAGACGTCACTGAACTGGCTGGTGCTGGGCTTGCACAATGGTTGAAGTCTTCTACCTCTATCATTACCTGCATCTTTTCTTCGCTTGGCATTTTTTCCTGTTTTTTTGGTTTTTTTTTTCATTCTTCCAGGGTCAGCCCAGACATACCTGGATTTGCTTTCTGCAGTGCCACGCTTCCTATCAGTGGTGGCTCCAGAGATTCAGCAGAAGTATTGGCAGCTTTATCAGGTCTAAGCAGGAAATACGCCGTGCCACATCTTGCTTTTGTGCCTGGCAGTACAAGCCTTGTAAACTTGTCCTGTTGAGTTTAGGGTCCAGGAACAGTTCCTGTTAGGTCTTTCACCAGGGGCTTTAGAGCAACCATCAGCCCATTTCATCTATGCCATTTAAAGGATTTTTCAGGACACTGGAAGTTTGCCAGCTGGTAGTGCAAGTTTGCAGTCCTTGGGATGGCACTGAGATCTATTACAGTGTGAGGGAATGGCATTTTCTTGGACTCCCTGCTGACCACTGTTGCAACATGTTTTGCAGCAACATCCGGGAGATGAGAGCTGTACACAAGGATCCCTTCCTGAAAAAGCACAACCTGAAATTAGGTTTCATGTCAGCTTTTGTCAAAGCTTCAGCTTTTGCTCTACAGGACCAGCCTATTGTGAATGCAGGTGAGTGGTGACCCTCACTGGTGAGTTGCACATCCTACCAATGGATGTGTCAGAGTGGACAAAAGCAGGTGGCCCAGTCCAAGGCAGGGCTGTTGGCATGTTATCCAAGTCAAATATAAGGGGAAGAGAGGGCAAAGTCCTTCAGGCTGTTGCTGATGTTGCTACTGCCACTTACGTAGGTAGAGTACATGTTGCCAAGCATCCTATTAGCAAGGGGTTGCTGGGGCTGGGGCTGAGAGTGCTAGATGTCTTAGCCCCAAGAAAGCGGAGCCTGCCGCTTGGTGTAGTTGCTGTAGGTGCAGTGCAGTTCCTGGTGAGTGTCAGAGGTGTTTGCTCAAACCCAGAAGAGGAGAATAATCAAGGCAATGTCTGAGTGGCACTGACCTCTATGTACTATGGTTCCTTTCTGTATATCCTGATACTTCTCCAACAGAAGCAGTGAGGACTCACTTTCTATAGATGAACAAGTTGTTTTAACTTGTGGCTATTTCTGGCCTGTTGAGCTTTTGATCTTCGGGTGTTTAATGTAACCTTTTTTCCTTTGTTTTTTCTTTTAGTAATCGATGACACGACCAAAGAGATTGTGTACAGGGACTATGTGGACATCAGTGTAGCTGTAGCAACTCCCCGGGTAGGTACCTTAGGTGCTTTGGCCATGGTTCCTGTAGCCTTGGGTCTGGGATGGTTATACTCTTTGAGCCAACACAGCTTGCAGTAGAATCTTACTGATGGGACTGCTTATCTAGATGAGACGTCTGATGTATTGTAGGCTGCTGAGGTAGGTTTTAGGAGGAGGTGAAGAACAGAGAACATTTTGCCACTGTGCTTAAACGTGTAGTAATGAGGTCAGTAAAGATCTTGGTGGTGGTTCAGTAGGGCCAAGCTAGGGAAACCTGTTTTTCACAAGTGCAAGAGAATACGGTATGGACAGTAAAAGCTTTGTATGTTCTGACTAACTCTGCTGTTCTGTCCCACCATTTCTGTAAATCATATTCCTACTCAAAACAGGTGTTCCCGCAGAAGGGAGAGTGTGGGATGGAACGCGTGCTGAATTAGTTCTTTCCATTGTAAGACAGAGGATTGGCTAGGACTGAAATTCTGTCATTGCTCTCAAAATCTAGGGGAGCTCCCACGTGAAGGGACTCTGTTCTTCTCACAGAGAAAGAGATGACAGCTGCTAGTGCCTCACTATGGTGGATGTGACCCAGGATACCAGCAGTCCTGGCTGGTTGTATATGATGGGTTTATAGGCAAAAACAATGTTTCATTCACTGTACAGGGCCTCTGTGGGTGCCATGCCAGGTTTCCTGGCAGGCTGGCAGACTGTGAGGCAGCTGTGCCAACCACCTGCTGTGGGCTGAGCAGGAGGCAGGAGTGGTGCTGGGTTGGGCCAGGCTGCTGCCCAATAGCAGTTATCTGCTTGTCACTGCCATTAATTTGCTGACTGTGCACTTTGCTTCTTCCTAGGGTCTTGTGGTCCCTGTCGTTAGGAATGTAGAAAACATGAACTTTGCTGACATAGAGCGAGCTATCTATGAGCTGGGGGAAAAGGTAAGAAAAGCTGGAGGTGTTTTTGAAAAAGATGGGGAGGGTGCTGGATAGGTGTGAATTGATTTGGTCCTTTTGTGGTGTCATCTCTGATCTCTGACACACTGAGTTATGTTGTAGGGAACGATCCAGTTACAGCTGTAGCATGCCCATGCCTTACAGGACAGATCTATCTACTTGTCCTTCCAGAAGACTTCCCACTTTGTATTAGTGATATGGTGCGTCTTCACCATTCCTTTTTGGAGGCCAAGGCTGAACTGCCCTGGGATAAGTCCCTCTTATCTGTTTCCTGCACAAGCAGGATTTGGAATCAAAGGCAAGAAAATCCTTCCCCAAAAACAGCAAATATTCGAGTCTTAAAACAGAACGTGTTTTCAAGCAATTAATGCTTTTCAGTTCCATTCAATTAATGGTTTTCAGTTGAACAAATAAATAAGTGAAGCTCTAGCCATCAGCATTTATTCCTGGAGAGGGTGAACATTCAAACCCTTGTCCTTTGCCATCTGTAGTCTGAGTGGCTTTCTGAGACCTTACCTTTCTTCTAGGCACGGAAGAACGAACTGGCTATTGAAGACATGGATGGTGGCACTTTTACAATCAGCAATGGAGGGGTTTTTGGGTCACTCTTTGGGACACCTATCATCAACCCACCGCAGTCTGCTATCTTAGGCATGCATGCCATCTTTGACAGGCCTGTGGCTGTGGGAGGCAAGGTAGGTGGAGCTGCACAGGAGGTTTCAATGAGTAGAGAGGAGGGCTCTGTGGGATGAGGATCATGCCCTGTATGCTTTTCCTAGGGGGGTTGATGTTGCCTTCTGAAAGGCTGCCTCCTTCTGTGAAGGAGGAACGGAGACTAAAAGACGAAGGGCAACTTTGCTGGCACTGGTACTTGCCTGAGATGTGCGGAGAGCCTTGCCCGATTCCTAAGGGGAGCAGCTGAATAACCTGCTTGGGTGTGGAAAGGAGGAGGGGGCTGTAGACTCTCTGATAGAGAACAGCTCCAGAGGGGGACCAGGTGTTGCGCAGTGCAGATCAAGCTAGTGCTGGTGCCTGGGTGGAATGAGTGGGTGTGTATTCTGCCTTGTTGTGTCCTAAGCCTCTAATTCAGGATAGGAGAAAGCCAAGTCTTCCCTAGATTGAGAGGAGGGTATCCTGCAGGCAGTAGTAGGGCTGAGCGCACCAGTACTCATCTTGTTCTCTCCCTTCAGATCGAGGTCCGGCCCATGATGTACGTGGCACTGACCTACGATCACCGGCTGATTGACGGCAGAGAGGCGGTGACTTTCCTGCGCAAGATCAAGGCAGCGGTGGAGGATCCCCGCGTGCTGCTGCTCGACCTGTAGAGCAGCCACACCCCCACACGACCCACCCAGGGCATAGACGCAGCACCAGCAGGGGCGCAACGCAGGGCATTCAGGAACTGGCTGGGGCCATTCCAGTCTCCCTCCCACCCCTGAGATCAGAGATGTCCCAGAGGGAATTGGGAGGATAGCTCCTACCTCCTTTCCTGTTCTGTTTAATGGGTGGTTCAGTCTCTCACTAGGATTGCCATGCAGTGGTCCAACCGCTGAACGGCACTGCCTTTCTAGAGCCATCTGTGTGGCATCCTCTCCCTCACGGCACCAAACTCTCACCTCTAGCTTGTCCAATACCACTGGAAAGTGCTTGCTGCTGCTGTGCTAGGGTACCCTTTCCTGCCACTCCAAGGTGGGTTCAGCTTTATTTCCTAGCACCGAGGTTCTGGGAGGGGAGGGAGAGGAAAGGCTACCGTTCTGTCCCCGTTTTGCTTGAAAATATGTCACGCTCATCTGTCTTGCAAGGACAGCCTGGGTTCCCCCAGGCCAATTGCAGCAGAGTTCTTGATCAGAGCAGGGCTGAGGTAGGCGTTGTGCCCCCTGTCAGTGCCCTAATTACACTCCCTCCACGGACTGGAATGCAGTGGTTGCATCTCCCCTGCTTTCCCTGGAGATCATTTCTCTCTCTCTAGCCTGGCCACTGAGACATGAATGTTCCTGGCCAGGGGGACAGAGCCCGTGATCTCTGTGGAGGTAGCACTGTTCCTGGGGATGGGAGGCCACCCTTTCACCGTGACATGCCCAACACTAGGCTAAGAAACAGCCCCCAGCAGCTGTCCTTGAATCACAGCATACTGATGGATGGGTCTGCGTGTGAGGGCTTGACCTGCTACCAGCAGAGAGCTGGGGGGGGGGGGGGCTGGTCTGCAAGTGTAATGTATATCCCAGCCCAAGGCTGCTGGTTTTGGGGGGAGGGGGGACAGTCCTTAATCTGATAGCGCACACATGTACTGGGGAGTGAGGGGGTTGCTAGTGCCTGCAGAGTCTATTACTCTTACCCTCTACACAGAACTTGTAACTAAAATATTTAACACAGCGGATTTTAAATGAAATAAAACTGGTCGACAACTGCAAGGTGGGCTGTGTGTGGGGAGGTGGTTCCTGAGTGAGGCCTTGGGCATGGGCAGCCTCTGTAGCACAGCATGAGAAGCCTGTTACTGAGGGTGAGAGGAAGGGGGACTGGAGCTGGGTCTTTCCCTGGTGATAGTAAATGGGAGTTTCTCTGGCTCTGAACTCTCCTGTTCTCAAATCCTCTGGCACTGAACTGTCTCTTACCAGAAAATATGAGGTTCTGGGGCTGGAAAGCATCTTTTTCTTGATTTCTTTGTCTGTTGACAGCAAGGAAATTTCATCATTTTGTAAGTGCTGTGATGGCTAAGAGCAAGAGCTGGGACAAGCTCTCAAAGTACGGTTCTGGAGCCAGGTTGGTTTTTCCCTGATACAACAGGGGTTGTAAGTCATGACAGTGAGAAAAAGGGTATTAAGGGTTGCAGAGAGAGAAAGGAGGCAGGAAGTGTAAACCGAAAGCTGTCTCTCATTAGGGGCACTGAGAGCATTTCTCCAAGGAGCCGTCTCAGTTGGAGCTTTAAGAATCCATTCCTGGCTGGTGGTAGGGTTTTCCCATCTCTGACATAAGCTTCAGAGAAGGGCTTGCCTTTACCGGCTATGAGTAAAGGCAACCTCTTCTGAGAGAAAACTATTGCACACACAGCTGCCATGCTGATGAGAGAATTTTCTAGTACTTGTTCCTACTGCTTCCTGGCAGTTAAGGAGAAATGGATGTGTGGCATCAGCTCTCCTTTGTGCCTGACGGAGATAGAAGGTTAGGAGAGGAGAGAAGGGGGGGGGAACCCCAACTTTATGGTGTGAGAAGAGCAGTGTGGCCAGCTGCTGTTGGAAAAATAAATGGAGTGAAAGAGAAGGCTCTGACTGAAAAAATGCTGCTGCTACCCAGCAGCCGTGCACCTTCAGCATACTGCAGGGCCTCCATACCTGCATATGTGAGGCTGGGGAGCAGTGCCTGTATTCTGGCTAGAGTGTGGCCTTTGAACCACACGGGCTCTTACGCCAATCCAGCAAGGCAACCTGGTTGCTTTAGTCTCCCTTGCTGCAGCTTGCTGTAGGAGGCTGAAGCAGCTGCTGTCCTTGGAGCTTCGTTTTCCGTGACCCTGCTGGCTGACAGCGAGGGTGCTGCGGGGCAAGGGTGCTGGGGCATAAGTGCCAAGCTGTGGGGTCGGTCCTGCTGAACCCCGCTACGTCGCAGCACTGCAGCAGGAGCTCAACTTCTCTATGGCTCTGCTTCCCTCTGCTGGCCGAGCCCTCCTGCTGCCGCTGCCCAGGAGCCAAGTTGAGAGGGGCTGAGCGAGGAGCGGGGTGTTGTTGCCGGCGACAACCGGAGTTGGAACCAGTAGCCACAGCAGTGCTTCACTGCTGCCAGGAGCTCATTAGTACTGGGAAGCTGGGGCAGTGGGAGGTTGCTGGGAGAGGACCGTCAAAAGTACACTACTGACAATGCTAGACACTCCTTCAGCCTACAGATACTTTGATGTGCAACAAATCGAGCTATTGCTAATTCTCATCAGTCATCATAAAGTCATAGAAGAGCTTGGGTTGAGCACTGACTCAGAAACAGAAGGACACTTCTGCAAGCAGTCACACGTGGTTTATTCTTTTCACAGAGCTGGGAGTATAAGAGCCAGGGGCTCCGTCCCACCCCTGACCTGCAGCAGGCATTACCACACACATGCAGCTGATGAATGGCACAGAGCCCAGGCTCAGCTACCAGCCAGCAGAGCCCCGGGGAGACACAACTGGAAGCCACAAAAAATAATGGGGGACATCAACTGCGGTAGCAGCAGAGAGAAAACCAGAGGGAAGAGACCCCGCAGCGCTGTGCTAAGCAGTGGGCCGTGGCCTCTCCACGGCGGCCGAGAAGGGTGGTACAGAGGAGGTTTAGGGCATAGGCTCCGTCCCACTGGGGGGTCCTAATAGAAGAACCCTCAGCCTCCCCTTGAAGCCGCTAGTAAGCGTAGGCAGCAACAGAAGATTTGTGGCTGCGAAACCTCACGTGTGCCCTCTCCTTTTGCAAGCAGACCTCCCCCCACCGCAAGCGGAGGCGCCAAGTGGGTTCATAGGCTTTGGGTGGCTAGAGCTTCCCCCCTGCTTAGCCCACCAGCTTGCTCCAGGGGACGGTGCTGAAGAAAGAGTGGGACTTGAGCTTGGCGATTCCACCTCCTCCTGCACCCAAACGCCGTTTGGGGTTGTGCTGGAGGAGCTGCACAGAAACACAGGAGAGAAGCTGGGGAAGACGGGCGCGCTGGGAAAGCTGCCTAGGCTTGTCTTGGGCCCGCCGCAAGCCTTGTCCCCCCTCCCTGTGCTCCTCAGTCCTTACCTGAGTGAGCAGTGATGTAGCTGCCAGGCTGAGACCCTCAGGCAGAAGCAGCTGTGTGTGAGGGTAGATTCCTGCTGGGTGGCTTTGGAACAGCGGCTGTAAGAGGCAGAGGGTGACAGTGAGCAGCGGCACTGATCAGAGCAGTAACAGCCTGCTGAGCCTTCGGTACCACCCAGCCCCATCCCATGGCGTGGGATTAAACATGGCAGGTTAAAATCCAAGGCTCTCAGCTCACAGGGCACTGGAAACCACACTCCCAGAACACTGCAGCATGGGGCCAGTGCTGGAATGCATTTCCTGAACAGGAGTTCTTGCACTGTGGTGTCCCCTCTGTGCCCCCATCCCAGTGCCGCACAGCCCCACCACTTCTTACCACTCCAGTCAGCAGCTCATACAGCAGCGACCCAAAGCTCCAGCAGTCAGCCGCTTCGGTCAGCTCTGCGATGCCCCCCACTTCTGCAAGAGCCAGTGAGGGATTTGGGCTGGCAGCGGGGAGCCTGGGCCTGGGCACCAGCCCTGAGGCTGTCACACAGTGGGCCTGCATGCAGCAGGCCTTCTCCCCTGGTCAGTGGCGCTGGGCAGAGGATGTGAGCCTTACCTGGGGCACTATACAGCTGCTCCAGTGCTTGGCTGCAGCACTGTGGCTCTACCTCTGTCCACTGGCCAAAGAAGGTGAGACGGACGTGACCTGAAGGCCAGCACCAAAGAGGTTAGGACAAAACTGGCAGAGCACAAAGCCAAGGCCCAGCCACTCAGCTGGCTGCAAGCCCTTACTGAGGACGGCTGGGACACATGGCCTCTGCTGTGCCCCTAGTGCAGGGACACTGAGCATCCCCTGCTGAGAGGAAGCTGCTTAGATGGGGGCCAGTCCATGGTCCTCGGTGCAGGCAGCAGTGAGGAGCACAGCAGAGGACGAAGGCTGCCTTTCCCCTTGCAAAATTCTGCATTTTGTCCCTAGGCATTTCATGGCTCTTCAGTTTGCCTCTAACTTTTCCAGCTGCCTAGGGAGGTACCCATGGCTTGAAGCAATGGGCAGGCTCAAGGAGACCCCGGGGGCACAAGTACAACCTGGGTAAAAGGGCAGTTCCACCAACCTCGAATACAGCTCAGCTGCTCCCAGCTTCCCTGAGCCAGGATTTCCCAGGCAGACAGGTCCATACGGGAGCAGATGCGGCACATTCCTGCGGCCACACTCCCTCCAGAGACACCTCTCGTAATTACCTCTTGGAAATCTCAGATCACGCTTTCAGACACAGCCAAACCTCCCCATCTTCCCACCACAACAGGCTCAGGAAGCCCGAGACCCCCGGCAACGGGGTGAGCAGCCATCTGCCAGCCCAGCAGCGGCCGGCCTCCACCTACCGGCCGTATCCAGCAGCAGGTTCCTGGGATTGAGGTCCCGGCACAACACGCCCTGTTGGTGAAGCCCCTCTAAGGCCAAGAGGATTTCTGCTGCCCACAGCTGCACCTGCTCCTCCTTCACAGCCCAGGCCGTGCGGCCGTGCCCCCAGGAGGCCGGAGCCCTGCGGAGTCCCGAGGGGCTGGAGCACGACCACGGGTCAGACTGGCAGTCTGGCCACTGAGGGCCCTGGGCTCATGCTGGGAAGCTGCTCTCGCCAACATGCAGTCCTTGGCTTCGGCAGCGGTCACACAGTCCTGGGTGTGGAAGACCAGACCCTGCTCGCAGAGGCCGGGGCTGGGAGTGGATGCAGTCTGGTCGGTGGAGCCCTGGCTGCTCCCTTGGGCGCCGTCCTCACTGTTCTCTCCCCCATGGCCCCGCAGGACTGGGGGGGCTGTGGTACACGGGGAAGCGGAGCTGGGGGAAGCGCCCTGCTGAGTGCGGTACTTGGCACGCAGGTGGGACCACAGTGTCTCCCCTGGAAAGCAGAGAAGAAGCGATGGGGCACAAAGCACGACAGGTACCGCGCCGTGCACCACGCCACGCAGCCTGCCTATGGTCTCGCCATCTGCCATCCCCTCCCTTTGGTCTGATCTCAAACCCTCTTCATCTCTAACCGTATGTCCTTCTGAGAAGGGCTGTGCCAGCAGATAAGGTAGACCTAACCCACGGGGACGCAGCTGTTGCATTAAGGCCAGGGAGGCAGCGCTGCGCTCACCCTGCACGTGCTCCAGGTGCAGGAAGATGGAGTCCTCACTCGCGTAGTAGCACAGCAGCTTCACCATGAAGGGGACACCGTGTGGGATGATGGTCTGGCGCTCGCGGGTCTCCACGAAGGACTTGGGGAGGCTCTGAGGAGGAGCAGTGCAGGTCATTGGGGGTTACGGCGTGGAAGGGGCGCGAGCTTCCCGGGCCCCGGCAGGGCAGGACTCAGCCGAGAGGGCCGTGGCGGCACGCTGAAGTCCTTTACTTTCAGGGCACTGCTGCGTGCCAAGGGGGCTGGAAGCGCCCACCACCCGCACCGGGCACACCGTGCGTGCGACCCAGCACTGCTTTCAGGGCTGACTCCGAACGCGGGGCGAGGCCCGGGCCGCCATCGCAGGGCGATGCCCAGCGGAGAAGCAAACAGATGAGGAGAACCTCCTCCCTCCTGCTCACAGGAGGCGGCCGAGAGGGGCGAGCGGACGGCTGCAGATGGGGAAGGCTGTAGAGGAGAGGCTCCTCGGGCCGCCCTTCGCCGAGCCGCGCGACAAAGGAGCTGAGGAGCACCGACCGCTCGGCCCTACGCGCCGCAGGGCCCCGCCCCCGGGACGCAGCGGGACGGAGGCGGACGACACGCGGAGCCGTTACCCACCTTCAGGACGAAGGTCCTCCCGGTGGCCGGGTCCTGCACCACCTGCACCTGCGGGCAGCGCACGGCGCCGATCAGAGCGCTCGCACCCGGAGCCGCCCGGGCGAGCCGGGCCCTCCGCACCCCCGCACCCACCTTGTCGATGAGCGCCAGCACCCGGCACCGCCGCAGGTTGTCCACCGCCGAGCGCAGCGTCCTGACGGGCCGCAGGCGGAGGCTGCTGTACCCCTGCGGGCGGGGAGAGCGGGGGTGAGGGACCCCCACCGCGCAGCGAGCGTCAGCCGGACGGGCACGAGGGCGCGGCCCCCGCTCGGTGCTCACCGTGCCGCCGGGGCTGCCGTCGCCCAGCGCCCGCTGCAGGTGGCAGGTGAAGATCTCCTCGGCGCGCCGCAGATACTGCGTGATCTTCCGCTTCACGGCCTCGCGCCGCTCCCGGTTGGGTTCCACTGAGGGCGGAGGGCGGCGTGAGGGGGCGGCGGCCCCGCCCGGACCCCCTCCGGACCCCGCAGCGCCCCCCCCCCGCCGCGCCCCGCACCCTGCACGCCGCGCAGCAGCACGTCCACGCCGTTCTGGTAGTGATTGAAGGCCTCCTCGTAGTCCTCGCTGACGTCCCGCTCCAGCGCCAGCCGCAGCTGCCGCGCCGCCTCCACCAGGTAGTCCCGGCCCGGCCGGCTCATGGGGCCGGGGGGCGCGGGGCCGCGGCGCGGGGCTCGGGCATCCTCCTGCCCCCCGCCCCGCCCCGCCGGGGCTGCGCGCGGCCGCCTCGGGATCGGCGCGCGGCAGGAGCGCGCCCGGCGGCGGCCCCGCCCGCCCATTGGCCGCGGGTGAGCTCATCGCGGCGCGGGGACGCGCGCGTGGGCACGGGGCGCGTGGGGGGCTCCCACCGTCAGACCGGCGGGGCGGGCACGAGAGGGGGGCCGGGTGCGCGCGGAGCTCTGCGGCGCCGGAGTCCGAAGGTCCTCTCGGCGGCGACCCGCGAGCCGGCGAAAGCCTCAGACCTCCGGAAGCTGCCGCCGTCAACCCGCGGGAGGATCGTGCGCGGCTCCGGGGGACGCGGGGAGCATCCCGGCACGCCGGGACGGGATCCTCTCTCGCCGCGACAGCAACAGCCCACAGCACGCGCTCGCGCAGCCCCGCTGCAGCCCGCTCCCAGCCGACCCTCCCTCCGCAGCCCGGCCTAAAGGGCCTCCTTAAACAAACCTTTGCTCCGCAGCGCCCGGAGCTCCCGCGGGCCTGGGGCGCCGATAGCGCCGCGGGGTCCCTCTGCTCCCCCGGGGCGCCGCCGGCTACGGAGCGCACGGCCCGACCCCGCCTCACCCGCGGGGATAAGGTACGGCCCGGCACGGGCGAGGTGGGGACACGGCCTCCTCGCACCGAGGGGAGCCCGGCCAGCAGCAGGGCAAGGGAAACGCTGGGCTGCTGCGTATATTGCAGTGCTCCGGGTTTTTAACCCCAATAAGCATACCTGACAGGCTTTAAAATTAATTAACGGTCTTGTTTTTACATAGTTTCCTTCTCGAAGGTCATAATATCACCGCGGTGAAAGTTTTACTGTTACAAACAATGCGGGCCATCAGGGCCATCCCTCAGCACTGCCCGCAGCTCCTGCTGCTCACAGCACCTCCGGCCCCGCAGCACAGCAAGCTGCCCACACCACGACCCCCACCTAACGCCGTCAGACCCGGGAGGGGGGCTGCCCCAAACCCCCCACCCACGCTGCAGCCCTCCCTGGTTACCCCGCACGGGATAAGCCACATCTCTCCTCAGCTGAGGGCAGCAGCTGAGCCATCACACAGCTGTTCCAGGTCTGCAGAAATACACCCCAGCCGTGGCTTGTTTGGGGGCTGCCCGAAGCTGAGTGAGCTCCGGAGTCAGCCTCACAGTCATGAAGAGGGCGGTTGAGTCCAGGGCTGGGCCTTGGAACCTCTATGCCATCAGTTCCATGTTTTGTCCTTACGGTCTGTGTGCCACAGAAGAGCACAGAATGCACATAGCAGCCAGATCCAGCACTGGGGGTGGAATGAAGGAGGGCCGGGGGCAGTGCTTGGGGTAAGCAGGAACCGGGGTGTGGGCTGTGCGTGGGCCTGGCTGAGCTGCAGTGCAACCACGGCCTCAGGAAAGTGCCCCCAGCCCCTTCTACACTACTGGGCCAAGCAGAAAATGAGTGCCTGTAGCTCCCCAGCCAGGGGACAACAGTTCCCCACCCATCCTGGGGTGATCCCAGTAACAGATGGTACCACTGTGCAGGCTGAATGGAGGACATTTCCAGGATAGGAAAGCCCCTGGGCAGCTTGCCTCCAGCATCAGCCCCACCAAGGCCAAGGGACAGCAAGATGGGACCAGGCCTCAACAAAACAGAGGGAGTTGGAGGAGGGCACGCCAGGGATGGGATGAGTGCTGCAAGAGCTGGGACCGCCAGCCTGCCTCCCGTCTGGGCACCAGCAGGGAAGGGCCTTCCAGCTGCTGCAAATGAGAGGAGCACTCACCCACCCAGCTCTTGGGTCCACCCCAGCTTTTATTCAGAAGGGCAAGGCTGGAATGTGGCTGTGGGTACAGGAAGGTTCTGTAGCACCCCAATTCCTCCCCGTGCCTACCAGAAGGGCTTGCCAAGCTCCCCTCCCCCCGAGACACCCTTTTGGGCTGCACCATGCCCAGATTGAGACCCATCCCAGCTGCGCTCCCTCCCCTCTGCCTGCGGGACACAATAGTTATGTGGTTCCAGCCCTGCTCACCCCCACTCCACACTGTGCCCAGCTCCAGCAGCATGCCCACAGCTCTGTTCCTCGCAGCCCCAGGATGCCCTCCAGCAACAGTTTGCAGCTCCGGCTCCTCATCCGCCCTTCTGGGTCCTTCAGTCCTGCTGCAACCGGTGCAGATGGGGCAAGAGAGTCCTTGATCCAGGATACGCTCCCACCCAGGCCAAGCATGAATCTCGTTGGCTCCTTCCTGCCGCAGTCCTGCTCCCCAGCGCCGTCACTCCAAGGGGCTCAGCACCACACGTCCCCTCCCTGGGCAGAAGTGCCATAGGCTCAAGCTCCGGAGGCAGGAGCGAGGCCAGGGGCAGAGCGGAGGCTACCTGCGTGGTGCGCCACATCTGCAAGGGGAGCACAGCACAGTGTGAGCACCACCCGGCTCTGCAGTACCAGAATCACCTCCTGCCCCTCAGCCCTCCCCATGCCCAGCCCCAACACCAAGCTGTGGGAAGAGACCACGAGAAATGGGGCTTCGTGGCAAGGAGAGGGGTGTGGGGCTGTAGGTGCTGGCAGAGCACTGAGCAGCAGCACAGAGAGGGGTCTAAACAGCAGCAAAGTGCCAGCATCAGGCTCATCCCCAGGAAATGCCTGCTCTGCAGCACCAGCAGACTGTTTGTGAGAGTCAGCAGGACACAGCGAGGGTAAGGACAGGAGTAACCCAAACAGCAGCTCGCCAAGGACTGCAGTAAGGACGCGGCTGGCAGCAGGACGAGGCTGGAACTGGAAATTCATGGATCAAGAACTCAGCACGGGCTGTGCAGGCAGTATAGCCATATGCAACCAAGTCACCGCTCCATCCACCCATCCCCGCCGTGGGTGGGACCAGCCAGCCTCAAGCGTCCCTGCCAGAGGCCTACTGTCCACGGATTGGTGTGTGGCCGATCTCCCAGCCCCACATTGTCCCCTCTGTCCTGCTCCTTCCTACATTTGTTCCGCTCTACTCACAGCACCAAAGACCTAACAGCTGACCGCAGCTGATCCTTGCCAAGAAGCGAACCCAGAAGGCACCACCCATGCCTGCCCTGCTCACTTACAGCTCGCAGTCTTTACGTCTCTTCTTGTCTTGTCTTCTCTTACCTCGGCCCTTGAGTCTCCTCCTTCAAAAGCAAAGCAGCAAAGAGAGGCTGACATGTGGGCACTGAGCCCGCGGCCCCAGCAGCGGCGCGCCCCAATGCCACTTACCTGCCCGGCCTCACCAGGTCCTGCCGCGGCCTGTGGGGAGAGCGGGGTGGTTATGGGGCAGCACCAGCTGGGAGCTGCTGGGGGGCTGCCAAAGCACCCCAGCGTCCTTAAAACAGACTCAATGACTCCTTCCCACTTTTCAGCCCCTCACTGACCACAGTAGATAGGGGGTCAGCAGGCTCGGTGACACCCCTGGGCTTCAGCAGTAGTTAGCTGACACCAGCCACAGCATCCGTGGCTCACACATCCCCTATATGAGCCACGGCTAGGCTCCATGCACTGCATTTACACTGAACTTAAGAAGGAGAGCAATGTAAAAGTGCTGAAGGGTGCTCGATGAGAAGACAAAAGGCCGTGCAGGTGCAAGACAGTCCTGAAGCCAGAATGCACACTTGTGAGTGCTGCCCCAGGAATCACCCCACGCAGGGAAACCACAACAGGCTCAGGAAATTCCCTCACGGAACGCAGCTGGAAGCAGGGGGAAGTCACACACGTGCCTCTTCCCGCTCCTTACGTATCCACTGACACAGCTCCAGAGCCAGCACGGGGCAGGACAGCCCCTGGGCCCGCTCTAACATCACCTCCTGCACCGCTGCGGGGGAATCCTCGCACAGGATCCTTACGCTCTGCTGGACAAGGTTCGTGCTGCCCAGCAGGACACGCCTCCCACTTTTTGCAACACTCTGCTGCTGAAGCCAAAGGGCAGTGGCCCACTGCAGTTAACTTTGTGCCAAGCTGACAGGTGGTGTTGAGCATCTGTCCCAGGTCAGTGCTGCGTGCCCTTGCCAGATTGGTGCCATGCATTTAAGCTCAGATGTAAACCCCAAATCCCCGTCCTAGGATCAGGCAGCCTGCCTGAAATGCAGATGCAAGGCCCAGCCTTTTGGCCTACGTTCACACTCATTTGTGCCAAGTCACAGAGCATCCTCCCAAGCCTTGGGTGCACTGCTCCAGAGCTGCCTTACCCTGTGCTCAGAGCAGCACCCAGGGCCGTGCCAAGACAGGTGAGGGGATGGGGGCACAGGCACCCCAACTCACCGAGTGCTCGGTGCCTGACTGGAGCTCACCACACCCCTGGGCTGCAGGGAACGTGCTGCAGAGACACAGCGCAGCTTGGGGCCGTGAGCTCCAGCAAAACCCAGCGCAGCTGAGATGGGAAAGGCCCCAGCGTGTCCCCTTGCCCCCTGGAGGGGTGCCAGGTGGGCTGGCAGGGCCTCAGCAGCACAGAGTGAGCCCTACCTGCACTCGCACTGCTTGTGCTCGGTGAACGACATCTCCACGTACGGTGCCTCCACGTAGGGTGCCTCCCCGTTGGGCTTTATCTTCACAAGCTGAAAGGAGCAAAGGTTACTTCCCAGCCCACAGTCGAGGCACCATTTCTCCACCTCCACTCAGTGCAGGACAACGACCTCCCCAGCACCTCGGCCGGGCCCACTCCTCAGCAGGAGGGCCTCCGCCCCCATAGGCAGCAACCCCAGCTGGGCTGTGGCTCTGGAGGCTCTCTAACACCTCCTTGTGCCTTCGGGGCTGCATTAAGTCTCCCGCCGGGATTTCCCAGCCTTAGAACAGATATTCCGTCTCTGCCTTTACAAAGACCTTTCACACATTTGACCACTTA
Source organism: Gallus gallus (assembly GCF_016699485.2). Taxonomy (NCBI): domain Eukaryota; kingdom Metazoa; phylum Chordata; class Aves; order Galliformes; family Phasianidae; genus Gallus; species Gallus gallus. The sequence continues at coordinate 37,624,619 of NC_052536.1, forward strand.
GTGCACCTTCCTTCTCTGAAGGGCATCTCTCCCAGCCCACTTTTCCAGGCCGTTCCCACTGCTGCCACTCCTCCCACCGCACTGCAGCCCACACAATGCTGCCTCCTGTCCTGGGGGTGCAGGATTTGCCCTGTCGCGTGTCAGCCTGCGCAGCAGCCAGGGGGCAGCCACACACTCGGGGGCTTCCCCGGGAGTGTTCAGCCGTGCTGCGACCCACACCGACCCTGTGCACTGCAGCCGGATGGCTCCTGTGTCGGGAAGGGCGCAGGTCACCACCTCTTAGTCGTCTCAAACTTTTGCTCTAATCAAGATCTTTTTTATGATGATGATTTTGGTTTTTGGCAGCTCCCCTCCTGCCTTCTGATGCGCTTCCAACCCCCGCAGGCTCTCCAGTCCCTCACCCCCAGCGGGGCGGCAGCACACCGACCACCGGCAGTGCGGCGCTGGTGCTGCAGAGCGAGGACGCGAGCCGCCCCGCTCGCCGTGAACGCAGCCACGGCCCCTCGTGCTCACCCTGCCCGTCCCACGTCTGCTGCCGGCACCGCTGCGCGCATCTCCCGGCACACGGGAGCTGCCACGCTGCTGGCGCTTCCCCGCCATCCCCGCTGGCAGGATGGCAAGCCGCAGGGACGCCCCGGCCCCGCGGGGACGCGGAAAGGTGGCGGCAGCAGCTCTTGTTATGGACCGCGCACTGAGGACGGGGCAGGGAAGGGGAGAGAGAGGTCTGTGCCGCCAGAGGTCTCACCCGACCTCCCGGACGAGCGCACAGAACGGGGGTAGGTACCCCTCCGGCCGGGCACTCGTGCGGGTCTCCTGCAGCACCGCGAGGATGGGAGGCCGCGAGTGCAAAGCTTTCCGGGAGCCCACCGCCACCCCCGGCCCCACGGGGCGGTGCTCACCTGCACGGTGACCGTGCCGGTCTGCACGGGGACGCAGCGGAGCCCCTCATCACCGCAGCAGCCCCCGCAGCGCTGCAGGGAGACGCAGGAGGGCCTGAAGATGTACTCCACCTCGTTGGGGAACTCGGTAATGATATCCACTAGCTGCTCCCGAGGCCGGCAGAAGCTACGGTTCCAGATCTCCTTAAAGGTCAGGACTGCAAGAGACCGGGGGGCTCTAAGGGGTGCCCCGGGGAAGAGGGGTCCCCAGCCGAGCCCTGCAGCGCTGTCCCCATCGCGGGGAGGGATGCGGAGGATCCCCCGGTGCCCCCATAGTATCCGCCGCTGCGCTGCTGCGGACCTCGCGCAGCCACCCGTCGCCCCGGGGCTCCGTCCCCGCCTGCCGCCTCCCCGCCCCGCTCTGCCGGCCGTCAGGGAGCAGGGGCGCAGCCCGGGGTCCAGGCGAGCTGCCGCCCGCTTCCCCGCCGGTTCCCCCCGGTTTCGGCCCGGAGGTTCCGCTCCCTCGGGGCGGAGCCGCGCCGCGCCGTCCCGTAGCATCGCTCGGAGGCGCAGTACCGGCCCCAGGGCGCCGCCGCGGGCCGCGGGGCTGAGAGACGGCGAGCCCGGCGCCGGGAAACCGCCCGGAGCCCCGCACCGCCGCCCGCTGCCGACTCACCGGGCGCCTCCGCGCTGGCCGTCCCCCGCGCCTCCGGGGCCTGCAGGGAGGGAAAGGCGGGCGTTGTAGGGGCGGCACGGAGGGACCGCCGCCCCCCGGCCCCTGGCGGCGGCCCCGCTCCGACCCCCCCCCGCTCTTCCCTCCCGGTTCTCACCGGGGCGGGCGGCGCTCCCAGCGCCCCGGCCAGCAGCAGCCGCAGGAAGGCTCCGAGCAGCCGCATCGCCGCCCCGACCCCGACTCAGTGCCGCCGCCTCCGCCCCGTCGCCCCCCACATGCCAGCCCGCTCCGTCGCCGCCGGGCCATGAGAGCGCGTCCCGCTCCGCCGCCCCTATTTCACCGCCGCTGTCCCGCTCCGCCCCCGCCCGCCTCGGCCCCCGCCCCGGCCCGCTCCGGCCGCGGGGAGGAGCAGGTGCCCGGCCCCGGGGGGCGCGGGAACGGCCGCGTCCCCGGTGCGACGGGGCTGCCCACCTCCCCGCTGCCGGAGCCCGGGAGCGATCCCGGTTCTGCCCGGCACGGAGGTCCTTCCGACGCGCGGAGGACGGGCAGGCGCGGGGCGGCGGGGAGCAGCCCGGTGGCCGCGGAGGGGCTCCGTGCAGGGGGCCGGGGGCGGCCGGGCCAAACCCCGCCGCCGAGGTTAAAGCCGGAGGAGCTCCGTGGCCTTTTCTGTGCTATTTTTAAGCCCCGGTGGCCAGGAAAGCTGCGGCTGCCGGAGGTGGGAGGGAGCAGATGCCAGCGGGGAACACGATCCCCGTGGGCCGCGGGTCTTTGGTAAAGGATGGGCTCTGTGTCCCGGCCGGGCCTCGTATCCTCGCTTCGTGGGGGGCAGCGGGGCTGCGGGAGCTCCCGGCCTTCCTCCACGCGGGGTCCGTCCTTGCTCCGCCGCGGCACGTCCCGGCCCCACGTGTTCTGTCCCCGAGACACGGAGCCGTGCGGGCGGCGGCGGCTCGGGTGCCAGCGGGCGCCGGGCTCCAGCCGGACCCCCCTGCGTGCCGGTACCACTGAGCGCACGAGGAAGGTGCCGTGGAGATAAGCGCGCAGAGAGGCCGCGGGGCCGGGCGCGCTGCAATCCGTCGCTCAGCAGCACAGCAGCTGCTCGGGGCCACCTCAGAGGCGCTCGGCGCCCTCTGGAGCTCCCGTGCCCTTACGGGAGCGGGATCCACCCCCGTGCGGTGCCCTCTGCCCGTGCTGCCCCCCGCTGCCCTACGGCACCTCTGGGCCCGGGGCACCCCGCCGCCCCGTGGATGGCTTTGGGACGGGGGCGAAGCAAGCGCTTCCCCCCCTGCCACGTGCAGGAGCTGCCGCCGTCTGGAGGGCGGAGCGGTGTTATTGCGGAGGTCGGCACCACACGGGGCCTCCGGGGCTGCCCGCCCGTCCTTGCGGGAAGGTCTCCCGGGGCCACCCCTCAGACACAAGGCCGCACCGGTGCTGGAGCAAAGGGCTCTCCCTGGGGCCGTGCGGCTGGAAGGGGGGGACGGACCGGCCCTTCGCCGTGAGGGCAATCCTGTTCCTGTCCTGAAGCTATTTCCTCAGAGGCCTGGGGCAGAGTTTACATTCCTGGGGTGAGCATCCCCTTTCTGGGCAGCACGGAGCAGAGACAGGGATGGGAAAATGATATTTGGACGCCGCTAAGCTGTGACCGGCAACATCCTCCTGCAAGCAGCGAGCATCCAGCAGGGCCCGGCCACGGGACGGGGCTTGGGGGCAGTGCTATAACTGCACCCTGATATCCGCCACACAACCTCCCTGGGGCTCCAGATCCACAGACCTTAGGAACAGAGCTCAGCGGCTGGCTGGGGGCTCACGGGGACGTTTCCTGACAGAGTTAAGAGCTCTGTCTCCAATATGTCACAGCACACCCGTGCCACCTCCCTGCTCTGTGAGTAGAGCTTCACCCCGCTGCGCTCAGCCTTCCTTGCCACAGCCCCGTGCTGGGATCAACATCCCCCATGGGAGTCTTTGCCCCTGTAAAATCTCACCTTTGGCATCTCGGGTGAAAACAGCCCAAACAAACATCTCCCAGCCGTCTCCCGGCCCTCCTGCGTCACCTACTGAGCCCTCAGAAAACACCCTGGAAACCTCAGCTCCATATTTTTGTGCAGCAGCTATTTCTGGCCCCGCCGTGGGTCAGACCGGAGCCCCGCGTGGTGCAGTGCCTGAGCGGCCTCAGCCGGCGGCAGTGAACCCCACCACCACGGGACCCCCGTGGCCACACGTCACAAGGATGTGACACACTGTGCTCCTCGGGCCTCATCCCAGAGCGCCCCCGGATTGCCAGCATTTCTCCCGAGGGAACACGCCTGCAGACACCTGGGCCCCGCAGCAGTCCCCAGAGCTCGGCCAGGTCTGGCCTCCTGTGCCTGGCCGCGGGCAGCCCCGTGGTTTCTCCTCCCAGCCCAGGTGCGCAGGGGATGTGTGTGCCGAGCAGCAGGCTGACAATAGGGGGAAATGGGCCGTGCTGCGCACCCCGAACATTGTGGCTGTTGTTGCTGCCCGAAGCAGGCGGAAGCGGCTGCCCTTAGTCAGCCCCGGCTGCACGTGGCAGGAACTCTGCTATTTATTTTGGTTCCTCGGGATGGACCTGGCCTCCCCAGGGACCCGTGGCCTCTGTAGGGCTGACGAGGCCGCAGACACCTGACGGCTGCCCCGTGCTGGCAGAACGGTAGGGCTCAGCACGCACACTGCCCGTGGCGCTGGGCTTTGGGCTGGCTATGGGGAAACCAGGGCCGCCCCAGAGCGCGTGCCCCACGAGGGCAATCCCAGCAGTGCAGCCACACCCCACCGATATCCCACCGGCGCTTTAAGGGGCGACGCCATCAGTGAGCAGCAATCTGACGCAGCAAGACCCGCGTCCCAGGGCTCTGAGCCGGTGGGCAGGCACTGCTCAGCTCAGCATCTCACGCCAAGCGTGAGCCTCGATCGGCACTGAGGCCAAGCCCCATTCCCACAGAGGCGAAGCTGTGGGCAAGGCGATGCCAGCAGCAGGGAGACTTAACGCCAGCTGGCCGCCTCCCAGCCCGGCCGTGACGTGGCAGCACCAGGGCAGCGCATGGCAGCCGGTGGGGAAGTCACGGAGAGCACATCGTGCTGGCCGGCTGGCGGGGACGCACAGGGACACGGTGTTTGCAGGAGCAGGGTGAGGCTTAGGGAGATGAACCGCAGCACCAAGCATACGTGGGTGCCTACAGGTAAGCGCTGCCTCAGCAGCTTCCCAGGCCGAGCCTCCGTGGGGTGCGTGGTCGCCGTGCCCAGGCGGCAGCCCCCTGTGCCAGGCTGCTGAGAGCCCCCACGCAGCCCCCGTCCTGCACGCCCCGCAGCTGTGTGGGAGCAGCCCCCCAGGAGAACAGGGCTGAATGAGAGCTGGAGGTGACTTTCCGCTAGAGAACAAAGCTCTTTCTGTGTACATCTCCCCTCAGGACACACCATGCAGGCTCCATCAGCCCTGGGATGAAGGTAGTGGGAGTCTAACGGGAGGAGCGGCGCACGTGCTGGCCTTGCTGCGTGCCTCTGCCCGCCACCTCCCGGCACAGCCGGCTTCGGGCAGGGGCTGCCAGGCATCCTCTCCTGCCAAACGAATGCGATCCACGCCCAGCCCGGAGCTTCTGGCTGCTTATCATGTGGATGCAGTTCTCCTGCTTTTAGCTGTCATAATATTGACACAAAGCAAAATAATAGTGACGGCAAGCCCCTGTCTGGCTCTGGAAGGCAAACACGCAAGGAGAGGGGGAGCAGCGAGCTCGCTATTGTGCAGAGCGGGCGGCAGCCCCGGCTGCTCCCAACCTCTGCTCACAGCACCGGCGCAGCGGTGGGACGCGGGGATGGCGTGCGCGGGCTCTGCACTCGGCTCACCCCGACAGCAGCGAACGTGTGCATCGGCAGGGCTTCGTCCCCGAGCCCTTCCCAGAGCGTGGGTGGAGGGGTGGCTCATCTCTCTCTTTCCCTGAAACCTGGCAGCCGCTGAATAGCTCGCATCACCCGCGGCAGACAATGAGTAAAGCGAGCCCGGCAGCCAGCTGCAGCGCGAGGAGCGCGTGAGCAGAGGAACTGCGCAGAGCTGGCCGGTGACCAGGAAGCAGCCCAGACTGCTGGTGTCACGGACCCTCGGTGACCACAAAGCAGCGAGGATGCACTTTGTCTCCCCCGAAGGGCCCGGCTTCCTGGAGCAGCGGTGGCGATGCCAGGTTTGCTCGGGGACTCCCCTGAGCTCATCCTGGAGGGATGCACGTCGGCAAAGCCCGGCACCGCTTCCTCCCCGGCCCAGCCAGCCTGCTGCGTGCCCTCTGAGCAGGGATGGGACCCAGCCGCCACCTGCACGGTGCCAGCCAGTTTTCTGACCTGCTCTCTTTAGCGCTGAGCGACACCGATGCCTTTTCTGGCTACAAAGGCCCAACGTGCTGGTTGTGGTGCATCCTCTGACCATCCCCGCAGCATGCTCCCTCAGCCCTCTCCCGAGCTTGTTTTCCTACATGACAGCCGGCTTCCCACACTTCCCTCTCTCTTCCTGACCAGCCTGGCCTTTGAACCTGGAGCCTCCAGCTGCCGGCATCCCAAGCAGGGACCAGGAATGGTGGCAGAGTAACAAGCTGGCGAGCGGGGCTCCCTGCCCAGAACAGGCACTGCAGTGCCAGCTTCCCGTGCCTCTCTCTTGACCCCGGGGTCACAACACAGCCCGCACAGCCCACTGGGGGCACGAGCGTGGGCTGCTTCCACAACGAAGTCTAGAAAAACCCTGTGACTTCCCAGCCTCGGCCTCTATTTTAAGGCTCTGAAAAGGAGGGGGGCAAGTGGCAGACGTGCTGGCAGAAGAGATGATCCTGGGACCGGATTCGGAACCGCCTACTTGTTTCCCTGAGGGATCGAGGACTGTGTCAGCATTGCCGGCCCTGTCTGTGGGCACCATCTGATGCGAGGGTGGGCCGTCAGCTCTTTGCCAGGCGGAAGCTGGTGCATATGCATGCGAGCAGCTGAGCAGCGATCTGTACCCAGCCCTTTGCTAACCCGAGGCACTGAGCTGGTCTGTTACCCCACCCTCAGAGCACCCCCAGCAAACCCCGCCTGTTTCTTGCTGTCCACTCCAATCACGCTTCCCTGTAGATGACCGCTTCATGGAGCAGTTCTGGCCAGGCTCATCTGCAAAGAGCAGCAGAACACCTCCTGCTACCTATGGAGTCAGCCATGAATCTCAAGCATGTGAACACTGCTGATGACTCAGGCCACGTCTTCGTGCTCCTCCAGACGCACAGAGCTGTGTTTCCCAGCCACTCACATACCTGCTTTTGATCATCAGCTATTTGTCTGGGGGTTTTGACTTCTTTCCCTGGAAGCTGAAGTATTCACCATGCGCTCAGCACTCGGTTCAGCCTATCATTTCCAGTTCCTCTGCTTACTATGTGACCCAATTTCTTCCCAGTAACACGCAGAAAGCACCGGTCTGGGTTCCCCCGGCCCTTCAACAGAATCACTCCCGTTTCATTGTAGCTCTGTCTCCATGGCTGCACAGCCATGCCTGCCACTGCGGCTGTCACAGCAGCTGGCTGGGGCCGTTCCTTTGAACATGGACCAGAGACACTCTAGGGAAACCACCGTCTCAGGCTGTGGTTTGTGTTCCCCATGCCACCACGTGTTGTGCAGTCCTGAACTGCACCTCTGCCACTCGTGCCCGAAAGAACCTTCGGCACCCAGCAGTCACCCTACGCTCCTTTTCCCCGGGTCACCTATCCAGCCTGTACAATCACTGCTGTGCAGACAGCTGCCTTGTTATTCCTACTGGGCTGCGTCTGCTGGCTCCCGCGTGCTGGCTCCTTCCCTTCATCTGTGCTGAGCGTGAGCAGCTCACTTTTCTTATCCGGGTGTTACAGACGAGTCCAATTACTAGAGTTCAGCAAACTCCAATTCCCCTCCCTGGCATTTCATCCAGCCCACTTGATCCACAGAGAGTTTCTAATCCAAACAGCCTCCTAGCACACGATGTTCCAGTGCTCCCAGACTCTACCCAGCCTCTGCGCTGCCTTCTCCTCCCTCGCACCAGCACTCAGGGGATTGCATTCAGCCCCCAGGGAAAGACAAATGCAGAATTCATCAGGCAGAACGAAAGCAGAGTCTCCAGCAGCCATCCCTAAGTAAGAATCCTGATACCCTGAGTTAGAAGGGACCCAGAGGATCACCGAGCCCAACTCCCGGCTCCCACACAGGGCCACCCAAAATTCAAACCCTACGTCTCAGGGCATTTTCCAATTGCCCCTTGAACTCTGGCAGCGTGGGGCCATGGCCACAGCCCTGGGCAGCCTGAGGCCACACAGTGCAGAGCAGAGCAGGACTGCCTCACCCGGTGGCAGTGCTGGGCCTGGTGCACCCCACGGCACAGTTGGCCCTTCGGGCTGTCAAGGCACCCTGCTGGCTCATCATCAGTTTGCAGTCAGTCAGAGCCCCCTGAGCTCTTTCTTTGGGGCTGCTCTGCAGCCTCTCATCCTCCTGCTCTGTCCCATGCAGAGAATCAGGCACTTGCCCTTGTTAACCTTCACGTGGTTGATGATCATTTCAATTTTTCAAGATCTCCATGCAAGGCCTCTCTGCCCTCGAGGGAGTCAACAACTCCTCCCAATTTTGTGTCATCCACAGGCTTATACAGTGTACTTTCAGCTCCTGAGGAGCAGCGCACCGTGCCGGGCATGAGATGAGCCATGCCCCAGCTCCTCCACAGGCACAGAAAGTGGGTGCAACTGCCTTGCTCTGCCGGCCAGCTCGTCCCCTCCTCAGCTCCTTCACCCACAGCATTGCTCACATGGCAGCTGGGAGGCCGCTGCAGCCAAGTCCTCCTAGGGCACCTGGGTATGCCAGGGCAGGGAAGGGGGTGAGACATGCAGGAGGCGTGACATGCAGGAGGCAGCTGGCTGTGGCACAAGAGAGCGGTTGCAGAGTTTAGCTCCTGCTCTGGAGTGCTGCCCAGGACCCACCAAGTTGCTCCCCACCTCCACAGCCTGCTAGACAGCAAGATGTTACCGGATATACCAGGGCACCAAGAGCTCTCCAGCTGCCTCTCCACACGCTGCCCTGTCCGGGGCCGTGCCTCCCCGCTTCCCCTCCCTCCTCCTCACTCTTCCTGGGTGCTCGGACCCACGCACCGGAGCCTGGCAGCGGCTGCTGGCCCACGACAACCAGATGTCCCTCAGCCGCTGTCCTGCCAAGCAGCCGCAGCCCGGCGTGCGCCTTTCAGTGCTCCAGAGAAAGGCAGCTTCTGGCCGGGCTCAGCTACCACGGCCGCAGGCTAACCGCTCCCAGATCCCCATTCAGAGGCTTTCATTCATGAAATACGGGGCAGCGGGCCGAAAGCAGAACTCTGCCCCCCGAGGGACGCGGGGCTGGCAGCCGTCCTCGGCCGGCTGTGGTGGCAGTGCCTGGTGGGACGTGCCGCGGGGAACGGGCGGCGTGAGCGCGGAGCTCGCGAGCCCCGCGGCCTGGCGAGGGCTGAGGAGAAACTCCAGTCCTGGGACCGGAGCGGGGAATGTAAACAGCCCGGCATCCACACGGAGGTCGTAACCCCCGGGCCGGTTTCCCTTCCTCTTGCTCCCTCCCGCCTAATCTCGGAGAGCTGCTCTGTTTATGAGCCAGATAAGTAAACAAACAAAGGAAAGCTCCAACGCGACGGATTTGTTCTGGCCCGTTCCCCGCTCCCAGGCTGCGTGCGTGGGAGCGCCGTCTCCGCGCCGGCACCCGGCGGCAGGCACGGCTCGCGGCCCGGCTGCAGTGCGGCTGCGCAGAGGGCGGCGGGGAGCGGCGTCCTCCCGCCTAAATGCGGCGGACCCCTTCAGCGCGGAGCCCGGCGCGCGACCGCCCGGCGCTCAGGGGATCTGGCCGCCCCCCGGCGCGCAGGAGCAGCGGGAGGCCCCGGAGCAGCCCGGGCGCTGGGCACGAGCGGCCGCGGTACGTCCCCGAGGCGCTGCCGGTGTCCGGCCGGGGCGCCGGCTGGCAGCCCGCTCCGCTTCCTCGGCCCGACGGAGCGGCGGGGCGGAGCGGCGCTGCAGCGTTGCGCCGCGGCCTCGGCGCGCCGGGAAGCGGACAAGACGGAGCCGCATTCCTGCCTTATCCGCGCGCTGCCAGCGGGAAGGGCCGGGCCGCCGGGAGCTGCGCCCTTCCCGCCCGGTTTGCTTTGGCTCCCTGCGCCAGGAGCACGGCCCGCTCCAAAGTCAACGCCGCGGGCGGGCTCTCCCCGCTGCCCGGGTCCGGGTCGCCGCCCGTCTCCCGGGTAACGAGGGCGCCGCCGGCCCCGACCCCGCGCCTCTCATTGGCCGCGCCGCTACGGGGCGGGAGCGGCGCCGCGGCGTCCGCCAATGGGGTGGGAGAGGAGCGGAAGCGGAAGCGTCTCCCCCGTCCGTGCGGCGGTGTCGCGGCCGCCGCCATGCCGGGTGCCGCCGAGCGCGGCTCGGAGCTGTCGGAGCAGATCGAGGCCTTCGTGTCGCGGCTGCGGGGCGGCGGGCAGAGGCCGCGCTCCGAGGACACGGCGCGGCAGACGCTGTCGCTGCTGCGAAAGATCATCGCGCACGGGCGATGGGGATGGGCCGGTGAGGGCCGGGTGCGGCCTTGCAGGGGGAGGGCGGCAGCGGGGAGCCCCGGGAGCTGTGGGGGCGGAGCCCCGAGCGTGGCTGGCGGGGTCCGGGCTCCCTCTGAATCGCCCGTGTCCTTCCGCTGCCGTCTGCCCGCGCTCCTCGCCACCCCCGAGGCCGTCAGGGCCGTGCCGTGGGCTGGGGGCGGGCTCAGGCTTCTTTCTGTTGTCGGCAGAAGCTGTTGCTGAATGCAGGTCCTAGCAAAAGCCTCTTGGGATGTGGCTCCCACTTTTCGGTAGTTAATTTCAGCGTCCTCTGAGTTTGCCGTCCTGTGCATGGGGTATACATAAAGGTCTTTATAAAAGCTCAGCGATGTCATTCAGAATGCTGATCGTCTCACCCGCAGATGAGTTTCCTCTTTCTCCATCCTCCCCACTTATGATCTTTCATAAGTCCCAAGCCTGCATTGTATGCAGGTGATTCATGTTACCCAAAAATCCTATGGAGCAAACCGTGGCGTTGCTTTTTTGCACGCGTCTGTGCTTTGCCTTGGCGTTATGTTACTGGTGTCAGCGTCTGGGTGCAGGGCTGTTGTGGGGTGGATGAGCAGGTCTGACACACGCATGGGGCAGCTGCAGGCAGTTTATAACCGAGGCTGTCCCCTCTTTCAGGGGAGCTGATGGATCTGATCCGGACGGAGGGCCGGCGGATGACAGCAGCGCAGCCATCCGAGACCACCGTGGGCAATATGGTGCGGCGTGTGCTGAAGGTCATTCGGGAGGAGTATGGCCGGTGAGGTGCCCCTTGTGCTCTGTCTGCCCCTCCGAGAACCCAGAGCAGGCTCCTGCAGTGCATTTTGCTTTTGTGAGATGGCTTTGGTTTCTATCACCCACTGTTCCAGCATCTTCTACTGAGGGATTCCATAAGTTTAATAACAGAGGGAAGGGCACCGGTACCAATGGACCTGCAGTTTTCAAAGTAGCTGGTGACATTTCCTCTAGTGGATGCATAAGCTCCCCTCCCCAGAGCAGTTTGGCCACTTCTGGCCACTTCTCTTCTTGCATCCCCAGGAGGGTCTTTTCCACTGTAGCAGTAGCTGTGAGTACTGCTCTCCACCTGTTGCACTTGGATGCATCTTTGGGAAGCGCTCGCTGGCAGAGCTTCAGGTTCTGCCAGAGATGGCTAGGGAAGCTCTTCAGTGTGACATGAGCCCTGCATGCAGTTTTCCTTCCTCTCCATTCACACCCACGTGCTGTGCTGTGCTTGTGGGGATGCTAGCTCAGGAGCTGCTTTGTGTTAGGCTCTGCGCCTGCATGCTCTCCTGAGACTGAAGGGCTCCTTTTCTCCACAGACTTCATGGGCGCAGTGAGGAAAGTGATCAGCAAGATTCCCTGCACAAACTTCTGACTTCTGGAGGACTAAGCGAGGATTTCAGCACTCCCTACCCCTCCCTCAGAGCAAACGTTATTGAAGCTATCAATGAGCTGCTAATAGAGCTAGGTACGAGTGGCTCTGAAATGGCTCATGAAAAGAGATCTTTATGGGTTGGGGCTGATGCTTACTTTTGCTCTTACCTGGAAAGATGACACTGAAGAACTGGGTGGTTTAATCTGAAGGAGTGTGTGTAACGGGAGTAGGCTGTCCTTTTTTTGGTTCAAAAAGCATCAGAAACAAGGGTGTCTGCCTATGCTGTTCGTCTTCTGGGGAGTCTTAAATTGAGCCCTGTGAAGGAGAGTATCAGCAATCTGCCAAGGTTGGACATAATCCATATAAGCGTTATTTCACCCTTGTGCCCGAAGTACTGTGATATGTTTTTCTTATCCTACAGCCTTGTAACAGAACAGACATGTGGTGTTCCTCCTGAAGCCTAGGTTGCCCCATGTCTCCTTTCCACATGGTTGTAGTGCTGCTGGACTGTAAAACTGGAACTTCCGTTATGTGGGCATGGTGCTTGTATGGTGCTGGCCCAGCCCACTTCCCTAGTGATGGAGTTTTCAGTGTGGCATTTCTCTCAGGAGCACAGGGTGTTCAAGGGCTGGCTTCTTGTTTCCTGTCCACTGGTGAAAAGAGTGGGGAAAAAAGCTGCTTCTGCTCTACCAGGATGTGTAGTGTCACTTTAGTCAAATATGTTACTGGAGTGAGCTGCACGGATCTTGCTCTTCCTGGCTTCTTTTCCACTCATAGCTTCATTCTGTTACAGAGGGCACCACCGATAACATTGCCATGCAGGCACTGGAGCACATCCATTCCAATGAGGTGATCATGACCATCGGCTACTCACGCACTGTTGAGGCCTTCCTGAAGGAAGCTGCCCGCAAACGGAAGTTCCAGGTCATCGTGGCAGAGTGTGCGCCTTTCTGTCAGGTAAGACCCAGGCCGTGTTGTCACACATGTTCTTGTATCTGGAGACAAGCTGTCAGCAGAACATCTGCAAGGGGAACGTTACGGGAATGCTTCTGCAGTTGAAAGATTAAAGACAACCTGTTGTTCTACTCTCCATCCTTCAGTCAGAGGGCTGTATTTGTGGTCCGCTGCTTGATGCTTTTGCTGTTCAGATAGGAATTGAGTGCTAATATCTCTACAGCTGCAGTGCAGGAGCTGGGTTTCGGGGGCACAATTATATTCTCCCTCTTTTCAGGGTCATGAAATGGCTGTCCGACTATCTAAAGAGAACATTGAAACTACGGTCATGAGTGATGCTGCTATTTTTGCTGTCATGTCTCGAGTCAACAAGGTAAGGAGGGCTTTGCTGCTGGTGGGAGTTCATGGCAGATTTGGTGCTTTGGCCTCCTAAATCAGCTACAGATCCTATCTGTGATTTATGTCTTTCTTCAGTGATCCTCAAAATTGTAATAATTCCTGTTTACAGACAGGGAGGAGATGGTATGCAATCCCTAATAACTGTGATGACTCTATCAGCATAGTGATAGGATTTTCTGCCTCAGTGGCTAACGATCAGAAAAGTTGCAAGAATCCAAGCCAGGAGAGCAATCAAATCACCTGCACAAGCTTACTTTGTAGGCTTGTAGCAGAGCAGGGAACACAACCCAGCTTCTGCATGGTAGTCTCTGCAGTAGAAGATATGTTTGTCCTTTAAGTTCTCTGTACTGGCATCACTGTGCTGGAGTTGTGCTCTTGCTGGGAGAAGAACATACTGGTGCAGAGCCAGTGCCACATGAAACAGATCAGGCATCCAGATGCCCTGCAACTCCAGCTGCTTGCTGGCTGCTCTGACATACTCCATCTTATCCAGAAGGGTGTGAGCCAGGAAGCTCAGCTTCTTCAGTTTGCTGTGGTACATGCTCTTTAATGCTAATTTGTCTTTTAAGGTTATCATTGGTACAAAGACAATCCTGGCCAATGGTGCGCTGATCGCTGTGAGTGGTACTCACACTCTGGCACTAGCAGCTAAACACCACTCCACGCCGCTCATTGTATGTGCTCCCATGTTCAAGCTCTCACCGCAGGTAAGCACAGCACCTCTTCAGTTCTGCACCTTCTTTAAAGAGACATAAGGGGGTGATACTTTGCTTGTGAAAGCTTAGGGTGGACAGCACCACATGGCCCAAGGTAGGATTGGTAGATGAGTCATCTCCCCCATGTAGTGCTGTTATTTCAGATAGGAGATCTTCACCCAAATCTGACACAGGTCAAGGTCTCAAAGCTCTCCCTGCAATGCTAAGTTCTTTGCAAAATCTGCTGAGTAATAGGTGCACAGAGTATAAGGTTGCTACTAGAGAGTGACATCACCATTCTTTTTCTTCTGTATATATTTTTAGTAGTGAAAGATCCTTTGTACCTACAGAAGTGGTAGATGGAGGTGCTCTCTACTATTTCCTATGCTCAGTATTTTCAGTGTTGTCAGATTAAATTGCAGACTGAGAATCTCTGCTCTGGTTCCTTAGGCTTTGCAAAAGGGTAGACAGGCCACAGGAGGTTCTAGAAGCTCTGAGGAAAAACCTTTCACTGTAGATGCTACTGAAGTACTGGGCATGGGTATTATGCGATTGTTGTAAAGAGCTTTATTGTTCCCTGGCAAGTCTTCTTCTACTGCTTTAGTTCCTTCTAGCACCCAGGATGTTTTCACTAGGATAATGAAATGCTCTTCATTTCCTCGACCTTCTTGTACTCTGTCTCATTCAGTTCCCTAATGAAGAAGATTCATTCCACAAGTTTGTGTCACCACAAGAAGTGCTGCCATTCACAGAAGGTACTGGTCAAGCTAGTCCAGGCAATGGTTGTTTTATAGTCATTTGTTGCTTTTTTGTTTTGTTTTTTAATATTCGATACAAAATGTAAATGTAAGACTGTCCGAGACCCCAAATTCTTTCCTATTATCTTAAGAAAAAAAGAAGTGCTGGAACCATCCTGTTTTATATGTAGGTTTTTTACTATAGAGAATACAGAAAAGTTTTTTTTGGAACACTATCCATCTTTTTAGTTTTGCTTCTGATCTACGCTGTTCAGCACTTTATTGTAGGATAGTGATAATGGTGCCAGACAGGTGGCAATTTCCTGTGGGACACAACAGAGGCCCAACAATGAGGGCAGCTTGCTTTTCTTCCCACAACTCACATAACTTCTTGAAACTTTGTTACTGAGTTTCAACAATCACATCAGGTATCTCTGCAGTGAGTTTTCCACAACACTGTCCTCTTTAGAAAGGTGGCTGCTCACAGTTTCCCCCTTTCAGGTAGGAATGTTACTTTGAACGACACATTTTTGTGTGATAGACTTCTGAAACTAATATATTAAGTTTGGCTCAGGTTTTTGTTTCGGCCTTCTGAGCTTTTGTTTAGGGGGTAACTTTGGCAGCATTGGGATTCTTATATTCTAATTCCAAATTAGCAGGCTTGCTACGAATTAGTAAACCTGCATTAGAGAGGATTTGGGGCTACTATCAGTAAAAACTACCAAAAGAGCAGAGAATGTTGCTCCAGTCCAAGATTGTTGTATACTTATAATTCAGAGGCATTGGTGAGGAAGTTCAAAAGGATTCAGGATATCCCAGTGAGGACTTCAGGATGTCACGAGCCCAGCCAGTTTCTCCAGGAAATTAGGAAGAAGTGCAGAAGGCTAAATATACTTTCTTTGGTTTGCTTATGTCTTAATACTGCTGCTCTTCACTTTTCAGGGGAGATCCTGGCAAAGATCAATGTTCACTGCCCTGTGTTTGACTATGTCCCTCCAGAGCTCATTACTCTCTTCATTTCTAACATTGGGGGTAATGCACCTTCTTACATCTACCGCCTCATGAGTGAGCTCTACCATCCAGATGACTATGAACTCTAACACCGAGAAGCATATTACTGTCCAGACTTGTCCTGTCTTTCTCTTTAGAAAGATACAGCAGCTAATTAAAGTGGATGTTGCAAAGGTGGGTTGCTGCTGGGAACTGGTAGGGAATACGCTCGGCGCAATCTTCCTACCAAAAAGCAGCAGAACACAGTTCTTGTACTTGTCCCAAACCCTCTGCTTTGTTACGAGCCATGTGAAGCTGCTAACCAATTTTGAAAAAGCAAAACATCATCTTCTGGGGCAGCTACGCTGTTACTTCAAAGTGTGCTGCAATAAAGGCTGTTTACAGTGCTCTCAGTGTTAATCATTTTCCATGCAGAATTAGTTTCCTTAAATAATCAGGGTTTTATGAGTGCAGTGAGCTGCCTGTACTTGTGCTGCAGTTGTAAGGTTAAGGTGTGCTTTCACCTGAAATGTAATTGCCAATGACCACATGCTTCAAAACTGAACTTGTGGTAGAACTTTTGGACAAATTTTGTTAAGCTACTGAAATACAAACCAGCTTTTTGGAAAACACTGGAACAGAAATTCCATTCTTGATGAAAGGTAGACTTCAGAAGTCCTGTCAGCAAGTTTGTTCACCTCTGGAGCAGTAGGCAGAAGTCAAGTTCTTGCTTCTCTTATTATAGGCTGAGGGTCTTCCCTCTCCTTTACTACCGGGTGACTAATTTTTCTTCTTGGGTGAACATCTGAAACTTTATGCTTTTTGTGAGGGGCAGCATAGAATGTCTTAGAAATCTCAGGCTCTCACAGGGTGATCAGATCATTTCTTAGTCCCTTTTATCCATGTATGCTAATGTACTACACCACAGTTGAGGCACCAAAAGAAAGAAGCTTCTACTCCTTGTTTTGTTTTTGAAACGGCAGATGTCATTATCTGATTTGTTTTTAAGTTGCTTAAAAAAAAAGATACCAATGATTAAAGAAAAATATATATTTTACTGTTTTAAAATAATCATCTCTTCTCTAGCTTAGAACGTGATACAAAATAGAACCTGTGGAAAAAAAAACCATCTGCCTATTGTAAGAATTGCAATGAGCTGTTTAGTTGTTTCTGTACACTGAGAAAGTGGGGCTGTGCTAGGATTTAGAAATCACTCACTCAAGAATGCAAACTGCAGGGAGGTGGGAGAAAACAGCTGGGTGTGTCATTGATTGCCTAGTTAAAAAGGCCTACCCAGGCCTATGTCAAACCTGTTTTTACTAAGAAGCTGGTCAGTCCTCATTCCAACCACTGTCAGAAACCTAAGGAAAGTTTAATTAATTTTATTAATAAATACCTTCTCCATTTCAAACACTCTAAAATACATTAATTAAAAGCCTTTGTATTACACGGAATTCTGCCATGCTTGCAGTAACTGTGACTGGATGCAACTTCTTGACATCGATAGTCAAGCACTGACATATGACTCAAGTCTACAACACAGTTCCTCAGTGCTGAAGACGCTTCTCCAAGCTCCAGGAGTGGGTTTCTACCATGTTCTTCTGGCTGGTCTCTTCTTCTTAGGTCAGTGCTCAGGGCAAAACTTTGGTTACTGGGCTGGCTTGAGAACATTGCTCCACACAAGATGTTGTTTAACAACAAGAGAACCTGGATCGTCCCAACACTTATGGAGTCTGCAGTCTTACCTTTTTTGGTTAGGGTCTTTGTTTCCAAACAGTTGCCATGCTCGCACCATTTTCCGCAGTCTAGCCAAGTTAGGTTTAGGCTGGAGGGAGAAAAATGAAGAAGCACTAAGTCATAAGTAAACCGACTTAGTGCCTCCATATTCTTTTCTCTAATAGAAGCATTCCCAATTTTTTCATGTCTAATTCAAAGTCCCACATGATTTCCACAGAAGCTAATTTAATAACTTGCTTATTATATCATTTGCAAAAGGGAAGGAGTATTTTCATGTTGCTATGCCTTTGCTTTCTTTCCCCCCATTTTATGGCATCTTCAACTTTGGGGAAGTAGGTGTTGGTGTTTAATCTTTAGCATCTTTGCTCCCGGCAGACTATCCACATTTACATGTTTTCAAAGTTTTACACTCATAAACTGTAACTGCTTTAAATACACGCTCCACTTTAAACACTAGTTGGCTCCATTCAAGTCAGTGCAACATTCAAATGGAACAGGGTAAGATCTTTGCCAAAGTTTTTGCAGAACAGAGTCTTAATTCTCTCAAGTTTTATTTTACTAATAATAGCTACGTAAAAGTTCAAGATGCAAAAAGTAAAAAGTAAGATGCAGCAGTGGTGGTTCTATTTCTAATATGCATACATGATATGCCTCTGATAATCCGGAGTATGCTGCTCTTTCAGTACCCCACACAGTACCTGCATTTCCTCCTGGAGATGGTCAATATCTGCAAGGGGCATCATGGAAGGTCTTCCATGAGCACACTGGAAGGGCAGCTGGCAAGATGACAAAGCTTCCATGAGCCGACAGCTCTCCTCTGAAGTCAAACTGTCGTTAAACTTAATAGCTCCTGGAACGGCATAACATTCATGCACATACTGCCAGAGAGAATTCAAACCACCCAACAGACCTTCCTCCACAACTGCTACTTACGAAGAAAATAAGGCAGCTCCCAGAGAAGACAGACTAACAGCAAAAGCTGGCTTAAAGCTTAAGTCAGTTAACCACGCTGTTGCATAATGATCAGCTATCTGAAGCCTAAACTGTTTCATCTAATCCAACTCTGATGGATTGCAGGATTATTAGATTCTGGCTTTTCAGATAGTGTTGTAAGAATAGACTTTTTTTAGGGCTGAAGATGCAATCAGCTCACATGTCAGAAGATAGTAAAACCAGAAGATAGCCTTTATCAATTCTGTAGAACTGATGAGTTCTATACACTTGCCACTGACAGGCATGAGTTCCAGAAGCAAACGCCAGCCCTGCCACTAAGTCCTTTCTCACAAGTGGGCACTTAATGACATCCAGAGGAAATTAGGCACAACATTAAAAGAAGTGTCTGTTATCTTTAGCTTCCACAGATTCACAAGGCTATCTGCAATCTCTGTCCTGCCTTTCAGCCATGAGACTTCTTTAGAATGCAGTGACACACCACAAAAATTGGCTGTTATCTCCTCATCCCTATGAAACAGTCTGTAACCCTGCAATTCCTGCAAACACATTCTGAAACCACTACCCCAGGAATTATGTCATATGAAAACAGCAAGGCTAAAAAATAAATGGAAGAATGAAAGAAAAGTACAGTTTCCCTACCGTGACAGGCTTGGGAAGCTAACACCTTCAGAAATGTCAGAGGCAGTGTCCCTTGTGCTCCTCTCATGGTCTGCACTAGCTAAAATTAGTAAGAGAACATCATCTTACATTCCATTTAATATGAAGAATAAGGAGAACTGTAACAAGAATGAGCTCCAAATAACCTAAATCTATGTCTCTTGTTTGGTGCTTAACACACTTATTCCCTCCAGTTCTTTCAATAAGCTTTGCATTATTCCAGTCAACTTCAGAAGCAGATAGCTACTCACCTCAACTTGTTCTTGAATAAGCTCCTGAAAAGAAAAAGGTAAGACAGTAAGTTGGTATTTCTCGCTTTCACTGCCCATATCCCTCTTCACCACATCTGTGTATAATTTAATATGTAAGTTCCAGATACACCCCAGGAGAAATGATGCAGTTGCTTGTACACTGACCACAGTGTTAAAGATCCAGGTGCAAGTCCTAATCTCCCCAAGTCTTTTCAGACTTGAATCTAATCACTTGGTTTCTCTGCATCAGTTTCCTTAAAAACATACTGTATTACATATATGTTCTCTGTATACAAAATATATAAAAATACAGCAGCAAGAGGGTGTAATGGGACTCTAATACTTCAGAGTGCAAAGAATACACGTTCCCATAGTTGCCCTTTCTTCTTTGAATAATAGTCCAATGTGGATTTCGTTTCTGATGCCTAAGATACAAGGAATTCTTAATCACAAAGAGGTGCTACCAGTCCTTGTTTAAAACAAAAAGAATCACAAAATCGCTCTGCCAAAATGCTCATGAGATCTTGAGGCTTCAACTATGAAAGACTGCTAGTGAGAGACAGACCTGATCTCCAGCCAGGTACCATTCAGACGCATGAGTATTTTTTAAAAGCCTTCTCCACTACTACCAGCACTCTTGGCGCACTGGAGAGTACACTTTGACTTTTCTCTGCTTCTAGCAGAATTGGAAAAGAAAAAGCAATTGGATCATCTTTTCATACAGAAAAATATAAGTGGCAAGGCTAGACTGATTCACAATGGCTCAGCCTACTGGCTGAACACAGTACTCCATAAAAAAACTTTAAGGAGAGTCCTTGATGCACTTATGATTGCAGAGAATTGTTTACAGTGGAAACTGCAAGCAATCCATTCAGCGATTTCTTCTTCAAACAGCTTTTTTTCTTCTTCAACAACAGCTTTTAGAAAGCTGAACTGCCTGTGCAGAGATTTCATTAAAACAACTTTAAATCTTAACAAGTAATATTTCTGTATCAGCAATATGAATTACTTTACTGTTCATTCAAGCACTCAGGAAGGATGAGCAGAAAACTGATTAAACATCTGAACTACCTACTACATTTCTTTGCTTTTCCACTATTTCAAGTCATTTCTGTTATAGCTCAGGGATTTCAACTAGGATTGTTTAGCTACAAAAAGAGACGGCACCTGCACTGGCCAAGAGACTTCTTTGTCTCTCTTATGAGAAAGATATGCTATACCTTGGGTCATTAACACAGAAAAAAAGCCAGTATCACAAATTGCTTTGATCCATATCCACAGCTGACCTCCACAATGCTTTTAGTGACAGGTTGTCTCTTCCGTCGTAGTTCATTGGCCTCTCTTTCTATAAAACACAGTGGCACTTTCTTCACTAGAATCATGGAGCTGTTGGTCTCAGGAAATGATAACTCAAGGCCCAGATCCTTCAAGTTTTTGTAGCAGCACCTGAAGAAAAAAACAAAACGAAACAAAACAGTGACAACTAAAGCAGAAATAAGACAGAAGCAGCTACTTCTTCACAGCTTAAGTGGATATTTGTGTAGTCTCTGTGTTTATTCCTAAAAGTTTCTGATCTTGAAAACTAGACTTGAGATTCCAGTTAATTTTGCCCTTTTACTCTGCATTCTACTACGTTTTTCAGTCCAGTCAACTATGCATATTATATGTTCCTCAGCCACAAGATCTAGATACAATATTTCTGTACTATACAGAGAGCTTTACATTTAAATGTATACATTTTTTATTTTCTAAAGATGCACAAGATGTCTGATTCAAGGAAAAATTACCAACTTATCACACAAACAGCAACGCTACACATCCTCCAAACATTAAAGTTATGCACTACAAAGACTGCTTTAAGTCTAGCCTAAAAAGCAGTGATTGCAATTGACACATAACAGCAAATGCTTATGACAGAAAATCATTTTAAGAGATTTATGCTGGTTTAAAGAATTCATGTCCTGTTAAGTAAGGCAAAGAGAGCCAAGGAAAGAACAATCTTTAATTAATCTGACACATGTCACCCTATGGATGGAAAAAGAGTTCACAGTCAGATGAGAACTTGTCATCAAGAAGAGAAGAAACTGTCAGCAATCATTATCAAATAGTTTGATGTATGTGTACACTTTGGTGATTTCTAAATTAAACAGCAAAATATCAAAAATCCCCTCTGTATTTCACTGTCATGACAGTTCAATAAGCAAGCAGAGCAAGCAGTTCGTGCTATCGGCAGTAGCCAAAACCAACAGAAAAAAAAACTTAGCTAAGAAGTGTGGATGAAACAGACAGAAGAGAGGAGAACAACTGCAAAGCTGCTGCAGAAATCAGTGGGATACTGTCATTTGTATATTGTATTCGGTTTTGGCCATCAGAAGTAGATATAAAGATATTCAAAGATTAGTGTAAAAATAATTCAGAGTTGACCTAGAGGCACTAAAAATATTGTGATGTTGGCAAGAATATCATGAAAGGATAGAAACAAAGACATCCAAATATTGTTGAATTATGAGCAGCCACGGTTATATTCTCATATTTTTCATACAGCAGGTGGTACATAATGGTGCTTTACACTTTCCTCTACAATTTCTGGTATTTGCCATTGTTACACAGAAGAGTTACCAAACATATACCAGTGATACTGTTATGATTGGAATGCACCCAAAAAGGACATTCCACCAAACAAGTGTATCCCTAAAATAGGCAACAATTTTAATAAAGAGTGATTTAAAAGCTGTTGAGTTTGCAACAGGCATCACAAAAAAGGGGATTTTGAGAATAACAATGAAGGAGACCTGTGGAAGTTAGCAGAGAACTTAACTGAACATGAAGAACAACATGGGAAAAAGAAACAAACACAAATCCGTGCAGCAAGGGGCAGTCAGGGATATTTTGAGGAAATAAAAACGATTAATTAGTGTTCAGTGTGTGTATAACAGACAAACAATAAATTTGTATCTATCTCTAAACTCTTGCAATACAAAAGCTAAATTTCCTAACAGTAACTAGTACACCATTCTGAAACATTCGGGAAACAGTGCTCATTAGTTAGTCTTGGCAGACATCTAGAATTAAGGAATGCGTTTTTGAAGGATTCACAATACAAGCTTTCCATAGCCCAGCCCTCTCCTCTCCAACAGAGTCTATTAAATCAGTTCCTTTATCTATACTATGGGCACTGCACTCCACTGCGCACTTCCAAGTCCTGGTCTCCAGACAGCAAGATCTGCTGGAGACTTCTGGGACACTCCTCTGGCTCATGCACCACAGTTTGGTTTGCCAGGGAAACCACAGAATATTGCAGTGGCACAGGGATGGGGTTTTGTCTTGAGATGTAATGATGTGCCCAAGAAACACACCTATTTTCCACAGTACAGATACAGCCAACTACGTTCTGCTCAGGAATCAATCAACAGATGTGGTAACCCAGCAATATTATTGAAGAAATCTTCCCCCAAAGTTTAGTGCTACTGGCCATTACTAACCAGAGAATTCTTCTTTGCTCTTCTGTAACTTCAATCTCTAAAGGGGGAGAGACAGAGGAAGACAGTAATTTCTTCTTGCCGCACGCTGTAGCCTCCTTATCGTAGGAATCTGTGAATGAAACATTTAGAAATATGCCTCTTTGAATACTTATGCAGGCATTGCCCTCAATGACCCTATGGTTTGGCACGTAATCCTCTGTTTGGATTAAAAATGACCACAAAATGCCTTCTCCTGAAACTTGTGGAGGACTGGGAATGTCACAAACAAGACAGCTAGTCCCAAGGGAGAAGTTGGTTAATGCCACTTTGTTTTTTTCCCACCGGTTCCAAAAAAGAGTCACCCTAAATAGCAAGAAAAACCTACTGGTATATTTAGACCAACTCACACACAGCGATTTTTCCACAGAAAAAATCTCTCATAAATGGCATTACAATACTATTCATTAAGCATCTCTCCCTTCAGTCTTCAACTTCTTTCAGTACCTCACCAAAAGGAGCAGATTTCCTGGAAACCTCTCTGCAGGAACTGCACAGTATTTCTCAATGAAAGGGAAAGTCACTGATTTTTAAGTACTTGATGGATAGTCGTACTTTTTAACACTGAAACCAATGGCTAATGGGCTTACAGAAAAGACCATTATCCCTTTGCAAACAGTTTCAGAATGTAAAAATTTCAGGCTTCAAGTGTGGTATTCAGCTAAAAAGGAACCAAACAAACTATGCTCTTTAGTCTGCACCCCGTGTCTTATTCTTCACAGCATAATCACATACTCTCATTGATGCTTTTCTATTTCCTGTTCATTGTTTTTCCTATCTGTCTTCCTATACTCTTTCATTACATCAGGCCTATTTTAATTTGATAGGTCTGTGTGGGTAGGGTGCATATTTTCTATTTCTGGAAAGGCTGTAACAATTTTCAGCTGCCAATATTATGACTCCTACAAATACTGAATGGCTACTAAAGATCAAGGTCAAGATGACACATCAATATCCTATTGGTTCCATACAGCCCAGATTTATCCTTATGACAACTTAGTTAGTGAGCTTCCCCTTTAAGACAGCTCTTGTTTGCACATTCCTATGCACTATCTTTCCTGAAACCATCTGCATTCTCACCTGCAATAAGCTGCTCCAGGCGGATCCGTTCATGAGCTGCATGTTGGTCCACCAAAACCAAGAGGTTTCCACCTAAAAAATGTACCACAAGAGATTAAACGTAGGTAACTTTGTACCCAACAACCATACAGGTTGGAAAGAAGAATGACCGCTCCCTAGAGGCCACATTTACAAGATAAATACCAGTAGGTTTTACAAAGTGGGGGGAAGACGGTTGGCAGAACAAAGTCACTACAGAACTGAAATGAAATGATCCAAATGAGTAATTTAAATTAAGGGCAATTAGAAAAATCTTGTGTATAGGAGTCTTCATTTAACTTCAGAATGAAAGCTGAGGTCATCAAGAACAGTTCTGTTTAATACTGTCTTTAAAACGTTACAAAAATTACTGATTTTGAAAGCCTTTTCTTCACAGCTTCAGTAAGCTGCAGCAATGAACATATCCAGACACAGCAAACACAGTCTGAAAGATGTTAGTAATTTGAGTATAATCTATTTTTATAATACTAATCTGAAGGCAATAGGAACACTCAACAATGTCCAAAATAAAGAGAAAGAAGATCCAGGAAATTTCATGAAGTCTAACATTTTCCTTTACTCACAGTATCATCCCAAAGCAAGAAACAATACAAGTAGGTCTGTGTTCTCTCTGCAATTTAAGTGCACTTGAGAGCTACCTTAATACCTATAGCAGCTCTTACCTTCCTTTTTATCCATTTCATTCCTAGTGTTGATTACACAAGCAATAAATTTATTGTCCACTTGCTGAAGAACCTGAAAGATAGTCAGAACAATCACTACCCAGTGGTGGAAGGAAGAGGTACTACAAGGGGGACTAGATATACATCTTTTCTAATCTCAAAGGCTGAAAGAATTTGACCTAGAAAAACCAACACTATGAAATTATATAAGTATTCTTTATAATGCAATAAGGGGCTAAATATGGAAAAGACAGCAATTACTTAGGCTAGAAGACAACACTAAAAGAAGGTCAAATGACCATAATTGGCCATGAAACAGTTTAGTCTGGAATAAATAAGAAAGTTGCAAAATATCCAATAAAATAATTCTGAATCTGTCTTTTGAAAGAGAGTTACAAGCACAAGAACTGCTAAGGTGGAAATTTACAGAATGGATAATATGGTGGTGCAGAAGCTTCCTGGAGCTGGGAATCAAAGCTGTTCACAGCTGGCAGAATATAAACAACCTTTTATAATTTGAGCTGTGCTTAAGGGTTTGTGCTAATCATTTATAGTAGTAATCAGGAAGCAATTTCTTCACTCTTTTTCTTATGCCTAACTTGCTTTTGAGAGTTGATTCCAACTTCCTCCCAAGCAGCGTATGTCAACCAGATGGACAGATGGAATAGTGAGCAGCAATGCATCATGCTTTCAGTATCTATTTTTTATATTTCAATTAACAGATGCAAAATAAGGAAGGAGTCTCCCTGAGTCACAGGAGCTCACTGTGAACACTGTCTTACAACACATGTATTGTCCACCTCCTAGGTAAAAACAAAGAGATAATCCTATTTCTTTGAAGGGATACTAGACATTAATGACTTTTTTCTATTCTTTTCCTTCTGTTTTACAGCTTTCTTCTCCTGTCTTTTTGAAACATAATTTGTTTCCTGTAATAACTTTATTTCTCTTGTTATTCCTGCACATGCAATGTAAAGAAGGGAGAATCATTTCCATCCTTCTCCACCCTGACCTTAATATTACCATGTCCCACCCAGTCAGAACCTGCAATCTCAAAGTCAACAACCTGATCGCATGAGAATAATGCCAGTTTGCAACCTGTTAGGCATTAATATGTAAGAGAGAATTCACTTTAAGACTTCTCTAAATGCAAAGAATGTAAGCTGAAGCCATACACTCACAAGTTTTTAAGTTAACTATCAAAATAGACAATGAAGGAGCATTAAAATAGTTAGACTTCATGTTACAATGTTATTTTTAAGAATCACTTTTCAGAGCAGATATAAATCTAAAAAGGAAATTTCAAGTCTTTCCAGGAAATCTAGGATTTGCTTTTAAAACCACTCTGCTTAAGAATTAAATTTCTCAAGTCAATAAATATAGAACCATAGGACATAGATTTCAGGAGAATATGAACTGGCAAATATTTACAAGAAATATAAAAAGCCACCTGTTGAAATATCATTTAGTTAACAGAGTTTCAAAGCAGCAGCAACAAGGCTAACTCTTGATTTGACCATGCAGCCAGGGAATTTTAGTCATTTTGCAGATGGATAATTATCCAGATATTAAGATCCGGCTTGACATATGTGTCTGATGATATCATACACCAAGATTTCAGGTTGTGTTTGTGAAAACTAAGGATATGATCTATTTCCCTGGATACCTCTCTCCTACAAGGCAGAGACATCAGAAAATCCCAACAGCTGAGTAGGAATTACAGCATGAAAACTAGCAATAGATCATACTGTACCTGCATTGAATGAATCATGTCTTTGGTAAAACGATAAGGATACAAAACATTATGAATTTTCACAGCAAGATTCTCAGCCTGACCACTGGTCACATCAACAGCTATCTGTAAAAAAAGTGAATTACATGAATAGTTTATAGGCTCACGCCACCTATGATGAATATGGGGGGGAAAAAAAGCCACATTTGGGAAAAAACATTCTGGAAATAGCTCTTCATATTTTGACAAACCAAGCTTTCCACTCAATCATAGCACTAGTTAAAGATATAATCTGGCAATCCCTCTGTTTCCATCCCCACTTATTTTCCCATCTGGGTATCACCTGCTAACTTCAGTGCATTCAGCTAATTGCAAATACCTATGGGAAAACCCACTGTTGACTACCAGCCTAGGTAAGCTCCCAGCAACTGAGTTAGAAAAAATGTATCACCCTGAAATGACTCAGAATCTGTCAGTGTAACAAATGAACAGAACTGTTCCTTTTCAAAAATTCACCAGCAGGTGGTTTGTGACTCCATCTCCATTGTGTGCAGGTGGAAATGGTTACATACGTAAGTTTACACACTTACAACATGATGATTAAAGATAATGCTGCCTCATGACAACAAAGGAAGTCTTTCTAAAAGTTCCAACATTGTTTCCCTCTCACATGCTACAGTCCTGCTAGGCTACCAAAACAACTACAGTAAAATAAACATTTAAGACCCAATGCAGCTCAGAGGAGAAAGATGAGTTGTTTTACTCATCTGAAAGAGTATTACCACAATGTATACATACAGACAATGTATTACCATTTTGCCATCTGATAACTTTTTTTTATTTTAAGATGAACATTTCTGTAAGGAAGAAGATAGCTTACAAGAATGTTGTACTTTTGAAATGATGGAAGGTAAAACATTAGCCCAATACCTGCTTCTCCAACTTTGAATGCATGCACAAAAATGACTTACCTGTAAGCCACCTGTAAAACATAATTGCAAGGTCTGTAGTCTAAAATATCACTGAATAAATTACACAGAACAGTTACAATACTTGCAGCTTTGGTCCCCATATCAGATAAAATAACTCCCGTGTTAGCATGAGATGCAAGATAATGCTTACCTCTGGGCAGCGAACAAAAACAGGATTATCCCATTCTGAAAGCATCGACTGCAGAGACTCACCTTCACCACCTGGGAAAGAACATACAGATAATACAGGGACTACCATAAGCTGTCAGCAGAAGGTACATTGGGTACCTCTACCTCACACAAGTATGATTACTTTTTTTTCCTTTAGTAAAATGGGAGAGTGTACAGATAAATAATGGAGCACGAGAGTGGGCTTCTCTATTGTTTGCTTTATCTAGAAGAGACCCTGTGCAGCTTCCTGAGAGTGCTGCAGCACAATTCGACAGGCCTTGGAAATGAGGAGGGAAAAGAAAACAAACACAAATGAAGGACCTATTTAGCTACCCACCGTTTCTGGACAAAGCCACATACCAAAAAGGTGATTTCATCGGTTCTACCACAAAAAGAATGTGTGGATTGAAGCTATTTTTCACATTCCAAGGTTGGAATGAGTACAAAGAAGGGCCTAGGTAATTATTCTTTAAGCTACTGGCAACATTCAACAAAGAGCTGGGTATTTAATCTGTAAATAAGTACCCCCTAACCTGCCTTCAACCCTTAAAGAAGTTTTTTTCCAGTTCTAGATCTGAGATGACTCACACGGTCCCATTGTTAGCAGACCTTGAGTAATTCTGGGTTCCTGTTGGGACATCTGGGAGAATTCTTTGACTTGTTTTTACAGCAGTACACTGTGTCCTGGAAAGCTGGCCCTACCTCTCTGATCCTGGCTTGCTAGAGTCTTCTCTTTTCGAGGTCTAGGAAGGAAGGGTAGCACAGTCTCACTTCTAAAGGGATGGCACCTGCACTGAAACCCTAAAAACAACATGAATTTTCTTCTGCAGATTCGTCAGTGTGCAAAATTACAAAAGGCTATAAGATTATATTCTCATCAATGAATGCATGCTTAGCCCTGGGCAAATTAGACTCTTACGCTGATTTGCAATCTAGCATTAAGAAATAGCAGCACATATGTAAAAACTGAGAATTATCAGATACGCTTGCAGCTGGAAACGTGGCTTCTGCAAGACTGCCATTCTTAAAAACTGGCTATGGCTTTAATCACATAAAAATTACTTCAAGAATTATGCAATCAGAAATGTTATCTTAAGAGGAAAGAGAGGGCATACAGACAATCAAAACACTCTTGACCTCCCTCTTTTCAGGTGTGGCAGAGCTGTCAATCCATTACCACCATCAATAGTTATCAGCAGTTACCAGCACCTTGTAAGACTGAAAACTACAAGCCAGTAAGACCACGTGAGATATCAAAGTTAGCCTAACAACATGTTCCTACCAGCCCAGAAATGATTTAATGATATTACAAACCTGCACTGTTATCAAGATTATTAAGCAGCTCAGATTTCCAGCACAGTGGTAAACATTTCACCCTTCCTTTGGTACAATTCAGATTTCTATTCTTTATGAAATAATAATGAATTAATAATGTTCCTTTCTACTAAGAAATTAAGGGTGTGCATTCAGGAAATATGGCAGAGTGATAAAGCCAAAAAAAAAAAAAAAAAAACTAACCAAAAAATCAGCTGTGTGCTGATAAGCTCAGTAGGAAAAGGTTCTATGAGGTCCCGTGGCCAGTCCATCAACTCCTGACTGTTGGCTTTATCCCAGAAGAGCCTGGTGATGGTTCTGCCCAGGGGACTGAGAATCCTCTCAAGAATGCAAACTGGCAGTTGAGCACAGGAAGGTAACTCAGCATCCAACTGTCACAAAACTCAACCACAGTCTCCCTTACCTCACACAGGGCGAGATGCCCTTATGCGATTCCTGGTGAAGTGGGATAAAATGAAGAATGCCATCTCATTCAGACTTTGATAGAACTTTTATAGCTATTGTCTCAGAGAGATATTATCTCTCAAGTTCACAGAATCGTCTATCATTTATGTGAACAGGAGTCCAATGTTTTATATGCGTCATAAACAAAGAAAAGCATTTCCCTCCTTGTTGCAGGGAAAATCCTTGCTCAGGACATACATTGCTCATGAAGTTAGGATTTTCTTGTCCAAAGGCCAGTGAGAATTCAGAGCTTGTAGAGATCTTATTAGAACTATTATTCTGACAGGTAACATCAGAAAAGGTGCCAAAAATAACTTCTCTACTTTATACATGCAAACCATATACGATTAGAATACTTGAATATTGATTTTCACTTGCCTCAATTACATTATCATACTGATGCAGAATATTAGGTTGTTCAGAAAGTCATTTGATTATGAAAAGAAAAAAAAACTTGATAAATTTTCCTGTAATGGTCAGCTTAATCAGTTCAAAGATGCCTAAGTCTAACCTACAAAACCTTACATTTCTCTTGAGCACACGGAGTACATGGCCTATGACTAGACAAGATGGCAGACAGCCACTGCTGAGATGGAGATGAAGGATATCCATGAGAACCATTAAGGACAGAAAAGACCTCTAAGATAATCTAGTCCAACCATCCACCTACCATCGTTGCTGCCCACTAAACCATGTTCCTCAGTACCACATCTACACGTGCCTTGAACAACTCCAGGTATGGTGACTTCACCACCTCCCTGACCAGCCCATTCCAGAACCTGACCACTCTTTTGGAGAAGCTTTTCCTAATACCCAACCTGAACCTTCTCTGGTGCATCTTGAGGCCATTCCCTCTCACCCTATTGCTAGTTACTCGAGAGAAGAGGCTGACCCCCACCTCACCCCGATCTCTTTTCAGAGAATTGTAGAAAGTGGTAAGGTCCCCACTGAGCCTCCTCTTCTCCAGACTAAACAATCCCAGGTCCCTCAGCTGCTCCTTATAAGGCCTGTGCTCTGGTCCCCTCACCAGCTTTGTTGCCCTTCCCTGAACGTGCTCCAGGGCCTCAATGTCTTGTAGTAAGGGGCCCAAAACTGAATACAGTACTCAAGTTGCAGCCTCACCAGAGCACAGGAGGACGATCACCTCTCTGCTCTTGCTGCCTACACTATTTCTAATTCAAGCCAGGATGCCATTGGCCTTCTTGGCCACCTGGGCACACTGCTGGCTCATGTTCAGCCAAGCGTCAACCAACACCCTTGGATCCTTTTCCTCTGCAAAGGATATGGATCCTCCGCAAGAGGATATGGATTATTCCTATGTCTTTCCATCTGCTACCAACCAGTGTAATTTCCCTAAACTTGTGCTCAATATGCTATTCTTAATAAGTCAGTGGCTTTGGAATTCAAAGCCAGCTACAAAACACTATTTTTCAATATAGTCACCACCATTAGTTATACATTTTTGCCAGTAATGAACAAGAGCCTGCATGCCATACGCATGAAAAATCTGCACCAGTGGAGGAGACACAGTATTGCTGTTACCACTGCTGAAAGGCACCACCCACCATTTCACTGTGCTCACATCCACTGTTTGGTCTCTATAAACGTTCAGCAAGAGTCAATGATTTTCAGTAGGTGCAACTTTTTCCACACGGGGGAATTCAGTTCCTCCCTTTTGCTTCATATGCACTCCTATGTCAGAAACCATTTTATCAGACTGCCCCTTTGCTGCCATCTGTCGCACAGCAACAGCACATAACGGAACATCGGTGAAAGGTTCAACCTCTTCTGCCATGCCATCAACATATGTCTCTGATGTTATGGGCCAGCATAATAAAATAGGAGGAATTAGTTTCAGAGCAGCCTTTGTATATGACAGCAATTATACACGACTGTGATTACAGTAAATGTCATGATGCTTAGTGAAAACTAAGTGCTGACATGCCTTTTCACTATTTTATTAAAAAACATCCTTTAACATCTTAACATTAGCATGTTTGTTTTGTCTCCATAGTCACCAACACATTCTGTTTTCCAAACAGCTGCTATGTGTAAGGCAGTGGATTTTTCAGTATGAGTATCAGGTGCAACCAGCAAAATATTCTATGCACCTAGCAGAACAAACACTGTTTTCCTCATCCCCTTTTTATGACAATAACAAATCATCTTACCATTCTCTGAGACAACGTTCACAGCCATTGTTGTTAAATCTTTAATGCAGGCAGCTGGAAACTCTTCAGGAGGAGTGTTGTAGGTGCTCAGTCCCGTTGCTTTATTGATGTAGACTGTCTTACCCAATAAAGCATCAAAATCTTGCAGCCAGTCTGAACTATGCAAATCATCTCTGGGATCACCTGTACTTGCATTGTCTGCAGAGAATGCCAAGTTACTTGGGAAGGTCATGCAGTCAACCTCAGGTTCTTTCTCATTTTGTTTTGATGATTCATCTAACATACTTTCATCTTCACAGATGGTGTCCATGCCATCTTTTTTTGCTGGAAATGGTAAAACGCTGCTTGCAGAGACTGCGTACTCTCCTTCAGTGCTGCTGAGTGGTGATAGGCTAACAGTACATTTCATGGACTCTGCTCTCAAATCAACTGACTGTGGGCAAGCATCCCCCTTAGAAACGCTGCAACCGTCCCTCATTTCTTCCACTGAGGATTTATATCTTTGACAAGGGTTATACAAAAAATCATTATTTGAAGATTCAAGACCATAAGAGTGGTTATCTTTTCTACTTGCATCTGTTTGGAGTTGTTCTCCCAGCTGTTTTACTGCTCGGTGATCACTTTTCATTTGGCACAGTTTGGATGACAGAGATCCTGGAGATCTTTGGCTACTTGTGGTTTTTTTACTAACCTCTGAGTAATCAGACAACGTCAAAGGACTGTGACAAAGGGCTCGCTTGTCCGGTGAAGTTTCTTCACTGCAGAGTAAAACTTCATCCAAAGATCTCAAAACATGGCTATTATTATTAGAATCCAAAGTTGGAGTCTCACAAATGCTCGAGCGACCATGACTGTTATTCTGACTCCTTGAAACGTCACAATTAGCTTGTGCATTAAGAACTGGGAGACGAAATTCACTCTGCTCTGGTAATGGTGTCGATAGCGTACACTTGACACGTCCATAATACCTCCTGAACTTTTCTAATGAACCCAGTTGAGTAGATAGGCTCAGCTTCTTGCAAGGCTGTGATCTTGGCTCAGGTATTTGTCTTCTAGGGCTTTTTACAGCTTTACTGTGAGGAATACCTGAAGATGTTGCCAGCGGCAAGTCTGATACATTTGATGTTTCATAATGTCTTTTACTGGTGGCAGTGGACATGTCTCTCCCATCACGCGCTTGACTTGGCAAACTTTTATTCTCTGACTGCTCACTTCCATCAGTCGTGCCTACTTCTCTGCTGCAGAGAGGTATATATTCTTTATTCATATTATTGGAGATATACTTAGCATTTAAAGACTGAATCGGCAAGCTCACTTTGTGCCCAGAAGTATGCTTGGCACTGACAGGGCCAGCTCTGCAGTGCATGTTTAATGCAAGATTTGTTTCTGTTTGTTTACGTTTGTGGGGTGGCTCATTTTGCATGACAGGTGTTTGGAGGCCTAAGTAAGAATGCACTTTTTCTGGTACTGAACTAACAGCCCCTCTTCCAGCATTGTCTATTGCTTCAGCTGTTTCCCTGTCGCCTTCTCTTACATTATGTAGTCTTATCAATGAACTTCCATAGACAGTTTCAGATTCCCCCGCGGTTTCAGTAGGGTCTTCTCTCTCAGATGGCCACTGAGTAAAACCATTATTTGAAATACAAACCGTATTGCTTTTCTGCACATCTTTGTCTTGCTGGTTTCCCACATCTTTTGCACAATTCTCAGCACAACGCCGCAAGTCAGCACAACTGTCTGTTTTTATTATTTCTGATCTGGCCCCTTCGGTGAAAGAGGAATGGAGATTTTCTGAAGATTTGAGATGAGTATCACACCCTTTTTGGGAACTGTTTGTGTCTTTTGGCTCCTGCTCTGACATATCAGATGTAATGAAATTAGAAGTGGTGTCATCTTTCTTGGGCAGTGGAATCTCTGCTTTTTTGTTTCTACATTGACCAGCGAGTTCAGCAATCTTCTGATTTGAGGAAATTTCACACACAGTTTCCTGTGTGTTTTTATTTGACTCTGTAAGATTTGAAGATTTTTTTCCCACCACGGATTTTCTTTTGACATCTTTTGATTGCAATTTACACACTTCATAGGAATCTATAATTTCATCACATGCTTTCTTAAAGTTTTCCTGGATGCTCTTATCATCAGGGAGTGTGGATTTCATAACTGGAGCATTATACAAACAAAAATTATTATCCTCATTAAACTCTTTGATGTCCTCACAACAAGGTTCAACGAATAAATGTTCTCGTTTCAGAAACATTTTCACTCCTTCCTCTACACAAGCTAGAAGAACATCCCAGTTCTGGAACTCAATCAGAGTTTTTGTAGGTTCCAGAGACACATCATAGTCACTGTACGCACAGGTCACATTGAGAACAAAGATCCCATACAACTCTGGGCCACAACGAAGGCGACCAGGACTTGAGGAACCCTGTTTGCTCGCAGGGACACTTTTTGCCTTACAAATGACACTTTCTTTTCTTAACAGAAAGTCAATCAGTTTATGTAATCTTGTCTTTAAAACAAGCCTTCTATTCACGTACAAGAATTGCATATTCTTATTGTAATGTCCCTCAGAACTGATGTAACCACTTATCTCAAATCCCCCAGACTTATGCTTTATTTCTCTCAACTTCTGAGATCTGCCCAGTCCATATATTTGACAAAAACGAGAGTAGACATCTCTTGTCTTGGGAAGCTGAAGCACCATAGAACAAGAAATATCATTCCTTAAAGAAAGTGAAACAGAGGGATGCATCAACGAGATAGCCTCTACTTTCTGCCTCACCCTCTCAAATTCCAGCACAGGATCCATACACCTCCTCCTCACTGGTAACTGATAGAACAAATTACACACGGTCACTGTCGTTCCGCCACTTGGTCTGCTCAACTCAGCTTCGCAGACTTCCAGTGCATGCCCATTGTGAAACAGTTTCACAAAAGTTTTTGCCGTCTTGCTGCTCTTAGATGAAACTTCCACAACACTGGCCATGTTTGCTATGCTTGCCAGAGCCTCCCCTCTAAAGCCGTAGAACGTCAGCTTCTCTAAGTCTGCCACTGAGCTGCACTTACTAGTGAAGTACCGCTTTCCCATTTTACTTAAGTCCTCTTTCCCCATGCCAGAGCCATTATCCACCACCTGGATCTTAAAAGCTTCCAAATCCACCCTAACAGCTACACACGTTGCTTTGGCATCGATGCTGTTGAGGACAAGCTCCTCAACACACTGTCCCAGCGAGGTGACCGTCACTCCAGAGCGCAGCCTGGCTTGCACGTCCTCTGCCAAGTGCTTGATCATGGCAACGGCAGGCAGGAGAGAAACTCGGCAAACTGCAGGGAGATCACAGCTTCGTGTTCTTGACAGCAGCTGCGCAGGTGGGGAGGGAAACAGAATGGGGGAAAAAAAAGGAAAAATGAAGAAATTATCCAAGGCTTGATTTGTTTTTTCCTGGTGTTTAAAGGCCCAGCCTCTGAGCGCACATCAGCTGCTGCCTCCAAAGCACGCGGCCAGAAGCCGAGTCCGTGCACCTGACAGCACACCTGCTTGCTTCCCAAATGCAGCCTAAGGCAAGGAAAACCTCACCACAGCAAGGCCAAATTCACACGGCCTGCAAGCACAGGGCCCCCGCTGCCATTAGTATCGCAGGTGGGTAAGAAGCATCACCAAAGGGCTGGGCTGAGAGCTGCCGTCCCCTCACTTTTACCTCTTTCTCCTCCCGTTACAGTAGAGAAGGAACGCGGCGGGCTGAGGGAGGCCGCGCACTGAAGCAGAGCCCTCTCGCCCCAGCGGTCCCGGCAACCGGCAGGCCCTGAGGGCGCGAGCTCCCCGCCCCGCCGCCGGCACTGCCCCGCCCAGGCTCGCGGGGATGGGGGCGGGGCGGGGCGGGGCGAGGAGGCCCTGCAACGGCCGCGGCTCGAGCCCAACCGTCGCGGGACCCGGCACGCGGCGGCCGCTGCGGAGCAGCGCACAGCAGCCGCCGGGCGGGCAGCACAGCGCGCATGCGCGCGGCGCGCCGGAGGTTGGGCTGCGGCTTGCGACCCGGAAGCCGGCGGGCGGTGCATGACGGGAGCTGTAGTTTCCTCCCCCTCCCGTGTGGCCCCGACAGGGCGCCGCCGCGTCCAGACAGCCACACTCGACTCAAGCAAGCTCCAAGTACCTTTATTCTAATAAAAATAAACATCTGTGCGAGTAAAGAACAAAATAAATTGCTTCGGAGACATGCAGGTCACAGCAATCTCACTTTCAGCAGTCTTCACAGCTGGCACCAATTCTGCAGCTTCCCCACACGGCGCAGCGTTACACCCACCACACACAGCACTCGGTACTGCCGCTCAGACCCCGCTCAGCGCAGGCCCTCAAGGACCGGAGGCTGAGCCCCTGGGCAGCCCATCAGTACAGACAGCACCGAGCCACGCTCCACCTGCCAAAGCGACGCGGGTGTTTTAGTGCTACACAACAGTACAACGAACGAATAAGTTAGAAATGGAAGGAAACAAAGTTCTCTAGAGGTGGATGTCAGCTGTCTGAGCGGCCGGGAGGTGAGGACGGATGTTCGGCGAGGGCAGCCCGTGCCCCAGGCCGGCTGCTTTCTGGAGCAGGTTACTTTCGGATCTGGAAGTCTGTGTGTTCCAGCGCCGCTATCTCCTTCTCGTTGGTGAACTCGGCCCGGCTGATGCGGGACTGGGGGCTCCCGATCTTCCGCAGCCACTCCTGCAGCTCCCTCACCCTGGCGGCCGGGCCCTGGGCCTGTCCCTGCACGGTGCCATGGCTCGTGTTCCGCACCCAGCCAACCAGCCCCAGCCGCTTGGCCTCGCTCTGAGGAGACAACACAAAGGCGTGAGATGGCTCCGGGCCGCTACAGCTACCCACAGCGGGCAGCGCGACGCTTACAAACCCCACACCGCACCAGCTGGCTCGGCTCGGCCCAGCCCAGGAATCCCGGGGTCCCCGTCCCACCACCCCGCAGCGCACCTGGGTATACTTGCGGAAGAAGACGCCCTGCACTCTACCCGACACCTCGTAATCCACGGACATCAAACCCTCGCTCCCCGCCATGGCCGCCGCAGCCTCCAACAGCCGCAGCCGTCAACCCCCGACCCCAGGGCGCACGCGCAGTGCGGCTGGAGGCGGGCCTTCGCAGCCACCCACCGACCAATGAGGACCAAGCTCCGCGGGGAAGGCGGGGCGTTCCCAACCGCTTCATGAATAATACATGACGCCTCCCTGCCGCTCGCCGTCGGCCTTCGCTCAGCCATAGAGACGAAGTCTTCTGAGGAGCAGAGCGTCCACCCACTCCTCGAGCGCCTCTTTCGCCGAGCGCAACCGATGCGCGGCTAAGGACCCATAGAGACGCAGTTCAGCGGCGAGAGCGGCGCGGGAAGTGGCACCGCGTGCCGGTCTCCAGGCAACAGCCGTCAACACGGCGCGGAGCGGCAGGAGCTCGGCGCTGCTCTGCTAGGCCTGCAGGCGGGGCCGGGCCCGGGGTCCCTGCCCTCAGCTCGGCCCGGCCGCAACGCAGATGAGCGAGGCGGGAAACGAAGCGGCTCGGCGAGAGCGCCGCGGGCGACCCTGCAGGTAACGGTGGGGGCGCCTCCCGCACCGCCGTGCCGGGCCCACGGGGCCTCGTGTTCCGTGCACTCCTCGCGGGGGCGGCCGTTCAGGGACCTTGAAGCTGTGCTTCTCCTTAGGGAGGCTCTGTGTGGGCAGCCGGCGCCGGCATGCGGGGGTACGGGGCCGAGTGAGCCACGGAAAAGCTGTGGTGAGCTGAATGGGCCGTCTTTTGGCGGGCGGTGCCTCGGGATGGGCCTCGGGAAGCGCTCCCTGCGGGCATAGAGGCTTCCCTGGCAATGCGGTTGGTTTCTGCTGCTACAGTGACAAGACAGGGCTCAGAAAGAACCCAGAGAAGTTAGAAAACCTTTGCTAATATTCATTCTAACTTACGGGTGTAGACTGTTGGGAAGAAAGAGCTGGGGCTGTTCGGCCTGGAGAGAAGGAGGCTCTGAGGTAACCTGAGAGCTGCCTGTCAGTATCTAAAGGGGAGGACAGAAGGGGACGGACTCTTTAGCAGGGTCTGTGGTGACTGAACAAGAGGAAATGGTTTCAGGCTAAAAGAGGGTAGATTTAGGCTGGATATAAGGAAAAAATATTTTACAGTGAGGGTGGTGAGGCACTGAAATGAGTTGCCCAGAGGTGTGGTTGATGTCCCATTCCTGGAGACTTTCAAGATGGGGCTGAATCAGGCCCTGGACAACCTGATCTAGCTATGCATGTTCCTGTTCATTGCAGAGGAGCTGGACTAGATGACCTTTGAAGGTCCCTTGCAACTCTAAGGATTCTCTGATTCTAAGAAATCTGTCCAGTTTTGGATGACAGCCTGTAGCGATATTGCTTCTGATCTCAGGCTCTTTCCCAGGCACTGAATGGCTGAGCTGCAGGTGGCTTTGTTTCCGTACGTGGATCCTGTGGTGGCAGCTGCTAAGCTCCCAGTGACAGACAGTTATGATTCTGAAGTCTCAGTACATCAGTACCCTCTGGAACACCTAAAAAACAGTTGTCAGCG
The DNA here is from genome assembly GCF_016699485.2 of Gallus gallus. Taxonomy (NCBI): domain Eukaryota; kingdom Metazoa; phylum Chordata; class Aves; order Galliformes; family Phasianidae; genus Gallus; species Gallus gallus. The sequence continues at coordinate 37,662,171 of NC_052536.1, forward strand.
TGAATTCCTATCAGACAAAGAGGAAGGCCTGAAGAATCCCCTTGCCCGAAAGAGCCGAAGCTATTCATATTCTCTTTCTGCAGAAAGCAATAAGCACAGCTCCCAGCATGGAGGCTCCAGCTCAGCTGGGCTGCAAAACAAGCATCTTGCCAGCCAGGTCAAGACTCTGCCCTCTAAATCAGTAGCCAAACGGAAAGAAGGAGTGGATCGTTCCTGTCCTCTGAAACCAATTTTTCACCACAACACTGGGAGCCTTCCTGCAGTCAACACAGGACAGCTTGGAAGTTCCCCAAACATGGAGGAAGCTCTGAATAGTAAGACTAGCTCAAAGAGCAAAGGAAGGCATCTGCCAGGGAAGCCTCAGCTGGCTGCAGTGCTCCCTCCTTGGACAGCAGAGCCTAAACAGTCAGACTCCTCTCTATACAGGAGAGATCTAGCTTATATCCTAAGGCTGGAGGCAGATGGACAGACCCTGGAAAAGGAAATCCGAAAGAAAGAGGCCCTTCTCAGGGAGAAGCTGAGGAGAACAAAGGAGGAGCTTAGGAGGATTCAAAGAGAGAAGGAGCTGATGGAGGCAGAGGAGAGAAGAGCCAGAGCAGTGGAGAGGACTCGCAGGCAAAAGGCCGTGTGGCAGCCTGGAGAGGAAAATATAAGATTTACCATCAGGATGGATGATGGGGACTTTAGTGGGGTGCAGTCTGCAGAGGTCACTGTCCCAAAGACTGGCACTACTCTCCATCCCCAAGAGCTGGCTATGGGGAAACTGAAGAAGGAACGGTTGGTGGCCAGCAACAACAAAATTCGAGACCGCATACCGGTAGAGGATTTAGCTTCGTGCTCAGAGCTGGCCTTAAAACATGGCCCTTCTTCCTCTGCTCTCTCAGACTGTGGTGACCGCCTGCCTGCAGAGATGCTGTACATGCAGGCTGCCAGCCCCACGGAGCAGGGGGAGCTTGGAAAGTGCAGCTTCTGTGGCCGCAAGTTTCTCTGCGCCAGGCTCAAGAAACACATGAGTATCTGCAGCAAGAGCCAAGGCTCTAAGAGGAAAACATTTGACTCCAGTAAGGCCAGAGCCAGGGGCACAGACCTGGAAGAGTTTCAGCAGTGGAAGAGCTCAGAGAGACCTCAGGTAACTTGCAGTCTCTTAGCCTTCCTCAGTTCACACACACTGCTCACTTTCCTCCCTCCCTGAGATTTAGTTCTGAGACATGAGACCCTCATGAGTACGCAGGGCTGAGGAACACAACCCAGCCACTGCCTCTGGAAGGCACTTGCTAAGATGAATAGGTGGATCCATATAAAATCTTACTGGGGTGGGGGACAGGAGGGGGGATGAGGAGGTGTCATTTCTGACTGACTTGTCTTTGTAATGCATCATGGGGGTACTCCTGGAGAGAACTCGCTCCTTGCTGTAGTCAGGATGCTCATCAGGGCAGACTGGCTCTGCTGTGGTAAAGACCTGTGACACTGGAGGGCTGTGGGGAACTGACTGAAAAGGCAGGTAATAAAATGGACTAGCAATCTGAGGGCAGTGGAAACATGCAGGTCTGTTCCTTCAGAGCAGCTGTAGCATCTCTCTCAATCTAGTGGTTGGCAACCTCGCACACGGCATGAGAGTTGGAGTTCAATTATCTTTAAGGTCCTTTCTAACGCTAAGCCACTCTATGATTTCCTTGGTGCTACTGCCTGCTTCTCTGTTCATTCGCAAGCTCTTCTCTAAGCACTGATGTCTCCATCAAACCCTCCTTGGTGCTTGGTGGGATTCAGCTTCTCTGGGGGGTTTTACATCAACAGAGAGCCCTCAGGGAGAGGTGTCTAGAATTGGACCCTGAGAGCAAGGCTGAGGATGGAGGCTGACAGCGGTGCCAGTTGCTCTGACTGCATTTCCCTTCTGCAGAATAAGCCACCCAGAAGGAACAACTGGAGGCAGAACCATGAGGCTTTCATCCAGACCCTGCGCCACGCCCGGCAGGTGCAGCAAGTGCTATCCAAGGGAGGGAAGGTGTCTGACCTGCCTCCACTGCCTCCCATTGAAAATCCAGACTACACTGCCTGCCCCTACTGCAGACGCCGCTTTGCACCCCAAGTAGCTGAGACACACATTCCCAAATGCAAAAACATCAAGAATAGACCCTCACTCCCCCCACAGAGGAAACGCTGATAAGGCATCTTTCTTTGTTCTCTGTGAGTGTTGAGCAAGATTTACAGTAAGCAAACAGTGCAGGACATATAGGCAGAATATAAAAGTTTGTGTACTTAAATCTGTGTGCTGGATTGTGATGCCCTTCTGAGGGCCGCCTTCTCCCCAGCAGGTGAGCTCAACAGGAAGACCAGTTCTACGCTGTAAGGATGTCACTGTTCAGTCTGCTGAGCAGGGAAGAAAGATTCTTGCTACAGGCTGACAGCATGAAGCAAAGGAGCAAACCAGCCATCAGAAAGGTCCTTAAGAATCGTTCTTGTAGGCTGCAGAGACTTGGCCTTTTTTCATTGAAAATAATTTCTCTGATGTGGAGATAACTGCTCTCCTTAAGCTCATCAGTGGCTGCAGGCTTTTATTTTTCTTCCATAAAAGCAAAAAGGAGGGCTGTGTATGAGACAAACAGCTGGACCAAAGAGAGCATTTGCCTTTTGTATGCTTTGTTGCTCTGTAAATGCAGGTGTTCACTTCTGAACATGTTAACAGCAACAGTGGTTCTGGCTGCCATAGTCCTTCTATTTTAATTACCTGCAAGAACTGGGAAGTGTGGAGTTCCCCTTTTTTTTTTTTTTTTTTGTTTTCATAGAACAGACTCTGCATTCTACAGTACCATTTAGCACTTAGGGCTTTTGGGAAGCACCAGACACAGACTGCTGTGTTTACCCTCCTCTGTCTATGACAGACAACAGGATCCAGAGCTACTTCTCGATCATTTCTCTTGCTTTTTCTCACTTGTTGCAGTGCTGTTCAGTTGAATAATGAAAGCTGCAAAGGCAGGCTTATTCTGCACTTGTTCTGCATCAGCCCAAGTTTTACTCAGATGATTTTCTGGAACATCGATGACAACCCTGGGACCATTTCCTACCAGCAGAATTGTGTAACATACTACCATTTAGAAATCAGGCATCGTTCAGACATAAAAACTGATGATGTTATTTAATTAGGAGAATTGGAAACTATATTATTAAATACTTCCTCAACATGTGAACCTCAGGCTCAGAAATTCATGGGGGTAGAAGAGCTAGCAGTAGCATTTACTGTGCAGGTCTGTATGCCAATTCACATACATAGGACAGCAGAGGTGCTCTGAACTGGCCAGGCCCTTGAGGCAGCAGAATAGCCATGTCAAAGTGATTACTTACTGTGTACAATAACTGGGACTCAGACTTGGGAAAGGAAAAGAATAAACATTCAATTAAAGAATAATGCCACACAAGATCAAAAAATAGGCCCTGAATAAGCTTAGACTGGAAATTAGTTTTCTAATCAGGAGAAGAGTGAGGTCATGGAAAAATCTTCCAACGAGGTTAGCAGAGGCAAGGAACCTACATTGTTTCAAGATGGACTTTGAGAAGATCGCTGAAGGGACTGTACTGCAGGAGTCAGAAACAAATGCTCTCTATTGCAGTCCTTCATTTCCATCTTCAGGCTTGTGATGAAAAGTGCAAACAACACACCAGCCATAGTTCTGTACTTCAGTGCATCACTTTCAGGAGCAGAGAAGGAATTTCCACAGCCGCCTCCCCCTGATTCCTAACATAGCTTCTAATTACTTTCCATCTAAAACATTCAAGAACAGCTACAGCTAAAAACAAATACAGTAATAAAATAACCAAGCAATACGCTAAGGAACTTCACAACAGGCAGCATAATAGGTGAATCAACAACTAGATTTAATATCAAAAAGATGGAGTTTTCTTGCAGGCCAAGGTAATAGGGATCTCTGAAACCCAGGGCTTTAACCCTTCTTTAAGTCCTCTATTTGTTTCCATCTTGGATGCTGCAATTGTAGGGCATCGTGACAAAAATATACCCCTTCTTGAGGGAGGTGCAAGGGAGTTGTTGGTTATTTTGGCCTTATGCTGAAGGGCTTAGTTTGTCACACACTATTAAAGGGTCTTTAGGGCGAATGGATGTCCTACAGACTTACAGAAAGGCATCTGCTCCAAACTGGTAACAGTTGCTGCATATTTGTCTATTTTTCCAGATTCTGATTTTCAGACTAGTCTAATATTAGACTATTTCTGTTTTGTAAAGAGTTGTTTTAAATGGTCACAGAGTGTTTTTTGTTCTCCAAGTAAGAACGGCTACTTTGTATGAGAAAGTTGCAACAGGAAGCAAACAAGCAACAAAAAAAAGGTCCAGCAGCTCCTTTTGCAAACCCTTCAGCAATGCAGTGCCAGCTCCTCACAGGAGCCTGAAGGAAAAACAAAACAAAACAAAACCAGATAAAAAGCAACCAGAATGAACTGGATGAGTAAAAACCTGAACCTGAAGAAATGCTCCAGCTTGCAATGGGTGGACCAGAGCCCTGAAAGAAGTTGGAGTGCTTCTGACCTATAGACGTGTGGGCAGAAATCCCAATCCTGTGGCACACCCTAGAAAAACATGAAGGTCCCAGAAAGGGTCAGTACTGCACTGTCAGCCAGGTATGTATAAGAATGTGCAAACTCAGAGAAGAGAGAAAAACAGACTCAAAACAAGGGGAAAGACTTCACTATATCCAAACTGACTGGAAAATAAGACCAATGCTTTAACTTCAGAACTTATTAACGTAGGGCAATAAAGGATAGCAAGAGGTGACAAGAAAAGGGGTAGGAAAAGAATAAACTGAAAGCTGTACTCCCACAGTCTTGAATTAATGAAAGATGTTACTGAATTAAAGAGTAGTTAAGAAATTTAGTACCGCTGCCTGTCTTGTAGTATTGGTTCAATTTTCCTTGCACTATGGTTTTCTTTTATTGTGTTTAGTGGATCCTAAAAGTCAACGAGTGGTCACTGGGGTAGATACACATAGAAAGGCTTTTGTTACTGTAAAATAAATCAATCAACTGGGGACTTTCCTTAAGTAACAGGCAAGGAGCTAATGCTGGGATTGAAACTGTAGATGAAGCAGTAGTAGTTATTGAAATTAAATCACCAGACTTCCTTCATTATGTTTGTTTCAGAGCTAACCTTCAGCACTTCACCCTGTTTTGCTGAGGTAATTTTTCAGGTAAAGACAGCAGAGATTTACCCTACTTTTTTGCTGTCACAGTTAGGCTTACCCAAGCTGTGTTATTCCATCTGGCTCAGCTTCCTCTACCATGGTACAATCCCACTCTCAGAGACGTGCTGCATTTTCACTTTCTGATTCTCCACTGAACGTTAAGTTTCTGACCCAGCTCTGCTTTTCCAGGCATTACACAATTTACAAAAATCCCCAATAAAAGCTTAGAGGTGACAGGCATTAAGTACACTGTGCAGGAACAGTTTGCTGAGCTGATATTGGTCCGGTTTTCACCTCCATAGACCTTAATGCTCAGTAAGAGCTATTCAAGAGAAACAGGTGCTTCTTCCCTATGAACTTTTCTCTTCCTGTTACTCATTTCCCACTTGGCATTAAAACTGTCAAAAAACCACACACACACAAAGGGCCCCTGACGTCACTACGAGATACAGCAATAAAAGAAAAGGGGCTTTTTCTTTTCTTTTCTTTTCTTTTTTCCCCTAAGAATCAGAGAACGTGACATTTTTTCCCATAGCAAAGAAGCTGTAAGTCCTCTGGTCCTCTTTCCAGGACATATAAGACAAAAACATATCAAACGACAGAATGCCTCTGATAAAATATGCATGTTTCCCCTTAGTCTTCTGCAAAAAGAAGTCAGAACACAAAAGCAAATGAGTTTAAACATTTATTTAAACAGAAACTCCAAACCACTCCACCCTTTAACCTTTCAAAAAAAGACAACGACAAACTAGTTTTCAGCCAGAGTGTCAGAGCAGGCAAAAGTTGTGTTCCACTATAACAACTCAGTAGCAATACTAGCAGGAGACTGACACATACGGAGCTAGCACTGCAAGAAGGGGAGAAGTCAAAAGGATTTGAAACTGCTCAGAGGCACTTCTGCCCACTTGCCCTTCCAATTTCAGCCCATGACTAAGGTGCTGGCTTTAAACTGCTTTTTTGGTTGCATAGCTGGCTGGTGTGAAATCTGTGGTCTGTAACAGGCACAACCTGGATAGCGTGAATCCTCTAAGGCACATTTGAGATTGTGGAGCACAGGGCACCCTATGTCAGGACCCTAATCCTCCACTAGATCCAAGGGGAATCCAGTCTGTGCACCTAGCTTCCCAACTGCAGAGCATTGAGAAATGAGGATAGCAGTGCACTGCAGGAGAGCGACTCCCATCAGCTTGGTGCTTGCTTGCTGGACATGGCTCAGGCTCAACTCTTTGCTCCTCAAAGGCACTGCTGCAACATGACCAACTTGATCATTTCCAAATGCAACAACAACCCTCAAGCCGGGCCCCTAACCTGAGAACTGGCTCCAACACACACGAGGGGAAAGGAGGGCAGAATCACGAGGGCAACCAAGCAACGTGGCCACACCAGAGCGCCTGATGCCACCTCCCAGGAGGGCTGCCCTCCTGACCTTCCTTCATTAGGGATGGACAGGCACGTGGGTACTATCCTTGCCCCGGATACCGCACTGTAGAGACTGCACTCAATTCAGCTCCAAGATGCAAGCAAGAGGCACCAATAAGTATTTAAGAAGCATAAATTACAAGGAGAATGGTTTGGCATCCACCTCTAGACAGAAAAGGGGAATGCTGGCTCCCAGAGGACAGTCTCTCAAAGAAGAACATCTAGAAGAGGTGATAGGATAACCAGCTCCATTTGATCTAAGACAATTCTAGTGACATGTCTTTGATGGGGACTGTTTATGAAATCATAACTCCGCTTTCACAGCAAAGGTGAGAGGGACTCAGGATTCCTTGGAAGCTTCACATAAGGTGGGGGGAAGCTAGCTTCTCCCAGTCATCCTACCACTCCCAAAAGCTTAGTTCAAAATCAGTTTGCTAAAAATTTTATGGGAAATAAAATTTACTTCATTCTTTAATGGGAAATGAGGAAACCCCGGGCATCAGACCATGCCTCTTCCCATCTCCGATTTACTTTGGGAAAACCTCTCGCTTCTAGAAAGAAGGTGGATTCCAGACAGAGACTTGATCATTCGTGGTCAAGGGGGAAGGCTGCATCCTGTGACCACAGCATTAATGACCTATTCTGGGTAGGAAAATGCATTCCAGCTTCATCACAACACTGAGTGGAAAAATACCGATTCTTCCCACACCCACACCAGGGGCTAAGCAGAACAGAAGCCAAGCAGGGAGCAGCTACAGGCTTATGCCAAGAAACCAGAAGCTCTGGCACCCAAACCAAATTGACAGCTGGAGCAAGAAACACGTGACTTAGTCTGAGGACCAGATGCTCAGCATCTGGTTGGGAAGCAGGTGGTTTGAAACCAAGTACCAGAGATCCTATCTCAATCAGTCCCTGCTACAGCTGTCAGAAACTGCACCCGATTCACTTATCTCTGTGCACTGCCTGGAAGTTGGAGCGCTCTAGGCACCCAGAATAAGGCCTTTAAACTCTCTGTACAGGCCACTGGACACAGCCATATGGCCAGAAGTTGCACCCCGGGGCCATGGACATGCTGTCTGCCATTATCTCCCTTAACAGGAAAATCTCCACTGCCTCCAGGATGAGATGTTCTCTGCTCCCTCAGCCACTGAGCAGAGGGGAGCAGCCTCACTGGCTGGGCCTTACTGTGTGGCAGGGACAGGATCCTAGCCCTTCACCCCTCTAAAGTGAAGGTGGTGAGTGTCAGGGTTCAGCCAGCTTCAGTACAAAACACATCTCTTCCTCTCAGAGATGCAGCGATGAATACTGGGGTCCCAAAGGCAGCTCCCAGGAAGCAGTGAAACAATGAAAGGGCCACAAGCTGCTACCGGAGCTGTCACCGTAATGGGGCCATACTGCTTCATGTGCAGAACTGACAGATAAGGTACAAAAAGGAGCTGCTGCTGCTTCAATCACTGAGCTGGCCTAGAGCTCAGAGGCCCTTCCCCTCTCAAAATCACTCCTAGTTCATATCAAACGTACATAGATGCTGCTCTGGAGCCTCCGGCCTCGCTCCTTGTCTGTGAGTGACCTGAAGCCAGGAAAGCCGCTCTCTGCATTCAGTTAGTGTGCTGTGAAGTTAGATGGATCCCAGTGGGCTCAGGAGACTAGAGGCTGGAGCGGCACGAGTCCGTTCCCAGGAGACACCAAGAATCTGAATCCAAGTCAGGTTTTGGATCCACTTCCATCTCCTCTTTGGCTGTCTGGGTTCCTTTGGAATGAACCTCCACCTGCCAAAACACACAGCAACACTCTTAACAGCTCTGGGACTAGCTGCAAAGGAGCTAGGAGCTGCACAGGGCATGATTCTTATTCTCCGCATCCATTTGGGACTCTCCACAATATCTGACTGCTGATCTCTAACCAGGAGAAATAAAGGGGAATCCCAGGTCCCTCAAGAACTGGGCTGTCCCCAATGGAAAATGGTTTCTTGGCTTAATTCCTATTGTTACTAGCAGAGCCTGAATCAGCAGCTCAACCAAGAATCAGGCAACGCACTTCTACTCTTATGGAGGGGTCTGTTAAAAGCTGCTTCCTTCTCTGCAGTCTACACAGGACTAGGATCAGGGTACTAAGTCCTGAGCATGGTTGTGAACTCAGGTGACGGGTCCTCACCTGCTGTATTCCCTCTGTTCCACTGCAGAACCTCTGGAGCTGGGAACTCAGACGAAGGGTTTCCTGCTGCAGCTTCTTCTGGTCATCCAGACACTGTAAGACCAGGCTTCGGAGGTGTTCCACCTCTGCTTGAAGAGCACTGCACATACAGCCCACAACAGGAGGCACAGCCTTACCTTCACTGCATGGCAAGTCTGGACTCAGGCAAGGAGGCTGCAGAGATGAGAAGTCAGAATGAGTTTGAGTGGAAGGGAGAGAACCTTTAGGCCAGTTCTGTATGCCACAAGAAGAAAACCCTGCACAGGAAGTGTCACCTCCACAGAGGAAGTCACCACCTTGTTGACTTCCCAAACTTGTAGCAGCCAGGTCATCAAGCTACTAATCGTTATATCTTCTGTACAAAAGCCATCCTCTGGCTAGCATCCTAGCATCCTCCTTTGGGAAAGCTGATCCTGTCCTCACTAAAATTAACCTGGTCTAACCCCTTTCCCTAAGCCTGGGATCTGCATATCCTCTTGGGGCAGAAAACTCCTGGAATGAGACAGTCTATCAGCCATTTCCTATGTCAATCCCACTTCCTATATCTCACAGCAATTTCTGCTTTCTAAGTTTCTACTTTCTGCTAGGCTCTGGGCTCCAGGTTTCTCTCTTTTTTTTTCCCCCTTTCTATTAAATTAACCACATTTTTCCACATAACTGATCTCATTATTTTCCATTTGGCCAAGTCCCAACTTCACATTTTAGATTCCTGTAAATTGTTCTCTTTGCAGCATTGTCTCACCTCAGCAACCCTCTTTTCCTCATCCAGATGAATTAGGGCAGTCCAACACCCTCTTCCCAGCTCTCCCCATAATTCATATATTGCCATTTATGGTCCCAAGAACTTCTGGCCAAGCATTCACTATGAAAGACCTGAATAACATTACCCAGGGCTCTGTTTTGGGCTTGTTGAATCCAGTAGGTTCCTCAGGGGCCACTTTGAGTCCTTGAAGTTCCTGGTAAGGGAGAGTCTCCTTCTCAGGCTCTGAGGATGCCATGCTCATAGGAAAAGGGCTGTCAGGCATGGGGATGAATTCAGCATTCTCTAGCTCCTGGATATACCAAAGCAGGACTGTTAGGTGTCTGCCATCCCAAAGCTGACCTAATCTCCTCAATCAGTGCATCAGCACCCTCTTGTGGTAAAAAAAAAGGCAGCTAGACCTAACAGGCCCCCCACACACCACAGATCTGAGAACCTTCCCAAGCATCCCTTAGAGGCAGCAGTAGAACTACTTGCCTTTCTTCAGCCTTAAGCCCCATTATAGGGCATTTCTAAAATACCACATTACCTTCCTCAGCCAGCCAGGGCAGGAGCTGATGTCAGCACTGTCACCTCCCTTGGCTTCTGTGGTACTGATCCAGCCCCCCATCCCACGATCTGCTTCCATGGTTCCCCGAAAGCCTCCACTGGGATCGGGAGTTTCCGCTTCTCGCTCATTTTCCTCTTCCTCTCCTCCTCCAGTGGTGCAGCTCTGAGTCACTAGCACACAAAACAACAAGTTTACACTTTCCTACCTCTGCTATTCCTTGGTCACCAAACCCAGTCTGGAGCAGAAAAACTGGGGCTGTGTACCCACGGTGGTGAAAGCACATGCTGGTGGCATCTCCCTTGACAGCTGCTTATCTCCTAATACTCCCTGCAGGCCTTCCCACAACAGCTTGTGCACAGTAGTCTTTTGCAGCATTGTGGCCTCTCCCACAGGTCCAAGAAACTGGACTCCATCTCTCCAGCAGCTGCCTCATGACCCCCCTTCCTTTACCAGCCCCTTTCAGCAAATTCTTCTCAGCTCTTCCTTGTCAAATTGAGGATTCTCAGCTCCAAAGGCCTTGCTGCATCTATGTGCTTCCCCTCTGTTTCAGTTCTTTCCAGAACCTTCCAGCACCCCTCCAGCCTGGTGCATTCCCTCCCAGGTACTGCAGCAACTGCATTTCTTCCCTTTGAGCTCTTCTGCAAAGCCTTTCAAACTCAGAGAAACTATGCTGCAGAACCAAACTGTGCACAGTCAAATGAACAGCCGAACTAACTTAGAACAGCTCCCCAGGGCAAGTTACTCACCAGTACCAATGGAGAGGCCGCTGCTGTTGGAGCGGATGGTTTTAGAATTCAACACCTTTTCTGAAGGGAGAAAAAACATTTTGGTTAGAGAGATATAAAGCAAAGGAACTCCTGCAAACAGCACATAATGGCAGTGCTGCGAGGCCGACAGCTCAGAGCAGCTTCCCACATTCCCCAGAGCCACCCGGCCTGCTCCCAGGCAGGATTTACAGTATTGTCCCTGGCAAGTAATACATGATCGTAATCAAGATCTCAAAATTTAATCCTAAACTTCACTTACCAACAACAATGATGGTATGCCAGCCGCGGCACGACAGGTCTGGAACATGATGCAAAGATCCAAATATTGGCCGAGGCCATGAGGTACAAATATCAGAACCATGTGCTCTCTCAGTCGGTGTCATTGCCAGACGCCCATTCCCACCATTACCCCAGGCAAAGATATGGTTGTCTGAGGAAAAAAGAAATTCAAGAGACTCAATCTGCCTGCTCCCTGTCAGCATGTAATTGTTACAGGAATCACAGCCTCTCTTCTGTGACTGCTGTCCTGAAATATTTGATCAGCCAGCTCCATTTTGCCAATGGGAGGACAAAGCAACAAACCTACTAGGCATCCTGCAAGCTGGCACTGCAGCCCAAGGGGCAGAAAATGCTTGCTGCTACACTGACAGTGTGGCTGGGGCAGAGAGTCCCAGTCTAGGATGACCTTATTATTGATTTTTAAATTTCAGAGCAGTGCTGTGGGAGGGCTCTAGGAAACGCACAGGGGGAGCCAGTTTACTACCCTTGCAGATCTAGTTCAAAAGAACCCACCACAACCTCGTAGAGACCCACTCACCGTCAGTAGCAGCTATGGTGAATTCATCTCCACATGAAACCCTGATCACCTGCTTACCCCCCAGGGGGCCTGCCAGCAGGTTAATTCCCAGGTGCTTCTTATAGTCCCCAACACCAAGCTGTCCGCACTTGTTGGAGCCGAAGGTCAGCAGGCGGCCTCGCTCTGAGAGGAGGAACGAGGAGACAGTCACAGCGAGGGCCCAACTCTGGAAGCAGCCATGCATGCAGAGAACTAGCAACACCAGCCCATAACCAGAAAGGACTCTGCTGAGAAGCCAGCCAGACTGGGAGGGAACAGTGCTCGCCTCGAGATGAAAAGCTTCAGCCTGGAAAAGCCTCCCCAGTTCCTCTGGCTGAGTTAGGCTTTGCTCAAGTGACATCAGTCATAAATGATTCCTTCACTATCCCAGAGGATAGTGGATTTCCCATAATTTTTCCAAAAACTTCTTTTTCAAAAAAAAAAAAAAAAAAAAAAGAAAAGAAAAAAAAGATTATTCTGGCAGCTGATGCTGCTGTTTCAGTTGAGGAACGGGAAATCTTGGTTCCTGGAGCATGCATGAGCCCCGATACCAAGAAGATAACCTTCAAGGTCAAGGGGCTGGCAGTCATTGCATTGATAGCGCCACTTCACCAAGAGAAGCCAGGCTGAAAGGGCAAAGCTGACGTAAGGGAATGAAGCAACTCGTGTTTGTTTCTTAATACATGTGGCTCACCATCAATGGAAGCTGTGTGCGTCTTCCCTGGAGAAATGGTACGGATCTTGTAGAAGGAGAGCTGCTTGGCCAAAGTAAGGGAAGTAGCATAGGGTACCTCACAGTATGTCTGAGAAAAGACATATGGGTAAGCACAGAGCGAAGGATCACACATTCATCAGCTAAGACCTACTCATGCAGGTCTTGGCAGAACACGTTAACCTAGACAGTCCCCCAGCACAAGTATGGAAAACTCCTGCCAGCTTTCAGTTACACTGGAGCAGCTCACTGTGTTTCACTACCTCAGATCTGACAAGTCCACAGGGCAGACAAGAAGCTGAGGAATAATTTGCCCCTCCCCACAACACCAGTATCCACTGTCTTGGTCTGGAACTAACAAACAGGCACAAATCTAACAAACTTGTTGCAGGACCTCTCTTCCCGCATGTGCTACTGGCTGTTGGAAGCTGGGGTCAGGGACCCAAATGCACTTACATCATGGTTAATTATCCCTGATGTGCACTGATTCAGGCCCAGCTTGTTAAACTCATTGAGTCCACATGCCAACACTTTGCCTGTCTGGGTGAGCAGGAAGGTCCCATCGCAGCCACAGTGAACGGATACAATGTTCAAAGTCTTTGGAACATCCACCTATGTGGAAGAAACATACCCTGAGAAAACCAAAATCCCAACCACTGCTACGTTGAAGCCAGCACAGGAAAAACATATTGAGTTTAAAAAACAGTGGTTCAGCTAGCCTGGGCACTAACAGCACCTAATTCAGTTGCTTCGAATACAAGTGCAAGAATACCATAAAGTCTACAGCATACTGAAATTCTGGTAGCAGTGCAGAAATTCAAGGCATTCTAGATCTTGTGTGCAGACACCTCTGATCCAGCAGAAGAACCAGAATGTGGTGGACACACATCCCAGTCAGCTGAGATCTACGAGCTGCAGCATCAGGTAGCCAAGCAGGGCTGGATCTGTGCTATGTGGGTATGATACTGTGTGGTTGCAGAAATTTGGCTACCAGGCACACCCTTGCTGGTCTCTAACCCTCAGTGGGTTATTTTACTTTAATTATCCCTTGCACCACGTTTCAAGAGGATTTTACTTTGAACTCATCTTTAACACGTTAAGTGAAATTCAAAGACTCCCATTTGTTTGCAGTGTTGCAAGTTTCCTGTACAGACCTGAGGCATGCAATTTGGTATTTCCTATGATTTCTATAATACTAAGTTCAGCATTTCCAGTTTCAGCTTGGAGATCAGCTCTAAGTCATGATGCTGGCTAGTCTGGAAGTAGCACATCCCTTTGCCATGATCTCTAGGGATAAATGAAGCAAAATGAAGTGAGTAAATGAAAATAAAACCCTTGCAAACTCTATGAAACCTTAACAAACAAACAAAACCAAACCAAAACAGAAACCCTGCTTGAGCCTCAGGCAGCTAACATTTCCAAACAGCAACAAATTTGGAGTTAGGCCCATGCAGATTTTGGGAAGAAGTGGTCACGGTCCTACCTTCTGAGGTGTATAGTGATCTTCTTCTGAATCCAAACCCAAGCGCCCTGTATCAATGAAAACAGTACAGTCAGGAAGGGCCTCATGGGTGCCCACCCCTAAGAAATTGTATGGTCTCTCCCTAGTCCCAAATCTCCTCATAGAATTAGAAGCCCACTTCCCTACACAGACTGCCTGCCAATCTTCAAAGTAATCGAATCCCATTCATAGAATGAGTGCCCTATTCACAAGAAAGCCAGGTGGTGCCCTAGAACTTCTCAGAGAGAAGTCTCAAGGTCTCAGTCCCATTTCCCATTCTCACAAGGAAAGAAAGCCCCAAAGACACAACATTCTTTGTCCCACAGCACATGCCAAACAGCCTTCATCCAGGCCAAGCACTACACACCTGCACCATGCTGCCTTCTGGAGCAGGCATGTCCCAGTGCCTTTAGGTTCCAGGGAGACTCTACCTACCGTACTCTCCACAGCCCCACGTGTAAACTTCTCTGTTCCTGGTCAGTACTGCCACGTGGTTATCTCCACATGAGACCTGCTCCACAGGGTTGGTAAGAAAGAAATCCAGCTGCAGGGGCTCAAGTACTTCAGAGCCATAAGCCTTGTCAATGCCAATGCATCCATAATAGTCCGAGCCAAACGCATACAACTGGCCCTCATCTGAAGGAGGCAATGGAAGCTTGGTTAGCACACAGAGCTGTAATTAGGTTGCACATTAATCTCTTAGGACATGGCCAGAGCAACTTTTTTTCTCTAATCACTTGCCGTTTTTGTGCAGAATAATGTAATCAGGAGGCTATGGAGTTCTTTCTTGATCACACTAAGATGGATGACCATGCACCACAACATGCAGCTTTTTCAGGCCACCAGTGTAAAAAAAATCTGAGGTTGAACTGATCACATTTTGTAATAGAAACCCACAAATTGACCCTGTCACTCCCAGCATGCTGAGCATCTGAGCTCATTCCTGTCAAACCTGTGCTTTTCCAAGCTTCTGTCACAATTAAGACACACTTTCCTCACACAATCCAAAAAAAATGTTTCAAACACATTTAGATCCTTGGATTCAGGCTCCTCTGCCTTTAACATGAGGTATGTGTGAGAAACATATGTGTTGATAAGAGTATGGATGCTGCATAGCCACAAAGAGTTATGCTCAACCATCACTTTCATCATCAAAAAGAGATGCATCCTTAGGAAAAAAAAATCACCCAAATTTCTTGGGAGTCAACATCTTTCCATGTGTGATGACCTTCATCTATCTCCCCTACTGAACGTTCAGTCCACAAAACTGAAAGTTAGGTAACACACAGAACTTTCTCCTTTTTGCATAATGCTGCTCTGCTGACCTTTTGTGAAGGCAAACAAGTTCAGAGCATAGCAAAGTGAGGGGACGGTGGTACCTTTCCATCTCTCACCTGTGATGCATACTGTGAAATCATCTCCACAGGACACTTGGCGAATGGCTTTTCCCTGAAGCTTCTCCACATGCTTTGGCTGCCGGTAGGATGCTCTATCCCCATGGCCCAGCTGCCCATGCAACTTGGTGCCCCCCTGCATATTCTGCAAGAAAAAAAACCCAAACATCTGGTAAGGTTATGTATCTGCAACTCCTGACACGGTGCCAAGAATTACAGTGTCTCCGAGGAACAAAAGAAGACAGCATAGGACAAGAGGAAGATTTAAATAGTCTAGGGAAGAAACTGCTAGCTAAGTGGCAACACTTGGAACATCAGCACAATTCAACAGTTGTGCACAAATGACTGATGTGGTCTCAGGCCACCAGCTGGTGGGTTTAAGCACTGGTGAGGAATCCCTGCTCTTTTCTCATCTGCCAAGCTACAGAATCCACTTCTGTACAATTCATCCTTCAGCTTTTTAATCAGCATTTCTAAACCCTAATGGCTGCAAAAAAAAACATTGCATAAATGTCACCAGAGCGGAAAGATCTACACAGCCTATAGGATAAATAAATAAATAAATAAGTAAATAAAGATTTCAATGGGCATTTTTGCAGAACATCCAGCAAGTGACATCAAAGACGACAGTATACCATAAATCCTCCAGTGTGCTTCTGGTCACCAGAAAGGGGAAGAAGAGATGTTTGACTTGATGTCTGGGCCTACACGTCTACCACCTACAATCCTTAGGTGCACAACCAATCTCCAGTGCACCTCTCAGCACGATGGAAAGCTTCACCCAAAAGCACATTTGTCCTTGGAAGACTTGAGTCAGTGCCAAAGCAGATGGCCTCCTGCAGCATCCACTGCAATCAAATTTCTCTATTTCCAGAATGCTTCCCATCCAATTTTAAGACATTCATGACTGGTTGGTGTGGAATCTGACTTTCCCTTCCCACCATCCCCCCCCACCCTTCCTGCCGGTTCTCTCACTTACCACCCAAGTGTAGAGCTCCTTCTCCACTGTCACCACCGCAAAGTGAGTGTTACCAGCACACACCTGGCGTGCACTGCAGCCACTTTTGATGGCATCCAGCTTCTGGGGGGTGGACTTCCCGCCCCCCCAAACATACACCTCACTAGTGCGTGAGGTCACCACTGCAATGGGAGCCTCATTCACGGTACTCGACCTGCACAAAGGACCCCCCCAGAACACACACGCTTTTAATAATTTTGACATCGCTGTCATCATGCATTTTCATACTGCTCTCCCTCTACTGATCTCCCCAAGCCCAAGCTGCAGTCCTTCACAACCATTCACAGTCTGTACTTTCACAAACTGCTCTCTTCATTCTGTCACTGTGAGGCCTCAACTGTTATACACTGGCTCAGGATCAAATACACCTCTGAGCAGAAGTGAAAACAGCCTCCAGCAAGTGTTAAAGAAAGCCTACAATCCAATTTGATGTCATTAAAAACAACAGAACACCTGGACTTTCAATGAATTGCCATGGAATTGCTCTCATTTGTAAAGAAGTCACGAAATCTTGCTCAAAAGCTTCTAAATTCCCCCTATCTCCTCTTCATTTAAATTACAGGCATTCCATTTCGGGGAGATACAACTCCTCAGTGCAGAACCAATTCACTAGCAGATTGTGAAATGGAAGTCATAATCAGTTTGTGAACAAAATGATGAACTGGAACAACCTCGCATGAAGTGCTCGAGTTTATCAGGAAGAAACATTAAGTTATGTGGTCATTCGACAGATACACAAGTCACAGAAACTGGATACATGTGACACGTATTGTTATCTCCTTCACTAAGCTGAACTTCTGACAAATCCAGTTCTATGAAAGGTAACTGTTTCAAATTCAGCATTCAGATAGTCATATTTCTCCTGCTCATGGAAATCTGCCTGAAAGCAGAAATCTACATTATAGCCTCAGATATTTAGGTTGTGAAGACTACATCCTCAGCAGGACAGATTATACTGCTGTAGGAGACCTGCTAAGGTAAGGTTCCAGCCATACATGTGCATCTAAAAGGCAGAGTAAAAAGTGGGATGACAACTATGTATCAAATATGTCTAATTCCTAGTATTTAAGGACCTCCTTAAAACTTTATTCCATTAAGGTTGTCATAGACTAACAGTCTCAGCAAAGTTCCTCCCTGGTGAGCTGTTCTACCCAGACTTCCTTTCCAAACATGTGCCAAAATAATTACCTTGGTCGCTTATTTGGCCCATTGAGCAGCGTGACTTTCTCTTCCATCTCTCTGCCAAAGGACAAAAAGCATTTTAGGAAACAACAACACATCTCCCAAAGCCATTTACTGATAAGCAGCACACATAGACTACTTTCCTTTCCTATAAACTGCTGCTCCCTCTTGGAGGAAATATGGCAGCTGATTACCAGCTCACTGCAATACACAATGTAGGGCAGAAGTAATGTGCCACAGAGCTAACAAACTTCCAGAAGTGCTGAGAACAAACTAGATATATTCCAGAACTTGGCCAACCAATACCCATATTGCACTAGAATCACCTTAAAGGGCTATATTTCATCAGGGTTTGGGATTTATGGTGGTGCATATAACAAGACAAAACTCAAACTTCATTGATCACCAAGTAAAACAATATCAGTATAAAGGAGTAAGCTTACTGCCCCCAAGGCAACCATAGTGGGATCCAAAGAGTCCAAAATACTGTTCTATCTTTAAAAAAAAGACAGTGTGTGCAGGGTGGTGGTCAAACAAAGCTAAAATGGACCATTTTCAGTACAGCTCTCTCAGGAAGAAAGAGGTACAGGGAAAAAAAAAAGTGTAAGTGTCTACACTGTGTGAGAAATGTATTATGAAAGGCATTTTTCAATGACCCTGCAAGGGTCTAAATATAACACTTCATTCAGAGATCTGAAAAGCAGAAACTAGCATTTCTCAAAGGACTGACAAAATGGGATGCCTCCAGGTCCTCATTATAACAGCTCCTGAGACCAGAAATGCAGAGATCGTTCTCACCGTACCCATGCCTCAACAGGCAGAGCAATTGACCAGAAAACAAGAAAGCAAAAACACGCTTCTCTCCTAAAGATGATGAAATATACTTCAAAAACTGCCTCATTTCAGGACAAATTAACTTAAGGACTTTGCTTCAGAATTTTAAATGCCAATAGTCTGTACAAATCCTCCTGCTCTTTCTACCACCTGGCTTGATCAGATTTCAGGCAAGACCATCTATCCGATTACCTCCTCCGTTTGCTGAGAAGGGGCTGTTCGAGCAGCTCATCTGCAGTGGGTCTCTTCTCTGGATCCTGAAAGAAGTGAGCAATAAGTCATTCTTTGGGAAGTGCTCATCATCTACAGTGATATATTGGTACAAGGTTGCACGGACCTTCTTCCCTGCCTCCCTTCAAAAGAGAAAGGAGTTAATTAAATATTTGGAATGAGTTGGGATACATGCTTGGGATATGCAGTACAGACTTACCCACTCTGACTATATTCACACTATCTTTGCTTCCAAAAAAATTATTTCCTATAGAAATCTACAGTCATGGTCAGAAAGCCAGACTGTACAGAGATGAGGCTTCCACCTCCATAACGCTGCATGAAAAAATAATTTCTTCTGCGAGTCTGTACAGTAGTTGTCATCAGCGCAAACCCAGCATCGCTCCAGAGCCTGCAGGACTGAAAGGCATCCTGAGACAACTGGAGGAAGCCCAGCCTTAGTGATGCCTCGGGCCTCAGAGAGATTACCCTGCATCTACAGCCCTCACGCTGAAACAGGCACACCATTCCCCTTCGCATCTGAACTGCATAGCTGGGCAGGGATGTCTGAAAATTAAGTATTTCACCAACCTGATCTAGGCAGGAATTCACCATCTGGATCAGCTCCCAAGAATAGACAGAGGAATCAACTTCCATGGCGCGATTTCCCTGTACAATCTTCACACAAAGGTTCAGGGGATTCTAGGCACAAAACAGAAACCAGCTGTAAGGGAACTGAACTGTGTACTGTGCCCAGAGGGAGAGGTGGTGCTGACCTCCATTATTTTCTTCACCATTCTCAGATCAGAACACATCCTGGTCTCCAGGTTCTCTAGAAACCTAATAAGTACGGCAGTACTGGTACCTATGGTAGCTAGGACTTGGTGACATCTACCTTGTCATCAAATTCTCTAACAGTCAAAGGAGAACATGCTCCTCTCTGTATAGCATAGCTAATGTGAACTCTATAGCCAGGAAATTATGGTATTTTCACATGATTCTTTTAAGGGTTACAGAATCTTGTGCCTTTCCAGCTTGCAGCTTTTCCCATCTCATCTCACAAACCATCAAATGGCATGTTCCAGCCAGCAATGCTCCCTTTTACCATTTCCATGCCAGCTTGACCACTCTTCTCTTGCACAGGGCTAAATCCTGTAAAATCCAAAGGTTGTTTTGCCCTACACAATGTTGCACACAGCTAGTAATGCTAAAAAAACCAACAAACAAACCCAAGTATGCAATCACAAACTTCCCTCTTGTGGAGGAAAGGATGTTTTGCCCACAACCAGGACACAGCCTACAGTCAGCATCTGGTAAACACAGGGCTATAGAGGAATGTTTTTGGCAAAGGCCATGGAAGCACCCATGGGAAAATCTTGCAAGCAATTTCTCTGACTGTTATCGACACTCGCAGGCCACTGGTTTCTTAATCAGCAGATTTAAACAACAGTGAAAGAAAAACATGAATTAAGAAAGGTATGAGCCAAGCGTGTACCTCAGAGTGATAAAAATACGGTTATTCAGCCCATCCTGGTTTGCAGACTTACAGTAGCATCAAAGGTCCTCTTCAAAGTAAGAAGCTCAAAGATGACACAGCCCACAGCCCAAATATCTGATTTGAAGTTGTATTTCACACCCTGGCAGAGTTCTGGAGACATGTAGTAAGGAGTTCCAACCAGCTAGGAAAAAAGAACATTTAAAAATCAGAAACAATCTAGCAGTTTTCAGTTCTGAAGCTCTGCATCTCATCTGTTCACACAGGATCATGAGCATCAGGATTCAACAAAGTTCTGACACAGTATTAGTGATAAAGATTACACATCCCCCCAGCACGTGCTGGATGGGAACAAACAGCACTCTTCTTCCCTTACCCACCAGCCTGTGCCTGCATTTCTAACAAGATTCTAGACACCTCTGCTCACATTCTGATGTAGTACGTGGTTCTTCACAGAACAGCAGACGTAACAACACAACAAGGACTTGCCCCTCTCTTAAACATACTACATTTAGGGGTAATTAGGGCTACACATACCGACCAGCTATACAGAAACCCTGAGAAGAGATGAATGGTAAAGGGACCTAGCAAAGCCTCTAGCAGAGATGTCAGCCTGCACCTATGGAGCCACTCTGATGACAAGGTCCTACTGGACAAAGGCTACTTTGTCCCTGATTAAGGGGGGTTTACTTTGGGGTCAGTATGTAGAAAGCTGGCACTGGTCCTACCTGAAAGGCTTACACTTCAGAAGTGGGCTTTCCTGTGTTTAAGTGTTTAAGCCCCCTGCCTCAAATCCAAGAACCCAGCACTTAAACAGAGAAGCCCTTCCAGCTGTAACAGAAATAGTGGTAAAGCTCAAAGTCACAAAAAGGAGATACACAAAGAGCAGGTTAAAAGGTGTAAGAATTAAGGTTCCATGAACTGAGATCATTTCCTAGCAAGCAACCAGACACCAAAATAGTACAAAAAGACAAGATTTAAGAAAAAGGGAAATATTTATAGCTGACCCTTCAGCTCTCAGCAAAACTCCAAGGACTACAAAGGCTGTCTTTCATTAGACTCTGGTAGATTCTGAAAGTGCTTGTTAGCTATTTGGTGTACCATCACCTACCTTCCATTTCCTTTTATACAGTATGACAGCTACAGAGCTGCACAAGTCCTAACCACAGGAAGGCTTAGAATCTCAGCTAGATGGAATATCACAAGAAGAACTAGAACTAGGGCACTACATCTTTTTCAAGCAAAGGATAATGTAAGGCATATTTTTCTATATCTTCCTTGGTAATTGGGAGGAAGGGTAACAAATTAAGAAACAAGCATTTAGTAAGCAAGATGTACCTATTTTACCAATTCATCATTTGACTCTTACAATTACAAATTTTATAATGAAGAATACTAACAATAACGTGGTTGGCACTCATTTTACAACAGATAACTTCCAGACTGCCACTAGTCATTAGATCACACATTGAACAGCCGGCCTGGAGCACAGCCAGCATATACAAAAGAAAGATGGTTGAAAATATTTAACTAAAAGATTTTCGTAAGTCAAAAAAAGGGTGGAGGAAAAAAAAAAACCTGTTGTACAGATGAATATACCCAACACAGGCAAAAGTAACAAAAGGAAAATTCATAGCACAGATTGAAGTTTCTCTGAAAGTCTCTGAAAAGTCTCTGAAAGCCATGAAAAATGTGACAAAGCAAATGGTTTTGCTACAACTCAGCTTAGCGAGGGCTTTATGCAGCAGCCCTGAGTTCCCACTTACTGTGCAACTGCACAATAGCGCTCATATTCTGGAAGGAAGTTGGCAAGCATTTAACTGCACATCTTAACAGAACACCGATAGCTTCCATAAATCTAATAGTAAGGCCTGGTAAGGGGACGTGCAGGTTGGCTTGCAACCTAAACTGTAATAAAGGCCTTTAGCAGATAGGAGACATCCAGACAATGTCTCCCTTTCCAACTCTAGTGCGCAATCACAGAAATTAAAGAGAGCTGGGAAATCCAAGTCGAGCCTTTCAGGTGCCTGCAATACAGCCTATCCTGTTTCATAACCATGGCTGTGAAACTGCTTTCTGGAAGGGTCTGGAACAAAGCCAAATTTGACAGCCTTCTGGTAGAATTACTTCTTTTTCTGCAAGCTTTTCCACCCGCCAACAGCATTAACAATAAACTACACATCTACTATAAGCAGCACCTCTCTTGCTTCTTCGTAATTCAGTTCAGAGTCTAAATTGTAAAGAGACAAGAGGCATATCTGTGGCATAGTGCAATGTCAGAGAAATAGATCCAAGCTATGTCGGACCCAGCTGAGCCAAAATAGTCCTGCTAGCACAGCAGCATGACCAGGTTAACTTAACTTGCTGAACTGGGTTTAAACTAACTCAGAGGGAGAGAGAGAGAAATATCAGTGCGACTGTGCTGTCTCTGTGCCCTAAGATAGCAACACCTTCATGTTACGTAGATTGACCTTTGGAAGCACACTGCCTAGGTACAAGAGAAAGAACAGTGCTCTCTAATATAGTTATGCTGGCTCTGGTACAATTCCATGCCCACAGTGTCACCTATCTTTAGTTTAAACCTCAGAAAGATAACCTGGGAGCAAGGATAACTGAAGGCTGCAACACATCAGCAAATACAGCAACGTCAGTGAGATCAGAGTTAGGTGAAAAGAGGAAGGAAAAACACAGAAAATAAATTGAGCGTTCCTGATCTTCTGCAAGGCATGCAGAGATGAAATGGAAAAATAAACAAGAAAAAACAAACTCCAACCCTCAGTTCTGCACAAAAGAAAGCATATACTCACAGTCTCGGCCATAGAGTACTCAGAGTTCAGCTTCTTTGCCAAGCCATAGTCTCCCAATTTAATCAGGTTTGCTTTGGTTAGAAAGATATTTAATGTCTTTATATCTCTAGAAGGAGAAAGAGAAATGCGGCTGAAATATACTTCCAGATTTCACAGTCTCCCACACACTACCATACTCCCCCTCCCCATAAGGTAACTGCTACTCTAAGAGCAAACTCTCACACAAACAGCTCTCCAAAGGCAATCTGAACCCAGGTCCCAGGGCTGTAACAGCAGTTAGCCATATTTTATCATATGCCCACAGAACCACAACGCAGTCTAAAAAGCTCAGACTCCAAACACCTCTGTAAAGGCCACAGAGCAAAGATGGTTCTCTTTTACTCCTTCAATCTCTTCTCAGCTGAAGGTCACTGAACAACTCTTATTTTCCCTGTTTTTATGAGTGGATCCAAACCAAATCTCTGAGCTTGCTAAAAAAATGCATGAATGTGTATGCATGCAAATATAAACAGAGGGTGCAAAACAGATGCTACTCCAGAATGTAAGCATGACATCCCTCTACCTTACCTCAGGAACAAGTCCAAATTATAACATGACATACTATATCCCAAAGCAAAAGGCTGATGGCCAACAAAATGCTTAACTCGAAGTCTCACTGAAAGTACTTTGTTCCAGATTGAATGAGTTGCACGTACAATTACAGATCAATACAAGATTCTATTGATATAGAGAGGAAGCCCCCACAATATGATACGTTTCCCACAGCCAACACTTTGTAACATTTCCTTTTCCTATCATACCATGAAGAGCTTCCCAGTGTACATCAGGACAATATCAGGTAAAGCAGCACTTTGCTTTTGTCCCCTTGGGGCATCGCAAAGTCCTGGGTCACTCTGACAATGCCAGCAGCAGAAGGAAATCACTGCAAACATTTAAATAACTGTTCAATTCATTGTTATGGATGGATGTGGGGCCACACATTCCCCAGCTGCAAAGATGGGCACCAGAAAGCAGGAAATTACAGATCTGCTTTAGGTCAAAAAACTTAGGCACTGCTTTATTGAGTGTAAGGTACTAAAAGTTCATTACCAAGACTTGCTGTTTAACTAGAGACTCAGACTGCCAGCAGCCAGGATGCTGTCTCAAAGACCTTTGAGCATCCTCACACAGCTGTGCTCATTATAGAAGGACGTGGTGCAGCACACAATCCAACCTTGCTGGAAACCACTGTCTCTGTATGCAGCACTCTCCAGAACGTCACCACCTCCTCACTCTGCCCACACAGTGGGCACTCTTAAGCATACGTAAGCAATGAAATTTACCCTTCCCAAACAGCCAAAGCATCAGAAAAAGCTAACTTAGCTCCTCATTAAAATCTTAGAGTCAATGTCTAAATTACCACTACCTACAAACTTTCTTAAATAACAGACTAATTACATGGTATTTAGCCAAATCTGGGACAAATCTTCATCTCAGTGACCTTATAGCCAAGCACCAACATAGTCTCCATTGCTGTCAGCCTCCAGGAATCAGATAAGTAAGGATGTACATATTGGTCTGAAGCTATTACTCCTCCAGTGGGTGTGAAGTGCCCTTGGCCAGTAGTAACTGTTCTTCCTATCCACTTTAGCAAACATCATTTATGTGCTGTGGCAGTAAAGGACCAATTTATTCCTTTCCTATGTGGATTAACTCTTCATTCTCAAAGGTGCAGCAAAGAGAGCTACTCCATTTTCTAATGCAAAATTTCTGTCGTGTTTATTAGAACACCATTTCTAGTCCAATAAAAAAAATCCTTACAGAAGTGATATTTAACATCTAGGCAGATCAGCTATGCTTTGAACAGAGAACCTCATGGTTTTCTTTAAACACAAAACCAAAGGGTACTCAAAGGAGTTCTGCATTCATCTCCACAAATTGCACTCATTACCTCAGCGGTATGCCACGCAGCACGTACCTGTGAAGGATTCCTGCTCTATGAATGCAGCTCACAGCTGATACAATTTGGAAGAGATACCAAAGCACCATCTGTAAAAATAGGAATAAAAGTCTTAAACGAAAGGCTTAAACAAAAACCCAAAAAAGACCCCTAAAACAAAAAAAACCTTGACATCCCTGTCACAGAGAGGCATAGCAAGAAGGCTTAACCACACTCATTCCTCTCTCAGGAAGATGAAAATGTATCATTACCTTCAGGATTTCCTGTTTTGGAAATCTCTGAATTTTCTAGTGCCATTCACAGTGCGTGTCCTGACGGGCAACACAGAATTCAGTGAGTTAAAAGAATCAGCAAAGACAGTTGATGACAAGATAGGAAAGGTCTACAACTGAGCTCTCTGGAATTTAACTGCGGTCATTTCATATTCACCACGAGTCAGGAGGCCTTAAAATGCGTTATGTAAGAGAAATAAGTGTAACCATCATCTCAACATGAGGTAGAAACAGCAGAATATGTGTTTAAAAAAAAAAGTCCACGGTGAGATAGCTTCAGAGTAATTACTCAGAAGAGAGCTCAGGAAATGGTTAAGAGGCAAACTGAGCACCAAATATGAAGAAAGATTTTGAAGTGAATTTTTAGCCCAGGTGATGGGATGACGAAAGTCAACTGAGTGCACTCTTCCATTATTCCTCACTAGGAAGCTTCTATTGTCCAGACACAGCCAAAAAGGAAAATAAAGACTTTCTGATCGTGCATAAATGCCTGCGGCATTCAATAGAAAAGGAAGGATGTCAGTCACCAGATTTACAAAGAAAAGTCCCATCAGTGATATGGAGGAAAAACAAAAGTAGCACGAACACTCAGATCACCGGGCAGAGCTCCAGAACACAAAGCTAGCCCCAATGCTCCCCAAAACCAGCCCAAATTACCTCTTCTTCAAATAACTTGTCCTTCTGACGCAGAATCTTATCGTAGAGATTCCCTCCTGTAATAATAAGTGTGTGAGAAAGACAGAGGATCATCTTAGTTAATGACAACGGTTACTCTGCTACCTTACTGCTGGGAATGCTCAAATCCCATTAAAGACCCCGTGAATCACCGCAGCTCTCTCTCCACTTACACTGGTCAGGCATGCACAAAATTAAGTTCTGAGCTGCCAAATACATTGATGAAGGATTCACAAACTGTTGACAACGGCAGCACAACCAGCAGGACTTTGGAAGCAGCAAACGCAGCCTCTTCAAGGCAACCCACAGACTGAAAGGAGCGCTAAAAGAAATCACATGGAGTGCTGAGGGCAGTGACACTCTGCCAGATTAGCAGCTTACCAGTAAATACCAAATTTCTGGCCATATCCTGTCGCCGTTCCATTTCCCAATTATATATTAAGCCCTAATAGTACCAGAACACCCGGCCCCGTTCTATACCCATGGGTGTAGTGCAAGACAGCTTCCTGCTGTTTGTTTCCTGAGCCTGTCCTGTTGTAGACGTCCAAAAAAAAAAGGCTCCTCTGTCTCCTTGAAGAGACGGGACTTCTGCAGTAGGGAGATTCTGCTGATATCCCAGTCAAGATTACCTTTGCTTAATTTCTTCTCATCCTGTCACGCTACGATCTCTCTCACATTTCCTTTTCCAGCCTTATGTTCACGTATGTAAATGATCCGTGAGTGACTCTTCACATTCACAACCTAACCAAAGCTAAACTGCCACTGCTCACAACCTCCTTCCCTGCGATTCAGACTACAGAGGTTTTTAGCATTTTCTGTTCCTCACTTCCAATATTTTTACCATCTTTTCTTGGCAGCTTTTCTGAGCCGAAGTGCAGCTCACCAAGTACTACATCATCAGAATCTGCACGAGGAGATAAGTTGTTCTTAATTCAGATGATCAATAACTCTATGCACACATACCAAAACAGAACCAAATTACTTTTATTATTATTATTAGGAGGAAGTTTTTCACCCAGAGGGTGGTGACACACTGGAACAGGTTGCCCAAGGAGGTTATGGATGCCCCATCCCTGGAGGCATTCAAGGCCAGGCTGGATGTGGCTCTGGGCAGCCCGGTCTGCTGGTTGGTGACCCTGCACATAGCAGGGGGGTTGAAACTCCATGACCATTGTGGTTCTTTTCAACCCAGGCCATTCTATGATTCTATACTTCTTTGTTGTTGTTGTTCCATCTGATCTCATTTAACTTTTTGACTCTATTCTCTATTTTCTCTCCTTTTATAGAATATTTCTTCCCAAATCTGTTTCAGGGGTATTCAATGATGTTATTTTCATGATAAATCCAAATCTTATGGTACCACTGAACACAGACAGAACTTTGCAGAGGTTAGTTTCCTCACTTATACTGTGGGGCTAATATTCACCAGACCTCCAGAAAGGGGGTGCTAATTAAACAGCAGAGACTTTGGATATTTAGCTATGCGTTCTGTCTCAGCTATACTTTTGGATTCTGAGAAGCGTCCCACAACAACTAGCCCAGCCTTACTTTAAGAATTACAAATTATCTTGTGCTTGACGTTGTAACAAATGCAAGTGTAGGCTGTAGCAAGTACAACTACTAACAACCATTGGCAAACATCACACGCTGAAGCGTAAATGAGGTTCTCGCCTTTTCACACCACTACTTTTGTGCCACACATAGATATTCGGGTAAGTCAGGCCACGTACTCATCTCTTCCTTACTGTCTCAGAGCAAAGCCAGCAGTTTAGAATCAGAGACATACACTACAGACATCAGCACAGGCCACTGTCTCTCCATAATCCTCTGATGAATTTGTAACGGCTCCAAGCATGCAGACATTTGGGGCAGGTAAACGTTCCCAGAGCACTCCTAAAGCTAACTGTGCTTCAAGGAGCTCATGTTTCCCTGCTCTTGCATTCAACTCCACCAAACATAATGAAAAGCAGTGAACTTGGAGAGGCAAAACCGGCTTTAGCCAGTGTGCCAGCAAGGCTGCTTGGTAAAAACATTTTGTGCAGGTTTGCTGTCTTCTTCAGCCAGTCCTGGGAAAAGCTGTTTGTCAAAGATGATGCCACAGTAAGTCTCTACCACCAAAAAAACCCAAAGCTGATAACCCCCACACACATAGAGGACAGGTAGCCAGGTGAGCTGTCCCACCCACCACGTAGGAAGCAGCCTGCAGCTCCAGTCGGTCTCCTGTTCTGGCAATACCAGCCACATACCACCTCCAGCTGCCTAAGAGCAGCTGCAGCTCAGACACTCATCTCAAATCCTTCCTCCTCTCCATCCCAGCCAGAGCTGTTTACCCTGCAAGCTGCAAATGCCACCATCTGATCTACTCTTGGATGAAATTTGAAGTTTTCTCCACCAACAGTGGGACTGTATTATTTTTTTTAACAATAAATATAGAAGCTGGCAGCACAAGGCAGGAAGAAGTCCTGACTGCAGCGTGCCAATAGATTTTCAAGCTCTGACTTATGAACAGACTCCTTCATTTGGTGATTACATGACTGAAAACAGCCCCACTCTGTACTGGCAGAGAGGCCCAAATATCCTCATACTCTTTTCCTATTGTATTCCTGCAAGAACAAAAGGCAGGTTAGAAGCACACAGTACCAGTAACCCACTTCTCCCATTGCACCAGCTGCTCTCAACACTCAAGAAACTGCCCACTGCACTGTCTGCACTGACTACGGGGACACAAATCAACCAGAAGGATTTTTAATCTCTTCTTTGGGAAGTGGCAGAATCCACCTGTGTTCCTCTGCCCCCACAGGACACCCCAGCATTGCTCCCCATGGACTGCGTAGGTCGGTAACTCAGCAATGCAGCAGCCCGCTTCGGTAAGAGGGGAGGAGTGACCTCACCATTACAGTACTCCAGCTCAATCAGCAACGTGGTGTTATCCATGAAGTGATTGTAGTACGCAATGATGTTCTCATGCTGCAACAGAGCAAGGATAACGATTTCATTCAAAGCATCACGACGCTCTTTCTCTGACAGACGGGTCAGGTCCACCTCCTTCCACACCACGAGTGAGTCATCCTGAAACACAAAAACAACTTTTAATCAAACGCACGCTACTCTGAAGAGAGCAACGCGCCTTTATGGCAGGAAATTAAGTGTCAGGAAAGGCAGGCGGGCTTTCCTGCCTTTACAGGCTTCAGACAAAGGTTCTTTGCCACAATGAGCTGCGAGACGTGCCGTGTGTCACCGGGAACGGCGCCCTGCAGCCGTTCTTCTAGCTGGGGGCACTCAGGAAAAGGAACGACAAGGCTGCAGGGGAAAGGGCGCAAAGTTCGTTTCGTTCCATTGGACTCAAGGCGCTCCGGTTCAATAAAGGGACAGTCGCACGTCCAATCCCGCACCCGCACGGTGTCCGTAAGAGCGGCCGCCCCTCGGAGCCCGCCCGGCGGCGGCGCGGGCACGGAGCTGCGCAACGCCCGGCGGGGAGAGGACGCGACGCGGAGGGCTGCCGGCCCGGCCTACCTCGGTGCGGCGGTACAGGGTGGCCTCTCCGAAGGCGCCGCGGCCCAGGATGCGGATGGGGATGTAGTGCAGCTCCTCCTGCTCGCCGGGCAGGCCGCCGCCGCCGCCGCGGGAGCCGCCCCGGCCCGAGGACTCGCTGCCGAAGTCGGAGCTGATGGAGTCGCAGTGCCGCTCGTACTCGCCCAGCGACATGGCGGCGCGGCTCCGCGCGGCCCGGCTCGGCCGCTCCCTCAGCGAGGCCCCGCGCGCCCGACGGGCTCCATGTTGGCTCCCGCCGCCGACCCGGAACCGCTTCCTGCCGCCCGCCGACCTCCGCGCTCCCGCCCCCGCCGGCCCGAGCCGGGAGCCGCTAACCGAGCGTGGCCGCGGGGCGGCTCCGGCCTTCCGGCGGGGGCGGCCGAGCTGGGGCGGGCCTCCTTCCCGCGGGCCGGCGGCGCCTCGCCCCGCTCCGGGCCGGGCCGGGCCGGGCCTGCTCCCCGCGGGGAGTAAGTGCGCAGCGCCGGGCCCGTCTGGGCCGCGAAACTGCTCCTGGATGGAGCAGCCGGTCTGTCTCATTCGAAGTCGAGACTGCAGGACTGCTTTCTCGGAAAGCTTTCGAGATAGGTTTTGATAAACGTTCTCTGAAGCACCCAAATCGTGTCCAAAAGAAGGTCATTATTTCTTATCAGACGTATCTCATCTTTTCCCTTAAATACACTTCACATAGCGCAGGTTTTTGGAAAAATAATTGCTCCTGGGAGAACGTGATGATAAACTGCAATTGTGTGCCCAGCTTTGGCAGCCGCCCCGAAGATGAGGTGTGCTGTGATGGACTCACACTTCACACCACAAATAACAGCCAGCCCTTCCTGTGCCGCTCCTGATCTGTGGCGTTTTTCTCCGTGTGAGATGAAAAACCAAAAACTTGATAGATAACATCAGAGAGACAGAACGGCGGTAAGTGCTCTGGCATAAGAAAGCATTGGCAACCTTCGCCTTAAGTAAATGATCTGTTTTCTTCATAGGTAACGCACATTGTCGCGCTGGTTTGGTGTCAAAGCTCTACAGCCACCACTACAGATCAGAAAGCAGTTCCACGATGAGAAAAGATCGCTTTTGGATACCTCACCCCGCAGTCACGGGGGATTTCGGGAGCTGAGGGTAAGTCCCCAAAACCAGGCACAGCAGAGCAGGTTGGCTTCCATCTCATACCTTAGGGAAGGTTTTTATTGCCCGGGGTGAACCAAGAGGGGGTGCACACTACAAAGCCGTTCTGCATTTCCATTACAAACTTCTGTTTTAAAAATGAATAATTTGTCCACTAAAGTTTACCTTTGCCATACAAATACTTTGTCCTTAGAAGTAGTAAAAATGGTACTGCGGTTTTAGGGGGGAAAAAAAAAAAAAGAACTTAGACATGAAAAAACTCAGACACGTTCTGCTAAGTAGGATTCCATCCTTCCACTGCAAAGAGAGTACCTATCTAAATGCAATATGGACCAAAAAATAATTATAATTAATAAATCAAAACCAATGCTCCAAAGGCTCATGGAATTGAGATTAAAGAGCCCTGAATCACACCAGAATACTGATTGAAAAATTTTCCATATTTGAAAATTATGGTTATCTTGTCCGTTACCTGCAACCATGACACAGCTGCCATAAAATGACCACAACAGTACCTATCACAGGTACAGCCACTGCACACACGCTTCTGACTTCCCTATGCTTTGAAGAGCTGTGCAGTCAGTCTCACAGCAAGAAGCATGTAAAGCAAGCAACAGATACGGTCTGGTTTTTGGGTGGTGCTGCATGGAGCCAGGAGTCAGGCTCAATGATGGGTCCCTTGCAGGTCACTTCCAACTCAAAATATGAACAGATGCTGCTGACAGAGATTCACTGGAATACGGATGAAGAGTAGGCACCCCAATTTAACAGTTTTTTTTTTTTTTACTAAAGCACTAACTGAAAGAAATCACGTGGTCTACAGGTAACATGCCATTCTTTCTCTTGCTAAACATTGCACAAGGATGAATTTGGACTCAGGTAGGTATGCTGCTATTTAAACTAAACCATAGTGAATGTGAGCCTTAGATCAACAACATCCTTAAGGGGTTTCAGCAGTCAAGACAGTATACTGTTTACATTACTAACATAAGGAAAGTGCAGCTCACATTGAGAAGGGAGAAATGAAGAGTCATCCCCGTGGTTAATTACAATTAAGACAACAACACAATGAGACTCCAGTTAAATACATATATAGCAGAATGAGCAACTGGTATGGGTGGAAAAACCACCTAGAGGTAAAGCTCTGCAGCAAACCAGACTGAAGTTGCAGTGCAGTATAGCAGGAAAACTCAAAGGTGCCCTCTCCTCTGCGTGCCTTGTTTGTGTGGCAGCTATGGGGACAGCGTGCCCCAGAGAACCAGGAGGACAGACTGTCTGCTTAAAGGTAACTGGACCTCCTGGTGCAGCTTATGGAAAGATCACATCATGTAGTCGGTTTTTAAGCTCAGGGAAAAGTACTTCGGGCGTATCAGTTATGAAAGCAAATAAGTGAGAGGAAACCACAGAAGTGAGACCGAGCTATGCAAGAGTCGTTCTATCCCTGCCTTTTTTGAGGAAGTTATTCAATGTTTTATGGTAAAAAATTGAAATAAAACAAGTCAAACCACATGTAACATAAGGAGTAATCAGCGGCTGCCATTTTGCAGACAGTTGGTCACTTCAGCTGCAGCTGAGACAGAGCTTCTATAGCTCCTTCTATTGCAAACAACTTCCAGCTCAAAGCAAAACAGTCTGTGAAGCAAACACTGAAGAAATGCAAAGGGTTTCTGTGTTGTGACAGAAGTTTGGGCCCAACAGTTCCCAGGCTTACGGAAAGGTCCCAGAAATGTCAACGTGTACTTCTCCAAGGAATGTCCAAGGAAGGCAGGCCTCCCAGAGCCACCACACCAGCACCAGTGAGCGTTTGGGGGTAGAAACAAAGAAGAGCAAGCAGATGGGCCTGATACAAATGTTTCAGGTGGGGGCAAGGAAGCAGACCGAACAAACTGAACTGCAGTGGACTTCACACGCCCGGCTTTTTTCAGCTCTAAGAAATGTACCCAGTTCAGATCCGTGCTCCCTCCCTCCCACCAAACTTTGACTTAAGCAAGTCAAACAAAGAGACTTTGTTCAATACAGAACCATGTTCGTAGGCAGAGCTATGACAGATTGCAGCAAGATAAGCACAGCAGAGGGCGCAGCTGAAGCGCTGAGACAAATTCACTTCATAAATCTGCAGCGGGTAAGAGAGGCCTCGCTGCTTTCTCAGGATCTCTCTGCAGTAGGGCCTTACGAAACACACAGGCAGGAATCCCCCACAGACCTTGCCAACCAGTTGGCAAACCAGTTTGAGTCAGAAGTCCCTCAGCAGCTGCTCCACAGCTAAACACACTGATCTTGCCAGTTAGGAGGCAGCACAGGTGTTGCACACTTGGGTTGTTTCTCATATCTCTGACCAACTTGTGAGAAATGAGCAGCAGAGTGTAAAATGTTCTCCTCCCACAGCACGCACACAGCAGCCACGCTGACAGAGCAGGAGGGGAACACGGCGTTATACCTTACTTAGGAATGCTCACGCGCTGTGTAAGCGGTGTGATAATTAAATTGTTAGTCACGTTGACAAGTGGGTGGAAGAGGCTGAAAACCTCTGATGCAGTTTGCCACAGGCAATTATAGATTTACTAGCGATGCATCTGTCACACACAAAAGATGGGCTTGGACCCAAGTATCTGCAGTAGCTCAACTTTAACCCACTTCCCAGAAGTAAAATGGAATGAACAGACTGCTCTGCATCCACAGCACAGCACAGACCCACCTCCAACCTACCGCATGGGAACAGCTGTACAATTTCACATACTCAAGTATTCATCCAAGCAAGAACTTGTAGACATTAATCCTTATCCAAAGATCTGGGAATTTCCGCTCTTGAAATTCTGATATTACCACCTAGTTATGTAGAACTTGCAAGGCCTCAGCTCTGCCATGTGACATCTCACTTGGTCACTGCACGACAAAAGGATCACTGGCCCAGCAGAAGTGATCTGACAGCAGAAGCAAGTAAATACCTAATCACTCCCTTCGCTAAGCGTCTGTCACTCACAAGGACTAACCCATCTGCCTGACAATTTCAACTTTCCTCTCAAGCACAAAACTGACAGTAATTTGTCTTAACAAACCTGGGAACCGACAGTGAAAAACTGAACCTTGTGTCCTATGGCACCAGCCCTATTTCACTACCAGCCACGTGTGAAACAAATTGGCAGTCTCTAGACCTCTCCAAATAGAGGGAAGATGATTAGGAAGAATGGAGGGGAAAAGGGGAAACAAAAGGTAACTTCTACTAGTAACATCTTTTGGAATGACCAGCATTTGTTGTGCCAATCCTACTCCTAGGAGAAACCCGTACACCTGGCACCCCACCACAGTCTTCAATTCTTCAGAAATGAACTTCTGCTGGAGAAACTGGAAGGCATACCGGGGGTCTGTGTTCCTTCTGCTTCCTGTGACAGCTCAGCCTGTAGGAAACAGCAGTCAGTAGGAACATGCACAGAGGACAACACACAAAGACAACTGAAGTGGATTTTTTTTTTCCCCAAAGAAATTTTATTTGAGAAAAATCAAAAAAATCCCCCAACCAGTCATTACAAGGTCAATCCGTATGAGTCCCCCACATCTGTTCCCCATAACCACAGCAGCACAGTGAGGATAACGTGCAGCACTATAATGATACCATAACAGTCACCTGGGGAACGTAAGGCTTCACCACCATTTTTGAGAAAAAGGTTATCTTTGTATTCTGGTAAGGATGGGGAGAGGATGTCATAATAGACAAAGACAGGGAAAGCCCCTTGTGTGTACAGTCTTTTCAACTTGTATAAAAACAAAAATCAAAAAACCTTAACAGATCTACAGGCTTCAAACTGTAAGACCTAAAGCTACCTTCAAATGACTTGTAATTCAGTCCTGTGGCATCGCTGCTGTCCCGCACTGTAACAGCTTTCAAAAGTGTACAAGGATAGTGTGGATGCAAAGGGAGAGGAGTGGACTTGGATTCTTAATATGGCTTTATTAAAAAAAAATTAAAAGCAATATAAGCACTTGCCAGCAGAACTAACAACTCCAGGATCTCAGCAATGGCAAAGAAGTGACAAAGCACTAACTTATTTAGATGACTGTAGGTCATCTTTTCATCCTCTTTCCCATAGCCTCACCCTGGACAACTGTTTCCCTTCTGGTAACAGATCAGATTCAAGTTAGAAAACATGAATGCTTTTTTTTTTTTTTGCTTTTTTTTCCCCCCCTTTTTAAAACATGGTAGGCTGGGCCCAGGGCTACAATAACCTTTTCCCATGCCAGAAGGGTCGAGGCACCTGAGACCAGAAAGCTGTGCTGCCGAACCGTTTGCTCTGAAGGAATGCAGAGAAGGCTTAAGAATTTTAATCACTGCCTAAAATCTGCAGCATGCAAGTCCAGGAAGTGAACCTGTCTGTTTTTCCTCAGCCTTTCTTATTCAACACAATTGCATCTGGACAGCTGAGAAACTATGAATGGCTGCTTGCTCTCACCGTGGTACCAGAGTAGCAGTTCTGCAGAGGGCGCAGTTCAGAGACCCCTCAGATGTAGCATTAGCATATTCCTACTCTGCACTGCTTTTCAAGTTCATTCATGTCCTTCCAACTCCTCTGCCAACTGCAAAGCAACCCTTGCATCCTCAGAGCTCACAGTAGGGTATGGGCCTTTGTGCCGCACAACAGTGACAGCAGCCCACCTTGCTTTGATGTCTCAGAAAATGAGGTTCAGCCACCTGCCTGCAGAATAAACATTACACTGCTAGATGAAAAAAGTCTCCGGCTCAATTTAAGATCAAGTTTCTTAGCATAACCTGCTCCAATTTGCTCTGTGACTGTATCTAACTGAGGCCTCTTCTCTGCACAAAAGGCTGCCAATGACCATGGCTTTCAGAAAACCTGCTGCATCATTTTGGAACAAGAGAGGCAAATCCAACACAAACACATGGCCTAAGGACAGGACCAAGGCTGGACAGCCAATGTGAGCAAAGCAGGCTTCTCCTTTCCAAGCTCAAACATATTACCAAGCCCTCCTTCCAAGGCTCCCCCTTCCTCCAGACTGAATCATCATATGCTTAAGTGCCTTGACCCATCAGCATAAAAACTCCAGCTCCCACAGGGAGAAACACTGAGGTCCACAACAGGGACCAAACCTTGGACCTTCCTCCAACCTCAGACCCTGCTGGAATGATGAACCTATTGTTTTGCACTCACCTTTATACGCATGAGGCTTAGATCTCAGCTGGTCAGAAGGGGGAATCCCCAACACTGCCCTGGTGATAGCTGCAGGGCACCTAATGTGCTCAGCTGGATCAGGTGGCTCAGAATAACACTACAGTCACAGACAGATGGGAGACATCATCAAGCCAAGATTATAAGAGGAGAACAGACAGTGCAAGAGCTCGCTGCAGCTGTCATAGAAAAATCATTTTTATTAATCACTGCCCCAGGAATCCCCAAACCCATCACAAGCTCACCCTCCCTTAATATCCAACAGGATTTCTGAAGTCCCCAGTTGCTTCACATGTTTATGCTCCCCTCCCCTTTTAGGGTTCAAGTTCCTGCAGAATAGCTCCAGTCAGTGGGTGTCATCTGTGAGATGGCTCTGGGAGGACATGGCTGGGTTCCAGCGGTGTCCAGCTGGGGCTGTGAAGAGGGGAGGAGGACTTGTTCCTTTACTCAATCAGTTTCTTGGCCTTGAAGAAACGACGCAAGTAGAATACCTGCCAGGTGGCCAGTCCAATGAGACAACACATGGAGAAAATGCTGAAGTACAGAACCCGGGTGTTTGTTGATTCTGAAACACACAGAAAACCATCGCATGGGAGTTTGACATCATAAAATGCTCCGTAAGAGGGCAACATTCCCACGATTTTCCCTCCCCAGCTCTGAAAAACTTCAAAGACAAGATATTGAATGACATAAAGGCACAGTTACCCAAGCAGCAGCAGTACTTGAGAATAAACGCAGAGGGAACAATGAGAGCTACAGTGAGAGGGAACAAGATAAAATTGTGGTTAAAGGGCAACACTAAATAGTACAGAATAGTTCACATTACAAACAAAGAAAAAAGAAAAAAAGAAAAGCTTTCTAGAAGTGGGCCACACAGGACTAGGTGACTGCTTCAGAAGAAGAGAAATATCAGAGCATTTTCCCTTGCTAGAAAAACAGAATAGGCAGATACCCCTATAATTGCTTCGTCTCCAAATGCTATCCTTGTAACACATTCAGTGGAAGTGAGGGCCTTAGAGCTCCAGCCCTCTAAAGGAACACACTGTCTCTTACCATTCGTGTCCCTCATTTCCTCTTCTCGTTTCTTCATATAGGCAAAGTCATTAACAATGGACTCTGAAAGATCCTCCAGGCGTCTCAGTTCTACTTCCAGAGGCTTCAACTTCTCCACTTTAGCAATCTAGAAAACAAGATAGTCAGACAGTCACTAAGCCAAAAACGAAAATTCCCACATGAGCTTTTACTGCCAGTTGGAACCACTCCTTCTCACATACTCCAGATCTGGGGCATCCTTCTCCTTAGGGTAACACCTCTGCAAGCCAGAAACTACCACTGCATAAAACAGTATCACTTCTCCCACCTGTTCTTTAAAGCACACTTAGGTCTACCCCTCCTACTCAACGGAGGAGCACAGTACGCATACATGCACATTTCTTCCTTATTCGGCCTAAAGTTAGCTTATTCACAGTTTGCTTTTGATGAGTGGGTAGAAGAGCCTGCCACATGGCTAAACCTCTAGTGAACAGAAGACACAGACCAAGATACAAGTGACTGTCACTTGCATATACGTGCACTATAGTTATACATGCACACTGCATACCAGCACTGAGACTCACATGGCTAAATGTTGCCACATGTCCCAAAAAGTCAGGCCAGCCTGACTCCTGACAGTGGTGGTTTGATTACATCTACAGTGCTCAGGGCTTTTGTAGTTTATACTGTTAACCTCAAGGCCAGCAGCATACACTCTGAGCAGAGATCGTGCAGCCACGATGTACTCCACCAGATGACGCTGTTGGAATACGTATGAGATGGGCTCCATTTAAGCCAGTTAAAAAAATTAAAAAGCTTCCCATCATAAAAGCTGGTCTTGTAGGACATCATTTTTGTGCAGACCATGCAACCTGCAAGTTAGAGACTTGTATCTAAGAGAAAAATCAACAGGAAATTCAATTAGCACAGTCCACAACAGTAACTATTTGAAGTTGAACGTATAAGCTCGTCTTTGTCCCAGTCATGGCCATCACCTGACTAAACCTTAGGTAAAATTAGGTGACACAAGCACAGCACAAAGGGAAGCTAACTGCAGATCCTGCCACTGTTACAACATATGTTTTGGATAATCCTGTTTTTTGTGGAGAATATATCACTACTTATGAATGCCCCCACCAGGAACGACAGACACCATGTCATAACACCACACGGTGCAAGAAAGACAGGCTACAGAAAATGAACGGAGCACGTTTGGGTCAGACTGGCTCTGAAGCACTGGTCTCACCACCGTGACTCAGAAATGAGGCCAGGATGGCATCTCTCAGTGATCCAGATGCTCTCAGGCAGGCAATAGATGGCGCTCGGGGAGCAGGCATCCCAAAACATTGCTGCTGGAACCAGTCCCAGGCTTCAGAACCGATCTGAAGAGACACTCACAACCAGGACACTGCTAGAAAATCAGACACTTCACTGAAGGGTCTTCGCATGACACACAGAACTTGGGAAGCAGCAGGCCCTCAAGCAGTCATCTGAGTATTTTTATGCTGAGGTGAGCTATATATTACAGTTCTGCCAGCACAGCAGTATCAATTTGGAGTGCACGTATGAGGAGGTAGTAAGAAATTGTAGGTTATAAAATCCTCCTGATCCTCCTGTTTTCAATTCAAGAGGCTGTACAGATAAAACTGTGGCCTGGATTCATATCTGTTAGCAGAGCTTTGCTAAAGAACCAGCAGTAGCAGAAGTATACCTATGGCCTGGACTCTGCTGGCACAGCTATAGCAGCAGGTCTGTAGCATGCACCAAGTTGCAGACCTCCAAAGGAACCTCAACCCCAAGCCTTCTTAGTGTTCTCTGAAGAGACCGTTCACTTTTTCCTACCCTCATTTGTACATACTGAATGGAGAAAATTACGTTTCCCTATCCCAGAGAACTAAGGTCTGGCATTGCCATGTAGCAGGTCATTAGGATTTCCTAACCTTAACATCTCCAAGTTGCTTTGCCCCAAGAGTATCTGCAGCTATGAAAGCTTACAAAGCCAGACTGGGACACTATCCCTCTCTCACTGCCTATATCCATGCACAAGCCGGTCAGCATCACTGACCCTCAATCAACACTCTTCATCAACTCTTCTTGTTCAGCCAAAGGAACTGAAGGAGAGGGCAGATCACTGATGCGTTATGGGACACAAACATTGTAAGCAAAAGGCCCAAAAAAGACAGCAATTCCAGGAGAGAACTCTGGGCAACAGTCCTCCCCGAGACCTTACAACAATCTGTGAAGTTAAAAAGCATGGATACTACAGCAGCCTGGGGCAAAGGAGAAGAAAAACACACTGCGAAATAGCATGACAGAACATCAGTAACAGTTATACAAATGCTAGATGAGTTTGAGTCCCTTGCAGATACACTGCTCAACAAGGCTTGGGACAGTCTGTCACCCAAAGCTCCTCAAAAATCAAGAATGCTTGCTAGCAACGTCTACACCTGCAATCAAGTGGGACTGCAAATCTAAATTCTTCTTTTCCCACGTTTGTCCCTGGACCTTTACCTTTGGTATAATGACACTGGAAATAAGCATAATGCAAACTTGCTTTTATGCGAAGACAGTTTTATCAGCATAGCCAGTAAGTTGTACTAAGTTGTACCAAAGAGAACCTTTCTACATTGGAACAATGCTTCTAAGTAACACTCCTCCTCCTTAAAGAGGACTATCCTCACATACCTCAAGAGGTACCTTACACTACCTTAACGTAACTCAAGAGTATGCTGCAGGGTTGATTTAAAGAGATTCTGTAAATGCAGTCACCATAATCTTCCCAGTTAAACTCTCAGGAGTCACCCTGTAAGATTTCAACATCTTGTAATACTTCAGCAGTTGGTTTAGCCAGGCAGCTGGCCCAATGATTGCTTTGCTCTTTCCTGACCCCAAGTGGTTTTTATTCTTCATGTAGGATGGGCTCCAACCATGGATGAACAGCTACTCCAAAACAGAAAAGGACATAAAAACTCCTGCACAACCATCTGATAAATTCATTAGTTTTCCTAATTGTTCCTATATGCAGCCTCCTTTGCTACCAGCTTTCTTCCCTCAGACATCTCCCAAGCTGTTTTAAGCAGCGAGCATAGCAATCACTTGCAGGAACTTTTCTCCACTAACAACTCTAATTTTATCAGGCACAGGCTCTTCTGGAAGCTTAGTGACCTCAAATTCCAGCAAGCAAAAAGCATAGCAGCAGTCATCAAAATTCAGCATCCAAACCAACCAGAGACTGTTCCAGCCACAAAGCAATTGCTATTCTGCACAGCTGCTCCGAGTCTAAGAAAGCTATGTCCTGCTAAGATGGAAACATTTAAGTTTTAATGCCTGTTCCCAATGTCACACCTTCAAACCAAACACGCACCTCACACCAACTACTGCTCTGCCAAATACCTTCACACTGATGCACTGCCAGTTCTTACAAATGCACGAGTACCACTCCAGGGCTGTCAAGCCAGTACATCCTACACTGAGGAAGGTAACAGCAGTAACAAAGCAACCTGACCTTTAAGAGGATCTGACATTAACCTAAAACGCTCTCCAACGCTGGGGCAGGGGACAGTGCACATCTCAGCATCTCATTGCTTCTAATACCTATGCCCAGAAGCTGGGTCACACTGTCCTGGCAAAAATATTCACATATTAGACTCCAGCTCACAGAACATCAAATGAATTTCAGCTGATGTTTGTCTTTTTTTTTTTTTTTTCCCTCTTGCATACAAAGCTTCACTAGAACAGTAGGTTGCAGTTAAGCTTTCATCACCACTGGGAAAACAGCTTCCCATCATGAGCCCCAGATCTACAAATAGCACCACGTGAGTGCTGGGAAAGGGGAGTTTGAAGAGCAGGCAGCCAGGGGACATACCTCCTCGTAGTTCTTTGCTTCAACTCCATGCTTCATATCCAGAATCACGAGCTGGTCCGGCATCCTCCCTGTTCCTGGAAGCATAATGAAAGGATTCATTGTGCAAAACAGTCAGCCTGCCAGGAAATCACCAGCTCTCCCCAGCGCTGAGAAAGGACTCACAACATCCCGCCCCTCCATGTCTGTAGCTAACTGCGGAGGCAGCACAGTCCAGCCTAAAAATACAGAGACTTCAGAATAAATCCTGGCTGAAGGAGAGCCTCCCAAAGATAATGGGAACAAGCTGTAACCAAAAGCGCTAAGTATGTGTAGGACGTAAGTTGCTGTAAAAACTGCAAAGGATTAGAAGAGCAATACCAGCTGCTATGAGACAGCCTAGCTAAAGGCAAGTCACTGGGGGACTGATATTCAACTGGGAAGCCCACGTTCTTCCTTGCAGGAAGTGTACCAATAACTTATCAAGGTTACTGGAGTTGTAAATGATTTTACATTTAGACCAGAAGGAAGAAAGCTTCTTTAATCCAGGAACGTGGCATATGAGGACTACTGACCTCCTCATGCCACAGCATTGCAGAAATTAAGGCAGTATCTTTTCTGAAATGTCTTTTCAGGGAAAGAACTGACCAGATGTCTTAAGATTCACATTGCTAATGCAAGTCTCAAGATGTCAGGAGACTAATTAAGGTTGCAGTCAACAGCACAACAGGTTAACTTTTAAGGCTATGGAAGCCTGTATCAAACAGCTTTTTTGTTTGTTTTTTTAAATGGCTACAAACTATCATATCTGAGAATACTTGCAAGAAAGAAAGAAAAAAGAGAGGCTATGCATTTAAGATGCTCTAAAGAAGGTAACACATTAGCTGACTTGAGTATCATATTCCACTATACCACCCACCAAGGAAACGTCTGTACATAACACATTCCCAAGTCCCAGCACTTTGAGGTATATGGTTGTCCTCAGCTAGCTGCCAGAACAGCACAACGTTTGAATTCACTCACACTACAAACTTCAGAGCCTTTATCCAGGAGCACGTCCAATACTTACACTGCCTGAGGTGACTGCCAGGTGGACAATTTCTCAGTTCACAAACAAATTCAAAGTACAGGTTATACAGGGTCACTCCAGTCAGAGCTAGGAACGTATTCCAGACCTTCAGTACAGTACCTCTAATTTTTTTCCTCTACTCACTAAACAGCTCTTCAGACACCAGAGTGGAATCACTTCCATGTTCTACTGCTACCAGCACATGGAATAATCTCCTAGCAACATGGCCCATATCAACTACAAACTATTTCTTAGATTTCCTAAGGGATACTGCAGTCCAAAAGTCAAATTCAGCTATATAAGAGTCTAATGGATAAACTAGGATTAGGATGGAACTTTTTGGTTTTCTTATACAAGGGCAGATACTGCAAGAATAAACTTAAAACCCATCACTGTTCTTTAACAGACACATTGACTACAACCACCCAGTGCTCCTTTCCCCAGCCAACAAGATTTGACCACCTATGCCTTATATCAGCATGCCTGGAGACTGGTAGGCAGGGTGGCCAACAGTAGCTGCAGAAAAAAAATGCAAAGCACACAGTTCAGTGAGATCTTTTTTAAGTTACAGCAACTTGTGTGGACAGCTGGAGCTTCCAGGAAGGGACAAGAAAGACGAAAAGGCCAGCAAACAGGAAAATAGAACTGGAAGGATTCAGTTGTCAGGCTGGAAGGGAGAGATGCCAGGAGGCAGAAAGCAAGCAGAAAAAATGAGAGCTGCTGGGTGCGAAGGGATGGAAAGCAGACATTCTGCATGAGGTTAACACTGTCAGGGATTGTCCTGGAAAAACTGAAGCTGCACTTCTAGAAGTGTTCTGAGTATAAGGAACAAGAAGAAGCTTCCTTTAAGCCCATCAGATCCTCAGTAACTCCAAGCTCCTCCTGCAGCTGGAGCTCACCAGAGTAGAGCAGGATCAGCAGCAAAGGAAAAACAAACAGTAACTACCAGAGGTCTTGAACTAAACTATCCAGCTGATACCTACATCTCCCACTTGAAAGTTCTCAAGAGACCATCTCAAACAAGCACAGCGCTGTTTCCTGGG
Organism: Gallus gallus; assembly: GCF_016699485.2. Taxonomy (NCBI): domain Eukaryota; kingdom Metazoa; phylum Chordata; class Aves; order Galliformes; family Phasianidae; genus Gallus; species Gallus gallus. Next base: position 37,704,744 of record NC_052536.1, read on the forward strand.
AGACTAAGGAAGTTCCCAATTTGCCAAGTCAAAGGATAAACAAGATGGGTGAACTGGATGTCAAAAACGTTTTGCAGAGAAATGGCAGAATAAATAAGTCATTAAATGCAAAGTTAGGAAACTAAAGATTACAGAACGAGCAAAGAATTAGAGATGGAGAGGGTCTCTTTAGCCTGGAGTGTAGAGATAGGACAAGGAGTAACTGCTTTAACCTAGAAGAAGGTAAGTTTGGATTCAAGAAGCACCCTAAGACCTCCTGCACTCTTATAATACGTACCTCCTACACAGCATCTCCTTCTCACTTCCTCTTCCTTATTTCTGTGGTCAAAGATTGAGAAATCCCAGTTGCTTAGATCCTTCAGGGCCCAACGGCTCCAGGCTTCCTCTACTAACAGTTCTCCTCTTCCATTACTCCACCAACATCCTCCTTAGCTGGAGCACTAAAGGTCTTGATTGCCTCATGAAAGCCTCCGGAAGAGGATCCAGCCGCTGAATTGAACAGCTCTAGATTTTGGCACTTTGATCACCCACTGGTCACCAAGTAGAAGCTGGACTTAAAAATATTTTATCCTCATTGGTGCCAAAAGCTTTTATATAAACTTGCCACAAGACAAGGGTGCCAAGGAAGAAACATTCGATAGAAGAGCTGTTAAGAAGCTCAGTCTAGGCAAGAAACCCCTGATCACAAGCACTGAAATAAGAGTCTAGATACAGCTAAAGAAAGAAGTCTTTCCCACTTCATTGTGTGATCACACAGAAGCTGGAAAGGATTTAGTGGATTGTCTGGAGACCTCCCAAACACCCAGGTGTTGGGCAGTACATAGCAGGAGTGACTCTCCCAGAAGTCACCAGCACCTGCATGTCTTGATGCATTAAGGAGCATTGAGAAGCCCTACCTTTGCAGTGAAATAAAAGCAGAACTCTGAGCATTTAGAGTCACTGTTTTATCTGAAGAACATTTTAGAAGAGGTGCTACAAGCCAGATGCCTCTTAATGAAGATACCTTTCTGTTTCTGAAAGGTTCTCTTCAGCTTGCAAACTATTTGCATATTATACATGGAGCAGAACAGCAAAACAGATGCTGCATTTCAAGAGATACGAGGAATGCTGCTAGGGACTGCTCTGTAAAGAACTTTGAGATCTTCTAAGATAAGACATGGGAGAAGTGGCTCCAGGGAGCAGAACTCTGACAGTGACTGTGAAAAGATGCAAGCACCTACAAACTCGCACATACTTACTCAAAGCAAACGAGACTGGAGCCTATGTCAGCTGCTTTCAGCACATCTGTCCTGAAGTTGAGCCCAGCCGCTCGAAGCAGCACATGCGTCATGCTCAAAGGAAACGAGCCTCAGTGCTCGTTAGGCAACCATCCCTGCAGCACAAAGGCAATATTGACGTCCTGCTCATTTCCTCTTCCCTTTACTGACCGCTCAGCAGTTATGGGTGCAAACTAAGGCCATGCTCTTTTGTACACACACAGGAGCTCCAGAAAACACTTGCTAGCCTAACAGTATTGCTGCAAAGTACACATTCTATTGAGATTACATTCCACCGAAGGAGGGGAGTGGGTCAACAGGACAGAAAAACTATGTCCTGAAGATGAGGGTATTCTGCTTTGTCTTTGCTTGACTGCAGGATGGCAAGAACCATGAAAAGAACAAGAGAGGTGTGTTTTGCTCATTGCTACCACCATTCATAGCAAGTGTGGTAACCTGTGTAGGAGGAATGCACAATTCCCCTTTCTTCTGCCTGTTACAGAAGAAGCCTGAGTACTCTATACAACAGCCACAGAGGAGTACTTAACTTCCAAATGCAACACAGACAGCAGATATTCTGCACCACGGAGAATGCGCACAAAATGAAACACAGCTTTAAAAGTCAAAATGTTCTGCAGACTCTGCTCAGTGACTTTACACATACCACTAATCCAAACATCCACATCTACACAAACTTCATCAGAAGGTTAAGGCAGCCAGAGTCTCTTTCACTTACCCACAGGAAGCTTGCTCTCAAAGCAGGCCTCAAACATGTCATAGTCTTCAGTGGTGAAGGCAAACTTGCCCTTAGTGGCATCCTCTTTAGCATACAGGATGTGCCCCGCTGAGTCAGTTATCTGTAAAAGAGATAACAAAGGTAAGGAATGCAGTGTTTCACTGCCATAGGCTCACGCTACTGAGTTTAAGCAGCATGAAAAGTGAAAGAGTTCTCCTAGCCTCCTTTTTGGAGCATATACTTTGCTTTTTACAGTTTCCCTCCTTCCTGGCAACAACATCAAATTCTCTCCTACTCATCCCCACTGAACTGACAAAGTCGGAGTGCCTGCCAGGCAATCACTGACTTTTACATTAAAACAAATATACAAAACAGACAAAAAGAAACAGAACAAAAAAAGAAAACCAACCCAAAACTGAAAACCACACTACTTTCTTTTCCTCTCATAACATCTGAATACAGACTACATTTAGGAACTCTAGATGTATGAAGTGTCAACCACGGCCTTCTTTTTGCAAGCAAAATTTATAAATTCCCATAGTAACAAATACAGGGAAACAAATCCAAATACAGGGAAGCCTTATGGGACAAAAAAGACTAATTCCCCACAAGATGAGATGGGGAAAGGCACATCTATTTCTCTAGAAATGAATGATCAGTGCAGCCCTGAGTTACGCAAGGTCTGGGTGCCAACGTCCATAAAAGTGGCCGCTTCAGAGGACAATTCAGACTGCACAGACAGAATAATGACTGCTTTGCACCACATCTATGAAACTACTAAGAAGAGGTAAAAACAGCAGGTCTACAAAAATGCTTCAACCAAGAGTAAAAAAAAACCCACACACTACGTGGCACAGGCTTGAGAATTACTGCGCTCAATTTGAAGGTCCAATCAGTTGAAATACATTGACCAAGAAGTTGAGTGAAAAAGATGAAGGTATTACAAAACCGTGTGAAAATCAACAGCACGTTTTCCACTGGAATGCATCCCAGTTTCCCTCAACAGATATGTTTGAAAAGCTTGGAAGTAATTTCGAAAGTATGGAAGACAGAGGCACACAAAGTATTTTGTGTACAAGGAAGATAGGTTGCCCATTCTCCTTCCCTCCACCTTAAACAGAAGAACAACTGTGCAATCTAACATCTTGTTCCCCCATAAGAAGGAAAAAAAGCATTCAGAAAGGCTATATACCTAACGTGATTTTTGGGAAACACTCCTGTTTTCCCATCTGAGCACCTAATTAACTCCCCAGGGAATACCACTGAGGCCTACCACCTACTAGCATTTGGAACCTTCTGATGGATAACGAGAGCTGCTACACGAGACAAAAAAAAAATAACAACAGATATAAACCCTCAAGCCTTCGGATATAAGACAGTAGGAAAAAACTTCCTTTACATACAGAGTATTCCATAATCGTCTGTTACTGGTTTTGTTGTAGCTTCCCCTGCACTATGTGGTACTTGTCAGCATCTGAGCACAACACAGAGCACTGCTGCAGTGTAGCACTGCAGTTCCTTTCCAGAGCTCTACCCGTACTCAAGCAGCATGCAGATATACATCTGCCCAATGCAGCAGGCACAGGCAGCTCTGCTGCTGTTCTCCCTGCAGCCAGACACAGGCTGTATCCTATTTGGAAGCCACCAAACTACTGGAAGCATTCAGCTCCAGTGAGCATGTTCTGCTGCAGTGGAGGACTACCTGCATTTGGCCATGGCAAAAGAGTTTGGATTTTGGTCACTGCACACCATTCAGCAGTGTAGTCCTGATTAACCAAGATACTGATCGTGCATCTTGGGCTGATGTTATATTATCTGTGCAGTGTGCAGTTCTCAGTCCCAAGAAAAGGCGACAAGGACACAGTAAAGAAAGCTTTCAAATGACCCCATTATGTTGTTTCCTTGGGGCTTTCTACGGACCAGAGCTAATCTTTAGCTAGAGGATACTGAGCAGCTTCATCAGTTTCTGTTCTTTATAGGTCTAGCAGCAGCCTGCTCATAAACAGGATTTCAGACAGCCAAAGTTCTGCTATCTGCTTCCATCAATACTGAATGCTGTTGCCCAAATCATCCAAATGCCCATTCAGCTGGGCGTGCGGGGGTGGGAGAAGCTGCTAATAGCCCAGCCAGAACACTTGAGGGGGAGAGGCTGACCTGAAAAGGATTGTTCATGATATTCAAACGTTATTTACAGTAACACAACCCTCCACAGACACGGCATTGTTCACCCTTGACAAACAGCCCAGCAATTCCCCAAGCCACCAGTCCCGACAATGGGACTGACGCACGTGACCGGGCCCCAGCGAGACGTCAGCCACCCATGGGCTTCCCTCCTGGAGCCAGCTGGCAGATTGCGCAGATTCCTCCCAAACAGAGGGTGCCACTGTTAGTGTTGGAGCATCACAAACACAAAGCTCAGCCCATGGACAGGAACCATACCGAGGCAGCCAAAATTAACTACCAGCCTCCTACGCTCCGTGGCCAATCCAGGGACTGCAGCCAGCTGTCCAGTGTCAGGGGAGAGAGACCACCTGCAGGTACAACGTCCACAAATAATCTTCCCACAGAAAAAAGACACAAAGAAAAAGCAGGATGCACCTAGCCCAGGGACTGCAGTACTTCCAGCAGGCCCAGCGTGCGGGGAGCCATCACATACCCGAGCCCTAAGAAGGGGAGCAGGAATAGCATGGACTCTTATTTCTCCCTTGTAGCTTTTTGGAATAGTACAGGACATTTATTTTACATCAAATTGATTTCAGAAATCCTTCTGTGAGCGCTCCTATTTGGATACTTGCTTCAACAGCAAAGCCAGACCCCAGCATGGGATTCACTGCCTTGCCACCTGCCAAGGCCTTTATAAAAAAAGGCAAGGTTTGGAAGAGATGGAGCCATAGAGGGACAACAGGCAATGAGGGTGCCTGACAAGGGAGGCAGGAATATGCCACTCAAGCTGAAATACATACACCTTAGCAGGCAAATATTAGAGCAAGATTGTAAAGCATTACAGCTGTATGTCTGTCTATACACAGACAAATTTCCTCGTACAAGTGATGTAAGATAGCAGAAATATATGTATATTTTAAAAAGGCTTCCAAAGCTGCCTCCTCTGTCTGTATTCAAGCACAGCAGCCAACCTCACAACGCCTCCAAGCATCTGAGTGCAGCGCCAGAGGGGCAGCCTGATTTCAGCAGCTCTCCCACTCTCACCGTGTAACTCTCCCACTTCTGGGCCCTGAGCAGCCCACGCCGTCACCAAGTGCTGTGTGCTAACTTCTGAAGGCTTTGGGAGCTCTGACAAAGACGAAAGGCAGACAGAGAGCTGTTAACAACTGATGATGGAGCAGCGGGCCTTACACAGCCAGCTGGGAAATCTGAAGAAATACAGATTGTAGGCAGAAAATACTCAAGGTGTGTTTTAAGAGCTGCTTGTCACGTCGACAGGAATATTCTCAATGCTGCTCACCCTTCCTCTATGCTGCAGAAAGGTACTTTAGGCTGTACCCTGATACCTCCTTCCGCCGTGCCAGTGGTGGCAAGCCAGAGTACGTCACTAAAGCCCGTGAGCCATCGGGATAAGCTCAGCACAGCCGCACAGAAGGCGTTCCAGGCCCCCTCCCCGCTGCTCCCTGCCCACGCCGCACAGCATGAGGCAGCTCCGCGAGAGCCACGTCACTGCCGTCCTTCCCTCCGCCCGGTGCCAATCAGTGCCGGCCCAGCACGGCCTAGCGCAGCGCAGCGCACGGCCCCGCGGGCCGGCCCCGCACCACGGCCTGTCCCGGGCCCCGCTCGTCCCACGCCGCCGCCTCGGGAGCGGCCCCACGCACGGAGAACCGTCCGGACGCGGCCTCGCCCCGCACCGGGGTGCCAGCGCAGCGCGGCCCGGCCCGGCCCGGCCCGGCGGAGCGGGGCGGGGCCTCCACGCCGCCCTCCGCCCGCCCGGCCCGCCCGCCCCCGGCCCGCTCCTTCGGGCGCCGCCGCGGCCGCACCTTGAGGTTGGCGGAGGGGCCGCTGGAGGAGCCCGGCGGGGCGCCGATCTCGTACTCGCCCGTGACCAGCGTGTCGCGGTGGATCTCCTCCCGCAGGCACTTCCGCGCCTTGCCGGGCAGCTGGAAAGAGATGGGCCGCGCCGGGCCCGCCAGAAGCAGCAGCGCCAGCAGCGGGGCCAGCCTGAGGCGGGGGCGGCCGGGCGGCGGCAGAGGCATGGCGGCGGCTCCGGGTGCGACGAGCCGGCCTCCGCCACACGTGACCGCGCCGCCGCCTGCGTCACGGCGGAGGCGCGCGGCGCGGGGCGGGGCCGGGGCCCGGCGGCCGTTGGCGTTCGAATCTGCCCCGCGCGCGTCCGCTGAGGCGCTGTGGGGGTTGGGGTGAGCGGCCGGTGCTCGCGCCCACGTCCCGTCAGCGTCGGTATGGGGAGATTGCAGTTCCGTGTGAAAGCACATCTGTTACCAGTGGGCTGTGGTATCATTCAAGGAATTGTCAAAGCACGCGTTCTGTTACAGAGGTGTGCTCCAAGGATACACAGACACGAACTCACAGGGCTTTCCCTGCAGTTGGATGCCTCCCAAGTCTCTCACTGGAAGATGCACTTGCTTTTTAATTATACACATATATGTTATAAATTCCTGAGTATTTTCTCCGTCTTCTTCAGCCAAGAACAAATTGTAGTATCAGATGTCTCACTTCTTTGGATCCACACCGTGCAAATACCGTATGATGGTGGCAGAGGCATGCTGGTGTTTTTGACAGCGAACAAAATGATGACGATGGTTTTCAAATGACTTGGAGGCCTGTTTCCTCCCTCCCCAGCACATGGTCAGTTCTACTCCTGTTATTCTGATGGCACGTACTCCAGGCATTTTACTTTTCAGGAAGGTAGCAGTACGTAACTCACCAGCTGCACTACACCGAGCCACACAGCTTTGGGCTGCTGCTCCCCTCCTTCCTCAGCATCCCGCTGCTCTCCCACAGGGCAGCGCAGAGATGAAAGGCTGAACACAAGCCTGAGGAATGTCAGGATTCAAGCTATAACCTTTCCATCCCATCCTCTTTGTTTCTATGGCCTTTGCTGTGCACTGCAGAGTAACTTGCTTTGATGAAGAAGAAAAATTCCCAAATAGGTGGTTATGATGAACACGCTTCTGGTCAGCTCCTGGAGTTGGCTGCAGGTGTTTGGGTTTGTTGAGATTCAAGGAAGGGTGGGAAGAAAGAAGTGAATAGTTATGTTGCTAGAAATTAAACAAACAAACAAAACTCTTTTATTTCTATTAGCTTGACTAAAGAAAAAATACAGTTCTGTGTTTTACTTCTGTGTCCTAAACGTCACTCTTCCTCTCTTTGAGAAGAATTTGTCTTTAGCAACAAGCAGTAATCAAGAATCACTGCAAATTTCAATCTTAGGAGGCTTAAACCAGTGGATTTCATGCCTCAGTGTTCACATGCAGATCAAGATAAGCCAAGCCTTGCCCACAGCATTTTAAAGAACAGCTCCGCACTCTTGCATCCATAGGCATCTGTTTAGTGAGGCAGTACGATGAAGACCTCCATATGAGGAAATGGAACTTAAGCTCTGCTGTGCAGTAACAGCGATAGCAAACAGAACCCTCATGAATAAAAGCCTCTCTGAAGCTTTATTTAAACAATATTCTAGGGGGACACAATTTTCCTTAGCATAGCACATATCTTTTTATGTGAAGATCAGCTGTGCTCAAATATTCAGTCCATTACTTCATGATCAAAAAATGGGCTTTCTGGTCATTTGTTGCACGTCTCAATACATCTTTGTTTCTTTTAACCAGTTTGCAAACCTTTCCCTACTTGGATAATTGCACTAGTTTGAAGTTCAACCTTAAAAATAAATAAGTGTTAAGCTGTTTCTGCAGTATGTCAAAGTATATTTGCACAATGAAAACATTCCTTCCATTGCGGCACTTAAGGCAGAAATAGATACTATTTCACAAGCTTTAAGAAATATAGGTTACTAGAATCTGAAGATATGAAATGTTGTAATGTCCTACCACCAAATTCCCAATGAGACACGTTCAGCACGACAAATCTCTCCATGCTGAACATTCCTTATACCAGTGATATGCACCCAGTCTTCTAGCAAGTTTAAAACATTCAATAACGTCTTATTTGCTGGGGCAAATATTGGAGAAATTGTCTCATTCATGTTGAAGTAACCTCATTTTCTAAAGCCAAAATGTGAAGTCAACTATTGATGAGAAAATATTTAACAATCCCTTCCTATTGTGTCCATTTCATCACAGTACATTTTTAGATGAGTTACATCTATGACTGACAAATTTATCATCGTTTCTGTTTTAGCTTCTCACGTATTAATGCATTATGTTTTAAGCCGCCATACACACATTCGGTTCTAATTATAAAATTGTATCATACGTGGTTTAGTGCATTAGCATGTTGCGAAAGAAAGTAGTCCCTGTTCATTGCAGGAGACTTGGACTAGACGACCTTTAAGGGTCCCTTCCAGTTTAAACAGTTGTATGATTCCATGAACTGCTGAAAGTCTCTTTAAAATCCCCACCTCCTCACTCTCTAACTGCTTAAAAATGCAATGGGGCAATCTTCATTTTGTGCGCAAAGTAACTTCTAGCAGATGGAAAGCATTTTAAGATCCTTTCAGCTACAGGTTTAGAAATAACAGTCTTGCAGGGACATGCCTTAGCATTTCCACATATTCAGAGCTGGCAAAATGTAATACTTCCTGTAATTCTGAAACGCTTAACAGATGAAAAGGAGAGATTGATAACTCATTACACAACTTTCAGGATGAAACGATGACCTATTTTAGTGTAATTTGCTGTGTTACACGTTGTATGTGCTTGGCAATTAGGTAAAAGCAGGTATCATTTCTCGCTACCATTCATCTATAGACAAATGAGTGTATACCCAGAGAAAATATTACCTTATTATCTACCAACATGACATACTGACAGAATTTAAACCATTTTGTTATTGTATACATTTTATATTTTTAGATATCCCTAATACTGTTTCATTGCTGTCTTGAAAGTAATTAAGAAAGCAGTGAGTTATTTAGCTTTCAACCCTGAACTCACAAAGAAGTATTGGGAAAAAATCAGTATTTCTATAGTTTGTGGCAACAGCGGTTAGTGAGAAAATATGGCATTTCCCACAGAATTTGTAATTGTTTTCTCAACTGAAGAAGAAGTTAACAGATTGCTGGCAATAATCTTTTTTGTTGTTGTTGTTTTTGCCATACTTATATACGTCTTTTATCCATGGTCAATTGCAGAAAACAATTGTCTGTCTCCTTGAATCAATGTGTAGGAATGTATACAAATGAGGCAATTCGTTTTTTTTTTCCTGCTCTGCATCAGCTGCTTTGACATCCAAGCATTTACTTGGTTTTCACAATGAAAAGTTAAACAGTTCTCTTCTTAAGAACTACTTGAGACTTGTACACCCTTTTGCATTCTACCTTGCACCTAGCAACCCACTACCAGCCACTGAGAACCTTCTGTAAACCATTCCGTGTTTTAGTTAAACATGCAAAATTGTTCACTCACTTCTGGAAAGTGCAAGGCTTCTTCCTTTAAGGGGCTGTATTTGAATTCAATGCCAAGATATTACCATCACAGGCACCATCACGGTCACAATCCAGATAGCGACATAATCCAATCAACTAAAAATAAAGCAGTAGCTGAACAGCCATAGATCACCACTGTACTGTTCTGCCTCCCCTGTAATCTGTCCCAGAGACTTCAGATACGGTGTCCCAATCTCACAGCTAAATAAATCACATTTTGATGAGAGGCACGGGGCAAAATAACCGTTAGACGTCAATAGGAGAAGCACATGTGGTAATTCTAGCTGCATTTTGTATGAAGATAGTAGCTGTTGTTACAACATATTTATACACATCTGTTTCCATTTCACTGAGTTTTGCCTGAAATAATATATATGGGACTAAATCTAAAACACAAGTTCGTTTGGGGAAGTGAAACATCCTTCATCAAAGATAGTGCAGATTCAATCACGCACCAACCACTTTGAGGAACCAAGCGTTCACCGTACTTCTCATTTGCTCCCCGCTCCTAGCTGGCACCAAGCAGGTTTCCAGCAATAGCTGCAGTGCAGGCCTGCAAGGCTCCTTCCTGGCTTTTTGAGGAAATCCTCACTTTACTTCCTGGGAACTTTTACCCACTGCCCTCCTGAAGTTTAAGACTGTTCCTCTTTCCATTTCCAAGCCCTGTTTCTCCATCCGCCTCAGCACAGTTGCTTACAGCCAGCACCTGCATCGGGAGAAACTTCATCCACAGACACCAACGGGCAGCCTACCTAGAAGCTTCCACGCTCTCCAGGCCTGGTATTGTCCTCCTTTAACCTCTGCAAGGAACGTGCCTGCTGCTCAGAGAGGGAATGAAATTGCTGTTTACAAAGACTTTTAAGAAGCTGTACAAAACACTGCATGCAATTTTGTTATGTAAGCCACAACTGTGAAGAACTAGATGCTTGGGGTACCGTCATGTTTTAACAGGCAAACCCTCAAGTATTATGTCATACCATTAATGTTGTTTCATTTGTGGAGTCTGGTGCAGCCTCAGGACAAGAGCCCTACCTTTTCTTTAACATCTAGAGCTGAGTTTCTTCTGGTCTCTGTACCTGATGGAGCCTGGGGCTGTAGCCCCCTTCCAAGAGATGGAAATAAAGACTTTATTCTGGAGACAAGAATCTCACCCTGAGCTAGATATCTAAAACTGACAGGAGTAAATACCACCTTAGGTTTCTTCAAACCAAATTCATGCTGAAAACAAAGTTTGATCAGCTGTCTCATTGTGTACTGCTGCTCTGCATAAATCAGAGCAGTATCCTCACCTGCGAAACAAACGAGTGGAATAAAAAAACATGTCTCAATAGCACCTTAAATAAGGGGTGTTTGGCTGTGCTAGATGCACATCCCTGCGCCTTTCTCACATATCACTGCCAACTTTTGGGCTAGCTGTGGCTCAGGGAACAGATCCCTCTGACCAGTTACTCCATTGTCCACTCTGACAATGACCGCTGATAGACATGAGAAGGTCACAACAGAAAGACAGGACATATTTGCTCCAGCATCAAATTTTAATAGTTAGATCTAGCCAAAGGACCTCAGGAGAAGGCTCACTTTCGTTTTTACAGCATATATTGACTTTTAAAAATCTGGGTGTTCTTATCAGCCATATACATTTCACTGCTTTTTAATATCGCTGAATTCTTCACCTAAATGCCATCCTGTCTGATAGTCCAATATCGGTGAAGGTGTTTCAGTAAATCGATTTCAGCATTTCATAACTGAACACTTAGCTGTCACAAAACGCCCTTCTCTTGTTCCTGATGGGAACGCTGCCAAAACTGCACTCAAGGAAGATGGCTGCCCAAGGTGTGGGGGAAACAGCAACCGATAGAAATATATGAGCAGGTATGAGGAAAGGCTCGTGTATGAGTGTGCTTTAAAATACCTCTTCCCAAATGATCCCCAACTAAGACAAGCTGTGACTTGAGCAGCATTTTTAAAACAGTTCTAAACTGAATTCTTCATGTAGCCTCTCAGAGAAACAATCACGTCAAAAGTATTGTAAAAAATAGCCAGAACTTAAAAAAATAAATATTCCTGTGTAGGCTTTGCACATGATAGCAGTAAACATTTTACTGTGTAGGAAGCTTGAAGTCTTTATTCTACTATGGTGATGATTAAATGTCAAAAAAAGAAGTTTGTTAGCAGAGGCTGTATTTCTTCAATGGCTGACTTTAGTAATTCTTAGCTTCTCAGCTATTTAACGTTTGCATCTGATTGTTCTCAGATCTTTTCTCCTTATATGTAGCAAGTGAGTACAAGAAGACTGGGAAAGAAACACCAAGATAGGAGAAAGCACGAATCCCTATTTTAAACACAAAACTAATCTCAGCTGTAACTGTGCAGCCACTATTTCTCAATGATAGTATCCCTACATTACCTGTTAATAATAGACAGAGGACATTTATACAAAGGGACACTATAAATTTTAAATGTATCTTCACACTTGGGACAAATGAGATGCAATGGACAATACCAATCCAGGCTCTCCATTGAAAACAATCTAATGAATTCTTCCAGATTGACACGATCTTTTCATGCTCAGAACAGCCCTGCTGGTTATTTGAAGATTACATGAAGAAAACACAACTCTTAAGAGTGATCAGCATCTAACTAAGGGTTTAAAAACAGTCATATATATCATGATAGAACAGTTGAATGCCACACAAATCACCAGAGCTTGGAAAGAGGCTTGGCAGCAAAGAAAGCAGTTAGATGGGATGTTTATTGGATGGCTTCCATCAGCTGCACTGTGTGGTGGCTTGAGTGCTAGATTATAAATATTTCCCCTTGTGAAAAGGAGAAGCTGGCTGGATGAACACTGAATCAGCAGGACACATTCTTATCCTCGGCAGAGATTGGTTTGTAAGAAAGCAGGAATGGGAAGCATTGAATTAGGCCTGGGAAGTCCCTTCTATCCATAGGCACATGAGAAGAGCACTTATCCTTGGAAGCTAGTCAGCACGGCACGTGGGCAATGGGAATATTAATAACTCTTCTAAGGCAAGCCTTCTGTGGAGCGGGATGGCTCACCAAAACCACAACCTCTGTAGCCACTTGGTGCAGATGGGCAACTTCTGCATTGCAGAGTTCCTTTTGTGAGGCCAAGCTGGGCCACCAGGCTGGATGTGGGTGCACGAGGCATCTCAAAACCAAGGTGGGAGATACCTCGAGGGTACTGGTTTTCTCACAGATGTACACAGGAAAAAAGTCCCTCCTAAAGTTTACACTAAAAACTGATGGGCCTTGCTAGCCCTGTCAGTGGGCTGGGCTTAGTGAGCCCCAAAGACGTGGATGAGCATTGCACGTAGCACCTGAGATGGAAAAAGGGTGTTCACATATAGGCCTTTCAGTGAGCAGTGCAAGGCTTTCCAGCTGGAGGGAAGGGAAAACCAGGTGATTGAGATGGGTAGGAAGTGCAGGATAATTCTCATCCATGCTGCAGCATGTCTGGGGATAGCTGGATAATGATCAAGTGAAGGAGCAGTGGAAATTTCCTTTGCCCTGCAGTGTGCATGAGAAGACCCCCTGGCAGCATTCCTACGAGGAGCGAGGTACAGGAGAAATGTCAGGTTGTGGGACAGTTCTGGTGTTGGTGCTAGTTTTGTGCAAGTGGCTGTGAGTCACCACAGCAATTCTGGACCAGGGGAGTTTCCAGGACCCCAAGGCTGAAATCCCCAAGGATGTCAGTCTAGACAGGGTGCTCTTCCCTTTGACCTCAATGGGGGCCCCAGCTTCCTCTTTATGCAAGTAACGCCGACTGCCAGGACAGGTTATTTTGAGCTACAGAACAGTTATGAAAGAGCAATGTGCTGAAGGTTTGAGGGAAAAGATGCTCTTGCTGTAAGCATCCTTCTCAGACCACTTTTGTGCTAGGCTGTTCCTTGCCACTGCTGACAGGAAAGAATCTGTATTCCTAAAAGTCTTCTAAGGAGACTCAAATAGCCAGAGAAAGGCTCCTTGACTGAAGCCAGGCAAGAGCTCGTTAAATAAACTCTAATTCCCCCAGGATAACTGGAGGGAAATCCCAGTCATTAAGTCTTCCAGCAAGTGACGTAAAAAGGATTGCAAAGTAATCCTGCTCCCCATTCATCTGATAGCAGCGAGAGCCTAGCAGTAAATACCAGCCCCCTGAGCAGCGCTGGGGGAATCCCAGCCCCTATCACCTGCTCTCCAGGTCTTTTTAACAAACGCCCTGATACTCAGTGTTCACGCGTTACTTCTCTCATCTCTCAAGAGCTGGTGTGCAGGATGAGGCATGGACGAGTGCAGTGGGAGCCGCAGCTGGAAACACCACGTGCTTCCCGTGTTCACTCTTTTGAATCAAGGGGCTGTGAGTGCTGCAGAATTAACATGCACTTCAGCACCAACCCACAGAAGGTGGGCTTTGGTGTACAGTCACATGAAGACTCTTGATTCCCAAACACCCCTTTTGAACCGCTTCAGAGTACACAAAAATATCACATGCCACTTCTTGAACCCCAGTGTGCCTGTGGACACGCACACTTCCCTTGGTCTTACACAAGCCAAAGGAGAAATAGATAACAGAGCACAGAGCAACGTGCTGATTGTTTTGCACGGCCTCGTTTGACCCCTGGATTCCGGCACAATTCCCCAGAGAGCCCAGCAATCAGTGAGATAAGATAACAGGCATAGGCACAGACAGAGACTTAGCAAAGAATGTCCCTGAGAAAACCAAGCAGCTCCCAGGTGGGGTTGGCAGTCCTGTTGGCAGTCCCCAGACAGGACGGCGTGAAGAAGGGTCCACCATGTAGAACAGGTACACTCCTCTCACCCCACTACTTCTCCTTTCGTTCCCACTGAGCTATTCAACTCCAGGAGCTCATGTGGAAGATGAACAGATTTCATTTGCTCTGTGTGCGCCCTGGGGTATTTTTGATCCCAGAGTGAGGAGCCGCTGCTGTTGCCGCCTGGCTTGCTCCTTGCTGTGCTGCTATATATATCTGCAACGCCTGCCTTGAGAAGCTGGCTGGGATCGGAGGCACCTCTCTGAGCAGAGGTACCCAGCGTGCTGTGTGACAGAGGTGGGGGGGAAGGTGGCAGGACTCCAGAGGACAGGGTGTCAATTAACTTCACGAGTGGGCGCGTGTTTCTCAGACCAGGAATTTTAATCTTTTGTCCTTTTTTGGTGTTGTTTTCCCGTAAATAATAATTAACATAGAGACACTTCAGAGTGTTCAACAAATATTAACTAGCCCACCTTCCTAAATCCTTCCCCAGTCAGCTGAAAGAGGATGAAATTAGCCCCCGAGAAGAGAGTGGGGTTCTGAAGCATCCACGCATCCACGTGAACATCAGGGAAAGATGTGCCCAAGGTCACGCAGCGGGTGGGCAACGTCTCTGCAGGGCAGACAGCTGTGCTCCTGGCTCCCTTCCCTGTGTTCAGATCAGTAAACCAAACAATAAAAGTCTCAACTGCATTTTCAGTTGTTATCGGTAAAGGGCTCAGCCCTTATCCGGGTATATAAGCACAGATGTCGGCAATAGTTTTGCAGGCTCTCACCTAGCTTTTTGGTTTGGTTCTTTTTTCCTGTTCATTTCTCAGAGGACCTGAGCCTCCAGGCGCACTTTCTGAATCAGCACTACAGAGCTGGGGGCTCCCTGGAGCTGCACAGCCTCCAGAGGCACGGCAAGGCTGGCCCATGCAGGTCACCCTCAGGGAACAGCGGCTCGGGCTGCTGGCTCACAGAGGAACGTGAAAAGCTCTCAGAGAAACGCCCCTGCTCCAGCACCCCCTGCTTAGGGTCAGCCTGTGTCCACGTGTTTGGGCTGCCCCAAAAGGGGTGAAGCGTGAAACCAGGCCCTTGCTACCGCCTCCACATCCACACATCTGTCCCTGCATCCAACCTGGCGGGTGGATTTTACTTGAAAGCTCTGGCAGCCCGTGCCACTGATGGCAGAGCCCTGAGCCGTCTCCCTCTGTCTCCCTGGAGTCCCTGTGCAGACGTAGGCACACGTCACCGCCTGCTCTAATTTTATCCACGTTTGATGGAAGAGACTAACTGAGCAGTGGGGAGGCAGCTATTTTGGTTTTCTCTGTGGCTCTGGGTTATATAAAGCATCCTGCCATGACCTGCATTGCTCAGGAGCTGCTTTTCTTTCCCCACTGCAGCTGCCACCAAACATCAGCTCGGGTGCTCTCCTCAGTTCCCACGGCACCCATGCATGGGGCATACAGCTGTGCATGCGTACAGCATCCAGATGTGCCACGCACATGGCATCCAGCTGTCACACGCGTGGCATCCAGCTGTGTCCCACGCATGCGGAGGAAGCCCGTGGCAGTGAGATTCACAAGTGGCCATCTGCAGGGGGAGATGGGGTGTTTACTCTTCTGTGTGGTTATCACAAGTGTGATGTGTGCTCGGGTCCCACCGTGCCGATGCCTGCGGTACAGGCGCTACCCACACAGCAGCACTCTGCGTGGGTACCGCCACCATCCCCCCGCGTGGCGTGGGAGCGGCTCCGTTAGGTGGCGGCAGCAGCGGCACCTCTCGTGCAATCCCCAGGGCTTCTCCAGTAGCTCGGCTCCCCCACGTCACGTACTGTGTGGGGGGATCCCAGCCCTCACAGCAGCACCCGGCCCCACGCAGAGGCTGTTTCCCAACCGCAGGGAGCTGAGCCTGGCTCCTCCGGTGGTTTTGTCAGTGATGCTCCAGTGCCTGAGGCTGGGAGGAAGCAGAGGGGGCCAGAGGCTTGCTGGGTCTGGAATTTTTGGAAGGAGGCAACGTGACTGGGACTCCCTTCTCCTCCCCTCTCTGGCGCAGGCGGGTCTGCCAACATCTGGGTTATGCGCTGGAGGGAGCGTTGGGGAATGCCTCTTGTTTTTGTTCCTTGCGCAATCAGCAAATTTAATAGCACAATGCAGATTTGGAAGCTAAAGTAATTATGACGTGTCACAATGCAGTTGCAAAAAGCCCATTAGCCGTGACTCGTGCCCTTCTCTAGCTCCAAACATGCCCCCCCAATCCCATTCCCCCCTGAAAACAGCTGAGCCCTGCTTTCCTCGGTGAGCTCCCCGAAGTTTCGTGCTCCCCTCTGCAGCTACTTCTCCTCCAGCTACCTTCTCCCTAATGACCCCTGAGCTCAGGTTGTGGCACCCCTTGCTCCCACACAGTTCCTGCACTGCCAGACCCACTCACTTCCTAAAGAGTCACCTCCCTGGAAGGCAGCCGAGCCTCCGCGCCTGACACAGTCACTGCCGGGGCAAGTCAACCTGCAGGGCGCGGGCTGTGCCAGCCTCATCCACCCTCCACGTACCCATGGAGAGATGACGGCGGAGCTGCCCGGTCGGGCACTGGGACCCATGTCAACCATGCACGTCCCTCATCCATGCTGGCAGCAGCAGCTCATCAGCTTTGAGGTCACTTCCCTCTGGCACGTGCTCCCTGGGGCAGTATCTCGAGAGCCCCTGGAAAACCACCAGGGGTCGGAGCCACCACCAGGCGTGCATGTGGCAGCGTGCATGTGTGCACGTCAGCAAGGAGGAGGGAAGGATCTGAACGCTGCAGGCACTGTGAGTGGCCAGTACAGGCTGGCAGGCAGGGATGCCGCTCCAGTAGGAAGTTCAGCTGTTTCACAACAGTCACAACACTGCAGAGTCCTCTTGACGGGGGAGGGGGAGGGGAAGGGCGAGAAAAGTTGGTGCAAGGAGGATGGCTGCAGCCCAGCCTGCAAGGTAGGTGGGTTCAGCCCAAGAGCAGGGCTTGGCTGTGTGAGCTCATGGCCGGGTGGTGTCACCTGGGGTGAAGCTGCTGTACACCATGCAGGAGTCACTGAAAACACCAGAACCAGCACGGAGCGAACAGGAGGTGCACAAGAAGACCGTCCCCTGTCAGCTCTGTCTGCCACTGTCAGCGTGCCCAGATATGCAGAAGGGAGGGGAAAGCAGCACCGTGCCCCCCACCAGCTCAAATCCAGCACTCGCTAACATCTATCACAGCAAGGCAGTTCAGCACAGAATAGCATCAGGCTTGGACTCACAAAGGCTCCGCATATAATTGGAGCCCTATTAACTCGTGGCTTCTGTGTGGCCATGGTTACACCACTTTGGTGCTCTTTGAAGTGGTCTGAGAGATCCTAACTCCTCAGCACTCATTCACATCTGCTCCATGGTGCTGGCACAACAGCACATGTACCTGTGTGGCAAGCCAGTTCCTGGAGCTGATCAAGCAGAAAAGGGACAGGGTTCTGTTGTTCTGGGGCTGCCCTCCTGCAGGAGCAGCTCACCACTGGGCTGCAGGGCACTGCCACATTCCTCAGCTCCTCCCTGACCGACGGCAGCTGATGTGGGCCCAGGCAGCTACCAGCACCTTGGTGGCCCAGGCCTGGCTGCTGCAGGCTCGCTCATCCCAGCACTTTGGCATGGCACCCAGCTGCCTCCTGACGTCGCTGTGAGCCGTTTCACCTTTCTCAAATTGCAAGGTGCTAACTGACAGCAGCAAGGGGTTTTCTGCTGAGGTGGCACAACGGAGCAATTTTGCGTGGGGAGGGCTGAAGGCTGGGCCAGAGAAGGGATTCTGGCAGCTGCCCTTGCTGGGAATTAACTTGGCAAAAGACAGCGTTCAGTTTTCAGCCAGGCAGCAGCCTGTCCTCCTGTGGGCAGCACGAGGAAGGGTGGAAATACACAGCTCAGGCAGGAGGGCTGCAGGGGGACGCCAGGCTGCACAGCTGAATCAGAGCTGTGGGGTGCCCCGTTCCCCCTGAGCCTCTCTCCACGCGTTACAGCCCAGCTGGCCCACATGCCGCAGGGCAGGGCGGGCTCAGGAGCCAGCAGTCGGGGCAGGGCTGGGCTTGAAGTGGAGCTGCAAGGTGAGGCGGCTGGCAGGGCTGCAACACGGCAGCTCCCTGGGGTCACCAACAGACAGAGGGCACAGCACGGCTACCCAGCTGACAGGGATGGGGCACGAGGCAATGCGCAGAGGACATCAAGCTGACTGGCCTCTCCGGCGAGCACCTACGCTGACAGCCCCATTGCCTGCACGCCAATCCTGTCGAATGAACTGCGAGCCACCTCAGCGCTGCTCCTGCCATCGGCCGCCCACCCTCTGTGTATCCTCATGGCGGCCATGACCATGCGGAGCTCTTCGCACGCACGGTGATGGCCCGCCGGAAGGCAGCACTGCAGGCCTGCCCCTGGGAAGCAAACACTAATTGCAGCCCCACCCTTTCCTGCCCCGGGCGGCGAGGCGAGGGGATCCTCAATGTACGCCGTGTTCGCAGACACGGGCGTGGGACAGGAACCAGAGCTCATAAAATAGCTGGGGTTGAACCCGCTGCCCTCCACCTGCCAAAACAAACAGAGCTGATACAAAGCCAATAGTGGTGACAGCAGCCTGGCTGCTAGTGAGGGCTGGGCCGGCAACTACCTTCCAGTTTGCTGGCCTCAGCAGATCGGGGCAGGAGCGGGTGCTGGGAGTTCCCAGCCCAGGGGGTGCCCGCTGCCGTGGTCGGGCGGCCCAGCGGTTCCCTCCTACTGCTTTCCTTGTGCAACACCCGGCGCCGACGCAGCGCTCGGGCCTCGGGGCAGACCCCAACTGGCGTCAGTGCCCGCCTGGCCCAGGTGGTTGGGGAAATGCCTGTGGGCGGGCGTCCCCGGCCCAGGGCTTCACCTCTGAGGGCTTCGGTTGCTGCGTGGTGTAGCGGAGGAAGCTGATGTCAGAGGGAAGGGCACCTGGCACCCTGCGGCAGCGAAGGGGCTGCCAGAGGGACTGCTCAGCACCTGGGAAGGAGTCCGGGCTCCGGTGGGCACCGGCACAGCACCCACAGCAACACCGCAGCCGGGCAGCGGGCAAAGTGTGTCTGGCAGCTCTGGAAGGCTTTGCAGGGGGCAACGCAAGGAGGGGAGGGGAGGGGAGGGACACCCCTCAGGACCGGACAAGGCTGTCCTGAGTCACAGGGCCCACTTTGGTTTCTCCCTTTCACTCCGTGGCTCTGTTTCTGGGGTTCTCCTGGCCACGCAGCTCACACCCGTGCCGCAGAGGCTGCGCGATGGGTACGGCCGAGCTGCTGCAGCCCGCTGCCAGGCTGAACACCTGACCCGCGTTAAAAATAAACACAGTTTTTCAGCAGGATTATTTTTACCCCGGGCCCGTTTCTCCCGACACGGCCGTTCGGGCTAAGGGTGAACTCCCCGCCCATAGGTACACCGACCCCAAACGGCCGAGCCCCCGCGGCACCGCGCTTCTCCCGCCCCGGGGCCGAGCCGAGCGGGGGGAAAGCCCCGCCGGGAGCCGAGGACCGCCCGGGCTCAGCGCCCGGGGGAGCCGAGGCCGCCGCGAGCCGCAGCCCGACCCGGGCCGCCGCCGCCTCCCAAACAAACAACAGCCGCTCCCGCTGCCATAGCGACCGAACCTCACCCTCCCCCGCTGCTATGGCGACGCGGCTCCGCCCCTCCCGCAGCGGCTGACGCCGCCGCCTGCGTCGCCCGCGAGCTCCGGCGGGGGGGGGGAGGGGGGGAGAGGGCTCGATGACGTCCCCGGTCCGTTACTACGGAAACCACGCACCGACGTCAACAGGTTTGTGTGTTTTCAACGTTCCGCCGTCTCCCGGGCAACGTCAGGCGGTCGGCCCGGCCCCAGCAACAGGGCCGGGATTGGCCGGGAGGGGCGACGGGCGGGGCCAGAGCGGCGGTCCCGCCCCCTCCCGCGGCGGCCCCGGGCTTTGCGGGCGGGTGCCCGGCGCCAGGCGGGGCGGGGCCGAGGCAGCGGGAGGCCCGTCGGGTCGTGCAGCCGCCCGCCCGCCGCGGCCTGGGTGGGCCCCGGGGAGGGCCGCCAGATACGCGGCCTCGCGCCCGAGGCGGGGCAACCGCGGTTCTCCCCGCGGGGTCGCTCGGTGTCCCCGGACCGCCGGGAATCCCCCGGTTCCCGGAGGAAGGCCGGGGAAGCCCTGTTCCTTGGAAGCCGGGCGGCGGCCGGGCTCCCGGTGAGGGCCCGACCGCCGGCTTTGTAGGGGTGTATTTCTGTCTGACCCCTCAGAGGGACGTGCCCGGGTAATGGCAAGTGCCCCCGTCCTCTGCTGGGAGTGCTGAGCAGCGCTTGGGCCTCTGCTCGCTGTGCAGGGCCGGAGCAGAGCACCTCGGCCAAACTGTGCATCTCCTGTGCTTGGCAGCTGTTGTAGTCATGGTGATACGGACCCGACACAAAGGGTTCCCCCTCCCAGCAGCAACACCCCCCCCCAGCCAGGCCAAGCTGTGTGGCAAGCCAGGGTCCCGGGGAGGCACCACAGGCCAGGCCGTTCGCACGCGTCTCTCACTGGTGCTGTTAACCCCAAACCTTGTAGTTATGTTGAATTTTGTACTCAGTGCGTTTCTTAAATACCACCTAAGGAACCTCGCTCTCCTGGGGCTTTCCCCGTGTTTTCTCCTTCAGGCAGAGGAGGACACATCCCTCACTGCTTGTGCTTCATTCCTAGGGTCTGTCCCTGCAATAGACAGGCACTGCAGGAGCTGAGGTCCTTCTGGGCCCAAAGAGGCTGTGTAGCACTGGGAAAGGTGATGTGGGGCCCTCTTCCCTCAGAGCAGGGCTGTTTCAGTGGGTAGTGGCAAAGCCTCAGACTCCTTTTGCCTCCCTCCAGGCTATCTCAGCCATGTAATCCCTTGTCCTGGAAGTCCCTTTGAGCCATTGCCCAGCGCACTCTCCAGTCAAAACAATTAGAGGGTTTCTCTCTATCCTGAGCCAAACAATCCCCAACATCCTGTCTCTTTCCCTGAGTCAGGTTCGTTTTTTCTCCGCCCAAAGCAAAACCTCCCTTTTCTCCTTGATCTCAGCACTTCCTCCTTCACCACCTTCGTCCTAGTTCCCTCCAGAGCCACAGTGCCAGCAGCACATGGAAGGACCCCTTGGCCCTACCCAGCTCCCTCGCCCCCTGTGTAAGCACCACGACCGCTTGGTCCTGCAGGGAAGAGGAGCTTTCCCTGCTGAGGCTTCACTTCTAAATACCAAGCAGTTCCCCAGATGTCTGCTTACTTTGTTTCAGGTGCTTTCCCCTCCTCTCAAGGTGGAACGGTGCCCTGGGGTGATAAATGCAGGACGCGCCTGTCGCCTTCCAGACGGCGTGGAGATAAGGGGCCACATTGTGCCAGCTCTGTGCAGGCAGCGCGAGGAGCCTGGGGACCTTTGTGCTTAAGATCTTCCGGGCTATAAAATGCTATTCTTGAGGTCACTGCTGCCAGGGGCCGAGCCAAGGGCTGTCGGGGCACAGGGCAGCATGGTGATGGGCAAAGTGCAGCTCTGCTTCACCGTCTGGGAGCAAAGTGCAGCCTTGTCAGCACTTGGAATGGGCTCAGGTGCCCAGCATTGCAGCCAGCATGCTGCAGGGAAAGGGGCAGAGCGATGGGGCCAGGTGGGAGAGATCAATGGCACAGTCTGCAGTAATAGCAGCTGATGGCATGGGGCTGTGCGACCACAAGATGCCGGGATGTCTCCACTCACAGTGTTTATTCTTCAGGACGTCCCCGTCACACACCTAGCTGCTGCGATCATTAATTACTATTTATAATTTGCTTTGGGTACCCGCTGCAATAAAGGTGGGAGCCTCCTGGCAGCTCCCAGGCTGGGTGGCGGGGCCACAGCTGCAGCACGACTGGGGCTCGGCCGCCCAATGAGTGGGAGGCCCCATCACTGCCCCATTAGCCTCTCAATTACTGCTCTCCCATTCTGACTGCTCCAGAGCCCCGCAGCCTCTGCCCAAGCCAGGCAGGCAGAGGGGATTCCTTGTGCTGTGCTGGTGGCACGCGCTATGAGCAAGGGCACCGGCAATGACATTACAGCCCATCAAGTCCATACCGCAGTGGGCGTTCCAGTGGTTGTGTGGATTGTCTGATGGCGCAGGCACGCTTTGCTGCTCACAGTGGTGTCCCCATTGCTGGGTTCCCTCCGTGCTGCCCATAGCGCAGGGCGAGCCGTGGAGCCACTCCATGCTTTGCGCTGTGGGCAGGGGTGGGTCAGAGCAGTCGGCTGGCTGGCAAAGGGCTGCACTGCAGCATGAACTTTCCCCTGGTGAACAGCCAGAAGGAAGTGTGGGCTGTGCGGGTTGCACCGTCCCGCATGTCCCAGGCACTCCTCTGCTGTGACTTCCCAAGCCCAGGCTGTCAGGGCCTTGCTTAGGGTGGCGTGTGGTTGTGGGCACAAGTTCCTGTGCGGTGTTTGGGGCCGGGGCACGGGGAGCAGCTTGCTGGGGGGCAGGCAGATGGATTCCCCTGGGTACCCAGGGCCAGATCCCAACCGGGTGCATGTGATGGCCACGCGGGGCCACGGCCACGACCCGGGCAAAGGGCTCGTGCCTCCCCTGCGTGCAGCCCTGTGGTACCGCTCGCTTCCTCTTTTTTTTTCACACCAGCTGTGGAGACATCGTGCGCACCCCGTGTCCAGAGCAAACAACAAACCCACGTCATGTGTTTTCGGTTTCTCTGTTTCCTTGCCTCAGCGGCACGTGCTGGGGATGCGCGGCAGCACCTGGGCACTTTCCGTTTGCTACAAACGGAGCGCCCCGGGTCGCCGGCAGAGATGGCAACGACGCTCTGTTTGCACGGGCGCCCAAAAACATTTGGGGCTGTCAGAGCAGCGGGTACCCCCCTGCTTTCCAGAAACTTCCTTCTGGGAGCGCTTTGGCCAGAAGGGGCACCGGTTGGATTGTGGCGCGTCGCCCCCGGGCCTGCCAGGGACGCGGCAGCGGCGCTGGGGTCACTGCATCGCCTGTTTGCCGCACGGCCCTCCCGCAGCGGCGCCGAGGACGGCTCCCCGAGCCGCGGCCTGAGCGAGGGGCGGGGGTCTGGGCCGGTCCCAGGGAGGGAGCGGGCCCGGCAGGCTCAGAGCCGGCGAGAGCGGCGCCGGCCCCACGGCCCCTCGCCCGGGAACGGCGGGGCCGTGCGCTGCGGCAGTCCTTGGCTGTCCCCTCGGCGCTGACGGGCAGCGCAGAAATAGCAGCTGGCCCAGTTCTCCCGCCCCCGTGGCCCAGATCTCTAAGAACGGAGGTTGCTCGCGCGGCAACGGCGGCGGCGGCAGCGGCATCAGGCGCTGCATTTAGCCCGTGAGCTCAAAGAGCGGGAGAGGCTGCCAGCAGGATCCCAGCCTGCCCGGGTGACGCTCCTGCTTGGAGACTGCGCTGCGGGCTCTGTTTGTTGCCGTAAACACGCTGCCGCTGCAGCTTCCCTGTTACTATCTATAGCCGCGATCTCTTGGCTCCCGTGCGAGGCGAGGCTGCGGTCTGGCCGCCGGCTCTGCCTGCCCCGAGCCAGGGCTGCCGACATCCCCGCCGTGGGTGGGTGTCTCCGGGCTTCGCCGCGACGGGGATCAAAACAAAACCCAAACTGGAGGAAAGGACGGGCCTCGCCCTCGCCCCTCCCCCGCCGCCCCCCGCCCGTGCCCCCGTCCCGACGCCCGGGGGCTCTCCGGAGGGCCACGCGGCCCCGGGGCCGCCCCGCACTGCTTCCCGGCCCTCCGTGCGCGTGACCCCGCCGGGCGGACGCGTCCCCGCCGCGAGCCGCGACGGCCCCGCACACGCGGCACCCGCCCGCCGCAGGGCACGGGGACGAAGGGCGCCGCGCCCCGCCGCGCCCCACGCGTGGCCGCGCCCGGCCCCGTTAGTACGGAACCCCCGCCGGGCCGCTCGGGGCGGGGGGTGCCGGCGGCCGGGGGGCGCTACGCGGGGGGGGGGGGGGGGCTGGGGCGGCCCCGTCCCACCGCGTCCCGTCCCGCGCCGCACTTGGCCGCAGCCTGGAGCGCTTCCCGTCAGTCACGCCCCCTCGCACAGGATGTATCCCATATAAGGATATCTGCGTCAGTGGGTTCCCGAGCCCGGCCGTACCACTCCGCGAGGGGGGGGGGAAACCCGGAACCGCTCCCCCCGCCCCGCCGCGCTCCTCCCGCCCCGCGGCCCCGTTGTTCCCGGCGCCCGGCGGCTCGGCAGGGCGGGCGGCGGGGCCGGGCGGGGCGGGACGAGACGGACGCGGGCAGAGAGGCCCCCTCCGCGGGCGGGCGTGGTGCGTCCCACGTGACGTAGGCGATTCACGCGGCGGCAGGGTATAAAGGGGGCGGCGCCGAGCGATACTCCAGCGGCAGAGGCAGCTCCGACAGCGGAGAGAGAGACGCGCGGCGCGGACCGGACACAGGGACGCAGCCGGCCCCTCTTCGCCTTCTCCCGCAGGGCGCTCCGCTAGCACCGCACGGCCCCGCAAACAGCCGACATGATGTACCAGGGCTTCGCTGGGGAGTACGAGGCGCCCTCCTCCCGCTGCAGCAGCGCTTCCCCGGCCGGGGACAGCCTCACCTACTACCCGTCCCCGGCGGACTCCTTCTCCAGCATGGGTTCCCCCGTCAACTCGCAGGTGAGGGCCGTTGCGCGGCCGCCGCGGGGCTCGGTGTTGGGGGTACCGGGGAGGAGATGGGCGCGGGGGGGCGGCGGGGCGCGTATCGGGCCGGGTCGGGGCGGTGCGGGACCCGAGGGGCGCGGTCGGCTTCAGCCGGGCCGGGGGCAGCGTGGGGAGCGGCCGCGGCGCCGCCGCGGGGCGGGCGGGGGGAGCCGGGGTCCGGGCTGCGCGTTGCGGCGCGTGTGTAAAGCGGCTTCATTGATAAAACGCGAGTTCATTGAGGAGACTCCGGAGCGGCGCCTGCGTCAGCGCGGACGTCAGAGATATTTATATCGGGCCGCTCTCGTGCGGAGCGGCGCTGGCGGCGCGGCCCCGGGGGCGGCGGGGAGCGGCCCGGAGGGGAGTGCTGACCGCAGCCCCCCCCTCACCACCTCCCCCCCCACGCTGTGTCCCGCAGGATTTCTGCACCGACCTGGCCGTGTCCAGCGCCAACTTCGTGCCCACCGTGACGGCCATCTCCACCAGTCCCGACCTGCAGTGGCTGGTGCAGCCCACCCTCATCTCCTCGGTCGCCCCCTCCCAGAACCGCGGGCACCCCTACGGCGTTCCGGCGCCCGCCCCTCCCGCCGCCTATTCCCGCCCCGCCGTGTTGAAGGCGCCGGGCGGCCGCGGGCAGAGCATCGGACGAAGGGGCAAAGTCGAGCAGGTGAGCGGGGCTGGGGGGAGGAAGGGGGGAGGGGGGGGGGGGGGGGGGGTGGAGGGGTGGGAGCGGGGCCGGGGCGCGGGGCGGGGCGGGGGTCTGACGGACGCGCTGACCGCCCTCTGTGTCCGCAGCTGTCCCCGGAGGAGGAGGAAAAGAGGAGGATCCGCCGGGAGAGGAACAAGATGGCAGCGGCCAAGTGCCGCAACCGGCGGCGGGAGCTCACCGACACTCTGCAGGCGGTGAGTGCTGCCCCGGGATCCCGGGGGCTGCGGGGCGGGGACCCCCGTGGGTGGGGGCGGTCGGGTGAGGTTGGCCGCGGCTGACGGCCCGCTCTGCTCTTCCGCAGGAGACGGACCAGCTGGAGGAGGAGAAGTCCGCTCTGCAGGCGGAGATAGCCAACCTGCTGAAGGAGAAGGAGAAGCTGGAGTTCATCCTGGCGGCGCACCGGCCCGCCTGCAAGATGCCCGAGGAGCTGCGCTTCTCCGAGGAGCTGGCGGCCGCCACCGCACTGGACCTGGGCGCACCCAGCCCCGCCGCGGCCGAGGAGGCCTTCGCCCTGCCGCTAATGACCGAGGCGCCGCCGGCCGTGCCGCCCAAGGAGCCGAGCGGCAGCGGGCTGGAGCTGAAGGCCGAGCCCTTCGACGAGCTGCTTTTCTCCGCGGGGCCGCGGGAGGCCTCCCGCTCGGTGCCTGACATGGACCTGCCCGGAGCCTCCTCCTTCTACGCGTCGGACTGGGAGCCGCTGGGCGCCGGGAGCGGCGGGGAGCTGGAGCCCCTCTGCACCCCCGTGGTGACCTGCACCCCGTGCCCTAGCACCTACACCTCCACCTTCGTCTTCACCTACCCCGAGGCGGACGCCTTCCCCAGCTGCGCCGCTGCGCACCGGAAGGGCAGCAGCAGCAACGAGCCCTCGTCCGACTCCCTCAGCTCCCCCACCCTGCTGGCCTTGTGAGGGGCTCGCCCCGCGCTGACTGACCTGCCGGGCCCCCTCCCCTGCCCACGCGCCCCCACGGACTCGCCACGCCCCCCGGGGCTCCCGGACCTGGGGAGGGCGCTGCTGCCTCCACCCCCCCCGTCCAGCCGGGGCCCGGGGCCTGGTGGAGTGCCTGGGCCCATACCTCCTCCAGAGATGTAGCAAACCGCATGGAGTTTGTCTTGTCCCCAACGGCCCATCTGTGAGAGCTGGTAGTCTGTAGCATGTCCCACATGGCTGGGTTGGTGACTCCCCCCCTCCTTAGTATCACTAGCATTAACTAATTAATCCCTCGGTTTTAAATGATTGGAATTAACCTGGTGCTGGGTATCTCCAACTTGTATCTAGTGCAGCTGATTAACAATAACTACTGTGTTCCTGGCAATATCGTGTTCTGATGACTTAGCAACGACCCATCTTACGTGGGGGGGAAAGAGACTCTATTTTATTTTCTAGTAGGTAGATGAATAGCTATATCCATGTACTGTAGTTCTACATCGATGTTCATTGTAACTTTACTGATCATGCATTGTTGAGGTGGTCTGAATGTTCTGACATAAGTTTTCCATGAAAACGTTTTTATTGTGTTTTTAATTTATTTATTAAGATGGATTCTCAGATATTTATATTTTTATTTTATTTTTTTCTACCTTGAGGTCTTTTTTGACATGTGGAAAGTGAATTTGGATGAAACTTTAAGCATTGTTTGCTTATTATTGTTCAGAGACATTGTCAATAAAAGCATTTAAGTTGAGTGCTGGAGCTGTCCTTGCTTTACCTTTTGCATTACTCCCTCTGACCCCAAAGGGGCTCCCTGAACTCTGCTTGGGGTTGGCCTTTACCGGCATCAGACTGCTGTGAGCTGCCCTAAGCGTAGGGTGCGTTGGGGTGGGAAAACCATTAAGTGCAGATCTGTCATTGCTCTGATGTGTTGTTAGTCAGGCCTGGCTGTGCCTACGCCCTTCCCGCCCACTGGTGGGGCCACCCCTTCTATGGCCTTCCCTCTGTCTGGGACTGCCTGCCATGGGCTGGTGCACCTCTGTCTGTCACCTGCTGTGGCCCTTCTGCAATAAACCAGAGGCATGCAAGGGAATGGAGAGTAAGGGACGTCTCAATCCTGAACTGCCAAGGCTGTCTCTGGGCTGTGGTCCACCCTGTCACTTACATGTGGCTGACAGCCTGATTTCCTCCTGCGTAGGGAGGGCTGGGGCTGTAGCCTTGCTCTGGGTGTGCTGGGCTTGCTCCTCTAGGCACAGCTACTGAACATCTAGCCATGAAGGCACGGAGAGATGCTCGCACACACTTCTCTTTGAGCAAAATAATGTATGGCAAAGTACACTTCCCCGGTGCTTTGTATCAGTTCTCTTGGTCCTTGGATGAACGCAAGCTACGGCAAGCAGCTAACAAGCTCTAGGAACTCTCCCCATCAGGATCTTGTCTGTGCAGCCTGGCCTCTGGTTCATCTAAAGGGGCTGCTGCTCTCTTTTCCTCCTGCTGCCCGCACAGCAACTCATGCTCCTTTGGTGGGCATCTTTGTGTGCAGGGGGCTCTTCTGCTCTCCTCTCATCTCTTGATTGAGAACGTCATTTCCAAGATGATGGCAAAGATGCCACCTGTGCTGGCACATGCAGCTGGCTGAGGGTTGCTTTTTCCTTTGAGGAAAACTTGAGTTACATTGAGGGTGACAGAGTACTGGAACGGGCTGCCCAGAGAGGTGCCTGACGTCTCTCTGGAGATATTCAAGACCCGCCTGGATGCCTCCCTATGTGACCTGCTGTAGGGAACCTGCTTTAGCAGGGGAGTTGAACTCAGTGATCCTCAGGAGGCCCCTTCCAACTCCTACAGTTCTGAGATTCTGTGACAGCACGCTCAGGAAATCTCTGCAGGACTCAGGAGGTCACCAGCATTCAGGACCGGGTTTGTGCAACTGGAGGCTTCCTGGTCATGGCTGCAAGCTCTGCTTTCTTCACCCCTTCCAAACCAGAACACGCACAGGATGTACCTCATCTCAGCAGTGCGTATTGCACTGCTTGGGGCTTGCTCAACACCGCCCGCACTGTGCGAAGGCAAGCATCACTTGTGCTGCTTCCGTCTTTCAACACATGGCTGGAGGCAGCACTGACAGCTGACAAGGAATAACCCTGGTTGCCACTGAGATGCCACCTGCTCAGCAGCAGCCACTTTCGCAGCATCACTCTAATTTACAAGGACGATACCCAAGCGCAGCAAACACACAGTGGCACTGACCCCAGAAGTCATGTAGGTGTAGCTACAAGAGACGAGTGACTCGGTGAAGTCAGGAAATCTGGAAACACAACGTGTCTGCTGCTGAAAAGACCATCAGGCTCCTAGCTGGGGAATTCAGTGAGCTGCATGTTCAACACAGGAAAAAGAAGTCTCAAAATACCAAGCAACCCGCTGGAGGCAAGTGGGGTGATCCTGACCTCACCGCCTCACCCCATTACTGGGCAGAACTCTGGGCTGAGTTCCGATCCGTGGTCCTGCAGCCTCTGTGAGGTTTGCTCCTTCCAGCAGCGATGACAGTGACAGAGAGTGCATCAGTGTCTGCATCACATGAGATGCACTCCTCTAATCCCAGGCTCTCGCCAATTCTTTGCCTTATCATAGAGTCACAGAAAGGCTTGGGTTGGAAGGGACCTCAAAGCACACCCAGTGCCAGCCCCTGCCATGGGTAGGGCTGTCCCCCACCAGCTCAGGCTGCCCAGGGCCCTATCCAGCCTGGCCTTCAGTGCCTCCAGGGATGGGGCACCCACAGCTTCTGGGCAGCTGTACCAGGGCCTCGGCACACTCTCGGTGTAAAGTTTCTCCAACATTTACATCTCTCTTTTATTTTAAAACCATTCCACCTATTACTATCTGCCTGTGTAAAAAGTCAGTCTCTCTTCCATTTTTAAGCTCCCTTTAAGTACTGGAAGGCCACAACGTGGTCTTCCTGGAACCTTCTATAGTGCAGGCTGAACAGGCCCATCTCCCTCGGCTTGTCTTCACAAGACAGGTGCTCCTGCTGTATGAGCATCTCTGCGGCTTCCTCCGCACCCTGTACAGGGGGGCCCCAGGCTCAGACGCAATACTCCAGATGGGGCCTTACAGGGGCAGAGCAGAGGGGGACAGTGACTCGCCTTGCCCTGCTGACCCCTTTCTGATGCAGCCCAGGGGCAGTGCGGAAGTCAGGCTGGGTACAACACACAGCTGGTCACTGGGCTCGTGTATCCCTTTCCCAGCATTTGAGGGACTGTGGAGCAAAACCTGACGTGAGCTGGCACGGACCTCGCCACTGACTGCAGCAGAGCCATGAGAGGGAGCCGTGCAGCAGCCTCCGCTTGGGATAGGTTAAATGCAAATGCACGTGCCTCAATTACGGGCTGTATCTGATGGATCACACAGATACCGGCACGCAGCCGGGTGAAACAAAGCAACGGGCACGACGTTAAGACAAGCGAGCAACGTTTGCGTTACTTCTGACTCCCTCCGTGCTCCCGATCCCGCTGAGGGCAGCAGCGTCATCGGCCCTTAGAAGCGAAGCTGCAGCACAAGGCAAAGTGGAACCGCAGTTACGAACGGCGAGAGGCAGAGCCGCACCACGGCACGAGCGGCCCGCAACGCCTCTGCACGGGAACGCGGCACAGGGGAGGGCGGGCCGGGGATCCCCTCAGCCCCGCCGCGCCTCCCCCCGTGCGAGGCCGGGCCGTTCCCGCCGGGCCCGGCACCCTACCCGGCGGCACCGCGAGGTCCCCGGCTGCGGCTCGCTCCGGAGCCACAGCCCGGACGCATCGCGGAGCCCCGACCCGGCCCGACAGCGCGCCGCGGGGAGCGCCGCCGCCCGACCCGGAGCCGCCCCGCGCCTGCGCGGGGCCGCCGTGTTTACTGTTTGGTTGCCAGGGCGCCGCGCGGCGGGCGCGTCAGGGACGTGACGTCCCGCTCCCCGCGGAGACGCTACGAGCCAGCGCCGTGACGCAAGTGCTTCCGGCCGTGCCCATATATGGCAAAGCGGCGGCGCCGTCTTCCCCTCGCGGGCGCTGGACGTTGGGCTGCGCGTGCGGCCCCACGGCGGGAAGGTTCCAGAAGGGCGCGAGGCGGAGCCGTCGGCACAGCTGCTGGGGAGCGGTGCGGCGTCCGTGGGGTGCTGCCGGGCGCCCTCAGCGCTGTGGCGTCCGTGTGGTGCTGCCGGGCGCCCTCAGCGCTGTGGCGTCCGTGTGGTGCTGCCGGGCGCCCTCAGCGCTGTGGCGTCCGTGTGGTGCTGCCAGTGAGCGGGCAGCTCCGTCCTTAGGCGTGCGTTCTGCTGACCTTCTGGGGCTGTGGAGCAGCTCCTGTGTGAGGAACAGCTAAATGAATGAGGCTCCTTAGCCTTAAGGAGGCACAGTGAGGGAGATATCTAGCAAGAATTATGGGCATCACGTGGAACACGGGAAAAATGAGAGTTAAGCATACGGGGGCTGTTTGTTGTGTGCTGTGGGTACATGCGTGGTGCTGTAGATAGCACTTTGCTTATGCTTGAGCAGACTTGAGAAAATGACCAGAAGAAAAAGCCACTGAGAATAAAAACACGTCTGCCTGATGAAGTTCTGCTCTTTGTGAATTTCTGGGGCTCTGGGGAGCACTCCGGGGTTGCAGCCTCACGCCCTCCCCTTGTCCTTACGGCCTTCTTCGTGCGCCTGCTGCCGGCCGGTGGCTGAAGCCTGTGGGTGGCGGCACAGGAGGAGAGGCAGAGAAAGGGAAACTTGGTCTGTGTGACCCTGACTGAGCTCTGCTGTTTGGTAAGCAGTTGGCTGAGCTGAACTTTCGCTCTGACTCTGCGCTTCCTTATTGAGGTGGTGTTTGAAGCTTGTGTAACTTATTACAGCTGTGATCTCGCATGTCCACAGTTCTTATCCGTTCAGATCTTTTGCTGATAAAGTTGTTCTTACGGCTTCTGGAGAGCTCTCCAGCCGTGCTGGGTAAGCTGGTGACCCGGTGAGATGCTGAAGTGAAACCAACAAACACGTATTCTTCTGATATGGAAACAGCGGATATCCACAAGGGACCTCCATGTTATATCAACAGGATACCACAGGGAAACAAAAGGCGGTCATAACTAACACGTGGGCAACGCAGCACCTTTATTACTTCCAATTATGGAGCTCTTGTTCCTTTTTTCCCCCTGCCTCTTTGGATTGCGGAACAGATTTTCAGTCCCTATTCACTGTTTGGGTTCTGTTTTTATACAAATGTTTTGTGACTTTTTCCTGTTGGCAAAAAGCAACCAGGCACAACTTTACAGCAGCCTGAACTGTGACTGCGTCGCAGCTTCTGTGTAGTGAGAATACAGCTCCCTTTAAAGAGCCCAGCTGGAATTTTCTCATGCTAAGGGGGGTAAGGGAAGTGAAACAACCTCATGATGCAGTATTTATCTGTTTCTGTTTGCAAAACTGAGTGTTTGTTTTGAATGAGTAGCGGCATTGCAAGGGCCACAGAGTAGCAGTGTCAGACCTGAGGCATATCCTCTAAATTCTGCGGGACTCAGATAGTTGCAGGTGGTTAGGGCTTTGAGTAACACAGCACTTTGGCACAGCTCTGAAGTGTAGTGGGTGTTTCCGCCTAAGAATGATGTTGATCCTGCTGTGGGGTGTTTGAACTGTAGTTCTAGGAGGAATGGCAGTTGCTGGTAACTCACAGTTGAGAGAAGGACACGCGCTGTTACAGCATGTAAGTGTGTGGTATGGCCGTTCAGCTAAACAGTAACGTGACCCGATGGCGGTGTGTCACTGACCTGGAGGACACGAAGGAAGATAAACTAATTTGCTGCCCTTACATAAGAGCTGAGCACAAAAGCCAAGAGTGAGGTTTCAGCACAGATAAGGATTTCACTCAAACTTTCAAAGAATTCAGACCTTCACAGCTTTATTCGTAGGAGTTGCAGGTCCTCCCCGCTGCAATTTGCCAGCAAGTTCCCGGTAATCAGGTGCCAAAGCCTGGGTTCCTTAGCTGTGCCTGGGGGTAGGTAGAAAGCATGAGCATGGGATTGCTTGCTGACTGTTATGCAGTCAGCGTAATAATCCTGGTATCCATCCTAATAATCCTGGTACCTGAAACGGTTTTGGCCTGTGTCAACTAGCAATCTCCAAGGTGGTGTGTGGGCATGGTTCAGGGCGTAGCGTGCCTCCATAGAGGAGCATGGGCAAGGCTGGGTGAGGCTGGGCTACCCCCACACTCCATGGTCATACTGAGCCAGTTTCATACTGCATTTCCTACTCCGTGACAAGTCCTTTACTTACCTTATTGCAATGGCTGTGTAAAGTGCTCAGTGCTCCAAAATGAATCCCGGTGTCTGGGGTTTGCTAAACTACTCCACGCTGGTGGGAATTTAAGGGAAACAAACTGATTTATTTCACCAAAAGGCAGGTAGGTAGCTGTATTTGGAGACAAATATGATGAACTAAGCAAACAAGAAAATATGCTACTGTATCTGAATATCTTCAAGATCTTTGTTTCAGTCTGAAGGCTGAGCTGAGGGGCATGGCAAGCTGCTGGGGTGGGTTCTACAGCTATTAGAACTGCACAGTGGCACTCAAACAGGCTCCCTTCCCCAGAAGGTATGTTCCTTTAGGAACAGTTATTTGAGAGGAGTTTTATGTATGTTTTATACATCTCTACATGCCTTGGGCCTTCTTGAGGGCAAATGCCTCACTGAGTTCTGGCTCCTAATCCCAGTATGTTTGGTCAAGACCTGAATTTGTAATGGCCTTGCTAATGAAACACGATTTGTCTTAGCTCTACTCCTCGTTGTGCAAAGGCATGACAGGAGCGCAGTGTTCTTGCTCCTTATATGTGGACAGGATTAATGTGGCTTCTTGATAAGCCTGTCACTGTAATGGATAAACAGTCTTTGCCAAGAGGGCTTCAGCGCTTCAGAGTAGAAGCATTTTATTTTTCCTCTTAATTTTCATCATCTCTAATATGAGAAACGCTTCATAAATACTTTCATGGCAAAAGTAAATACGGCTTATTTGCTGATTAGTTCTAGAGAACAGCTATGAATAAAGCAGTTCTGAAACTCAGCGCCCCTGTGTTTGTGATCAAAGTGCAAACCAATTCCGCTTGTTAGATATGTGGAATTGAGTATAAGGCCGTGTGATCAAAACCCAACAACATCTCCTACCAAACCACTTTAACTGGAGGACCAAAGTCTGCATTATTTTTCCTCCGTATGCCGTGTTTTCACTTGCTGTCGTATCAGACACAGCTAAAGGACTGAACTGTTGCACATGTGTGAGAATGATGACTATAATTAATTTAAGGCACGTGTAATTGCATGAGGTAATGACCTCACAGCTTCAGTCTCGTCACATGAACAGCTTAATTATTGGCTGTAGAATGACAGACGGTGTCCTGCAGACGATCAGACACGGACTGTGCTGAAGACCAGCCTGACTCTTAACCAAAGGTTTGTATTTCCTTTTAAGATGCATCATGCACCGAAGTAATCACCTGTATTTATCAGGACAAAGTATTATATAACGATTTCCTCCTGGGCATCACTTAGCCTCCTTATGGCTCCTAATGATGGAAGTGTTCTGTTCTGTCTTACCCTGAGATTTTCAGTGCAGCATTCGAGCACTTTCCCATTAACCTCAAATGAGACTAATACGCAAATGCGTGGTTTGTTCCCATCTCCCCACATTGGGCTGCAGTGTGCTTGCAGTACAGGTGGGAAGAATCGTGCCTTGCAGCATGGGAGAGCAGGTACCGAAGGGTCCTTTGGTCTCCAAGGAGCTCATTCTCCAAATTCAGACAGGTCCCTGGAAAATGGGGTCTCTCGCACAGGCAGGCATTACCTTTTTGCCAAGTCCATTTGTGCCACGGGGTCGCATTTGCTGAGTACGGTCTGTCTTGGCGTTTCAGACGACTCCCTTCTTTTTGATGTGCTGGTGCCAGGCCTTAAGGGTAAGAACCAAGTTTAATTCTGCTGTTCTCAGGACCGTATGAAGGAGGTGAAGAGTGTGATCCCACGTTAACAGCCAGGTAAGTTGAAGCACCGAACAGCAGTTTTGGGAAAGTTAAAATCAGTCTGCATGGATGTTCCTGCTGTCACCTCTGCTCTGTGTGATTCTCTTCCCTTCCTGGCTTCTTCATAGTTGCTTGCCTGACCCTCGGTGAAGTAGTTCAGGAATTCACACTGGCCCCAGCAATGTTTTCATATGGGAGGGTTAAATTCCAGCTGAATTTGGTCCCTAACCAAAGTTACTGCAGAATCAGTCCAGTGCTAACTCCAGAGCAATGCAAGAGGCAAATCCTGCAGCTTTGGGCTGGATTGGGCTACACAGCCTCCAGAAACCCCAATCAACTGATGTGATGCATTGTGTCTGGGATCAGTAGGATCAGCTGGGTCAGGAGGAGCACAGGAGTGGTGTGGTGGTGGTGTGAAAACAGCCCAGTGGTAACAAGGAACTAACCTGGAGATGTTAAACTTAGCTGTGTGTGAGTACCTCTAAAATCAGGATTATGTACTCTGATAGAGCTACCCGTAGCAGTTTAAAATATGATCTCTGCTCTCTGAAGTGAGTTGATGACTTCCTTAGGTGACAGAACTCTGTGCTGTGCCATCCACAATCCTGTTGGCTAACCAAGTGACTATGGGGAGGGGCACAGATCCCAAATGCCGAGTGACAAAAGCTGGGGTTCCCATTCCCTTTTACTACCCCAGGAACATGTGTTTACCCTGGCTGGGAGAACAGGCTGGAGAGTCTGGCATGGCAGTGCCTGGAACCAGCCCATCAGCACACAGGTCAGACACCTGTGGCAGTGCTTTTAGGCTCAGCTGCCTCTAAATCTGGGTCTTTGGGGTCCTGAGAAACATCATCTGTTCACCAGAGCTTCTTAGTCCTAAATCTGAATTTCCACGCTTGTTGTCTGCCTGTAAGAAACCGTATCTCAAACAAACGTGCTGTAGTTTCTACTGGAGCTGACTGCAGTGTGAAAGTGTCCTAGTGGCCTTCGTGTTCTGTCTCATGGTGGATGTGCATCGTGATCCTAAGCTATGGCACGGCCAGCCAGTGAAATACCAAAAGGCCGTTTATGTCTCCTGGGTTTCATCGGCCCCTTCCAGGTGCTGTATCTGCAGGGTTCTCGGAGGTGCTTGGGATTTCATCATTAGACCTGTAACGTTTCGTGCCTTCCTGAAAGCCGGAGTGCCGGCAGTCATGCGGTTATGTAAGAATTCAAATGTCATTTTTTTGTTAAGCGTATGATCAGATCTCGAGATTGAGCAGGGAAATTGAGCAACGTGAACCCGGCAGCCACAGGTACTGGAAGTAAGGAGCAGCGTTCAGCCTTTGCAGCAGAGGGGCAGCATCGGAGTCGCCGTGGCTCCGGCTGGCGAGCAGGCGGGCGGGCACCAGCGCTCACAGCTGCGGGTACGGAAGGCCCTTTCTCTCCGCGCCGCAGCCCCGCCGTGAGCCGCGCTCCGCCCGCCGGCGGCATCGCGCAGTGCCCTCTGTTGGCCGCCCGGGTCCCGGCCGCTGCTCGGGGCTGCGCACTGTGCCTCGCGTCCCGTCGGCCCCGCAGGAATGCAGCCGGTCCGGTGCGTAACTTCGGTGCTCGCCTTTCGCTGCTCCCTGCTGCCGCCGAGGAAGCTGAGCGCTGACGGAGGAAGGCGGAGGTAACTCGCCGTGTGTGAGTGCTACTGAATCACAGCGCTGCGAGCCCGCACGTCGATCCCCAGCCCTCTGCCCGAGGCGGGCGGAGCAGGAGCGGGTTGCACAGGGAGCTGGGTTGGATTTAGAGTATCTCTAGCAATGGAGTTTCCACGGCCTGGCTGGGCAGCTTAGTCCAGTGTCCAACCGTCCTTATGGTGCTTATGATAAAAAATACAATAGGGTGCCGGGGACGTGCTGTGAAGAGCCTGTATTTCTCCACTGCATCCCCAAACTTTTCCAAATTCCCATAGGTGCTTCCTTGGGGCAGGGCCAGGTAGAGACAGGT
The DNA here is from genome assembly GCF_016699485.2 of Gallus gallus. Lineage (NCBI taxonomy): Eukaryota > Metazoa > Chordata > Aves > Galliformes > Phasianidae > Gallus > Gallus gallus. The sequence continues at coordinate 37,741,312 of NC_052536.1, forward strand.
AGGCTTTTTGTAGCAAGGACAGGTGGTTGATACGTGGCCAGACTTGCCCTTGGAGTTCTTTGCGTGGCTGTGCATCAGCTGTGCAGTCTGAAAATTGACATAATTTCTGATGAGAGCTCTTGTTTTTAATCCTCTCAAATATGTGTAAGTGCTGATCTTGGGCGTAGTTTATCTCATGAAGCTTCGGATAAGATGATTCTGTAAATGTCACGCAGATTTGGGGGCCCAGCAGCCTCCTATCAGATTTTGCCCTAGGAAATGGTAAGAAGTCTGTGAGAAAGACTGTGGGGCTGGGATCTGGCACCTGGGAGAGGTGCTGGAGGGGCTTGGGCTCCTGCTGCCTGTGCTAAGCAGGGGAAGAGGTTTGCTTTTGCTTGTTTTGCTAACTCTGTTTTTTGCCTCTCTGAACCATATCTGCAGGAAGGACTTAAAGAGATGTGGGGCCAGTGACGGAGCCTGTAGCTGAATGGCTGGAAGCATTAGTATGCTGGCGGGGAGATGTTCAGGTGGCACTCAGGTTGTGAAGGGCTGTTTGATAGGGAAGAGGCTGTTGTGCTCTGCATATAAGGTAGGGGTGGCTTCTAAAGTAAAAAGAGCAGGAAAACAGCCCCACAGGAAGGAACCTCAACACTTTCTGCACTGCCATTAACTTATTTGTGTCATTTCTGCAAAATGGGTAGCGAGAGAAAATGTATGTCCACGTATGGCTCATGATATTGATATCTAATCTTTTGAACCTGGAATGAAAATCCCTGTGTGGCAAGAGGGGGTGTGAGGAGTAAGACGTGGGTAAGAGTTTGGGTCAGTGGACAGCAGAGCTTCCTGCTGCATGAGCAGCAGCACTGCAGCCTGTTCAGAAAAAGTAACTTGCCTTTGCTTCTTTCACACAAGAGGGAAGGCACATTGCAGCACTTCTGAGCCCAGCATTGGCCTGTTGCTGCTGCTGGTGGCTGGGACTTTTATGTGGTTGAAGAGCTGGTAGGGGACAGACATTGAGAGCAACTTGGAAATAGCTGTGGAGAGCAGAGGAGGTGAGGCTGTGCCAAGCTTTGGATGGTAACCTCCTGAAATTGCAAAGGTCCACCCAAAGCCAGCTGGCCCTGGTGTGATACACATTGGTGCTTTGTCAGATCTGTAATTGCTACAATGTGCTGTGGTTATTTTGGTCTCTTTGCTCTTACCAAAGGCATATCTACAGGTGTTGATCTGGTCTCTTGACTTCCTTTGTACCTGGCAGTCTCTTACGTCCAGCTTCTCACTGTGCAGGTCGGAGGACCAAGATGGTATAGATTGAGATGCATTCACTTTGTTGTACTTGCTTGGATTAATGGATCGTCAGCGTTCTGAGTGGCCCCTGAAGGTCTCCCTTCAGAAACAGTGTAATTCATTTCATGGTTTTCTTTTCTCAAAGGGGAAAATGCTAAAATTCAGCATGTGGAAAGCCGAGCATTGGGAGCCCTGGTGCTTGCAGTGCAATGGGGATGACTGCTGTTGAGCTTGTGGTGATGGTTAATGCCCTGGGTTTGAAAGGAAAGAGCTTAGCAATTGTGCAACTGTAGAGTCCTGCCTTGTCCTACATGCCTTGCTCTGTCTGATCTGAAGACCTTCAGAACAGTACCACAGATATAATGAAATGTACGGGCAGTAACAATCACCATCTCTTGTTCTGTTCGTCCTGGGAGCAGTGGCCTTTCACTGTGTTGAGTTCCTTGTGAGTGAAGGATGTAAGTCCTGGGGAAGCTGTCCTTCTCTGAGGACTGTCAAACACCGCCCTTGCATTTGGTGGGAGCCCTGAACTTGGAGCTGCAGAGCTGTAGATGGATTCTGCAGAGTGATCTTAATAATGTGACTTTGCTTAGAAGGTCTAATAGGTCTGAAATACCTGGGGAGCCTCTCCTTTTGCTCAGCCTTCCCTGTAAGATCCCCCTGCTGATGCCTCTGGTACCCAAGCTAGCTCCTGTCAGAGACTGAGAGGCTGGACGCAGGCTGATGCTTCTCAGGGAACAGGTTTATCATTTGCTTCCCTCTGCATGGCACTCTTTCTGCTGGCAGGCAAGATGTTAAAGTAAAAGCTTCACAGCCATCGCTGATTCTACCTAGCGCTTTTTTTTCCCCTTTTCCTTGGAAGCCTTACATGCAAAGTCTTGCACTGCACCTTTCAACTCAGGCTCCGGATCAAGTCTTGCAAAGCTCGGGTGCAGCTGCAAGACTCCCGGAGGGATTTTTATCCTCACATCAGATAAAGTTGGGGCAAAAAAATAAAGGGTACATCACAGCCAGCAGCTTTCTTGGCGTCTCTGGGATTGCAGCTCCTCCTGCCCCTCCGGCCTTCAGAGATGTATTCGGCAGATCTGCCCGCATAGCAAAACAAATGCATCCCAAACCAAAACAAACAGATTTGGGTGTTGGTAGTGAATGGGCCAACATCGCGTGCTGGCGTCATCTCTGCCCACTGCCAACATGTTGTCATAGGAACAGCTGGATTATTTTACAATCCAGCTGTGGAGCCAATTCTCTAAAGAAATAGCCTGGAGGGAGGAGAGGGGCGGGCAAAAGGGAGCATTGCTGCATTTTCTGGTAAGTGAAGGGGGGAGGAGTATTAATGGAGAGAGGAAGGGAGGGATTACAAGTGAGTGCCATCTATCATAGCCCGAAACCACAACCAGTCATTTCCAGATAACTGACTCTGTGCTGTTAGCTGGATCTGGGAAGTAAGAGCTGCTCTGTGGGAGAAGGGTTGAGGATAAAAGGAAGTCTTCTGTGCGCTAAGACTGATGGAGAGCTTATCACAACATGATGTCCTGCGGTGGCCGTGGCTTGCAGCTGTGCTGTGTGCTGTGCGCCTGCACTGCGCCCCACCACCCCAGAAGGTTGAAGCCGGTTAAGCCATGGCTTCTCACTCACCCAGAAAAAGATTGACGGCCGTTTCTCTTGCGCCCTTGCAACATTTCGTGCTGTGTTTCTTCCCTGTGAGCTCCTTGGATCGTGCTTGGAGCCTGCAGAGCACCGAGGGCATTGTAGATACCTGAGCAGAGGCTCAGTCTTGGTGCTCGTGAGGGCCGCTGTAACAAAGAGAACGCTCTTGGGCTGATGGCAGGAGGTCTGTCCTTCAACTGAGCTCTGGACCTCGTGATTCAGCAAGTCCCGCTGCTTTTCCCAGAACCGCAGGGGTTGGAAGGGAGCTCTGCAGCTCATCGAGTCCGGCGGCGGCCGGTAGGTGGTGCGGCCGAGCTCCGCGCCTCTCCTTGCTGCCTGTGCCGGGCACCGGCGCGGCTCGCCGCCTCACCCGGGGGCACCCGCGGCGGCAGCCCCAACGCCGCGCCCCACAGCCCGGCCCGGCTCTGTGCGAGGGCTCTGGGGACGCGTTTCGCCAGAGCTGGAAGGGACGGTCCTTTTTCATCGCTTAGCTGTGAAGTGACGACGGCAAGGATCAGCGGAGCGACGGGGAGCTCGGAAATGCTGCCATCGAGACGTTACCGAAGTGCAGAAAGGACACCGAGCCATTTTCTATACTTCACCTGACGTTTTTCTTTTTGTCCGTCACGTACGGGTTGATGCTGCACGTGCAGACGTGGGGCCGGGGGCGGACCTGTAAGGGTTCCCCTTTGTTCTGTGCCTTGCTGGTTCTTCACGTTTTAGACTCGACGGTGAATATTCTGGGCACCCCAGTGCCTCCCTCCCTCCCTCCTGCTTCTCCGTTCTCCCGGCTCCTCCCAGCGGTCTCTGCTGACCGCGCTGCCGAAGCCCTTTGCAGGGGGACACATAGCAGAGCTCTGAGCGCTCACCCCCAGCCAAGCTGTCAGCGTGTGGGCTGCTTTACCGCGGCTCCAGTGAGCACTGGCGGCCTTAAGGGATTTACAGGGCTCGGACAGGCCTGCACAGCCATCTGTTTGACAAACTCTGCTCTTTTGGTAGTGCAGTTCTGCACCTGACCCCCATTCTGGAGGAGTTACCTACAGATGCAAATAGCGCTGGAGAAGAGGTTGGAGTTTGGCTCATAATACATACAAAGGGGTTTCTTTGCTTGGCGTCTAAACTGCCAATACAGTTATTTCCACGTTTGCAAAGAGATGCAGAGATTCCTCTTTTCTTGTTTTATTTTCAGTCTCTGCTGCTTTGGGGAGATGAGCGAGGAGGTGAGCTGCAGGCAGTGACTAATGAAGTGTCTCAGATGCCTTTCCATGATGAGGCAGTCACCACTATGGAAAATGCTGCTCTTCCTGGGGGGGGGGGAATTTATTTCTAGCTGTCCATTATAGGGAACCCACTCTTGTTCTTTATTTTAGCTTTCAGCAAAGAGGGAAGGGTAGAAAATGCAGGAGGAAAGGCCTTCTTTCCTTCTTTCCTTCTTTCCTTCTTTCCTTCTTTCCTTCTTTCCTTCTTTCCTTCTTTCCTTCTTTCCTTCTTTCCTTCTTTCCTTCTTTCCTTCTTTCCTTCTTTCCTTCTTTCCTTCTTTCCTTCTTTCCTTCTTTCCTTCTTTCCTTCTTTCCTTCTTTCCTTCTTTCCTTCTTTCCTTCTTTCCTTCTTTCCTTCTTTCCTTCTTTCCTTCTTTCCTTCTTTCCTTCTTTCCTTCTTTCCTTCTTTCCTTCTTTCCTTCTTTCCTTCTTTCCTTCTTTCCTTCTTTCCTTCTTTCCTTCTTTCCTTCTTTCCTTCTTTCCTTCTTTCCTTCTTTCCTTCTTTCCTTCTTCTGCTGCCTGGTTGGCTCCTGCTCTCAGAAAGGCATTGGCTACGAATCCCGACAATTAACAGACAATTGCGCGTTGTTTTAGGGAGTCGTGGCTATTTTGGCCATTGGACAAGTGGGATGAAAGCAGAAATCCGACTCGGGCTGTCACTATTTGTTACTGTCCCTTTTATTACCCTTGCTCCCTTTGATGTGGAAATGTTGGCCACCACTGCCCTCTGGAATGGTGCTCAGGTGTAATAATGCGGGACGTCTGTCTGCTCTGAGCCCGTGCTGCTCATCACCTGCTTGTCAGGACCAGGTTTTGTATGCGTTCACAAAGCCAGTGCTCAGCTGCACGTTCAGGCAAAACTGCCCGTGCCAAAAGGAGCTTCAGGCACTGCAGTGAATGCTGAGATTGTTTGTGCAGATTTTCCCAAATCTCCTGTGCTTGGGGATATCCTGTAAGGAGTCCAAATACTTTTACTAGAGAAGGATCGTTAGAAGCCAGTCCTTAAGAGATCCTGGATGTGTTTGTTACCTCGAGCTGGAGCCACAGATGGCCGTGGTGTTGCTGGGCCCTGCCGTTCAGTGCTCCTCCAGTCCAGTACACCACTGACGTTTGAGGAGTGGGTCTGTAACATGCCAGCATTGATTCCCTGTGAAAAAAGAGCTGCTCTGCTTGCAGGCTTCTTGGTCTCATAAGCTAGGTGTCACTTGTAATGATCGTATATCATTTTTTTGAAAGGAAACACGACCGTGTCAGCTTTGGTGCTCCAGTTTAGGCTTTATGTAATAGAAAACTCATTGGAATCACTTGATTTAACAACAACAATGGCGAAAGTCAAGTGAAGACTTTCTCCAGACGAGAGCAAATAGGCCTTGGCCCATTGTGCTTGCAGCCGTGGCGCTGCAGCCATGAAATCCTGCAAAAGAGATGGGCTTAAAAGCATGGACAGAAATGTGAAACTAATTAGCTCAGTGTCATTGTCCAAGCTGAATGAAGTGCTGAAAGAAAATAAACATTTGCAATGAAACACAGCGTGGATCTAAACAAATTCTTTCAGCTTTAGTAATAATCTGTAGCGCTTCCTTGGTAGATGAATGACTGGGGAATTTTTTGTGTTAGAGCTGCAATTGTACTCTGACACCATCACCAGCAAGCTGTGGGGACCTGCATTTCCAAGGGCTTTTGCCACAGCGCTGGGCCGGGCTCTTCTCTCGCTGCTATCAGTGTTTGTTTCTGCAGGCAATCATGGTAGCTGAATGTGTCAACAAAGCATGCAGCTGCACGCACGGTTTTTCCTGTTGCTTTGGACTCCTGCCTCTTAGAGATCATGAATTATTGTGTCTTTTAAATTTGCTTTGCAGCTAGTATCCCTGAGAGCGCCTTCGTTTCCAGAAGGAGCTACTCAATGGATTTCTCTGTCCTCTGCCCTGCGTGGAGCTTGGTGGCTGCAGGGAGGATCGTAGCTGCAGTTCCGTCTGCTGCGAAATTCCCAAGATTCCCATCACCACCCTCATTTAAACATCCCCCAGCCCTGCTATAAACAAGTGAGAGACGCTCACCCTGCTGGCTGGCTGGGAGCCAAGGGTACAGGGCGCTCCAGCTGGAGACACGAAGGGAGCACAGAAAATAGTGTCAAGTCATGAATCATCTCGGTGAGGACTGACGGCCACCATCGACAGAACCAGACAGACCTGGGGCTCACTGCTGAGTTAAGTGGTTTATTTCTCATCAAAGTGACAATGCACAGGCAAGCTGGAAAGGCAGCACGGCACTGCTGGCAAGCAGCTGCCTTTGCTCCATGCCTCTTCACCACGTTCTTTTGCTGCAAGATACCTGTAGGACTGTGGATGTAGCGTATGGGCCTCTTAGCTGCTCCTGGCTGGTTTCCTAAGGTGACAAAGCCTACGTCATCATGCTGTTTACCATGGGGCCCCTCTGGCTACTCCTGAAGGCGCTGGAGGGTTTTAATCAAATTTGAGAGAAGATTAGAAATCTCCAGGATTGCTGTGTTCCTACAAGTTTCGTGGTGCTCTGCAGGCCGAAGGAGAACGAGGCCCAAATCAGCACCTTGTCACAGCAGAGGCACTGCTGGTATGGAGCCGGCAGGGAAAGCCTGGACTAATGCAATGCCAGAGGGCAAAGATACAAATGTGGAATACGGCTCATCAGCTGGTTTTTTCTGTTCCGAGATCCTTACCCATACCAGGTTGTGTCTCTTAATTCTTCAAAGAATTCTGCATGGTGTGGTCATGAGCAGAGGCTTGGGTATACCTTCACGTTCCAAGCGTGAGACTTGCTCGGTTGGCTGCATCCTAAGCTCCTCTTTAGCAGGACCTAGAGCTTGAAAACGGTGCCTCCATCCCGATGGGCTTCAGGGGATTTAGGTGCGGCCCACCAATGCCTGCAAGGTTTCCAGGGTGGCACAGCTTCTTTTCTGGGGACATTCTCACTGCCTGGCCCGTGTATGCTGCACCTCTCATGTGTGCGAGATAACAGAGGCTAAGGGGATGCCGTCTGACAGGTGAAGCTGCAGTGAAGTTTTTCTTGGGTACTCCCATGGTTTATGGGACCACAGCCTTATATTTTCTTGGCACAAACAGCCTCATCCCGAAACAGGAACCGTGTTTTTTTGCCTTATGGTATGTCTTGCCACATTACTTTGGATGGGTTTTAGCTTTGTTTTGCAAGATGATCTCCCGCTGCACAACTGATGCCAGGAGATCCTCATGATAAACTGCATGCCCCAGGCAGTCCTACTTCATCTCTGCCACGCTGCAGTGCTTCCCTTCTTCTGGGTCATCCTCACGCTCCGTGGCTCTGAGGTCACCTCCAGCAGCCTTCTTCCACTTGGTTTGAATTGGGGGTGCACGGCCTCTTGTTTGTGACCAGGGGTGCAGCCAGCTCCCTCTGGTTGCGGTGCTCCTGCTTCTGCAGGGTTATATGAGGAAATCTGAAACTTTCTTGCCAGAGGCTGGGGAGCAGATTCAGTCTCCGGCAGACCTGGAACAACGAACAGCTCGGGGAAGGTGTGCTTTCAGGACACGTGCCAGCATTGAACCAGCACCAAGAAACTGCGGCAGGTTTACAGAAATGCCACAGGCAAAACGAGAGCTCTGGTAATTCACAGGCTCCCTGGGTTTGACAGGCAATCATCCAGCCTCACCTCTTGTATAAGACTGGACCCTTCATTTCGTGTAGTTACCCCTGTCCCACACCCAATAATATGTGCTTGCCAGCAGTGCTTTTGGGAGGTTAGCCAAACTCGGTGCAGAACTGAACTGAGATGGGGAATCTGCCACTTCCACTGGTTGAGCAGCCCCACTCTCAAAAAAAAAAAGTGTTTTATTTCTAATCAGAAATTGCCTGCTTATGGCATCCGGCTGCGGTCACCATTCTTCCTTTCTACAGGAGATGAAAAGCTTTCTGAGTGCCCTGTGTTTACACCATGGGATTACAGCACTACAAAGGCATTTTTTTTCCATCTGGGAGGCTGAACAGGTGGAGCTTACTGTGGGGCAGGTGGTGCAGCTGTCAGCCATCGCAGTCTCTTGCCACTCCTTTCCCCAGGGGTCAGCATCCCTTTTAAAGCAAAGGAAGAGGTCCTTTGCTAGAGCTGTACATTGGCATCAAGTAGCTGCCACCGACCTGCCCACCACGACCCTCTCTGAGTGCCTGCTGTACGGACTTGGGCTGGACTTTAGCCTGTGTTCCTGAAGGGGAATGCTTAGAGCTGCTGTGCATGGTGCAAGGTTCACGTTGAGTTAGAGAGGGATAGAATCTGCTGTAAGAGAAGATCTTATTCTGGGGTATAAGTGCTTTAAAGGGCCAAACGTAGTTAATCTCTGCAGGGAAATAGGCTGTATCATCTACACAGAGGCTGAGAGAGAGAGAAGAGAAAGTGCTCTAGAAGACAGAAAGGAAAGGTCTTTGCAATGTCACTGTCAGTACCGATATAAATCTCTGAGTAAAGAGAGGGGAAACAACAGCAGCAGAAAGCTTCCAGAGCAAAGGCAGATCTCCTCCTGACTGAAGGCTGCCAGCCCTGGACCTCGGTGGTTAGTTAGCTTTGGTGAACCTCGTAACCACTGGCGTGTGGTTGTCTTTCTCATCAGCGGCTGCTCGATAAGCAGGCCAAGTGGCGATATCCTAGCGGGAATGTAGCTGAGCCGTTGGATCAAATTCTGGATTTGAACCAAACCAGTTCTGTTTTGGAGCAACTAAACCGTCCGGTGGGCTGGAAAAGGCTCTGGGGTGCCTTGACCGAATTTGCTACAGATTGAAGCAGCAGAGAGTTTCCATCCAAAAAGGATCCAGGCAACATCTCCTTACAGTAAACAGAAGAAAGCGCTGCAGTTGTGCGATCCTTAAGCATAGGGGGGAGTGCGGGAGGCTGTTGGGAACAGGCTGAGAGCCCTGGGAGGTTTCATATTGACATAGCACATCTGTAGGGGAGAGCAGCAGCGATGGAAACGCACAGGGGGACCATCTCACGTTCGGAGCGCACGCTGACTGCATCTCCAGGGGTTCCTCGCACCTTCCTGGACATGAGTGCAGGGGAGGAAGCAGTTTATATCATTTGGCATTATTAGCAGCAAATCTGACATCCGGGCTGGTCAGTGTGACGACTCAGGCATTCGCTTTGTTTATTTTTCTTCTGCCTTTGGCACTTTTGCTCCTTACAGAAGAAGGCCTGAGTGCGTTGCTAACACACCACTCATGGTAAGCGCTGCACGAAACTCCCACTATTTTGGGGAACTGAGCTCAGGCATTTTTTAAATAACTGCTGCTTCACTGTGATTCTTGGACAAATTGAAACTAAAACTTCTTCCCTTCTGCGCTGTTTTTGCCTGTTGTGCTGATAGGCTGCTCTGTGGTTGTGAATCTCCGACACTTCCAAGTACCCTAATTCTGTTCTCATTTGGCCTAACTTGACGCTGGACTGATTTCGTTAACGTCAGTGGCGATACTTCCTCTTCACGCTGGCACAGAGCTGGCCTGGCTGAGAGCCTCCACCACACATACAGGAGAACTTCTGTCCCCTGCCGTGTCCAGCAATAGCTGCACAGTGGAGGTGAACTTGTTGCAGTGTGTAACACAGGCACGTGATTGCTGGGACCAGAGAGCGGCTGTCCCTTCTCCAATGTGTGAATGGCTTCTCCAAGAGCACGTTTTCAACTAGGGGCTGATGATTTCCTCAGTGCATGGCCTACAGCACTAGGGAAACTGACCTTCTGGGGCAGCTGCTCTTCTCCATTTTTCCACTCTCCACTTCCAAATGCCCTCTTTGGCATCCCGGTGCCTAGCATCATAAGCCACTTGCCCTCTTGTCCTTAAAAGCAGTGGGGCTCAGAGTGCTGGACTCTTTGGAGAAGCTAGGGACTATTTTTAGCTGGGCTGCTTTGGAGAACTGTTGGGTAGGTGCAGGTGCAGTGTTGGAGGATGAGTCTGGAGCTTATGGCTGCTGAGATCTGAGCAGAGCTCGGGTGAGTCTGGGAGGTTCGCTGTTCCCCCGGGGGTGTTGCAGGGAGGGGGCTGGAGTGGGTGTAGCTGGCGATATGCGCAGGCAGCCAAAACCTGGTGTTGTAATGTCTGAGACGGTCTGAGTTTGGAAAAAGCCCCGATGATATCACCCTGCAGAACTGTTAACGGCAGAACGCAGGAAAGGAAACATTCACAAGTCCTTTCCAGATCTGCAAAGGAGAGGAATGAATGCTCCTTCTTCCCATACACACCAGTCTGCTTGGAAGTGGCTTTCATTCATGACCAGGCATCAGAAAAGACAGTTATTCCTCTTTTTTCTTCTCCTCGCTGCTGCGATCTCCCTGCCACGTGTAGCAGAGTGCTGAATGCAGAATGCGACAGCTCATCTGTACCAGCTCCCTGCGGGGACACTGACCTCTGCAGCCCGTGCTGCCATTTTGCTTAATCCACTTCCAGAAGAGGTAAACAAGCCATGGTGCTTCCGTGGTTACCTCAGAGCATCCACAAATTGATTAAGTTCTGCAGGAGCCCTCCCATGCTCCTTTCTTGTGGCTCTCCTTGCGGCTCGCCTTCAGCTGTGGCCAGCACAGCACGGCCCTCCTGCTTAGGAAAGCATCTCTGGAGGAGGTGGGAGTGAGACCAGGCAGAGAACGCTTAGCTGATTTCAAATCTGCTTTTCAGTGTGATCCACCCACTGCCACAGTATCCTTGGGAGGACGGGAAGGAGGAGCTCGGAACTGGAGCCAGTTCATGTGAATTGAGCGAGCAAGATCCTGCACTGCACGAGGAGTGTGAAATATGATGTCAACCAGTGACTGAGTGAACTAGGCAATTATCTTTGTGATTTTTCTCCAACCAAGATGTGGAGAGCAAATGTGAAACATTTCCCTCTAGACTTTCATGCAGCATGACTTTCAGATTGACGGGGCTGTTGTGTCATCCTGAGAACAAGTGAATGCAGGGCCTGTTGAGCTGCTTTGACAGGGAGAGTGTTCTCTTTTAGCCAGCTGCTCACTGCCAATGCACGGCCTTGCTTTCCCTCTTCTCCAGCACTCAGTAGCATGGGCTGGTCTTCCTCTACCATCTGTGATGGATGAGATCAGCATGCAGCTCCCACCCTCCTGCTCGCACTAGAGCCAACTTCATGGGCAATTTGAGGAAGGGATGAAGCAGATAGCAATCTTTGTCTGTGGCTTTTGTAAACGTCCTGGGCTCAGGCTTGGCTGCAGTCTGGCTGAAAAAGGGCTGTGATTTATGCTTGTGAACATCAGCTTGGTAGCAAATGTAATGCTACCCTTAGGGAACCGGAAAGATAAGAGGTGGAATTGACTTCACGGTATCTATCGATGTTTTTTTTTCCCTTTTGAGTGAACCCCAGAGGACAGGAGTGGAGAGCAAGCAAGATAGGGAGCCTGTGCTGTGTTATGGATGCAGGCTAGGCTGGTGTTTTTCCTCTCTTACGAGAAGAGTGAGAGTCTTTCTCCCAACAGCTCACCAAATATTGTAACCTGAACTGGGGGTAGTTGGAGCTGTTGACAGAGTGGGGAGATAGACTGAGCATAATGCTAACCAGTTTAGCCAAAAGATGACTAAGGTGGGGAAAGGATTGTTGACTCCAAACATCTGTGAGGAGATGGGAATTGCATTAACAATGGAGAAAATTTAGATGGGAAAGTACTTCCTAGAAGTGAACTGTGCCTCCCCAGGGAGGGGGTGGGGGTCCTGTATCTAGCAAGATGGGAATAGCAGTAAGTAACAACGAATCTGATTGCTTGCCATCTACTGATAACAAATAATGGAAAATAAGTCTTGATAAAGAGCCAGATAGCATCCTGATAAGAACCAAATGCAGAAGCCAGGGTCATAAGCAGGGTGGGACCCTGGGAGTTCTGATGCTGGCAGTGTGTGTCCGGGACTTCTTGTGGCTTACGTGAGCCATGAAGTTCTGCATTTAAGCTTTTCTTCACTCAGTACTTCGAATCAGAAGTAAATTCAATTCCTGGGCTGCTCCTCTGAGGTTTTTCTATTGAATGAGGAGTGTGGTACAGCCATGATCAGTTTGCGCCTTATTTGCTGGCAGTGAGATCCCAGAGACAGCCACACAGCTTTATGTCACTCCTATGCTGTTTGAAGAGAAAGATCTCCCAGCAAAGAAAGCAGAAAAGCAAATTTGTGACTGCTGGGAGTTTTTGTGTGATACAAGCCAGGGGCTGGAGTGGGGATGTGAGTGGACAACCAAATCCAGGAGTACATGAGAAGCAATTCCTCTGAGATGTGCCCGAGCACCTAGATACCCTGGAGTGCTAAAAGGTGCCTGAATACAGGGTGAGCAGAGCTGTGGGTGAGAGGAGGAACTGCATCTGTGGGCCCAAGTGAACCCCAACATCCAGACTGGAGAAGGGATAAGGTTCCTCTGTGGCAACTAGCAGTGTCCTACTGATACACCATTCAAAAAAAGTGGGGTAAGGCCAGGGCTTTTCAGTATTTGGGGGCTTTGGCTCAGCTAGTGATGGTTCTTTTATTTAGTTTGGTGACACTGGAGCAAGGTAGCACTAAAGCATGGCCTTTAGTGACAGCTCCGGAGGGTTAAAATATGTAAGGGGAACACCCTTTGCTTGTGCCCTTGACCAGCTGGTCTGTTGATGATTATCTGCTAAGTGGCAATCATAAGATAAGAGGGAAAACGTGACTGAGAGTGTGCTGGGAGAACTGAGGCAGTACTGTCCATCACCTGCCTCAGCAGTGAAGGAGGAAGTGGGTGACTCAGGGCCTAGGGACACAGCGGGAGCAGGATGGAGGTGACAGCTGCCTTGCAGGACTCCGTCTGAGACTGGTTGGATGCTGCTCATGGGAGTCAGCCTCTGTCACCCAAGAAGCTCTGTGAGGGAGAGCTATTCCCAGCCTTTCCTTGCAGGAACCCCACCTCATGGAAACGTCAGGCTGTTGGGCACTTGATCATGTAAAAGTGAAATTGACAAACATGGAGAAAACAGACAAGGAAAGGGGCTGGTGGGGCTGGTGGTTGAAATCGCTGTTTATCCTGGAGGAGGTTGTCAGAGTGCAGCCACAGCTGCATAAGGTGTCTCTCTTAGGCTAAGGAAAGTAAGTGCAAAATGAAAATAGACAGTAAGAACCAGGCACTTCGACAGCCAGATGGGCCAGATCATTCAGGTTGGATATTAGGAAAAATTTCTTCTTGGAAAGAGTGGTAATGTGTTGAAACAGGCTGCCCAGGGAGGTGGTGGTCACTGTCCCTGGAGGTGTTCAAGAAATGTATGGATGTGGCACTGAGGGATGTGGTTAGTGGGCATGGTGGGGATGGGTTGATGGTTGTACTAAATGATCTCAAAGCTCTTTTCCAACCATTATGATTCTATGATTGTCCACAGTGAGCCCCTCTGAGGCTGCATCAATTTCAGAGATGCTTATCTCCCCTAATCATGCTGGGTAACAGTCACCCTCCAGCCCACCCAGCTCCACTGCTCGATCCTGGCCCGGCTTGGAGACCTGGTACTGAAATGTCCAAAGAAGGAATGGAGAATCCCATGGGGCTGTTGCTGGGAATGATCTGAAGCGTACATTTCCTCTTGTCCCTGCCTAAAGCAGACCTGCTCTGAGTGCCACGATCATGGGCGACAGAGAAGTTAACTGCAGCTGAGGACACATCTGCAATTTGGTCTAGATAGGTTCTTTCCACAGAGGCTCAATTTCCGCATGACTTAATCTGGGTTTGGTGATTCTCTGCGCTGTGAGTCACAGTGTGCGTGGTCCTTTGGTCACTGCTGCGGGGCTTCACAGTGGCCTTTTGCTCTTCCTAGGGAGAACAGCTCTGACTTGGGTGCTGTGTGCTCTTTGAGACTTTTATGTGTGATATGATCATCACAATCTGCAGCAACAGTAGGTTGTCGTCCCAAGACTTTTGGAGCAGCAAGCAATATGTTAAGCTGGCTAGGATCTGCACCGGTCCAAAATGGTGCCTGTATGAAGAGTTTCCCCAAGCGAGCCATTGGAAGCTCCCAGGAATTAAAAACCTTGGAAAGAGTCAGACCCTGGTGTGGGGCAGCCTGTCTGGTCAAGGGAAAGCTCTGCAGAGCTGGAAAGAGGGGAAAAATCTCAGTATGAAAATAAAGCAGAAACCGGCCATTCATGGGAAGGCAATCTCTGACTTCCTCAGCAGCCTGCCCAGCACCCATGGGGAAGCTTTTGCCATAGGTAGAGCTGGCCTCTCAATCTAAGGGCTCTCTACCCTACCTAAGGGGCCAACTGAACCCTGAGCCTTTGCAGATTCTCAAGCTGCAAGCGCTGGGCCATGGGTACCAGATTAGCTCTTTTTATTTCCTTTCATTTAGCAGGATCCTGCAGAGCTGGGCAGCTGCCAGTCAGTCTGTCAAGACACGAACTATTTTGGGAATTTTTATGATGGAACAATATTTTTTCGGTAAACAAACGGAAAGCTGTTAAACAGGGACCTTCACCTCGCAGCTCCCGGTTCAGCTCCCTGGCTGCTGCGATGCCACAGTGCCTGTACTGTCCACTCTGCACAGCTCCCTTCATGGCTCCTGCAGGGGCAAAACAAATAGGAGCTTTTTTTTCCCCTTTTCATGAACTCCTCAACAAAAAAAAGAAAAAAGAGGGAGAGAGAGAGAAAAAAAAAAAGTCATTTTGGTTTATGCAGCAGAAGCATTTTCTTGGTAGACTTAACCCCTCACACACCTGAGGGCAGGCTTTATGTTGGCTTGTCAGTGGTGCTGAGGCTCTGCTGTGTGACCTGGCTGTGCAGCATCCAGCCACCTCTCAGGCTGGATTTCCTTGGGACTGCTGGAGTACAAATCCAGCCAGCAGTGACACAGGGCTGACGATGCTCAAAAGGAAGACTTCCTTCTTCGCAGCGCCTGTCAATGGGAATCCCCGATGGAGTTACAGAGTGCAAAGGGAGGTGCTTGTGCAGAACTAGGCAGCGGAGGGGAGGGCAGAAACCTGCCCCACTCTAAATGGAGGTACCACATTTCTTTGGAAAAGCCCATAAAGGGGCCCATTTGTCCTTTTGCTGCCACGAGCTAAAAACTGGCTTGGCGATTTCTCATGTCTTCACGTCAGTGAGGAGTCTGGTTTTACATGGAGCACATCCGCCCCAGACTTTGGGGGAATCGATTGGTGCCAATCAGCTGGAACAAGCTGAGATATTTGCATGTTCTGGTCCGCTCCACGCATACGTCGTCAACGTCACAAAGGCGTCTTGTGGTTTTCTCCAGTTCCTGGAATGTCCAGTCCAGCTTGTACAACAACTCTGGCTCACAGGCCTTCCTGGCAGCCCGCTAACCGCAGAGCATGCCGATCGCTGAAGGGTCTCGAGGGATGCCACTCTGCTCCTCTCGTCTGCCCCTTGTTCCACTGTCAGACTCATCAGGGGGTTGTAGGTTACCCCACTGAAACCTCACACAGTGGGATCTTTGTTTGCCCTATGCTGATTCTCCCTTGAGGTCTCTCCTGTAACTTATTAACTGTTCTCACTCTGAGGCTGTGGCGCTAATGACTTTCAGAGAATCCTTCAGCACGGTCCCACCTTCTCCCTGGCTAGCTGTCTTCCCTTCTCCACAGCGAGCCCTGCACTTCCCTCTCTTATCTCCCAGTTTCTTGTTTATACAATCTTGACAAGTCAACTCTGGAGCCTTTGCACCTCACCCTCCTCCCTCGCATTCTGACGCTTGTAGGATTTCCCATGCCCACCCGTATGCGTGTCCTTCTTCCCACTAGCAGATTTGAACACTCTCCAGGGCAGCCCTCTCACCCCACCGTTCCTTCTCTCAGTGCTGTCTGCACAGGGTGCCATTCCTTTGCTCTGTGTCCCGAGGTCTGCTCTGCTGTGTAGGAGCAGAACTCAGCCCCCCCCACGGGCACAGCACTCCAGCTGAGTCCCAGGAGTGCTGGAAGGACATGGGGTGAACTTCTCAGGAACTGCGGCTGTGCCCCTGCATGAGAGATGCACACTCACCCTCAGCTCCCCTGGTACTGAGGGCATCCCCGTTCTGCAGATGGAGCTACACAGACCAGCTTACTCAGTTGTTTTGGATACCGTGTCTGCATTTTTAAACAGACACCTAAGCTCTCAAAATCCATGCAGCTATTATTTCCTGTGATTACAGCTTCTTCTATCTACTACTGGAGTCCCACTCCTGGTTTCTTTTCCTACTTTGTCTTCCCTGACTTTACCCACTCACTTCCTTTCCCCTCTCTTTATTACACCCCACATCTTAGTCCCATGCAGTGAATTCATGCATGCTTCACTGGCCTACTTGGCTCCCAGCAAACAGCCCAGCTCTATTCTTTATCTTTCTTTCTCCTGGGCTGATTGTGCTCCTGTGCAGGACATTCCCTCTGTAGCACTCAGTGCCTTACGTAAATTAGTATCTCTCATGCCTTTCGCTCCTGTTTCTCCTGCTCAGCCTCATTCCTCCCCTGAAGAAGGATGCTCTTTCTCCTGTAAATTTATGCCTCCAGCTTGGTATCCTCCAGGTCCAGCTGCGCTTTGTCTCCTCTAACAGCTCCAGAAGCATGGCCACACTGGATGATTGTGCAGTAAGTCATGCTGATGTGACATTTTCTACCTTGCCTAGTGCCACTCTGAGCCTTGGTCTTAGCTTTCCAGCTCTGTTTTCTCCCTGACGGGCCCTCAGGGCCAGCTTTATGATCCTCCCTTTGAGTGTGAGCGTTTACTTCATGCAGGCACAACAGAACACTATTTTGTCCTTGCAGATGCCTTGTAAATGGGAGGAGCAGGGAAAAGGTCTTGAATAGAGAGAGAGATGGTGGCAAAATGTTGCCCTGACCTGGAGCACGGGGGCCTGCCTCCTCTTTACTCTGCCTGCGCTTCAGGGGAAGACGTTCTTTCTCTCAGCTTCCAACCTGCAAGCAGCTCCTGGACCTCGGCTGTTTGTGACACTGCCATTTGTTGCCTTGGAAATAAGTGCTGTTTTATCCCAAACAGAGCCTACAGATTCACAGCGCAATCCAGCAAGAGAGAGGAGCAGCTAGCAGCTGGTTTCCTCCATCTCTGTCTTCTTTCCCATTATCCTCCACCGCTAGATGACAGGAACCAATGATTCAGTGTTGTGCTCATGTCCCAGCTCTATCTACCAACGTAAGTTGGGGAGCCATATTTCTGCTGGATGTGGCGTGCCTTTGCCTTTAGCATCATCATTTTGACTTCTTGTAAACTGAACTTGACTAAAAGCCTAACATAAACAATTTTTGCTGACTTCAGTGGCGACCACGAGCGATAGGCAGAAGGAGGGTTTGACACCTGCATTTTCTGTTTCCCAGGGCTTTGTAGTATCATTTCTTATGCTCTCAGCCCTCTGAAGGCTCATTTTGCTATCCTCTATGTTGCACTTTGGACGCTCTTATGCTCCCTGCAGCCCTGCACTCACCTTCCTTACCTGCGGCTCTCCAGAGGTTTGGCTGCAGTTTGGCTGTGGCTGTGTGAGGGCATCGGGTGGAGGATGTATCTTCATGCAAACGTCTTGTTCTGGAAGCAGGTTTCATAAGAGCAGTTGGAACTGGGCTGCGGTGGGGGGATCATGTCTCTAACAAGCACCTGGGGAACCAGAGAGATGTGGGTGCTCTAGAGGGCTGAGAAGCCCACGGGATCTGAAATGGTCCGGGAGGTGAACATCTCCAAATCCAAGATCAATTGCTTTGCAAACGGTTCACTTTTCGTTCTTTGGCTTTGTTCTTTGTAATTCAGTTTGATTTGTTTGAATTCTGTTTTAAGGTTTGTGTCTTATCCAGCGCTTTGCTGCCTGGGTGCTGTTTTTCATTGCCAGAGCAAACAGGAATGGGTAAATTTAGGCTGGAGATTAACAAAATGTTTCTTCCTTTCTTAGCAGTATGATCTTTGAGCAGCTTTCTAGTGGGAACAGTGAGAACAAAATCCAAATTGGTTTCAAGACTGAGCTTGGTTTGTTTATGATAGGGATTATATAAGTGATGGCATTAGAGCTTGTGGCTCAGTTCAGCGATCTTTCAGTCCTGCCTTCCTGGGGGCCAACTAGGTTTAAAAATCAATTGAAGATGGGGAGATTGTTCTCGAAGTGCAGCACTGGGGTCAGGGGCAGAGGGGCACAGGCCCGTGGGGTAGGGTCATCAGGAGGAGAAAGGAACAGGGCTGCCTTTCCCTTGTTCCCTTTTCCTTGCTGTATTGAGCTCTTTTGCTTATCGCCACATTTATCCTTTCTACGGTGAGGAACTGACTGAGGCTCCTTGTGCTGCACCATTAATCTGTGGCTTTCCATTAACAGGCAGGTGCTTGTACCCGGGGGACCACCGTGCTGACTGCCAGCGATTCCTGGCGTTGGGTACTACGGAGTTAAGCAGCCAGGCTGGAGTGTGCAAACAAACAGTCAGGCCTGTGCTAACAGCCCTGCTTTGTGCTGGTGGGAAGCACAGGCTCCAACTTCTTCCGATTTCTCACCTGTCCAGACTGGTACAGAGAGAAAATGCCTCTTGGAACTGCACAGAAAACCACACCTATTTACAGTGGATTCCCCAGGGCCCTCCTGTGGGGTATTAACCCTTTAGCCCCGGGTCCAGAGCCTCCGAACGCTTCCTTTGGCGAAGCAAATCTCCCTGCTGTCCCTGGGGAAGGCGGCCCTCCTCTGCTGCAGGGACATCCGCCGCCCCTCTGCTCCCTGCAGCGAGGCACTGCTTTTCTTCCCTCCCTATCTGCACAGTTCTCTCTGTGCTTTGGGTAACTGAGTGTGGGGCTTTGTCGGTGGGCGCCAGGCTTCCCGAAGCAGCTTCCTCCCCCGGAACGCAGAACCTCTCTGCAGCGTTTGGGTCGGAGCTGTGATCACCCTCTGTGTTGTTCTCAGACCCCACCGCGTTTCCCTGAGATACCGGCTCATCCCTCCCCCTCGAAATGCCCTCGCTCTTCTTCCTGCTCTTTCTGTTTGCTTTCCCTCTTTTCCCTGGTTTCTGAGTTCTCTCGGAAGGAATCCCGTGCTCTGGCCTCCTTGGGCTGCAGTGTTGTGTTGTTGTTTTTCCTTTCGTCGCTATGGGCAGGGATTTCAGATACGGAGCCAAGGAGAGGAGGGAAGAAGGGAGGCAGAGGAGGAAGGAGGGAGCGCGGGGGGAGGGACAGAGAAAGTCGGGAAAGGGAGAAAGTGAAGTATTCAGGGTGCGGGGTAGAAAAGCCATGGCAAAGGAATGAAATGGGGAAGGAGGAGAACGAGCATTGTGGAAAGGAGGGCTTTGGGATAAATATAAAGGAGAGCTTTTTCATCGTCCCTTTTATTAATTGCACCACGGCAGCAGACAGCAGTGTCCAGAGGAAGGCAGGGAACCCCACAGTCTGCTTAGGGTGCAAGGTGGGAGAAGTTATTCAAGGCAAAGAGGTGTTCTTCTGACAGTGAGCATCCAACCGCAGAGCAGTCAGTCAGGAAAGATGGCAGCAGGGAACATGGGAGGTGAGAGCTTGGTGGGTAAGGAGAGAACGTAAAGCACAAAAACACAGAAGAACTTATAGGACCTTCTTGAAATGTGATGGAAGTAGGAAGCCAGGAGAGGGCTGACAGATTGACTGAGAACACGGAGGAAAGTAGGGCAGCTAAGGAAGGTGAGGGCGCTGCAAAGAAGCCAAATAATTCCTAAACCAGAAACCGAGATAACTCCCTGCCGGTGCAGCTCTGGGTACAGATGAGGCACCCTTAGGCCATGGAAGTTATTAAAGGAAACGTGGATGTGTCAGAGAGCAGCATTCCCCTGATCGGGCAGCAGCGCGTCAGGAACAGCGACTGATAGAGGCCAGCAGCTGTGTGCAAAAATAGAGGAGGGCAGAGCTGCAGAGAGCTGCAGATACACATCTTATTTCAGTCGCAGGTACATTGCTGGAATGGCCGTTCAGGCTCTGCACGTCCCCTCTGCACACCCACCTGCTCAGCTGCATAGCAGAGAGAGTTCTGCAGCTCGCTTTCCACTGCAAAGAGAATTGTGCTCCTGGAGCTGCTAGGAGTTATGCAGTGCTTCCTGCTGTAGGAAGTGTGGCAAAGCATGGGACTGAAACAAGTTGTGAGTGGGGTATTTCAAAGGCATTTCTTGCTGAGGGTATGTGGCCACGTGGTGAACTGTGCTGGCACTGCTGAAACACGGCAAGGAAGTGGAGACCAAAGGCCCCGTAGGCTCCAAGTGGTTCATGTCTGGGAACCACGCAGGGGTGGTTTTATAGCAGGATGGGAGCTGACCCAGATGGTGTTGTATTGCCACTCAGCGAGCCTGGGATGCACCTTTATTGGGAATACTGCGTGTGCTTCTCATCACCCCTGCTGGGAAAAACAGGGGAGATGAAGGCAGATGCATCCTAGATACTTTAAAGTCTAAGCCAGTGCCTAACCAACAGAGATAAGAAGGAAATTCCTCTCTGATAACTTATCCCACAACTGTCCAGCATAAAGACTACTTAGCCAAAAGGCTTCAGCACGGTCAGGGACAAGCTCATAGGCAGCAGTTGCCAGACCTGGTATCTGCTCAGTGCCCTGTACAGGCAAGCAACCGGAGATAAATCAGCCCAGTCTGCAGCCCAGACCCAGCTGCTTTCCTTCACACTTCCCTGCTGTGACTCGGGGGCAACACTCCATCTTCTACAGCCTGCGGCGTTTGTCTTTTTGCTCCCCGTGCACGACGACTGGAAGTTACTTAAAAAGATACACTTCAAATCAGGTAGAAATTAGGTAGGGTTGGGTGACGGGAACAGCTAAACTAGAGCTGCGGCCGGTGGGGATGGTGCAGTGTGCAGGCAGAGGTGGCTGAAGGGCAGCTGCTGCCTAACGCAGGTCACTGCCGCCCTCCTCTGTGGCATTTGTCCTTCGTTTGTGCTGTAAGTGGGTGCTGTACTCCGGCCGAAAGGAGCGTGAATGCAGAAACTTGGTTGTGTCCTTCAGCGGATGGCTCCCCCGCTGCCCATCAGGTTTGCATAAGATGCCCGTGCTGAAGGCAAAGGAAAGGATTGGGAACAAGGGGTGCAGAGTTACGAGGATGTGGGGGATTTAGGTGGCTGGGTGACGTGTGAGGAACTCTGGTCCTTCTCCAATGGCACATGCTAACTGGGGGAGCAAGGAGCCAGCCTTAGGCATGGGATCAGGCACAGCTCCTGCACAGCTCTCCCAAGGGCTGAGAGCAGCTCTCTCGCAGCGGAACTGCTGGGCTGGTGCAGCTCTGTTTTGCTATAGAGTTCGCTGTGTTCCTGATAACTTCTTGGTCCCCGTGTAACGCTGCTGGGCTGCGTTCCCACATCCAGGAACCTTCACCTTCCACACATTTTATATGGGACAAAAACATGCGGATGGTCCCGTTGCTGTGAGGAAGAAGCCCTCCTGCAGGCGGAGGGGTACCGACAGCTTTTGGCATTCTGTGCCATGGAACATGACCTTTCCCCAGCTCTCACAGCTCCCTCGCAGGTGCTGCTGTTCCCATGTGATTCATTTATCTCCGCGGCAGTGGCGGAGCTGAGCAGCCCCGGCCGGGCGGCTGTGCTTGCCCAGCGCTCCGTATCCCTCAGCAAGCACTCTGCTCGTCTGGGCCTCTTCTGTTCACTTTTACCCACTGAAACCGCAAATTCTCAATGAATTCCTATGCCCAAATGAAACTATATCTGGAAAGCAAACATGTTTTGTGTTTACGTGAGGCAAAACCCACTTTGGGAAAAGAACAGTTCAGGCGTAAGCGGCAGTGAGAGCAAGGAGAATTCCCCCGTGGGATGAGAGCTGGGCCTTCTGCTCCCCGCAGTCTGTCAGCCACGCCAGGGTCCTTCCAGCCTGAGGTGCTACCAAATCTGTCCGGTCTGATACAGCGAGGGGAAGGATTGTATATGGGAAAACACACTGCAGCCTGCACTGCTCCCTGATGTGAGGTGCCCCGATCAGTGAAACACTGGAGGTGTGTACAGAGGTGTATGTAGAAAGTGTTCTGCCTCTCCCCAACCAGAAAGCTGATGGCATGAAGAGAGCGGGAATGAAGACACGGGTGCCGTGCCCTGCACGGCTGGGTTGCTGTCTCCTGCGGTAGGACAGCACGCCTGAGGATGTCCTGCACTGAGCAGTTCTGTCCCCGGCTCAGTCCCAACTGCACCGCCCGGTTTGCTGTTCCTGGGACACAGATGGAGGGACTGGGATGTGCTGACGGAGGGGGGACTGTCAGCGATGGGCAGCGTGGTGGTGCCAAGAGAGGAACTCTGTGGTTACTGAACGGGGGCGATGATCGATGAGCCTGGAGCAGGAAGATGGAGCTGCTCTTTTGGTGCTCGGAGATATGAGATATGATTTAGCAGAGGGCTGTTCGAGTTAGGGTACTATGGTTAGGCTGCAGTTGGACTTGATGATCTTTGAGGTCCTTTCCAACCTGAGTAATTCTACGATTCTCTGATTCTCTGGGAGCACCAATGCGGGTGCATCGAGTTCCTGTAGCGGGTCCGCATGGCTCTGTGTGAGCCGTGCTTCCCCAGCAGCCTGGCAGGTGCAGGTGAGAGAGGGCCAGCGGTGAGAGAAAGAGGAAGGAAGGGATTGGCATCCATGCAAATCAGTTATCGGGAAGGCCCCGGTCCCACGGCTGCTCCCTCGTCCCCACCTGACATCCGCCTGCAGTGCCGGCGGCCCCCGGGATGTGCCGGTGATCGGGGCCCGAAGCAGCGGGGCCGGGGAGCCGTGAGCCCCTCCGCTTCGTCCCGGCTCCTCTTCATCCCGGATGGGGCGCGGGGCGGCCGGCACCACGCAGGGCAGCACGGGCCGGGCCGGGGCACAGCGCGGGTTGGGGGGCAGCGGCGCGGCGGGGCCGGGGGTGCCGGGGTGCCGGGGGTGCCGGGGGTGCCGGTGCCGCCGGCTGGTCCCACCCCTGCGCGCCGCTCCCCGCCCCGCGGCCCCGCTCCCCCGCCCGCCCTCCCTGACGTGTGGCGCTGGCAGCCCAGCCGGTTCCGCATTCCCGACCCCTCCCCGCAGCCCGGGGCCGCTATATAACCGGGGCTGATGCAACCCACCCCGCCGCCCGCCACAGCCTGCGGGAGGCGCGCACCGGGGCGGCGGGGGGCGGCGGGCCGAGGCGCCCCGGCGGCGGCCGGCACCGGGACCGACACCGGCGGCGGGCGGGGCCCGGGGGTCGGGGCAGCGCCGGGCGGCGGCGGGGCTGAGCCTGCAGCCCGCGCCCGGCCCCTGCGGCCGGGCCCCGCGGGCACCCCGGCGGCCCGCTCCCCGTGCACGGTGGGTGCGGGCGCGGCGCGGCGCGGGCGGAGGGACGCCGGGCGGGCCGGGGGGGGGCGGGGGGCGGCGGAGCCCGGGGGCGGCCCGCGGGCGGGGTGGGGGCACGGCTGCGGCCGGGCCGGGAGCGCTGCGGGGATCCACCCTGCCTCCGGGTGCGGGTCGGAGCGGGGCCGCCGCCCCCCGGAGGCCCGGCCGGGCCGTGCGTGGGGACCGCCTTCGGAGAAGGGGTAGAGCTGCCGCGGGGGCGGCGAGGAGCAGCCCTCGGGGGCGCCGGGTGCCGGGCCGCGCCGCGCTCCACCTGCCGCAGGTCGGGGTCTGCGCTCCCCCGGTGCCGCGCGGACAGCGCGCCCGGCTCGTGCCCGGGGAAGCAGCGGGGCCCCGCGAGCCCCTCCGCCCGGTGCCGGCTCTGCTGTACCGCTCAGGCGTGGAGTTGAATGGGAGTCGCTTTCTTTTGCTCCGGGAGGCACTTTTCTTTTCCGTACCGAGGAAATAGGTTTGAGAGCAAATCGGGGGGAAAGGGAGAAATACCGAGAGAGCGAGAGCCCCATTATGTTTCCATTTTCCTTTAATGAAGGCCCTGTGGAGGTGTATTTGAAAACACAGGGTCTCCTATGCCTTCAAGGAGGGTGAGAACACAGCGCTGGCTGCTTCCAGGGCCATATGCAGCGTATGGTGGCCAATGAAATGGGGCCTGGCTCGTTCTGTTGCTTGTCTTGGCAGCCAGCTTCATGGCTTGTGTTACCAGCCCTGGAACACAACCACTGCCAAACCGTGTGTGTGTGTGTGTGTGTGTGTGTGTTTGGACTCGGAGCTCAGCAGAAACAAATGCTGCAGCAGCTCAGACGGAGATTTTTTAGCTAGTTTTGAGGCAACTTGTGTGAAGATCTCTATGTGGAAGCCATTGCCGGAGCTGCAGTGGGAATTGGCTGGTTAGTGCTTTCGGGGGACGTCTGGGAATACTGGCTGTTGGAGTTCACATCCTCAGTATGACTCCTGGTGATTCAAAAATGAGAAAAGCTCTCTGTGTGGGGGTGAGTGCGTGGGTGGGAGCTGCTGTCCAAACCATCCCTGTGTCAGGCAGTGGCTGGCCGTCAGTTCCTCGGGATTTCATGAGGTCGGCCGGGAGCTGACTGCAGGTTGCTGCTCTGCTCCTCGCCGTGGATGCTTCTCCCTCCTCTGTACAGCTGAGCGTGACTTTCCCTGCAGGATGCAGCAGTCTGCGCTGTGCTTCTGCCTGCGGAGGAGCAGACCTTCCCTCCTGCTCCCTGTGCTCTCCATCGCTGCATTGTGCCCTGCTGCGCTGTTCTGAGCTGTGCATTTTTTTGCTGTGCTGATGCTTGCTGCTTCAGCTGCGTGGCCTGGGCCGAGTACTTGGCAGCACGCAGTGCCGCGAGCCTGTGAAGCTCTTAGAAGCTCTTCTCTCTGCAGGAGGCTGTGCCCTGTCAGTCCCGGCTACCCCAGGACCAGGGCAGGGAGAGCAGTGGTGTGTAGCGTCCTGCAAGCGTCCCACAGCGTGAGCCCAGCACGGGGCAGGCACAGCAGGCCTGCTGCTGTCTGTCTGGACTGCTTGCATGGATTGCTGTGTTGCTCTGACTGCCCAGAAACCAGCCCAGCACTGAAGGCTGCTGTGCAGTGGGAGCTGCAGATCTGTGTGATCCTCCACTGAGCAGGGCTACTGCATCTAGCCGTAGCCGAGTGACCAGCACAGCTGGCCACATCAACATTCGGAACATAGCTTTTTGGAGTTTGTAGCCCTCCTTGTCCCTTGAGGTTGGAGCTCTGTGCCCGAGAAGAGTCGTCTCTTGAGAAGGATTCCAACCCTGCCCATATGTGGCTGTGGAAGGCCCTGGGGAATGATAACACATCTGCTGTTCACCTCTGTGTCTGAGCTGCAGCCTGGCTCAGGTCAGCGCATTTCCTCGTCCGTGATTCCATTTCAACTGCTCTAAGCAGGAATAGGACAGCTTTTTACCCTCCTGCTCTGTACTGCCCACCAGTGTGCAGTGTGGCACTGTAAATGTCGGCCACAAATCTCTGCACCAGAGACAGATAATTAATTGCAGTAGCTGCAAGGAGCCTTGCTGCGCCCGGTGCTGTGCAACCCCTGCTGCTACAGGTTGCTCCAAGGCAATCACTGCATTGCAGTGGTGGGGGTACAGCATCATGCTAATCCGTAGCTTTTTACTGCCCTGAGAAGGGATGAAGTAAAATGCTGGGGAAGGAGGAGGACTGATTTCTCCACTCATAATGGGAATAAGTCACAGCATCGGACAGGTGTGGGGCCCGATGGTGCGGTGCAGCTGGGGGGGCTGCAGCATGGCAGGAGGCTGTGCGCCCCGGGCTGCCCCTGGGCATGGTGCAGGGTGATGGGTGCCCCCCTGATGGAGGAGAGCAGGGAGGCAGCGAGGTCTGTGCTGCCACCAGAAAGCTTTTCACAGCCTTCTGACTGGGAATGACTTGGGCGTTCACACTGCCATCTGCGTGCAGCTCTGTGCTCAGAGCTGAGCCAGGCCGTTCCCACTCAAGAAATGGGTTTAGAATTCCACCTCCTGAGGATCTGCCCTTCAAAGCTCCTTCCTCTGCTTAGCATCGAGGCCGTGCAGTCCGTTTGCAACAGCTCAGTAGTTTAGGGTGAGATGTTACGCAGTAGGGTATTCACAGACCCTGCGGTACTCTGCTTGCTCCACAGGGTTACCTATGGGAGGCAAGAACAGGATGGGCAGCTGGTGGTGTCTGAAAGGGGCATACGTGCTGCTTTGGCCTTGTAAACCCCGGGCTGGGTTGCAGGAGCTGTCTGTCCCTTGGAGATGGAAGTGAAGCGTGGTGTCAGCATGGCACTGCAGTGTCTGGCTCGCAGAAGCGGCATGCTGAGCTGGTAAGCCATACTGTTGCCATGCCTCAAACTGGTGTTCAGGCAAGGGGGAAATTCTTTGGATGCCACTCATTAATCCTGTAGCCTTGCTAGAGAGGGGGCAGGCGCAGCTCAACCCAATGGGTGTCTCTGCAGTGCTTTCGGGACGCCGCAGGTGTTGAGTTCCTCTGCATCACTGGGTTCAGCAGGTGAGTGAATAAATGCACAGTGATGGTTAAGGCCGTGTTTGCAAGCAGTAGCACATGGCAGCTGAAAGGACAGGTTACAACCAAAGGGCTTGGCTGCTGTTGTGTTTTGCTGGTTGGTAAACAACCTTGATACTAATCAGTGTGGCCTTTGACACTGGGAGTTATTGCTCTTAAAAAACACAGATGAGGAGAAGCCAGGCAGCGCCGTACCACAGGTCACCCCGCAGCCTACGTCAGACCAGGCATGCTGTGCAGATCCCAGTCCCCTGGGAATGGGAGCACTTCACATTCTAGACAGCAGAAGGAAAAAGTGGCTGCATGCTCCTGGCACCGGGATTGTGAGGCAGTGGTTTTCTGCCTTCGGCACTGGGTGCTGAAGCTTGAAGTGAAAGTGTTTCTGGGCTCCAGTGACCCTCAGCCCCCTGCAGCCTCCCCTGCCAGATGTGCCTAGATGAGAAGAAGCAAGTGAGCGTGCTTCAGAGCAAGCAATAGCAAATTGCTCTGCCTTTGTTTAGAAAGTTGCATTCTTGAGGCATGAGAAGTTGGGCATGTCGGGAAAGGGCTTTCATATAAATCATCCTTCTGCCAATGAGAAGGAGCTGGAAGGATGCGATGTACATACAGACCAAGCAAACTGTATAGCCAGGAGCAAATATAGTAAAAAATGACAGTAAAGCCATAATACACTCTACAGGCCAAATGTTGCTTCTCATGGATGGCAGCATTACCTCTGATCTCCGTAGCACAGTTCTTGCCTGTTGGCCGCGAGCAGGTGAAGGGCTGATCGCTGTGACGTAGATGCTCCGAGGCTGTACGTACAAATGGTAATAGTATGGGAAGTGCTGATGTATTGATGAAGAGATCAAAGGTGCTTGTGTGGTGGCTGGCGGAGTTTGGCAGGCCTCCTGTGCATGGCAGCTGCCAGGCAGTGGCAGACACCCAGGTGGAGCCTGGCTAGAAGCAGTGGGCAGGCAGCGGGGAGGGCTGGCAGGGCAGGCTTGGCCTTATCGCTGTGCTTTTTGTTGTGGGCACAAGAGAACCATGCTGGTATTTACCGAGTGGCAAAAGCCCAGGTTGGCAGTGTTATGCGCTGGGCTGGGCATAGAAAGGGTTCTTGGTTCAACCACTGCAGATGTCAGATGGCAGTACAGCTTGTGTTGGAAGAAACCACGACTTACAGCCAGCATCTTAACAAGAAGCTGAAAATCAGATTGTAAATAGCTCCCACCCTCGCCGAGGAAGCTGTCAGAGCTGATAAGACAGCAGTAGCGATCTAAATTGAAGTGTGGCTGTCAGAACGTGCTTTGTGATGTTGTGGTCCTCTCTGCACGATGGTGCAGCAGTCGCAGCGGATTTGTAAAGGAGCAAACTGCACATCTGGGTGAGCGAGGGGGCATAGGGTGGATGTGGGGAACAGCGGGTACAAATTAAGGCTGCTTCTGTACAGGGAAATGAATGTATGACTTTTGCACAGGTGGCCATTCCTGTGCCGGGTTTAGTCTGTGGGTAAGAATAGCACTGAGGAGGTGGCAGAGGAGCACGAATGTAGGCTAGCACGTGGAGTACAGCCCTCAGGGACCTGGGCTGCGTGGATTGTGCCTACGCTCATCAGATTGATGCTGTAACTGCTGTGCTAATATCAGCTCCTTCAAAAAAAAGAGAAAAACAACCCTCGGAGTCACCAAAAAAAGCAGCAGCAAAATCAGCACGGAGGAAATGAACACGAAACAAAGCCCTCGAGCAAATGAAGGCTTGGACTGTAGGAAAAGAACGGGAGTGGATGGAGGGACGGTGTGACTGAAGTGCTGAGCAAAGGTGTGGGACAGCAGCAGCTCAGCGAAGCGCCTTCCCACGAGGCAGCTGATCCCAGGGAAGGCCGGGCCCAGGCTGTGGGAGCAATACAGGGAGCACTGTGTGCTGCCTTGAGCAAAGTGCTGGATCGGCTGCTGTCAAACTGCTGGCCAGAAGGCAAGGCTGGGGAGAAAGGATAGAACCACGCATCAGTGGTGTTGAAAGGTGCAGCAGGAAAGGTGAGAAAAGGATACTGTGCTGCTGTCAGCTTCTTAGAGATATGAGTGCGGCTAAAATAACTGAACTTGCCAATAGAGTGTGGGTCTGAGATTAGAGAGAGAGCGATTCCAAAGCAAAGATGCAAAAGTGACTGCGGTAATTAGGAGTGTTTACAGACGATTTGGCCAAAGGTCAGAGCCCGTTACAGCACTTGCTGGGACAAGGAGCATAGGAGCAGAGCTGAAGCAGTACGAGCTGAATGCTGAGCCACGGGACCATGTGCTGCCCAGATCTGTGCTGTGAGATTAGTCGCTGAAGCGAGCACTGAACGCCACAAGCTGCTCATCGTTAGGCTGGAATTCTAAGAAAGCCTCCTCTGTCTTCTCATCATTGACTGTGGAGCATCTTGAGATGTTACGGCACAATAATAAATAGCATTGGTGCAGAACGTGCAGCTCCAGTGAATGTAAACTTGAGCAGCTGGCATCATGCGGATAGCAGTGTCACATGTAAGACTACACACATTCTCTTTCCCCTTGCTGCTCTGCTGTTGGCTTTCTCATGTGCAAGTGTGCAGCTGATGCAATGCAGGAATTGTGTGGTTCAGCAGTGGGACACCAGCAAGCTCGGTGTCACCGATGGCACAACTTCTCTCTTATGTGAGGAGACACCGAAGGGTTGCTTGGTATGGAGAATAAAGTTGGTGTTAATGATAATTCATGAGAAGAACAGATCTAGTAAGAATCTCAGCTAAAGCACAGTGTTAGAAAGTGGAGGAATACAGAAGTGAGTTGGTTCTTGTTCCTTAGAAATAACAAACACTGCAAGGAAATATCCAGAGAGGAATTATAGCCTGGCGGTGTACCAGCTGTATTCCTCACGTTCAGCAAAGTCTGGTTATTGAAAAGCTACAGCTTGAAGGTCAGATCGGATCCTGAACTGTTCTTTCTGCCCTAACGTGTGAATGTGGTAGAAATATGCTGGAGCTATAGGCAGGCTCGTCAGCATCTTCCAGAGCAATGCCTCGGAAATAAGACCAAGTGTTAAATAAAATGAGATACTTTGGCTCCTTACCTCTGTCGTTATCCAGGAAAGGTGGAAGTATCTGAGACTTGGGTTGGAACAAAGTAGGTGCTGGAGAGAATCCTTTCAGTCAGCAGTGAGTGGCAGTGCCTGGTTTGGGGGCATGGAGGGCTGGGCTGGGTTAGTTCTCACTGCCCCCTGCTCTGCAGAGAGATGGCGTCTCTCCCCATTCCTGTATTCTGTGGTTGCAGCCCTGCTGGGAATGATTTACATTCCTTTCCAAGGTCTAACTTGACTCTTGGCACTTCTCAGCATGCTCCTGAGCCGCCCGACTCCTAAGCAGGATCTCACTTGGAGGAGGCATTTTCTTCTTTCTCACTTAGTTCTCAGCTCGTTCTGATATGCAGGTTTGCGTTCTTCCAGGTGGCTACTAATGCTTTGGTTTGCACAACTTTAGGCTTACTTTACACAGACGTGCGTGTGCATGCAGTGCTGCTTTGCCAATGCAGTAACTGGGTCTGGGATAAGTTTTTGGTGTCAGGTAGGTACTGGGCCAGCTCCTTCACTCAGGCTGTCTCAAGGCACGTCAAGGCACCAGGTCAGAGGCAGAGGGAAAAGGTGGGTCAGATAAAATGTAATCTATTCCACAATCGTTAGCCAGCCCGTAAGTTATAGTCACCATGAACTCTGTGTAGCAGAGGACCTGTGCAGTCCAGCCCAGCACGTAGGTGCAGTTGGCTGTGTGTCGTGATGCAAAGCAATGAATTAAATCCGATCCCCCAAGTCCAGGGGGGTTGAATTTAGCATCCAGGTTGAATTTAAGCATCCAGTGCTGGACTCAAGTCAGGTCTCAGCCTGAAACATAGGAAAAGGTGAACCAAGGCCCCAGGTTAGCGTGAGCTAGGGCAGCTCATGCAGTATTTACAGGAGGCAGGCTTTGAAATTCATGTACTTCTGCCACTGATTTCTTTTGGTTTTGTTATGCCCAGACTGTTGAAGGCCGGGGGTGGATGAGAGGAACAGATGACAGGGATTTAGGCACATACCTTCGTATGGTCTTTGGTTGCCTGGAGCACAGCCTAGTGCAGGATGGTGCCTTCTTTCTGGATGCCTTAAGCTACACGTAGACCTGAAGGGCAGGCAGAGAGGTGGCCACAGCTTGTAGCACTGCAAGCAACCGTGTCCTGGCACTGTGCAATGCAGCCACTGCTAATGTGGAATTGCAGCTGTCTGCTTGAGAGATTGTCGCGGAAGAATGAATGCTTTGGATCATTTCAGGTCTCTGCAGTCTCAGTGAGTTGACATATGGTCTTTTCTGAGGTCAAGTGTCACAGCCAGGTATTTTCCCTTTCTCTTTTATGGCCAAACGGGCAGGAATCTGTTTCTCAGGTAGTATTGCTTTCCTCCAGAAGTTACTCATCTCCTGTCTCTCCCACCTGCTCCTTGTCAGGCTGACATGTCCCTGTGCAGATGACTCCCCCTAGCCCAGCATCCCCCCTGCATACCAGCGCTGCCCTTTCTCATTGCTCCTGAAGGATGACCAGATGAGCAGAGGCTTGCTTCCCACTCACTGCATGCCACTGCTTCTTTACGGTAACCATGTTGCTGCATTTATAATACTCCGATTATCAAGTCCTGTTGATTCCCACTGCTGCTTGCTGAATGCACTCTGTGGGACAGCTTGCACTGACACCTGGATCTCCTTGGTGGCGGGTTAGAGCATATGACAGCTCACAGCATATAGCAGAAGCACTCTGATGCAAATCCCTTGCTCTGTCACACCAGGATGGCTTGTATGGCACCCATGCTAGGAGCTGTGCGGCTTTCATTTGCCTCTGTGCTCTGGACTAACCTGTACGATTGGCTTTCCTTCCCATTCATTGCTCATCTCCTGTTCCCTGACATTAACAAATGCACCAAATAAACTCCTGGGCAGGAGGACGTGCCAGTGTCAAGAAACCTGTAACGTCTCTGTTTCTGGTGATTAATACTCCAGCTTGCTCCTGCTGACCCTGCTCTAGCAGGGGTTGGACTAGGTGACCCCGGAGGTCCCTTCTTCCTCATCTGTTCTGTGCTCAGTGATCCATCACTCATGTCTCACATGCAGCTTTGCAAGGGTTTGTGGCCTGCTGGCAATACAGATCTGTCACCCAGGATGGCCAGCACGGAGCAACTGTGGTAGCTGGCCTGGCAATGCGTGTGAGTGCCTGCTTAGCACAGCTGTGGTGCCTGGACCAAACATCTGCATTGCCCTTTGCCTGCTCTCCTAGCGGCTGAAAGCAGATGCTTCATAAAGAGCTGGGTGAGTGCACACTGCTCGGGACTTAAGGCATCCATGACTTTCCAGAGATGCTTGTTGAATCCTGCATTGTGACCGGCCCCAAGTGGTGGCTCTGTGGGGCCTTAGTTCCACTTGTTAGCCAGTTCCTCTGTCTTCATGGCTGTCTGGGAGCTGAGGCCACAGTCCCTCTGCTTCCTGGTGCAGGCAGGATGGTGTTGCTGCCCCAAGGCTCCCCACGGGTGTTGGCATTGGTTTGGCTGGACAGAGCAGCACAGGAACACGTTGACATGTGGTTGTGTTGAGGGTGCGGAAGAAGAATGCTTGCTGAGTGGACAGAAGTGACTCTGCATGTTGTAAGTGGGTCACTTGAGAGTGTCCCACGCCTGTTACGCAAGCAGAGACATACTTATGCTGTAGCTGACAGCCACCTGCTCCCTTTGCTTTTTGGCTGGTACTGCAGCTCCAGCTCTGCAGGCTTCTCATTTTAGGTCTAATTTTATTTCTTCATCTCTTAGCCACTTGTTCTTCACATTTCCTGGTAACCCGCTTTCTTCTGCCTCTAAATGACTTGCCAAAGCTTGTCCCAGTCCTATTCTCACCCAAGCTGTATTTTTTTTTCCTTTTCTGATAGAAGAAGCTTTTTGCACGTTGCTCCATTTCCTCTCCCCTCCAGCCTTTGTTTCCTCGTTTGTGCTGGGAGATGTTTGCTCAGCAGCAGGCTTTTCTCTCAGCAGCTTCTCATTGTTCTGTCCTTGATCCCAGTGTGCCGTGCCCCCAGTCAGCAGGCTCAGCCTGTCCAAGGCGCTCAGCCTCAGGCACGTTGTGGTCCTCAGAATGCCCTTTGCTTCTTGTCCACTACCTCCTCATTCACCAACGCTCAGTAAAGGGCAAACCACAGTCTTCTCCAGAGAAAGGTTTGGCAAAACCAATAGTCCACAGGACCACATCACTGTTTATCCTGTAAGTCACTGCAGCCAGCTGATGTTTCTCTGGTGCTTTGCCTCCCAGGCTTCTTCTCTTAATCTGCAGGTCAGTAGCATGTCCTTCCTCTCAGGATTCATATATTTCTGTCAGCCAGGTTCTGCTCACTCCTTGCCTTTGCCATCCCCAGGGAAGATTGGCCGCTTCTCATGTAGATAAGAATAAGACTCACAGAAAGGCTTGGGTTGGAAGGAACCCTGAAGTCCCGCAGAGCCTCAGCCCGTGCCATAGGCAGGGCTGCCCCCCCACCAGCTCAGGCTGCCCAGGGCCCCATCCAACTTGGCCTTCAGTGCCTCCAGGAATGGGGCACCACAGCTTCTCCTGGCACTCCGTACCACAGCCTCACTGCTCTCTGAGTGGGAAAAAAAATTCTCAACATCTAACCTAAATCTCCCCTCTTCTAGTTTAAAGCCATTCCTCCTTGTCCTATTGCTATCAGACCATGTAAAAAGTTGCTCTTCCTTCTGCTTTTGAGCTTCCTGCTCTTCTCCAGGCTGAACAAGCCCAGATCCCCGAACCTTTCCTCACAAGAGAGGTGCTCCAGCCTTCTGAGCATTCTCATGGCCTCCTCTGGACCACTCCAACAGCTCCACGTCTTTCTTATGTGGGGGCCTGAGACCTCACGGGGTCGGAGGGGCCTCACGAGGGCAGAGCAGAGGGGGACAGTCGTCCCCTTATCCCTGCTGCCACCCCTCTGTTGATGGAATTCTGTGCCATGCTGTGAGCCAGCGGTAACGGGCCATGTCCTGCTCTCTCTCCAGCCTGCGGAGCTGCTGCCCCTGCTATGATGCCCGGGCAGATCCCCGACCCGTCCCTGACGGCCGGTGCACTGCCAGGGCTCGGCCCCTTGACAGGACTGCCTGGCACCGCCCTGACAGCCGAGGAGCTGAAATACGCCGACATCCGCAACATTGGGGCCATGATCTCACCGCTCCACTTCCTGGAGGTGAAGCTCGGGAAGAGACCCCAGCCTGTGAAAAGTGAGGTGAGTCCAAAGGCTGCTATCAGAGGGCTCATGAGGTGCTTTCCTCCCATCTCTGGTGGACGTGAGCCCTGGGTGCTGCACAGCGTTTTCCTTGTGTTCTCGGCTCGTGTTTTAGCTGGCTCCTTGATCCTCACTGCTGTTGTTTGCATCTCCCACTGCCTGCAAACAGAAATCCCTCAGTTCGAGGCCCCAGTCTGCTACTCCTGTAGCAGCTTTTGATCTGCAATAGCCAGAGAAGCCCTGCAGCTGGCTGGGAACGTGCTGGCACTGGAAAAGGACGTGGTCAGGATGCAGCTGCAGGCCTGATACCTATCGTAAAGCAGCGCTTGTAGTAAAGCTGTGTCTGCATGGATGTCGTGCTCCAAACAGTGGGTGCAATACTCTCATGGGTATATGTGCTGTGAAACAAAGAGAGAGTCTTTAGGCTGTGTGCTGCCCTGCCCTCCAAGGGCACAGCTCCCTTCCTCTGGGGCACCTCGGAGCTGGCCCTGCAGCAGCTGCTTGCCTTCAGTGCCTGTGGGGGCGGGCATGCGGTCCCACCAGCTCTGCATAACAGGGGCAGGGTAGTCCTGCCCCACTGTAAGCACTGAATGTGCTCTAAGCTGCTTGCCCAGACACTGTGTGGAGGAAAGATGAGAGGAAATCCACTGACAGCCCCTGGACTGCCAACCTCCCCTGTGGCCTCCTCCTCCCCTACACGGGCTGTGGAGCCAAGGAGTCGAGGACAGCAAATGGAGCGTCCCTGGCATGGGCTTTGCAGCAAAGAGCTGAAGCAGTGGCTGCTTATTCCATGAGTAGCCAAGAAGCAACCCACGCATAGTTTTGCAATGCAGCCTGCAGCTGCTTTCCTCGTGCAGGGAGTGGGAGCCCAAGTAGCCTGGGCACCAGCATGCCCTGCTCTGTGCAGGGAGGACAGACAGCTTTCTCTTCTATGCTGTGGGCAGCAGCATCCCCTGGCATGGGGTGTCTGTCTGTGGCAGGGTGTGCAGAGCTCACCCAATGGGTGCTTGGCACTGGTGGGGGGGAGGTGGGGAGCCTTGCTGAGCAGCCTGTACTCTTTGTGGGGCAGCGGGGAAAAGGTGCTGCCAGACTTTTCTGCCTCCAGAACCCATACAGGATGTGTCCCTTGGGCCACAGGCAGCAGTCCTGCCTCTCACACTGATGCCCGCCTCTGTCCTGGATGCCGCTGGCTGGAGCAATTCAGGAGGCAACCCAAAACCTCCTACCAACAGGGCTCACCTGCAGATTGATTGCTACAACATGTTATTGGGGGGGCTGATGCTCCATCATCTTCCCTTTTGCCTCTAACTGAGCTGAGTCCTAGCAGCAGGGCCAGGTCACCATTTTGAGCTGAAACAGAGGTAGAAAGGAAGAAGGCTGCTTTCTTGAAGTCACAGGACCTGTGGGCAACAAAAAGGGGAGCCAAGAATTCAAGTTCTGCTATCTGAGCGGAGCTCACCTCCCTGTACGCCCTATCTAAGAAACACGGCCCTTTGCTGGTGTTTTGTGAGGTACTGGGGAAGC
Source organism: Gallus gallus (assembly GCF_016699485.2). Lineage (NCBI taxonomy): Eukaryota > Metazoa > Chordata > Aves > Galliformes > Phasianidae > Gallus > Gallus gallus. Next base: position 37,776,571 of record NC_052536.1, read on the forward strand.
TGAAGGGAATAGGGGAGAGTCAGTTGACTGCTACTGAACAGAGCAACTGGGCATGGAAATATGGTAGGCATTTCCAGAGAGACAGTGAGGGCTGCACTGTTACTGTTCTCCCAGGACAAGGCAGCAGGGCATGGAGTTAGAGCCTTCCTGGTCATTTCTTCCACTGCCACCACTGGCCTTTGGGGCATCAGTGCAAATCCCTCCCTGGTTCTCCCAGGCGTAGTGCACAATACCCCATGCACTGCTGTGGCAGAGGAGTGGTTGCAGCCCAATGCTGTGGGAAATCTGTGTGGTTTCTGCTGACTTTGCCTGTTATTTTTTTCTATCTAACATTGCAAATTTGGTATAATGCTTGGGAAGTAAAGTACAGCAGATGCAAAAGCTGTTAATGCTATGAAACTTGGGCATTGTCTTCTAAACATTAGACATGCAGCTTACTTAATTCTGCCCAGACAGTGTTTCATCCCATCCTTGCATGTCACGTTGAGGTATTCTGTTTAGTGGGACGTGGACTACAAGAATGTTAGCAGCTTGCCTGGATTGGATGATGCAGCCTTCATTTCCTGCAGACACACCTGGTGTATCTTTGTCTGGGACACTTAAGCAGCCCTCACTTTCACCGCCACTTTGTGGCCTCTGTACTGGAGATCTACAGCTCCATTTGAGGTCCCTAAGCCCAAGAGTGAGCAATTAGGCTGCCCAAATGGTGTGTGCTGGGAAAGGTTCCCCTTGGAGATACCTTCTAATCACACTCACCTGGGGAGCGCTAGAGAAAGGAGGAGGCTGCCTTGTCAAACTGGAGTTGCCCTTAAAGAACATGCAAGTAGGCTGCGGACGTGATTGTAAAGTAAATGTTTCTGCTGCTATATTTGAAAAGAGTATGCTGTGGGATGTCAGTTGTTAGGAATGAGGCAGTGCAGTCTGAAACCTCAAATTTCAGAGTCCCGGGCCAAAGGTGCATGATTGTTTGTGGGTCTTAATGACAACGGGGTCTTTTTCTCCTATATGTGTTCTGAAGTGCCAGGGGATGCTGAATTTGCAAGGCTTTTTGCCACTCAGAGTTTTCTTGAGAAGGAGCTGGTTTGAGTCCTCAGGTGTAAGCATGCCATAGGCCATTTTCACAGGCTTTGTAGTAAAAAATCCATAAGTATTTTGATTATGGGTTTTCGACTCATAGGGCTTATTAGCCTGGTCTGTGTGGTTTGAATCAGATAACACTGAGCAACTGAGTCATGGCAGGCAACGCTGCTGCGTCCTGCTTCCTTAGCAGGGGTGCAGCACCTGTCCTTGCCTTGCTGCAGTGGCCCTGTGACTTGGCCAGCACTGAGGATGCAGCACTGGAAGTGGGCAACAAACAGGCTCAGCTGGGAAGCTCTTCTAGGTGTCTCTGCACCCTGCTTATAGCTGTGTGTTTGATGCTTTGAATACTCAGAATGGTGCCTCTAGATGTCTGTATGTGACAAGCTGTGATGTTCTGGCAGCAACGTGCTTGGTTCCTGGTGAGGATGGGACCATGTTGCTGGTGAGAGTAGCATCAGGGCTGCTAGGGGCTCCCAGCCTCCTCCCATGGCCCCCTTGATGCTCTGACCTGGACTTCTGCATCTCATTGCAGCTTGATGAGGAAGAGGAGAGGAGGAAAAGGCGCCGGGAGAAAAACAAAGTAGCAGCAGCGCGATGTCGTAACAAGAAGAAGGAGAGGACGGAGTTCCTGCAGCGGGTGGGTGCCCTGACCTGGAGGTGGGCTTGGGGCAGAGGGCTCTGATAGCTCCCTGTATGTGTGCTGGAGCGGGAGCACTGTGTGAGCGTGGCACAGGACGGGCTGGATGCCCGCTGGCCCCCTGCCCAAATTCCAGGAGGTTTCCTCATTCAGAGGCCAGGTGCCCTCTGGTGGTGGCCTCAAGACAGAAACCACTTCTGGCGCCTTGCTTTTCGGTAAGGGCTGGTGGGGTGCGGGCAAGAGACAGGGCTGTATCATTTCACAAGGGCAGGTCCTTGCAGACAGAGAGGTGAACCTTTTAAAACGTGAACATGCAGGTTCATTTCCCGACATCCTCCCAGCCTGCGGAAAGCAGCCAGGCACGGGGCTGCTGTGGTGCAGCAAAGCCCCGTCCGAGGAGATAGCTCTGTTTCCTTAACCTGACACAAGGTGACGGACTGGGTAGGAGCTGCCTGGAGAAGCCTGATGTCTTGGCATGTCTTCAGGCTGCTCCTTTACTGCAAGGGCCGAGTAGCGGTGGCTTGTTGGCCAAGTATTTCTCTTTGCGCCTTGTCCTCGTGGAGCAGTCACGTGTGGTTGTGTTTCTGCCATGTTAGGAGTCCGAGCGCCTGGAGCTCATGAACGCTGAACTGAAGGCCCAGATAGAAGAGCTGAAACAAGAGAGGCAGCAGCTGATCCTGATGCTGAACCGGCACCGTCCCACCTGCATCGTACGGACAGACAGCATCAAGACGCCCGAGAGCGAAGCCAACCCGCTGCTGGAGCAGCTGGAGAAGAAGTGAAGGTGGCACTGGAGGAGGAGACCGGCACAGGGTCTTCCAGGGTCTCTAATGTATGTACCGTATGAAGAACTGTGCACCGAGGCCTGGTGCGTCCAGGACTCAGTGGGCTTCCTTGGGAACTATGGACCAAAAAAAATTTGGGGACAGAGAAGATTGGGAATCCGTCAACCGTCTACTCCGTGGCTGAACCCGGGAGCGGGGCTGGTGGCGCGGGTGAGGGCAACCTCCGTGTGATACCTCATCACGGCCCTGCGGCCTGTCGGTGGCCCCGGGGACCCGCGGCGCACAGAGAACGCGAAGGCGGGAGAAGACCTCCCGCTCAGCCCTCCTCCCCACAGCCCTCGGCGTGCCCGTGGGGCGCAGGGACCGTGGCCCGCCGGAGCCGTCCCCGGAGGCTGCCGCCGCTCCCGGCGCACACTCGGCACGGAAGGCAGCCGCAGAACCGCAGACACTTGACGCGCCCCGTCCGGTGGCAGGCCCGTCGGGGCCCGGTGGCGCAGGCGCCCCCCCACAAGCACACTCTCAGTATAATGTTTACAGCCCAGCTGTCCGTGTCGGCCGTGCTTTTGAATGCACATTTTTACACTTTTTTTAAAGATATTTTTTACAAAGTTTTTATACAGCGATCTCTATATGGATTTATATAATCACTAGATGTGATCCCATAGAAACGTATGTTACGATGGTCTGTTTGTTACAAACGCATATGCCGCAGTTATCTCCGTTGTGTTACCCGTCCGGCAGCGGGCTCCTTCCCCCAGCGCTCTGGGACGGGGGCCCAGCAGCCCTCCGCAGTGCTGCCGCTGCCGCCTCCATCCATGTATGTCCTTCATAATACTCAGTTCTGTATCTCCCAGTAAATGTTACCTTTATGTAACTTCGCCCTCCTGTGCTCTGTCCGGGTCGGGCCGTGGTGGGCTCTGGATGGAGCTCGGCCCCATGACGGCAGCCGTGGGGTTTCTGACTGTGCCTCGGCCATGTGGGAGGCTGATCCCAGAGCTGTTTTTGCATTAGTTGTATTGAGGGCATTTATCTGGGGAAGCTGGGAACGTCAGAGGTGGCTCTGACGGCTGTTAGTCAAGCAGTAGCACAGTGCTGTACCTTAACGGGCAGGCAGGGCGTGATTTGCAGGCAGGAGACGCAAAGGTGGGAGATGTGGGAGATGATCTCATCCCTGCCTCTTCCTGGGTTCAGCGCGAGTGCCACAGCTTGAGCCCCTGTAGGGAAGACAAAGAGGAAGGGGAGCTGTCGCAGTGTCAGAGCGGTGGTGATCCCTTCACGGAAGGAGGCAGAATACGGGTCCTGTGGGCCTCTGCGGGGTCCCAGCTTTCTGAGAAGGCTGAGCCCTGCCAGCGCCGAGCACGGGGATGTGCAGGATAGAAGGTAATAAGCCAGGTGGCACTCAGGTGCTAGGACAAAAGGGCTCACTGGAACTGAACGGGTTGGTATCCTCAGGTGTATATCCAATGCCTGTCACTATATAGGTGCCTTTCTGAGTCTTACATAGAAAGGCAGCGGGAAGGCACCTTGCTGTGGGCAGCGTGGGCTTCATCTCATGCGTGGAACACCACCGAGTGGTGGTGTCCCGCATGCTGTCTCAGAGGAGCCGTGGTGAACCCTATCTTCTCCCAGTTCCTTTACCAGCGTGGATGAGGAGTCTTTGATGCAAACTGTGAGCTCTGGTACAGATGCACGTTCCAGCCAGTAATGCTGAAGTACTGCTGGGGAGAGGATGAGTTCACCCTATATGTGGTAAGAGCATAGGAGGTAGCCTTTTCTGAGCATAAATTGTTCTCTGTTGCACATTTATTTCTCTGCAGTCTCCGTTTCCACCTCCAGCCGTGTCTTATATTAGTCCCTTCCCTGTTTCTTCCTGGATTTCCCCTCCCTTTCTATAACTTCTGGGACCTCCCAGAATGCTGTCAGCTGCCTTATTTAGCGTAAGGTATTTTGGATCTGATACAGGCAGTTTTTGCCACAGGAGGATTTGCTGGCTGAGGTGTGCTAGAGGGACGTGCAAGGAAGGGATCTGGAACAAAGCTGGTGAAGAAAGGCAGTGTGTGGCCTGGCTCCCACCACAGCTGGACGGCTCAGCTCTGCGCTTCGCTCTGCCCTGCAGCAGTGGCTGAGGCCTGACCCTATTCTCACAATGAGCCAATGTTGGCACTTCTGAGGAATGCAATAGCTCTCATCGAGCTGTGCTGAAAGAGGCTGCAGAGCGTTTTCTAGGCCTGCTTCTCTCTTCAGGACTTTATTTTACCCTGCAGAATATTAAAGGTAATGAATTTCCAGGCTCCTCCGTGTATCAGTTTCCTCTTTCCTGGTGAGAGCGAGCTGCCTGTGGGACATCACATGGCCCAACCACAGTCATCACACGCTTCTTGCTCACCTGGACAGCCCGTGTGCTCTTCCTTATGTGCAGGGCCTTGTGACTCCCACGCACTGTCATCCTGGGCACTGCCGTGAGTGCAGGCGATGGATGGCCCTTCTCCGGCCAACAGCCGTGCTGCACTGAAACTTCCTGCTATAAAAACTGCTGGCTTGAAAGAGAAACATAAGATGTCCTTTGAAGCCAAGCGCACTGGCAGCAGGCAGCAAAGGCAGCAGCAGCGGAGTGGTGGATCTGTGCTGGTTTAATGTGCAGCGCCTCCTCCCAGGGCTCAGGCAGAAGCATTCTAAGCCCCAGCAGTGCCAAGACAGGATGTGCCTGTTTCCTGTATGTCTTCAGAGCAGCCTTTTGCTGCACTCTGGTCAGTGCCGACGAGATCGCCCCTCGGTTTAAGGCATTGCTTTTCCAGGGCGCTTGGTTGGACTGCAGCCCAGTGGTGCGTTACAGTGCTATCTCCTGGGCGTGTGCAGAAGCAGGAGCACGTTCCAGGTGTGAGCCCACCAGGCCCACGGTGTTACATCTGAATCCAGCCCTCATTCAGCTTCCAGCGCTGGGCCAGCCTGCTCCTTGCTCTGAGCCGGCGTGGGGCTCCCAAACCCAAAGCACAGTGGTGGTGTCATCCTTCCACCGGAGTCCCGCGCAAAGGCTGATGATGAGAGATTTCACGTCGAAAAGATGAAGGCCGCTTCCCAAAGGTCAGCCCGCTGCCCACCCGGACACGGCCGGCGGTGCCCTGAGCTCGGTGCTGCCAGGGGCCGCCAGCAGGAGGGGCTGCGCGGCCGTGGGAGAGCCGAGGCCCGTCGGGCACCCACGGGCTCCTGTCCATTTCAGTCTTTGGGGAGAGCCTCATTGGGCGGTTACTTTTCTTGGGGTGACTCTATGCCCCTGCAATGAGTGGTGTCAGCTAACCTTTGCCAATGACCCGCTCTTGTTTCCTTTTAAGCCGAGGCTAGCAGGTATTCACTTATCTTTGTCTTTATTGGTTCTTCTACTTATCGGGCTAGAAAACAACCCCTAGAAATCCCCAGCCTTGATATTTACCAAGAGACACGGAAACCGGTTCACGTGGTGCCGGCCTGCTCTGAGTGATGCCAGCACAGCCCACAGCTGAAGCGGGGCCACCAGCGTGGCGTGGCTGCAGGGAGCGAGAGAACCCACCCGCTGCTTCCTCCAGCCTGGAGACGGCGCCTGGAAGAGGGGCCCAGCACTGCAAGAAGAAGCACCCAGTGTGTGCTCGGTGCTACTTCCAAAGCCCCATGTGGCTCGAAGCAAGAGCAGAGTTTGGGTATGTGTGACAACGAGGTTTCGCTGCCGCCTGTCACGTCTCAGATGAAGCTTCAGGAACAGGATCCTTTGCCAGTAACCACCACCTTGAGCTGATGTTATCTGGTTTCTGCAGAATGAACTTGCTGAGCTGTCATCTGTATCGCTGTCGGGGGAAGTCCTGACTCCTGACGCTGCAGTTCCTGTGGTGGCTCCGCCAGCGCCCTGATTCCAGCAGCACCGCCGGCTGAGGAGGATCTGCTGGAAACCTGCGGCAGCAAGGCTGGGGCTGCCGGGAGGGGGTGGGCGCTGAGGCTTTGTGCCTGCCCCGGTGCTGGTGGGGCCTCCAGGCAGGCCGGCGTGTGCCTTCTGGCCGCTGCTGGCAGCGCGCTGTGCAGTGCTGCTGAGTGCCGTAGCCCTGTGAGCTGGACAGGGCGGTGTGCTGCAGTGATCTGCCACACAGGCACACCCTGTGGGTGCCAGGAAGAGTCACTGCTGCACTTCTGTACGTATCTGCTAGAGGAGGCATCTCTCCTTTTTGGTGGAGATTTTCCCCCTTAGCAATGTGACCTGATGCGCTCATCGCTTCCAGGCTGCAGATGTTGGTTGTGTAGCAAGCTGAGGTACCAGCGAGGCGTTGGCTGGGCCTCTCACAGCGGGGCAGCTGAAATATGGCTTCCTGCAGCCACTCTGCTGCCAGGCGATGCCATCAGGTCGCTGGCTGATGTGCACAAGGTTTTAGGAGCAGCACGGGGTGCCAGAGTGCCCCGCTGGGTCTCGTTGCCTGCACAGAGCCAAGTGCATGGGTATCTCCCTGCCTGATGGCCGCCATGTGTCAGGGCTGCTGCACCTCAGTGTTGCTCCTCACCACGTTCCAGAGCATGGCCAAGCACCGGCTGTCAGCCACGCAGCAGGGTGAGGGTGCAAATGGGTTCAAAGCCGTGCTCAAACTGGGTGTGCCTACCTGGTGCATCCAGCCTCTGTGCAGCAGTGGGGAAAGAGGGAGGGAGCCTTGGGAACGGGAACGGGAGAGCACGTCCATCCCATTATAACCACAGTGTAGACGGCTGTGGGAGATCTTGCCTCGTATGTTGCGTCACTTCTACTAGCCCCACTGTGAAAATGGGAGACGTTCAAAGATGGGCACTGACCTCAATCTGTGGCATAGGAAAATTTCCCTATGTGGAGACTAAAAGTCCCGGTAGTTTAGAGCGGAAACTAATGAAATGCCGCGTGATAGAGATGTGTAGAGCAATGCCTGGCTTAGAGATAAGTCTGTTCCTCTGCTCACCCCCTCACAAGATGTTCAAAGAAATGGAAAGACAACTCATTTCAAACTGGTAAACTGACACGCTTCTCAGAGAGCAGCTAATTGCTTTGTGCAGGTGGACAAGGTGCCCGCTGGCGTCGCAGAGCACTGAGGATGAGGTGCCCATGAAAAATGAGGATGCCAAAACTCAGGTCCAAGAGTTTGGATTAAAAAAATTAGGAAATGGCACGGCTCTTGGACGTGTGCTTTGGGATTCAGGTGAAGGGGGGAGGGAAGGAGGTTCTGCCTTTCTCTGTCCCCTCTTTGAAGCTAGAGTGGGAGCTGTCAGCAGCAGCAGGAGCTCCTCACACTGAGGCTAAGGCTGTGGCCCCTCTCCCTTGTTGCACCTCCCAGGCACTGCTGGGCACGAGGCCCTGAGAAATGGGGCAGAAAGGGAGAAATGGTGAAGAAAAAGGGGAGAAAGTGAAGAAGCTGCTGTTGGGATGGGAGTGTGCTTGGAGCAATCCCGCTGTTCAGCCATTCCCTGCTGAGAAGGGCATCTTGGAGTCTGCTAGCTGCAAGAACATGCCCCACACGTACTGTGCCCTGTCCTTGGGAGGGCTGGACAGATGGTGAGGGTGAGCTTGATGAACATTTCTCTCTGAAAGGAATCATGCATTCATTTAGGTGACAAGTAATGCGTTTGCCCCTGTGCCCCACGCCCCGGGGCATGGCAGCAGCGCCCAGCGAGATTCAGTCCCTGTCAAGCTGCAGCCATCCCTAGGAGCAAAATTGTTGCCGCTCAGTTGGACCCACTGCAACGTCAGCACAGGCCTGAGGTGTGTGGGGCTGCACAGCCATGCATCGTTCCTGCCTCACGGTCTGGAAATATATAAAGGAAGCTGGGGCTGCAGCCCCCTGCAAGCACTGGTAACCTGCCCTGGGTGGATCAGCCGCTCTGGTTAAACGGGTCGCTGCCCTTCCTCTTTGGGCCTTCCCCACCATTGCTGAACGATACTGCCATCGAGGTGAGTCAAACCGTCAGACAGCAGCTGTGCCCCTGCACACACTGTGTCCATGCACTTGGATAGGTCTGATGGTGGGCTCTGTCTTGTCAGGGGAAGAAGAAAAGCCAGTGACAGGTGGAGGAGGGGCCTTCTGGAGCCCCAGGTGCATGCTCATCCCGTGGGCTGGGTGGTCAGGTCTGCTCTTGGTGAGAAAGGGACTGGGTGCTATGAAGAAACCAACTGGTGTCTGGGGGGAAGTAACAGCATGCATCAGCACAGGTCAGGGGCTGACCTGCTGGGGAGGAGCTCTGCAGAGAAGGACGTGGGAGTCCCGGTGGACAACAGGTTGGCCGTGAATCAGCAGTGTGCCCTTGCGGCCAAGAAAGCCAATGGTATCTCGGGGTGCATTAAAAAGAGCTTGGCCAGCAGGTCAAGGGAGGTGATCCTCCCCCTCTACTCTGCCCTGTTGAGGCCGCATTTAGACTACTGAGTCCAGTTCTGGGCTCCCCAGTACAAAAAAGACAGGGATCTCCTGGAAAGAGTTCCACGGAGGACCACAAAGATGGCAAAGGGCCTGTGTCTGTTTGGCCTAGAGAAGAGGATACTGAGAGGGGATCGGATCTAAAACGTGGGAGGCAATTGGGTGAGGCCAGATTCATTTCAGTGGTATGGTGACTGGACAAGGAGCAACAGCATAAAACCGGAATGTAGGAAGTTCCATACAAACATGAGGAAGAATTTCTTTACAGTAAGGGTGACAGAGCACTGGAACAGGTTGCACAGAGAGGCTGTGGAGTGTCCTATGGAGATATTCAAGACTCATCTAGATGCCTACCTATGCGACCTGTTGTAGGGAACCTGCTTTGGCTGGGGGTTGGCCTCAACGATCTCTAGAGGTCCCTTCCAACTCCTGCAATTCTGAGATTCTCAGTACCACACCAGGTTTTGTAATCTGCTGACCTGGGGAGGCACTTAGGCACACACCCAAGTGCTGTGCTTGCTCATGAGCTGCTAAGTCCTGTGGCTGATCCCTTCAGCAACCTGGTGTGAACGCATTACTTGTGCCCTGAGACTGTAGCTCTGGGGCGTGCTGGAGGCCAGACCCTGCTGAGCTGTGCTGGGACAGCCTGTCCTGGCGAGCAAACATGTGGAGATTAGTTTCTATGGTTTGCTTCTTGCGATGCATAGACAGGGAAACACAGAAAGCACACCAAAGACATTAAAAAAAAAATCATAGAAACGGCAAAGACAGGTACGGAAGAGCTATACACTACCAGAAATGGCTTTGCCTGGGCAACCTAGCTTCAGCAGTCTCATACATGTGATCACCTCTGCTTTTTGCCCTAGATGACCACATCTTCATCACCCAGGCTGGACCACTGCTGGAGGGGACCAAGAGCTGGCCTACTGGGCCACCTGCTTTCTTACCAGGACTGACACTCCTACCAAGCAAGGAAACGAGGGACTGCAGAAAGAAAGGAGGTCTCCTGGGCAGACCTTTGGTGCCTCTTGAGAGAGCTGAATCTACCCCAAAGTGACCTGGTGAGCTGCATAAGCAAGTCTTTCACAGGAGCAGCCATGTGTTCCTCATTTGCCAGGACTGCTTTGTGGAAGATCTAAAAGGTTGCAGCTGCAGCCACAGACATCAGGAGCTGGGGTCTGGTTAAATGAATTACTACACTGAGCCAGAAACACTGAAAGTTTAGTTCCTAATTGGTTAAAATGTCCAAAATTAATGAGTGCTTATGAGCTAAATCCCTCTTTATCTCTCATTTTGCAATTGTAAAACAGGAATAGTTCTACTCCATCACGTGGAAAGGTGGATGAGGAAACAACTTCCTTAACAGTCCTGGAGCACTCACCTGGGGATGCTGGAGAGATTAGCATTAGAAGAGGCTGTGAAGAAATGCAAAAGCAGGACATCAAAGTGGGATCAGACCACCAGGATAAAGGTAAGGTAGCAATGCCAGGAGTGAGTACTGTAGGTATAAAGCCCAGTCCAGAACAGTACACTGCGCATGGGTGCAAATGCAGTGTGCTTAAGGGAGCTAATTCTGAGTTTTCTCTAGTTTTGAGTGCTTGATTTTACAGCTCTCGTCATTTATAACTCACTTGGGATGTATGTGTCTCCTGTAGATGGTGAGGTTGTGCTCAGTGTGGATTGAAAGTGCCTGTGGGATGGGTGATTGGTGTGACTCAGGTGGGATAAACACAGTGGGACGGAGCCCTCGCTCCCCTGCTGTAGCCTGCCTCTCCTGCTCCCCCTTACCTCAGCACAGGTGATATAATCCTAGCATAGAGACAAGCTGTCCTGCCAGCTGGGGAAGCTGCCCTGTGCAGACAGGACCAGCCTGTGCTGCTGGGATGGGATGCCATGCTGCAGAAACTGGCCAGGCAGCGTGAGGCCTTCATTCATCATCACCACCACCACTCACTCATCAGCAACACTGAATCCCACACAAGAGTCTTTGAACTCGAATGGGGAATGATATGCAAATTGTTGTGATTGTATTGTGAGAAAGTGTTTGCATAAAATGTTACACGTGGAGCAGAAGCAACCCCCACGGTTTGCAGGAGGCTAAAGTTGATAACTTCCCTACGCTGGCTTTTTAAATAGAGCTATTCACTGAATGCTCATGCAAAGAAGATGAGAGGGATGCGGTAGGTTTATGGGGAAGCTGCAGCAGTCTCCTCTCCTGAGAAAGCAGTGTGCATGGGCAGGCGTGGGGGCTGGCTGCAGTTAAAGCCTGGCAGATGCACAATGTGCTCTCTTAGCAGTTATTCTGTAAATAAGTCACCTTATTTAAACCCTGGGAGCATCTCACTCCAGTCTGTCCTACAGAAGCAGGATGAAACCCGGACCGTTTCTAACAAAGGTTTGTTCCTCACCACTTCATGTAAAGGGGACAGCATTGCCTTCCTAACCTTGACCTCTTTTCAACCTCTGACCTGAATCTCTCTTACTGCCATCGAAGCCCGGCGCCGGCTGCACAGAAAACAGCTGACCACTCTTTCCATTACAGCGTATCAAAGACAGCTCCTTCCTCCCCCGCCCTCCACTCGCCCCCAGGATTTCTCTTTTCTAGGCCAAGTGGACCCATCATCTTCGCTCCTTCCTCTTCGCACAGGATTTTGGTGTGTTCACCCCGTGGGTTATTTTCTTATGGGCTTTTCCACGCCTTGGGAGGGGCAGCCATCCCTCGCCTCCCTCACCCACCTGCTGCCTGCCTACTTGCACAGCTCCGCGCTGCTGCCAACGCTTCACTTTGAGATGGCTCTGTAACCCCCAGATTTTTCCCTGCCGTTCTGCTGCCTAGCTGGTTATTCCCCACTTCTTCTCTATACACCTCGCGTTGCTTTACATTTGCATTTGTTCTTGCTGAGTTGCACCTTGTTGCTCTCAGACCATTTCTCTGGTAGCCGAGGTCATGCAAACCTCCAGTCCCTGCCACCTCTCTGCCCTTGCGTCGCCTCTGTGCTTCAGGTAATGGGACTGCCCTCAGCAGGGACCGATGAAGAACCAGATGGCTCCATCCTTCCCCTACGCTCCTCTGAGAAATACCCCTGCCCTGTAGGTCTGCTGGCATGGCAGTGACATAACACTCATTGCAAGCTCATCCAGTGCTGGTGATAATGATTTTGCAGCTGCTGTGATTAAGGTCAAGAAACTTAAATGATCCCAGAGAGGAAGTCAGGGGATGCTATTCACAGTGTGAGTTCAAGTCACTGACACGAGGCATGGGGGTCAGGAGGCTGGCTCCTAGGTAGGCTGTCAGCTGGGATTTCTCTATCAGCTGGGCTGCTAAGAAGAGCCCAGCTAAGGCGTAGCTCCAGACTTTCCTTTTGAGGATCAAATGAGTTTCCATAGAAGTGATTGCCCAACTTGTGCCTGTGTTCCCAGCTTCCAGAGCTGCATCCTGACAACTACTTGCACTTGCCTGAATCGCTTCTCAGCCGCTGGACTTGCTGGCTGCCAAAGGAGGGCATTTGGCCTGTTTGCCCAAGGATGAGGCAAGTGAGGAAGGAGCTCTCTGCATCCTGCCTTGGGCAACAGCAGCTTGTAGAGCCTTTGAGGAAATCTCGAAGGAACTACTGATGTGGTGGACGGGAGCCCAGGTAATCCACGAGATGTGCTTGATGCCAGAGGAGTGTGGGTTTCCTCTGGACAGCGGGAATTCAACAGTGTGCTTCCTGCAAAAGAAGCACTGTGTGGGGTTGCAGTGTTCAGAGGAAGTGTAGTGAGGCAGCGAGTGAAGTGATGGTTCAACGGTTTGGCTGCCAGCAGCAGCTTGGCAGCCCTGAATCTGCCCCTCTTCTCACCTACACCTTGTGGGTGCCCTGTTCCCGGGGCTCTGAGGAGCTCTGGGTGCTGGGAGGGAGAGGCAGCACAGGGAGCAGGCTCTTGCTGAGCAAGAAAACTTTGTGCTCACAGGTAGGGACTGCGCACCCCCACTTGGAGAGAAGGCTGAGGAGAGGCCTCGTGGCAGCCTGCAGCTCCTTGAGGGGAGCTCAAGGGGCATTTGCCCTGCTGCAAGCACCCACTGTGAAAGCATAGGCTGCTGGGGCTAGGGTACAGTGCTGCGCTGCGCTGGGCTTTGATATTCCTGTGCAGAAAGCAGAAGGAATTGAAACACCAGTAAGCGGGAACTGCGAACCACTGCTTTCCACAGTAGTGCGTTACCGTGGGTGGGCTCGTGCTTCACTCTCTATCTGCCCTTCACAGCACGTGTGTGCACCCAGTCACTCTGAGGATGTGCGCTTCTGTCTGTGATGGACAACCTGCTGGCACCCGGCCCTGCTCATCCTTCTGGCTCCGATGCTCCGATGGGAAGGGTCTTGCTTGTCTCCCTGCTCCCATGCTGACATCTATAGAGCTGCAGGTGAGGCAAATTGAAGGATAGCAGCTGTGGGGCCATGCCCGAAGCAGGGTGCTCTCAGAGGGCAAATAGCAAGGAAACAAGCCCAGTATGCTGTGATGTTCCTGTCTCCACATCTTCTGATGCTGGCTATGGTGAGAGGGAGCAGGCAGGGAGCCAGGACCCATGCACAACAGCTGCATGTACCCAAGATGGACAAGCTTGTACTGCTTCACAGAGTGACGATCAGGTCTCAGCTCTAGCTGCTGGGTCTATAGGACCCTCCTGCTCCCTCCAACAACTCCAAATGTTCTTTCATCTCAGCTCTTTGTTTTCATCTGCGCCTGGCTCATCCCACACACACATGAGCCACGGCACCAGCAGCATCTAGGTGACACTGGCTGAGGATGCAGGTCTCCCCTGACGCTTGCACAGGCAGTGCTGGGGGTGGCAGGACAGGCGAGTGGGCTGCGGGGTTGAGGGAGGCTGCCCTGGAACTTCCCAGCAGGGCTGGGGTGATGGAGGCCACTGGCTCTGGACCGCCTCCTGCCCTCATAAGGCTATGGGTGCGCAGCTCCTCCTGCCCTGGAGTTTCTGGGGCTCCCAACACCACCTCCTCCGCGCTGCCCTCCTTTGAGGGTCCCGGTTTCGCAGCCTGGGCTGGGGCTTTTCTTCCCTTTACATCTCTGCTGTTTGTCTCGGAGAAAACCCATCTTGCTGTTTTTCTACTGCTTGAAGGTGTTTTTCGGGGTTTTTTCAGGCTATTTTGAAGCTCATTTTTCCCAGATGTGCTTTTTTTTTTTTTTTTTTCTTCTTCTTCTTCTGTAACTTTTCTTCTTCGTCTTAAAGTTTCCGGCCACGTGACTTTCAGCTTACATCCCCTAGGTTCTGAGAAACCACAGGAGGCTGAGACCTAAAGGAAGGTGCAGAGCTCAGAGCGGAGCGGCAGAGGAAGCAGCAGAGCACGGGGCAGGAGGACAGCGTGCCTCTGGGCTGGGGAGTGCTAGAGCCCAGCAAGCACTCCTGGGCAGAGGAGGAATCAAGGGAGAAAGAAGGAAGCCAGGCACACTGCAGGTGCAAAGGAAGCCAAGGAGGTCCTGGGAGCCGGAGACAGGAGCCATGCCCCACAGCTCTGACAGCAGCGACTCCAGCATCTCCAGCCAGTCCCCCCCTCCTAGCAAGCAGGTAAATGGGGACCCTTCCCTGCCTCTTCCCCAGCTCTCCTTCAGGTTGGCAGGTGGCTCTCAGTGGCCAGGAGGAAGCCTGGCATCCCTTAGTGCTGCCTGCATGACGTGCTGTGGTGGGGCTTTCTAGGAACTGCTGTGGAGAGAGTGGGATGTGGGGCTGAGCTGGGAGCAGTGCCCGCAGAATGGGGTATAGGGGGGAGGAAGCCCAGATAGTTGGGGCTGTGCTGAGGACAAGGGGGGATCCCTGGACATGGTGGGCCCCATGCTAACTGCCACGTAGGAGGCTGCGTGCAGAGCCCAGTGCTGCTGAGAGGATGCTCAGGGGGACCTGCCTGCTTCCCACTGCCCTGCAGAGCACTCAGGGCCTGGGGGAAACCCTGCTGCTTTGGGTCTGCTCTTATTCATCCTCAGAGGGTTTTCATCTCAGTGATGCCTGGGCGAGGGAATTTTCGTTATTGCACAGAGTGCCTTAATGGTAGGTCTTTGGCTGGCAGAAACTAATACAAGCCCAAGTTATTTCCATCACCTTCATTATAGCTATCATTTGCCACCTGCCTAGTGCTGACAGCTCCAGCACCTACCTGAGACTTTGCTCAGAAATCTCCAGGATGATTAGAGCTGGTGATTTCAGGCTTGCAGCCAGGGATGGGGAGGCATCCTGGTGGAGAAGAGGATGAAGCACAGAGACTGCTAAGGGACTGGGCTTGGTACAGTACCTGGGATCTACCACGTATGAAGTTGGTAGGGTAATGAAGGCAAGGATAAAACGGTTAAGTTCAAAGAAGAGAAAAGATCTTGGGCGGGGTGGAGGGGGGAGAGGATGTGGACAGACTGATGGGCTGGGAAGATAACTTTTGTGGCTGAGTTTCATAGTCCTGTGGGGGAGCAGCGGTGCGAATGTTAGAGAGTCCACAAAAGAGGCAGCACCATATGAAAACAGAAGATGAAAGAATCTGTATGACGGTTTTAACTGTCAGAAGGCAGCAGCAGAACCAGTTCTGAGCAGAGAAGGACTGCTGCACGAAGCTCTTGACCTGGCACCGCAAGACTGAGCTCCCCTCTGCCAAGGGGCTCAGGAGCACCACGGGCAGCACTGTGGATGTTGCTGCCAAGGGACTGCAGAAAGGAGCAAACACAGGGATGGGGACAGCTGGAGCGAAGGAGATCTGGGGATAAAGCTAAAAGTCAGAGTCTGCCTAGTTAAGCATGCAGTGTCATAGTGAGCTGCACCATGCTATAAGGGTCTGCAACAGTCCAAGGTTGACGGAGGAGGGTGGTGGGGAGAGGGTTTGGGACCTACAGGTATGGAAGGAGGAAAGCACAGGACGCATCTCTGGAAAGACAATTTAGCCAAGGAGCTGGAATAACTGAAGTGCCATATCTCTCCATAGAGGTGGAGAAGGGAAAGGCTTCCTGAGCAAGGAACTCAAATTCTCTCTCTTCTGGAGAGGTCCTTGCCCATGTTCCTCAAGACGTATCCTTGGCCGATGCCTTGGCAAAGCAGTCATCTCCCAGCTGTGCCAGGATGGTTAGGGGATCAGATCTGCCTCTCCTGGCATCTGAGATGTCAAAAGCATCGCATGTCCGTGAGGCAGAACTTTACCTTTGTGCTGAGGAGGATGAGTTCCATGGCCTGTGCTTCAAGTCTGTTATCTGCTGTGCCCCCTTCCCCATCTCCCGCCCAGCAGAAGCAGGGTGCAGGAGGGTCGCTGCAGTCATTTCCATGCCTCATGTTTCCCTAGGACTCTTCTGATGACATGAGGAAAGTCCAGAGGAGGGAGAAGAACCGCATTGCTGCCCAGAAGAGCCGCCTACGGCAGACCCAGAAAGCAGATACGCTGCACTTGGTGAGCACATCCAGCCTTCTTCATTCCCTGTACTGAGGGCTCACATTGGGGACAGCGTGCTCTCTCCTGGGGGACTTGGAGCAGAGGTACTTGGTTGAGCCAGGACAGGAACAGTGTAGCCGAGGCAGGGTGTTGGAGGCCGTGCAGGGTGTTGGAGGCCGTGCTAACGGCATGGGCAGGTTTCCTCTACTGAGATGCCCAGGGACACTCCTCCTTCAGCAGGTCCAGAGTGCAATCCTCTGGTTCATCTACCAAATGTTACAGGTTTCCTCTCTAGGTTCAATCAAGATGACTCATTCTCTATCACTGGTACCATGTCTGCCTTTCCCATGGGGTCTTTGCTGCCAGGATTCATGCCTGGCAGGTCCTGTTGTCACCACCCATCAGAAAGGGTGATGGCCACTGAAGCCTTTAGTTTAGCATGCAGTTCAATATAAATAACAGGACTTTATCTCTCAGTTTGGCGTCACCAATTTCCACTTCTTCTGAATGCCTCAGCCAGAAGCCCTTTGAAAGCACAGCTTCATTAGGGTTGGTGCTCCCAGGTTCGTGCTTCATGTTGTTACTTTCTTGGTGATGCAACAGCGTACAAGCAAACTTTTCTGACATGCTGTGCAACACAGATGAAAAACTATTAATCATTTTCCAATATTTTAAAACATCCCTATGGCAGGCCATGCATCCCTTCTGACATCTGAACACCATACAGTACCTGGAAGCATTTCCTCTTCCCTGCTTTGGTTTCACCCCTGTTGTCCCATTTTACCCTGTGGCACCACAGGCAATCTGCAGCTCCTCCCAGTGTGGTGAATCAGGAAGGTACATTTCAGGAGGGATGGCCACTTCTTGCTGTGTGCACTTGGCCAGGAGCATGCGGTCAGTGTTGGAACACAGGTACAAGCACCTTTGCATTGTGCACTGATGGATGCAGTCCTGTGTGTTTTGGGCTGCTGGTGAACAGGATGCAGAGCATGCGGCCTGCAGTGTGCACAGCCATCTTTGTCCCTGAAGTATGTTGTCCCTTTGAAGTGTGACAGTCAAGTTCACGCTCAAAAAAACATCCTTTGATTTAGCAGTCTTCGTATTTCCCCAAATCCTCTTTTTTTTTTTTTTTTTGAAAGAATTGAGATGTTGTTCCTGAGCCTTACCTCTCACACTGTGATCTCAGTCCATGCTTGCAGCTGGTTTTACAATGGAGATCTCACTCTTTCCTATGTAGCAGATGATCCTGGTAGAAGTGACATGGCTCCAGGCTGTCTACATTTGTTAGTTCTGCCAGCAGCAATGGCTCTGGGAGTCTGCGCCTTCAAGGGGTGGAGACAGACACTTCCTTGGGCCTGGTGCTCTGTCCTGGGCAATCCTAGAGATGGATAGGAGCTCTCATGTTCCCTCAGGGAAATCCTGACTTGCACCAAGAACTGGGCTGCTCTTAGGGCAGACAACAACTTTCTCAGCAGATAAATGTTCAAAAGGCATCAATAACAGAGACTCATTCCTCTCCCGTGAGATGGGATCTGGGACAGCTGCAGAAGCACATGGAGGCAAGTAGAGGGTGGATGGTGAATTTTTGCTACGGCTTTTCCAGTTCATCCTTAGTCCCCTCTGTGTCTGGTGGGCTCTGCACGAGGAATGGTGCCTCTGCACAGTTCTACCCAGGAAAGTTGGGGTTGAGGTGCTTTCAAGGAGCCAGCAGCTCCATCTGCCCCCAGCCATCCTAGCTGGTGTTGAGGGGAACGGGTCACAGTGAGGTTGGAGCTCCTGGCCACGAGGTGATTTCTGTCAGCTCACAGCCTGACGTCAGTGACAAAACGCTCTGTCACGTCCCAGAGATGATGCCCACTTAGTGCCGTAAGCGCTGGGTGCCTTTACACTGTCTGTGGCCAGCAGGCACCTCCAGCAGTCAGCGTGGCGATGGAGGTCTGACAGGTTCGCTTTGCCGGGGATCTGGTGCAGCTCTCCTACGTCCTGCTTTGGCTGAATTCCCGGAGCGCTCCCTGCTTCCTTCTGTCTTGCCGCTGGGATGCCCCACTTCCAGCTGCCCACCTCTCACTAGCAAAGGGTGCGCTTTGCTCCGGCCCACTGAGGCAGGGCTGAGTGTAGCCTCTTTGTTGTTATTCTCATCAATATCAGTAATAATTCATCTCTGAGGCCCGGGTTTCTCTTTTCTTCTGACTCAAGCGTCTCCCCCTTCCTCCCCGCCGTGCCGCTGGTTTCCCCGGCTGCTAGCAGGAAGCAGTGAGTCTTTTCTTTCCAGGGCAAATGACAGGTTTCCTGTGGCAGGTGGTTTTCTGGTTAAAGACGGCGGTTATTCGGCGCACCCTCCCCCCGGCCGCACGGCCCTGGAAGCGGCCAGCAGCGTGCATGTGCGTGAGAGGGAGCGAGAAAGCCTGGGCGGGCGCACTTCTCGTAAGCCCGGGCCGCCAGCATCGCACCCGCACCCAGCCTGCTGCAGGGGGGTGTCGCCCTGCTGCCGCTCGGTGCTGAATTTGCCGGAAACGTGTTGTTCTGGAAAGTGCTGGGCTGAGAGGCGCGAGCAGCAGACCCCGGCCCTGCCGCTGGCGAGCACGTCCCGGAAGGGGCTGCGTGCTGGCACTGAGGGACGCGGTTTAGTGGGCAGGGTGGGAGTGGCTCGAGGGTTGGACTAGTTGATCTTACTGGGCTTTTCCAACCTTTAAGGTTCTATGATCAGAAGGGGTCCCAGCGCGTGATGCTGCGGCGTGCCCTAACGCAGGGCGGCTCCTACAGCCCCACTTGTAATCGCACCCCACCCCCCTCCCCCCCAGCGTCCCCATTGACACCTGCAGCTGAGGAAGCCCCCGTGGTTTTGTCTCCCCAGGAGAGCGAAGACCTGGAGAGACAGAACGCAGCCCTGCGCCGGGAGATCAAGCAGTTGACAGAGGAGATGAAGCACTTCACCTCGGTGCTGAGCTCCCACGAACCGCTCTGCTCCATCCTGGCATCGCCCCCACCGCCGCCCCCGGAGGTGCTTTACGCCGCGCACTCCTTCCACCAGCCCCACATCAGCTCCCCACGCTTCCAGCACTGAGCCCTCTGGGGCGGCTAAGAACCAACTTGTGGGGCTCGCTTTTCCATCTGGAGAGGGGCGGACAGACAGACGCCCCTTCTCAAAGTGCGTACTCTGAGTGACTTTGTCTAAGACTTGTTCCCTGTGCAGAAATGGCAGAGCCACCAGCAGGCATCTTCAGGCGGTTTCCAGCTTGGATCCTGGAAAGAGGAGGAATTCACAACAGAGCATCAGCCGTTCCCTGGTTCTCGCCTGGGGACGTCGCAGGCTGCCCCTGTGCCGGTGGCTGGCTGCAGCGCGCAGCATCAGGAGCTCCAGGCACAGGAATGAGAGCAGGGGTGGAGGGGAAGGTCGGGGGACACAGAGTACCAGGGTGAAACTGGTTTATTTTTGTAAAATAAAGAATGAAAATGCTTCGTGCTTTGTTTTTCAAAACGGGGTCAGCCACTCTGAAGGTCCTGCATGGCACAGGGAAGCTGGAGTGGCAGTGGGGGAAAACTCAACTCATTCACCTTATTGCTAGAGCAATGGTCTGTGGGGGCAGGGTCTGGGGGGGAGATGGGCTGTTCCCTGCTGTGGGGCTGGACCTGGCTAATGCATTGGACGTGCTCTGCAGAGCAGCACCGTCCTGCTGGGGATGACGAGTGGAGGTGTCAGTGGTGGTACTGGCGGTCTCTGCACCCCAGGATGCCCAGCCTGGCTATCAGCACAAGCACAAGGCCCAAGTCCACCTGCCAGTGCAGGTCCTGATGCTAATGCTGGCTCACAACTGTTGCCCTCCCTGAGAAACAACAGCTGCTATTTTCTCAACGTGGAATATCACAAGCAGTGTTGCTGATAGAAGCTTCACGTCATCTCTTTATACCACGGCCAGAGCTGCTGCTGCCTGCACAGGCCTTGCCTTGAGCCACCCAGGCTGCGTTTCACAGGGATTTGGCCCTTTAGACCATGCAGCAACAACTTGAGCTCAGGTTTGCAAGGCTCGGTTTTTGCTCCTCCAGCATCTGTGGGTTTGGCCCTGGGTTTTTCACTTGCTGTTGCTTAAGGCTCTGATGCCCTCATGCATCAGAGTTATGCTGGATTAGGGGATGGAGAATGCAACAGCCTCAGTAAAGTTTGCATGAGAAATCGCCATCTGTCTCAGCCTGATGCATGTATGCAATACAGCTATGAAGGCAATATTTTTGTTGCAGAGCTGTCAAGGCCTGAGATCTTGCAGCCTGGGTGGGGTTCTACGAGATGCCCACAGCATTGCTAGACTACTGGTAACGTCTCCAATGTATTACCGCGACTCAGAACGAAAATAAGTGGTAAGTGCTGAGACTGAGGGACGGGTATGCAACAACATCCTCTCAGGAACATAAACAGTAGTCCTGGCAGCACCAGCCAGGGTGCCCTGCCTCCACAGGGCTGCACGCTGGATGCCCTTCAAGCAGTGCTGCGCTCACCCAGCATTGGCTCAACACCAGACGTGGGCGCTAAGGGAAGTGTCTCCCAATCTGACTTGTCTTTGCCCCAGTCCCGCCCTCAAAAACCTGATCACAGAAGATGCTTTTCATGGTTTGAGTGGGTTTTGACCTCTCCACTGTTTCTGGTTATTTTTGGGTGTCTAAGATGCTGTCTTCCTTTGTTATGAGGAATGGTTCCCTTAGAGACAGATATCTGCACCCAAACAGCCTGGGACATCATCTCTGCTCAGGTCCACCGGCCCTTCAGCCAGCATCTGAGCACACGGTGTGTGAGCAGGGTGCTGCTGCTCCTGGTGCACAGGCAGACGTGGGGCTGGCTGGGCCTGGTGCTACCTGGCCAACCCGTGGCCATGTCGGTGCCCTTCTGCTGCACGATGCAGTCCTTTGCTGAAGAGCTCTTCCAAATCAGCAACGAGGGCTCCTAGCTGCAGTGAGACTCTGAGTGGAGGAATTCCAGGCGGGAAGGTTGCTCTTCCTCGCAAGCAAAGAATGAGGAAATGCTGCATTTGTGCTGGCCTCTGCTGGGCAAAGGCTGAGCTCTGCTGGATCTGAAACCTTTCCGATCAGCTCTGATATTGCACAGCTGGCTCCAGGTTCAGGAAGGATGCTTCCCAGGAGAGCATCTCTAGAGATGCTGGAGCTCTGCTGTGGGCAGCTCCTGGGCACAGCCAGCAGAAAGCTTGATGCGTGAGGGCTGAGGGCGATGAGGGCAGGGGGAAGATGGCACTGGGTGGGAGGGGAGCGAGGGGACAAGAGGATCATGCTGTCCTTTATGTCCTTCACTGATCTTAGCACCTCCTATGGATCAAGGTGCTCAGGCAACTCTGCAGAAGGGCAGTAAGTCACAGACTATGGAGGGTGCAGTAATTTCCTTCATTTACATCCCCTCAAAAAGCACAGACTCAGCACTGTACGAGCACTCAGTCTCAGCATTTCAGGGCTGCTTCTGTGGTTAGATAAATAAAAACACGACACCCGGTGCTGACGTAGGCTGCATGTATCTCGCAGATGGGAAGCCCAAGGCAATCTTTTATCCCTGGCATTCCCTTCCTGCTCCATCTTTCTCAGCTGGGCTGCAGGTTCCCAACATGTAGGTGCCGAGGTGAGGAGGAACAGAGCCAGCCCAAGGCAGGTGCGTCCATCCTGCTGCACCAGACTGCTCTGTTCCCACTTGTTGTCACTGTGATGTCCTCCCTCAGAAATGATTCTCTCAGGGGACAGCAGGCGTGATACCCAAGCCCCCTTTGCAAGGAGTCAGAAGGGAAGGGGGGGCGCGTGCTTTCAGTTTGGCCAAGGACAGTCTCAGCAGCTGTTGCCCACTTTGCAGTGACTTCGGAGTATTTATAGGCTCCTTTTGCAAAGCCTCTCTCCAAAATTCTGGTGCTGCCAGCCTACATCAGCAGGAGGAGCATCTCCTGCACACTGAACCTGCAACAGCCCATGGAAGGAATGAGTTATGTTTTCCAAAGCAGCACTTGTCACACACGGGTGCAGAATGGATGCTAATGTTTCAGTACACAGAGATCAAAGAAGATCAGGAATCACTGCTGAGAGACAAAGTATTTTTATGAATCAAGAACAGTGGAGAAGAGAAAAAGCAAAGTGTAGAGTGAAATGGTGAGACTTTTTCCTAGAAAACAGCGCAGTGCCGGCATGCCCCACGTCCCTGCTCTGCCTTGGTGGTGCCATTTTATTTATCAACGCTTTAGAGGGGATCTGAGCACTGAGGCAGCAACATTTGTACCTGTAAGGTTGTTCAGGTTAGCCAGACGCCTATCGAACTGCAGGGAATTCATAGACCCAACCTAGGACTGCTAAAACCCAGCCAAGTTTTCTCTCCCCACAACAGTGATGGTGTGGGACCCCGGCTCCTGTCCTCGTCCTTTCTCTCTTTTGCTGAAATGGAGGAAGAAGAAGAAGAGCGTGACTGAGTTTGGCTCTGAGCCATGCATGTTTCCAGCGCTCTTCAATTACCAACTAACTAGTGCCAGTTGTAAGCATTAGGAGATGAAAATCTTCGTTTTTTTCTGTCATTGGTATGACTCACTGCGACGAGGCTGGAGGATGCTGAGTAAGAAGGGCTTCTATACTTCGTGCATTTGGTATTTGGGGTTAATCTGTGACCCGGATCTGGACTGGGGATGTAAATCTAGACTGCGGCTGAGCTTTGTCTCTTTTTTCTTCTATTCTGCACAGGGTGAAGTGATGCTCAGGCTGCACATGCATGCCTGGTGCACAGCAGAGGAGACAGGCAGTGGCTCCAGTGACAGAGCCACAGGGGCTCTGCCTGGCTGTCCTCACAGCTACGTCTGTCCCCTCAGCCTTTCGCAAACAAAGGTTGAGAGATGGGCTTAGAAGCCCAAGCAGTGCAGCATGCTAACCAAGGCTCTTGGATTAGAGCCGGTTCTCATCCAGCCTGATCAGAGAGTGGGCAGAGCAAGCTGATAGCTGTTGCAGAAGGCTGTGCAGAGGTACCATAATGCACCGTGTCCCAAGGTGTGCGTTAAGAAGCACTTGGCACATCTGAGGAACCGGGGCTTTCTGAGGCTTGAAGTTATTCCCTAAACAGCTTTGGTCATTCTGAAGTCTGCATTCTCCTCTCAATGAGATACTAGATTGTACAGCCAAGCCATTGCGCTTTGTGTAGAGGAAAATCTCGCTGTTTTGAATGCTGCAGGGCCTGCACGCTGCAGTTTTATAAACGTAGCTATCCGTCGCCGTGTCCCCAGATCTTTACACGTGAAATATAACGGGAAAGATTTATAAAGCTTTAGGGAATCAAAATAATTAACGGCATTTGTAAACTGCGCCCTGGGCCTTGCTTTCTGGCGGCTGCTGGGATGCAGGCAGCTGCAGATGCCAGCAGAGGGCTCGCAGCCTGCCCTGCTCCATCGGGGAACAAGGCTGCCTTTGTCCCGCACGGCCACCCCGGCATCCCTCTGAGCCCCCCGCGCTGCCAGCTGTCCTGTGCCGCAGCGCTGGGACTCCATGGCGCGTGTGAGGGTTGCCGCTTAATCTGCTGATAGAAGTGGCTGTTTTCTGAAGACTACCACTAAAGCACCGGGTGTGGAACCCAGCACAAAACGTTGGCCCTCTGTGTGCTGCTCTGGAAGGGAGCGCTGCAACGTATTGGTGAATCCATACTCCTCTGTCTGCAAGTTGAAATGCTTTCAGAGGTATTCCTTAGCCACTGTTATCAGCCCAAACTGATGTGCCGCCCAGCTTTCTCTCTCTTTCCTTTCTTCTGAGAAGTTCAATGCCTAACTTACCTGTAGTAGCCTCCAGCAACAGCGATCTGGTAATCTTCCCCTCTGTGAAAGGCAGTGTGAGATAAATTGGAAGATCTTCTGATATCGTTTCTAGACCGTAATCCCATCAGTCAGAGTGCAATAAAGCCCCCTAAGAACTGTGTTAATTAAATCTCTTAGGTGCGATGGTAAGGTTTAAGAGGTACAAATTATTGCTGGGAGTTTGAGAGCAAGAGACACCCTACGTGCACGCTTCCTATTTAAAATGAGCCTGAACCTCTTCTGAAGTCTCTGCAGGAGCTTCCTGGCTGGGAGGTCCAGTGGATCGTGGGGGTTGGAGCTGGATAATATTTAAGGTCCCTTCCAACCTAAGCCATTCTATGATTCTGTCCCTAAGCGCTCACTTTTCCCCTCGCCAGCTTTCACCTTTCGGCCACCTCCTCCCTGGGCCTCTGATTCAATGCAGAAGGGAAAAGGCATCAAGGCAGTCCTCTTCAGATGGATTATCACTGCTGCCATCATTCCTAGAGTTACATTTATTGAGAAAACTAAGCTTGTTCCAAAGCATGTTCTTTGGTCCTTACAGAATGCAAGCACTCACTGGTCAGCAAGGCAGAATATATTCTAAGCATGTCAGAAGTTCTTTTCTTGAGGTCAGTAGAGAACCCAGAGATGCCAGGCTCTATCCAATGGCCTGCACTGTTACCTTTAATTTGGGACCTGACTGTGTTAGGCTTAGCGACTTCCAACCTTCACAGATATTTTTTGCTACAGAATATTGCAACCTCTCTTAGTACTTGTGTCAGCTTCCCTGCGTAGGAGATTTCCCTCTAAATCCATTTCCCTTTCAAATCCTCTTCAAGGGGTTGTCCTGAAATATAAATAATTTTTCATGGCTAAGAAGTTTTTACATAAAGATGCTGTGATTAGGGAAATCCAAAGGCAGCTGCTGTGCTGCTTCAAGAAGAAAAGGAGGTTTATCTGAGTAGAAACAGATGCGGCAGTGAAGAGGGGAAGAAATGCAAAGCACAGGAGTTTTATTTTTGCCCAGAAATTGGCTAATGATATAAAGGGGTGATTGAAGAGTTCACAGAACCAGAAACAAAACCAAGCAGCCCTGACAACAGAGGAGAGGGGTTCTGGGAAGCGTGGGCCTGTACCGATGACAAATACAGACTAAATCATCTGTGGGGGATTGAGGGCTGCCTGACTTGACAGACCCCAGTAACCAGGGTCCGAGCGCTGCCTTCCTTCTTCTGCTTTCAGCTGTTATTTTCACTACGGTCTGTGTTTCAGTCATCCTTAATTTACTGTACTGGGACAAAGACAGTGCTTTGCTGTGAGTAAGAGGCTCCCTGGTCGGCAAGCTCTGCTCCAAATGTTCTGTTGGTGATGGATTGGTGAAACTGAGGAGTTCAGGGAGAAAATCTGGAGCTGGAAATGGGACTATAAGGGAACTGGAGATGACAGACTGTTTCTGACTGTGCTTTTGGAATAGGGTTGGCAGGAGGAAGGGGACCAAAGTTTTTTCTCATTTCCTTCAGATATCTATAGATTCTTCTGCGTGTGCCCTTTTTCTTCCTTAGCCATGTGCAGGAATACGCCTGTCCTCAGTGCATTCCTAATGTATGCCAGTGTCTCAACTCATTTTTCTCATTACACTCTTTCCACTTTTTTCCCTCTTATTTCTGTGACCCAAGCCTGAAAACAATGTTCAGCCCCAGATGGTCAGTGATTTCCTCCTTTCTGCTGCCAAGAGCTCTTTGTCTGCAGCAGATTTCCATATGGGACATCACTCCATTATTCTGGATTTATCCTGGTGTACACATGAATCATATAACACAGTTATGGGCAGCTAAAGCTACAGTCCTAAAGTTGTATGACCTAGATAAAAAATGCAGGTGACATTTAAATTAGTCTTGAGCAAAACAAAAATAATATCTCACCATCTGCAAACGTTGCTCCTCCCTCTGCTTTTGGGATTATTAACAAATGACACTCCCCTGAGCAAACCCAGCATGTCATGCTGAAAATTGCCCATTTATTTCTGTTCTTGATCTTTTCTTCCCCCATCACTCTTTAACTGATGTGAGCCATTACCTCTGGGTAACTTTGATTCCTTTATAGTAATATCGGGAATCTTGTAGAGATTGGATGAACATAAAGGTTAATTTTCTGTACTATTTTACTGTTATATCCTAGGAGTTCTCAGACTAAGGAGCTATTGGGCTACGACAGTCCTTTTCCATTTCACCTCTGTGCTCTCTGCATCACCACCACTCGTTGCACTCCTGACAAATTTAAGTTATACCCATTTATTAGAACAAATTTATCTGTCCTCTCTTCCGTCTTAGTTCAGAGCTTGGTGTGACACCTGTGACCTAAGCCTTTGTTTCAGGAATACAATGTCCTAAAGACATCACTTGCATTATTTCAAGTGAACTTGGAGCTGCTTGTTAAATGCTGGAGAACACTAGCATGCGACCAAGTCCACGCTTGTAAAGCTTATGCTGAGTAATGTTCATATGATTCAGATAACACAATGTTAACTAAATGAACTATAGATCGTAAGTGATCTGTGGGCAGCAATGTGCCAGAGTGACGTTGCTGAAGTAAATGGAAAACACGGGCTGACTCACCGAGTGCCTGGTGAGGATGAAAACAAACAACACCACTTTGGGCTGTTTTACTCCACTCCGATTGGCATGTTGCAATTCTGACCTCACTGCGTTTTCATTTCATAGCGTGCCACATCATGAAAACACGCAGAAAACCACCCCAAGTGAGAAATAAAAGCACTTCATTCCTCAACTGCCCTACAAAGAGCGACTGAAGGAACTGGGGCTGTTTAGTCTGGGGAAGAGGAGGCTGAGGGGAGACTTTATTGCTCTCTTCCAATATCTGAAGGGTGCTTACAGTGAGAGTGGGGTTGGTCTCTTCTCACTGGTGGCAGGTGACAGGACGAGGGGAAATGGCCTCAAGTTGCACCAGGGGAGGTTTAGGTTGGATATCAGGAAAAACTTTACGGAAAGGGTTAAGCACTGGAATAGGCTCCCCAGGAGGTGGTTGAGTCACCATCCTGGATGTGTTTAAAAACCATTTGGATGTGGTTCTCAGGAACATGGTTTAGCTGAGGGTTGTTAGGGTTAGGGTAGTATGGTTAGGTTGTGGTTGGACTCAATGACCTTTAAGGTCTTTTCCAACCTGAGCAATTCTATGATTCTGTGATTCTATCCCTTCACGATTCCCGGTTATCTGTGCCCACCGAGGTCTCCCTGGCACCAGGCCCTAAGGCGCACCCCACGTCCTTCTTCCCGCCCATGAAAGTGTTCCCCGCCACAGTGCTCGGCTGCAGCCCCTGTGCCGGGGGCATCCTGCTTTATGCGGGATCTGTCCCCAAACGAGCGCCCGTGCTCTCGCGCAGGGCCGTCCGGCCCCTCGAGGTCTTCGCCTCGCACGGGCACCTCAACTTTCGGACGGGGTCCGCCAGCACAGACGGCAACTCTGAGCGCTCACGCACACTCGTCCTGCTGGGGCTGCCTGCCGCTGCGGCACGGCCGGGGACAGTGTCCCGCACGACCGCCGCCGACACGCCGCTACCGCTCGGCGCCGTCGGCCTCTGCGCCGCTTCCCCTCGCCCAGGGCCGCCCTGCGGAGGGGCGGTGCGCCGGGCGGTGGAGGGGAGGGCCGCGCCGGGCCGGGCCGGGCCGAGAGGCGGTGGCAGCCAGTCAGAGAGGCGGGGGCGGTCGGGCGGGGTTTCCCGGCCAGGTGCTTGGCCTCTGGGCCGACGGTGCCGGCGGAGAGCGGAGCCGGGTCGGCATGGTGCGGCCGGAGGGCGGCGGGACGCCGAAGCCCCGCGGGGACGGGAGTGGGGCGGAGGTTGCCGCCGAGGTGCGGGTGTCCCCGCGGCGCTGGGCCGTGGTGCTGCTCTTCAGCAGCTACTCCCTGTGCAACGCCTTCCAGTGGATCGAGTACGGCAGCGTCAACAACGTCTTCGTGCGCTTCTACGGCGTGAGCGCCTTTGCCATCGACTGGCTGTCCATGAGCTACATGCTCGTCTACATCCCGCTGCTCTTCCCCGTGGCCTGGCTGCTGGACAAGAAGGGACTGCGCCTCATTGCCCTGCTGGGCTCGGCCCTCAACGCGCTGGGCGCCTGGGTGAAGCTGGGCAGCCTGCGGCCGCAGCTCTTTGCAGTCACCGTGCTGGGGCAGGTGATCTGCTCCCTGGCGCAGGTCTTTATCCTGGGCATGCCCTCGCGCATCGCCTCTGTCTGGTTCAGCTCCCGTGAGGTGTCCACCGCCTGCTCCATTGCTGTCTTCGGGAACCAGGTAACTGGTGGCTGCCACCTGGACGGGATGGGAGGTCACCTGCATGGCCGCAGGGACCTAGGCTGCTAAGGGGAGGGGATATGCAGGGCCCGTGTGTCCTTCCTCCTGGAGAGAGGTGCCAGGTAAGAGCCATCCACACGAGGGGGGCTCTGGACAGGCCTCACTGCGGCCTTCCAGTGCATGAAGGGAGCTTACGAGTAGGAGCGGAACCGACTTTTTACACTGACAGCGATTGGACGAGGAGTAATGGCTTTAAACTAAAATGGGAGATTAGGTTAGATGTTGGGGAGAAATTTTTTACTCAGAAGGCAGTAGGCCCTGGCATGGGTTGCCCAGAGGAGCTGTGGTGCCCCATCCCTGGAGGTGCTGAAGGCCTGGTTGGATGGGGCCCTGGGCAGCCTTAGCTGGTTGGTGGGCAGCCCTGCACACAGCACAAGTTGGGACTGGGTGGGCTTTGAGGCTCCTCTAACCCAAACCTTTCTGTGATTCTATAAACTGTGACTGTGTTGGGATTTGGTGCAGCAGTGTCCCTCTCCTGCTGGCTACCAGATGAGATGAAGGAGGTGAGCTGTACTTACGGCTGGGCCCTGAGGAAAAGGTCTCTAACAAACTTTTCCTATTCTTAAAAGTAAGGCACAGAGTTTCCACAAGCAGTTGCTTTGAGGAGAAACCAACTTTTCTCCAGGTCAGGAGGAGGTAAGGTCCCCCAGCTCTCCTCTATGAGGATGGATCAGGGAGGCCAGTGGCCTGCCCTGGCTCAGGCTCTACCACGTTTTTCTCAATGTCAGGTGGTGCTCAGAGGAGGTAATTTTTCACAGTTTTGAAAGGATTAGTGAAATGATATGCTGACCCTTGCACTGGAATGCCCACTGATCCTCGCTGCGTGAGGCAGATGGACTGATACTGTTGTAGCGTGGCACGGGGGAAGTGGCTCCAGTTCTGTCATGTTGACACAAGGAATAGGGAAGAACAGTCAGACGTTTGCTGTGTGGCTGGACCTGTTCCTCTAACTTAAAAATGCAGCACTCCTCTCTGCGTCACTGCCTTCAGCTGAGTGGCTCAAGGTGTGGGTGGGCACCACTCCGACTGGAATTGCTTTCTCTGTTCAGGTGGTTTCTAAAGCCTGGTTCTTCCTACTGCGTGCAAAATTATCAGTGAGATTTGAGGTCTCCTTTCCACACACTCCTGGGTTTCTGAGATAATGCTGTGGCAAAGAGTGAGTGCTGGGGGCTGATGTTCGAGGAACTGAAGTTTGTGCAGCAGCATTAGACAGACTGGCTTAGAGCTTTAGGAAAGAGAAAGCACACTTTCTCTGAGTGGATCTAAGCTTTTCTGTTCACTCTTATCACACAGACTTGTGGGCTCCTTTTTTGTGTTTTAAATGAATCTTCAGAGTTGAAGGCATCTAATTTGGCATAAACACTGCTGGTTTAGGAGTAAATAAGTAACTGAACATTTTGCTGTCAGACTTTTATTCAGGTGGAAATACTCAACAGTGTGCACAAGAAATCCAAACAATGCAGCATTCAGCCTGTGCTATATGTGTATGCGGAGTCCACGTCGTCCTAAAAGCAGCACATTAGTGTGGTGGTTGTGAAAGGCAAACTTTGGCTGGACGCTTCAGTCCTCCTCTGGAGGTTGACCTGACATCAGTGAGACCACAGGCCAGTAATTAGCTCTTGCTTGTAAACCCGGGCTTTCCTTTTAGAGAATCAGAGGAATTAGAAATGGCAATGCCTAAAGGCAAGGCGTACTCCATAGGGAGCGCCTATTCATTTCGTTCCCTCGAATCAAAGATCAGTGAGTGAAAAGTGGCTATTTTGTTAGGTGGTGATGTTGGACGAGGGAATAAATAGAAGCTTTCTTCTTCCTTAATCTGCAGTTAGAGTGTGTTTTAGGGAGTGCCAGTGAAGAGCATAATGTGGTGGGTTTGTAATTGCAGTATGGCAGATGATTCCCTATGCTCTTTTGAGATGCTAGTGTTTGCAGGACGTGCTTTCTGGAGCGAGCAGCAGGCCTTGCCCCTTCCCTTAAAATGCTTGCTTTGCTGTCTTTTGGGGATGAAGAGGCATGGTGCTGTGGCATGATGGCACTAGTCCCCACCTCAATGAGGATGGTTAAGCAATGAGTTGAATTCCTGTGACTTCTTAAGGTGTATCAGCTGGAGCCATCTGGGCAGGTACTGGAATTCCTCAGCTCCTTGTGTGAATTTGCATGGCATGTGCTGGACCACTGTGCTTGTGCTGTGCTTGCTTGGGCCTGTTGGCTGTAGGAGGGCCTCTCATTGCCCTGTCTCCCTGATGAGTAATGGGCATCAGCAGCACGTGGAAAATTTCCTATTGCTCTGCTACCAGTACTGATACCTTTTTGTTAATTGAAATAAATCATCTTCCTGGCTCTTGCCATTCTGTCTAAGGGAAGCAAGCAGTTGTTGGACTTGGGGTGAGGGCTGAATGATCTCTCTGCTGTAATTTTGACTCTTCATGTTTTTAGCAGGAGTTGATAAAAGCTGGTGATGAGCTGGGAAGAAAGAAACCTTCCGTTTCATATTCATCTCTGCCTGTGGGAAAAATGATGCAGCAGCATCTTCAGGTGGGGTCTGACCTTGTACAGATGCCACTGGGATGCCTCTGTGACTTAAGTGATTTAGGAGTTCCATAAAGAAAACATCCTGAGGCAGAATTTATAGATGCTACCTGTGTACTGCTTCTCTGGGCGAGTCATTCTCGGCTTCTCAGCCCTGAACGAACATTTGCCACGTTTACTGGGGAAGCAATGTACTGCAGCCAAACAACAGCAGATAAGAGACAAGCATTCTCTTATCTCTTGTCTAGCAGTGATGAGGTGAGGCCTTTTAACTTGTGCAAAATAATAAGCCATGAATGACATTCAAGGAAGTGCTCTTTCTTGGCAGGTCCTTTCCTCTTGTTGTGAAATGGGAGGAAGAATCTTCAGGGGTTGGGCTGTGGTGGGCTTTTGTAAATAATCATCGGGTCTGCAACATCTGAATAGCCATTGCTTTTTTGGGGGTCTGCAGTGCCCTGTGTGCTGAGTGTGTGCTGCTGTTTGCCTCACTGCTAACCCTGTTCTGTACTGTTTGCCCTTCAGGTTAGGCAGCATCTGAAATTCCAGGAGGTGTTGTGAGAATGGAGCACATCCGGTGGGATTCCTTTCTTCAAGCAGACTTCTAGATCTCTTTGGTTCTTCCCTCCCTGCTGGGGGGCTTCCCATCTCTTCAGATGAGATCTGATTCCTATTAGAAATAGAAACAGGTAGTGATCTAGTTCACATCTCTCTGTAGTCTGGCCCTGCATTTTTGGGGATTTTAGCTATTAGCTTAGAGAAGCTTTTACCGAGGAGCTGGTAGCAGCAGCAGTTAGAAGTGACATTTTCCAGCCTTGGCTCCTTTCTCCACCTGCAAAGATGACAGGGTGCATCAGGGCACTCGGATCACAAGGAGTGCTGTGTGGCCAGCTCTCTGAGGTCCTGGCAGTGGCTCTGTGCGGGAGGGTGTGCTGACCAAGTAGCGACGTGGCTTTCCCAGGAATGCCTAAGCTTCTATAAATGAGCACTGGAATCTGAAATGAACTTTTCCTACTCATTTAACCTGGTGCTCCCTTCCCAGCCAGGCACCAAAAGCAGCTCTCTCTTTTCTTTCACAGAAGCAGCTGGCTTTGGGGTTTTGCTCTGAGGAGGTTGCATGGGAGTTGAATGAATGACAGCAGTGTTTCTGCTGGGAGGGGCTGCCCTATGGCACCCTTAGCGCTTGCCTTGCAGGATCCTCAGAGACTGTCTCTGTTATGTGACTGTAACGTGTCCTTGACCCATGTATTATATTCTGATGGAGAATTCCAGCAGCTGCTGAGGTGGCTGTTGGAGCTGAAACCCCTCTTCTGCTTTACTGTTCCTTATCTGCTGCTGTTTTGCTGCATTGCATTTTTTCCCCAGTAGACTGGGCGAAGGTGCATTCGGGGCTGAGAAGCCTGAGTGACTTGCCCAGAAGAAGCAGTTCTCATGATCTGGCATTGCATCATGTTAAACAGCGTGAGATGGTGCCACAGAAGAAGTATGATGAGGAATGGAGTTTGCTTTCAGAAGAGCTTTGGTTGTGCAAGTGCAGACTGAAGAAATACGTTATCTCATATCAGTGGAAGTATATATTAAAAAAAAAAAAAAAAAAAGGCTAAGCCTTATCTTATCTCTTCATGAGGCATGGATTACAGTTCTTCCTCTCACTGTGAGTCCTTTCTGCTTCTTAAAACACTGTAAAAAAGGTAACTAAGCTGTGCTGCGTTTAAGTACATTGACTTCCTTGCTCTTTGGATTTTAATGGGCCCTTAGAGATTTTAGTATTGCTGTCAGTGGTATGGAAGAAGCATATCTGGATAGCAATGCAAATAAAAACGTACCGTGTAGGAACTAGCAGCTTCTGCTTTCCACAGCTCTTTGGCTGTGTGTCTTCAGTTGGAGGCACTTGCAGTTGAAACAGGAGGAAACGCTTCAGTGCGGAGCTGTGAGACACAGACAAGAGTGGCAAAAGGGGCTGCAGTGCCCAGGGCTTTGGAATACGTGTGTGCCTCTTCCACAGCATTCCCAGGGTGAGTGGTTTAGGTCTGATGCATTTCATTGCCTTGGCAGAACTGTCTGAGAGGCACTGGAATGGGCTTGGTGTGTACTGAGCGTAGGTTCAAAGTCCCCCACTCTCATATGTGTTAGAGCGCTGCATGACAAGGAGAGCCCTTCTGAAGGGGACAGATGTTGCTGCACTTGGCTTGTGTGTTTTTGCAAGCTTTTTGGAGAACAGTGTTTCCATGGTAAGTTGTGGTGGCTGTCTGAGATATGGAGGTTTCCAGAACAGCAGTTGCAGTGCACAGGCTTGTCTGGAGACTTTGCACAAAGGAACTCTGCTTCCATCTTGGTGATGTTGGATCAATTCTAATCATTCAGGTGGAGAATCTCACAGCGTTTATTTTAAGGTCTTGTTATCTGAAGCCACTTGTAGTTGAATCAATAAATCTAAAAAGCACTTATGCTGTTGGGTCTGGAGAGGAACATCTTGAAAATGTGAGGCTCTCCATGTTTAAAAGGTATCTGTTAGAAAACAAGTACATTGCTGGGAGCCGCAGGACCAACTCATTAAAACAATTAAAATGCTACTTGTTTCTTTCAAAGCACGATGGGCCGTCTGGTTTTCTAGAGGATTCTTCATTGCCAGGTTCCTTGGTTGTTATGGATATCGAAGATTAGAGGTAGTGCTGTTCATTGTAGCTGAATGGCTCCAGACTGGTGCTGCCTCTCCCAGCAGTTACGCAGTTGTTTCTGGCTCTGCTGCTTATTGGAGGCTCCACTAGGAATTGTGCAGTGGCATGGCTGGGGGTGGCCTGAGGTTTGAATGGGATTGTGTGACTCCCAGAGGACTCTCGTGTGGGTAGTTTGGGTGTGGGGCTGCTAGGAGGTAAGTCCTTTGCACGGGTTTTAGTCATGCTTTAGAACATCAAATTGGATAGGATTTAGTAGGTATCTTTCCAAGAGACACATACAGTCAGTATTTAGACTCCTGTTTCCTCGTTCTCTGAGAAAGGCGCGTGAGAACACAGGAGCACCTGGCTAGGGCAGGCAGCCCTCCCAGCCCCAGAGTCTCCATGTGGAAACTTGCGGAGATTGAGTTGAAATCGGAGTATCTGCCAAGCTGTTGTATTGGCTGTTATCTGCATGTAGACTTCATTGTTTTGGTTGCTACAATTCTGCCACTTTGACCAAACTGACAGCCTGCTGTCCCTGGGGTTCCCTGGGACTTCTGCCCACAAAGGGCCTTTTAAAAATTCACATCATGTTTGCCTTCCCACATTGCTGATCAGAGTATTCGGTAACAGACTAGTTAACGCTTTGGTACACTGGGTGCCAGTGGTGTGGGTTTTCTGTTGTTCTGTTCTTTCAAACTCTTGAATGAATCCCTTCTGGTCCTGACGCGACGCATCGTAGAACAAATTAATTGCAATAAATTGATTAAAATCTTTCACGATAAAACTTTATTTGCTATATGAAGAGATTCCATTGAGATGGAAACTCCCCGTAAAAACCACACAGTGAATGCTGACGCAGGAGTTCATTTAGTTCTCCCTCTGTCTCGAATATTCTTCTTCCATGGTGATCATCTTTTGGCCTTGCAGCCTTTCTGGCAGGCTTCCTGACTGTGCTGTGTTTGAAGAGCTTTGACTTGGTTTGTCAGGCTGCTCCTCAGCCTTTTTTGGCCTAATTATGGTCTTACTTTAGTTTGGTCAAGCTTGCTGTCTCCTCTTTTTCCTGCTTGGAGAAATGAAGTCCAGCTTTTGAGGGGTGTGATGATTTATTAGTTTTTTTCCTTCTTTTTAACTGTGATTGCTTTCATACCCTGTTCTAAAATTATGGATGATATTCTGCACCATGACAAAATTCAGGTAGGAAATACATTCTTCTTTATCAACTTTATCAACTTTTAGAGAAAAAATGATCTGAACAGCATGCTCTGCTGTTGCTGACTTTCTGGGTATTCTGTTTAAGAACTATCCCAAAGCCTTCTTAAGTGCCAGCAGCCTGGTTTCTGCAGGGAGATTCTTGGAGGTCAGGACATGACTGTGCGTTTCAGTGTGGGGATGCTCTCGTGTTGCAGATCTAGCGATGTGCTGAAAACGAAATCTCTCCTTCTGAAAGCTGAAGTGTGTGCTGTGTAACACTTACCGTACTGCGGGGAGCTTGCCTCTGTTGCTTAAGGTGATATGAATATCCAGGGTCTGTGAGTATTTCTCAGGATGTCAAAGCGGCCTCATCATCATAGGTTTGGTAATGTCAGTGACCCTGAAATATAAAATGTGTTTCCTGTTGCTATGCTGGGATTTTTTTTTCCCTCTACCACCTAATTTTTGTCAGGTTTAATAAACTCCCAATGGAGAAAGTGTTCCCTTTTTTTTTTTTGGAAGGGAAGGGGGGAGGATGAACATCCTTTTGTGTTCAGGTCTTCTGAGAAGACAGCAGCGGTGTCTGAGAGAGCTGTGTCCGTCCTGTTGGAGTGTCAATGGCCATAGGACTCTCAGAAAAGGATTTCTGAACAATTTGCAAAACAGGTTCTCGGTATCCTTTTCAGGTAGGGAAGGCTAGACAAAAGAGGGAATCCGGACTGTGGTCCCAGAGACATGGGACCACGTGCGATTGCACGTGACAGCATGTGATTGCAGAGAGCGAGCCCATGGGCAGCAAGCATAGGAGTCCAGCCCCATTCTTCCAGGAATGAAAGGGTGATGGGGCAAAGGAGCAGTTTCCGGGAAACGGTTTATGTACCTCATTTAAAGGGTGGAGGGGCCCACGTGGAACCCTGTGTGTAAGGGCTAGGAGGATCCCAGCCTTAGATGGAAAGGAACAATGCTGAGTCTTGTCCTTGAAGCCTGAACTTCTAGGAGTGCTGAGAAGCAGTACTGGAGCCTGGTGCGGCTGTGTCCTGGCTGAGTAGGCGTGCTGGGGCAGCAGGACCACACTCTGGCCAAAATAAATGTGCTGCAGAGACCAACAGGCTTCTGCCCTGTAAGCGCCTTCTTGGTTTGGTGTCCATCTTCACTGCGCTTCATGGTGCTTATGGAACCTCTGAGGGCTCTCGTTCCCAAAAGTGGCCTGGTCTGGCATGGCACATCCATAACCTCTTGATGACTCTTCCCCACGAGGTCCTGTGATGTCCTGAGAGTGAACTCAGCACAGGTTTCTGTTGCTGATCCAGACCTATGCTGTCATGGTGTCCCAGAGAGGGCACTGTTTGATACAGGAGGAGTTTGGCCAGATGCAGTTGAAAATTACTTGACCGTAAGTTAAATACGGTCTCTCAATCTAGCAGACAGCTCTGAGCTGTGAGCAGTCCCTGCTCCTCAAAGATCCACCAGCTGGGTGGAGTAGCAGGGTTTGTGGAGAGCTTGCTACAGGGCTCAAACTGTCTTTTGTTACAACCAGCAGATGTAGCACCTGGAGCGTATTTGTTCTGTGATCTTTATCCTGGCCAGTTAGAAGTCCCTCATTGTGCTTCAGTGTGGAGGTATGTCTGCAAAAGCATGCAGAAGGTGAGATGAGTTCTTGCTAGAAGGCAAGCCAGAAGGTGTTTGAACTTGTCAGGGACACAGAGCTCCTGGGTTGTTCTGCTTTGTATTTTGCCATGATTGTATGTGGTTAGTGGGCAGCAGAGTGCTTGAGTTTCTTGGTCCTTGCTTTCTTTGCCCATAAAGTAAGTCTGATGGCACTAATAAACCCTTTCCAGGGACTATGAAAATATCGAGCACTGAATCCTTCTGTTGGGCAGAGCTGCTGTTCAGCTGCATTATCGTGGGGCAGCTGGTCACGATTTTGCTAATGGCTTCACATCTATCTGATGTTTCCATAATGAAATGGTACATGCAATGGGCTTAATTTGAATGCATCCTTATCTTCATGTTTTGCATACTCCTGTCGCCTTTCATTGTGAGAATGAGGGCAGTGGCTCTTAGAAAGGCTGTTGAAATAGCGCAGGTAACCAGTGCGGGGGGGATTTTTTTAATACTTCTAGTCTGTCTCAGTTCAGTTAGCACTGTACCAGCACTGTGAGTGCTTTTCCACTGCCCAGCAAAGGGTCCAGCCTGCAAAAGAGATTGGAATTCTATGTTTGAAGCAGAGGTGAGAATGGATGCATGGCCGCCTGCCGTCTCTTTCTTGGGTGCCTCCTCAATCCTTCCGTCTATTTGAAGCTCTTGTGTGTGCCTTGTTACTGCTCACAAATGTAGGCTCAAACCAGGAAAAAATAAATGAGGGTGTTGCTAAACAGAAAATTGCTTTTGCCCTGTACAGGGCTGAATGTGCAGAACGTCTCTGAGAGCAAGCAAGAGCTGAGCTGATTTGGGGCTCTTTTTTCTGATGTCTGAGAGGGCTTCAAGTGCTGAAAGGGACAGAGGAGAAAGTAAATACACTCCTTGGGAATGAAATGCAACTGCAGAGTGAAGTACAGGAGAGGGAACAAAAAGTGGCTTTGTTAGGCCTCTTCTTTAGAGTACTCAGAAATGTGATAAGTGCACGTTGACTTCAGCCTTTATGAAATGCATGCTCCCGAGCATCAAAGCAGCTATTTGTCCCCTTTGTCCTTTGAGGGGTGGCACTGAAGGCCTGTGACATTTAGTCCTACCTGTCAACGTGGCAAAGCCTGTGCTGCTACAGCTTGTTGCTTTCCTGGAGAAACAGCTACCTAGCAAGGAGCCCACGTGTCCTCGCAGAGACTTGTGCTTTCACTGCAGGAGCTCCTCAGCTGGACACATGGGGCTCTTGGCGCAGCGGAGGACAGACCTGCAGGGATTTCTTGCTGCCCTTTAGGGCCAAGCATTTTAGCTGGGGCAGTTGCCAAGCCCCATTGTACAACTTCAACACTTAAGGAGTGTTGGTAGCGCGTATCCTTTGCTTTCAGCTTTGATTATTTTCTAGGATCTCTTAGTGCAGTGGGAAGGGTGTGAGAGGTATTAGGGTGAGCCTTGTCTTGGGAGGGTGCTCACTCAGAATTAACATAATGAAATGGCTAAGACAGATTGATATCTCTCTCATCAGGAGTGGGCAGGATTTGACGTTACATCAGCCCTGGCTCTTTGTCAGGCATGAGGAAAAATAGGTTCAACTCATTGACCCTGCAAAGAACTGGGGTGTTTTTTGGAAGTGTCATTTTCTACCAGTTTTAATGAGCCAAGTTAGATTACTGAGTGACTAGGCTAGCACCAGAATAGGTGCAGGATAATGAGTGGAATGTGTGTGTGGACAGGAGCGTGTGTGGAGGAGCATGGGTAGAGCAAGAACTCCACTTTGTTGGAGGCAAGTATTAAGTCTGTTCAATTGTATTATAAAACCTTGCCTTGAACATCGTCATAGTTGTGAATCTGGGGGGGCGACCTCTCATGGCCTAGTTGCTGTGGGCATCTGGTTTAGCTTTCAGTTATTCGGTGGTAAAGGAGACTTTCACTTTGGAGATGAAGCTAGAATAGGCCCCGATGAGCTCTTACCAGGTGAGGGAGGATTGCATTTCTCATGAGCTCTGAGCCAGTGGCAGTGTTGTGGTTCCATGTCACCTCTGTGTCCCCTCTCTCTCCTGTTCAGCTCGGCATTGCTCTTGGCTTTCTGATCCCTCCAGTGCTTGTTCCCAATGTGGAAGACATGGAGAAGCTGGCTTACCACATAAGCATCATGTTCTTCATGACAGCAGGCGTGGCAACAGCCCTCTTCATCCTGGTTGTCATAGGTAAGGAGGTGGGAAGTGTATGCATGACTCCAAGTGGAGCTGAGGTCAGCCTGTCTGTGTGAGTGGAGATCATCTGGGGATGTGTCCCTGCACACAGCTGGCTGTGTCATGTAATAGTAGATCTTGCTGCTTCAAGCCCTAAATGAATGGCACTTGTAGAAGGGTGTATGAGGGGGGTTGTGAGCGAGCCTGTCAAACTGTTCATTTCATCTTTTGACTGCCTATGTTATAAAACCCTGGCATGAATAAGCCCTTTAAACGCCAGTCGTTGTTGCAGAGACGCTTTCTTCTCCTGCTCCTGGATAAGTTTGGGCACAGAGAATCGAAGCTGAAGGATGCTGATGTGTTTTATACACTTAACTTTACTAGCCCCTGTACTGTCCCTCAAGCAGTTC
This sequence comes from Gallus gallus, assembly GCF_016699485.2. NCBI lineage: Eukaryota > Metazoa > Chordata > Aves > Galliformes > Phasianidae > Gallus > Gallus gallus. The sequence continues at coordinate 37,815,595 of NC_052536.1, forward strand.
TCTCCTCATGTGTACCCAGGCTCCCTAGTTGCACTGGTGCAAACGGGTCTATTTTGTGTCTGGTTTCAGTCTTCAAAGAGAAGCCCCCATACCCTCCGAGCCGAGCTCAGGCCCTGATCCAGTCACGACCAGCAGAGGAATATTCCTACGTGCAATCGATCCTCCGCCTGCTCCGCAATGCCAACTTTGTGCTGCTTATGGTCACCTATGGTAAGATCTGGCTGTTTTGTGCTTCTAGACATGCTTGGCTTCTCCCTCTCTTTGTGCTGTGCCAGGGCTGTAACTGGGCTGAGCCAGGTTAGGGAAACATAAGGATAGCTGTGCTGCTGCATACCAAGGATCCCTCTCGCACCGAGGTCTGTCCAGCAGTGGTTACAAGCAAATGCCTAGGGAAGAATAAAAGCAGGGCAAGCATGCACAGGACAGTACGACCTCACCACTTTTCTCTCAGCTTGTGACTGCTTTCTGTTCAGAGGATTTTCTTATCAAGTTATGGGGTTTTTTTTAGTTGTTTTTTTTTCTAGTTCATTAGTAACTTGGACTAATCTAAGTGTTTACTTAAGAAACATGGAGCTGTCTTTGAGTGCAAGTCACTGCACATAGTGCAAGTTATTTTCCAAGGAAAGTGTATGATTGCCAGGCTTCCCAGTGGAGGTGATGTGGAGCATGTTGGTGTGCAGATTGCTCCAGCTTTTTTGGCAATTCCTATAAAGCAAATAGAAGGAAGGATTGGAGACTATGTTCTTTTGCCATCTGTTCTTACACACTGAATTTGCTATTTCTCTTCAGCAGCCTTGCTGTATTTCTCTGAGGGCAGTGTGACATGTTAAATCCGTTCCTGATGCTGAGTTGTCCTATGCAGAAGTATTTTTCTCTTTAGTGGTGACAGGGAAGGCCACTGCAGCCTGCGCCTGGCTGTGTGATAGAGTTGTGAGCTTGACCACAGGGAGGTCTGTCCCCTCTTCCTATCTGCTTGCTGTGGAAGCTTTTCAGGAGGAAAGATAACTAGTGCTTGAACTTCTGTGGTTCTGTGTTCAGCTGTGGACTTTGTGGGTGGCACGTCTAATTGGAAAGAGTAACATGGTGGCTTTGTACTTGCTGAGAGTGCTAACGGCTTTGGAGCTGTTGAAATCTCCTCTCCCTTCCCAGTGCAGCAGTTCTCTAGGAGCACCCCTCAGACCACTGTTATGCTCTGCTGGTTTACGTTGCAACTGCTGTTGTGTTTTGTTTGTTTTCCTCTAGTACTTGGTGTCCTCTGTGAAAGTGGAGATTGAAAAAACTGTCAAGAAACAGACTGAGGCAGGCTGGCTGAAAGCTGGGTTGTGTCATCTGCTCGGTTTGCATGTACGTTTCAGGAAGAAGAAAGGGGAAAGCATTAGTTTTAATAGGCGTGAACAAGCCCTAAATGAGAGAGGCAGGCTCTCAGTATGAAGGGCATATTTAGTATCTGATCTCCCTGGGATAATTCCTTCCTGGCAGTCACAAATGATGTGGAAAGTGTTCAGCGCCTCATAATCCTGCCTTTCTTCCTGCCAGTCTGTGCATTTATTCTGCACTCCCTGTGTCCGCCTCAACTCAATCTCCAACGTGACTTTAAGGCTGCTGGCAGTGGAGATAATGTGACTGTTACTCAGAGAAGGAACTAAGCAGTGAAACTTCTTTTTTTTTTTTTTTTAACTTGTCTGGCTTTAAAAATGGGGACAGTTTTTCCTACTCAAGTCAGAAGTTATGTTGGCCAAGATTTAAGACATCTGCAGCCACATGAGCACAACTGAGTCATCCTCCCTAGCTAACACAGATATCTGCAGCCTCTCCCAGCTTTTGTATTAGCATAGTGTGCAACAGGGGAGAGAGCGGGAAACGGCCTGCTGCTTCATCTCCCTGGCTTTAGAAAGAATGTGAGCCTTCATGGGATGCCAGGTCAGAACAGGCCTGTGGATCTCGAAGTTAAAATGATATTACTAGCAGCTGCCAGCTCCTTTCCTGTGGTAATACTTGCAGTGGTGGAAACATTGGTGGCACTGCAGCAGTGCTAGTGCAGGTGAACTGTTTATCAGGGAAATCTTCAGGCTGCCTTTTATCAAAGACTGCCGGCATTGCTTCAGTAAAGCTGAGTCGTGACGTGTAGTGGGCTTGAAGAAGGATTGGATTGGACTCTGCACTGGAACTGCACATTGCTACAGGGAGGCAGTAGGCAGGAAAAGGGTGGGAAAGCTTGGGAAGGGGGTGTTAAGTGGGAATGATGAGGCTCCAAAAAATCAGCACTTGGAAAGGGGCAGTGATGAGAAGGCAGGGTAATGAGGTCTGCATAAGGAATCATTGTTCTGGATGATGATGAAGGTGAAGAGGAAGACCAGTAGTCTGGCTTGTAGGTAATACACTGCTTAGTTACAGGAGAATTGAGATCTAGTCAAAGGCTTTGTAAGAGCTCCTTTTGGAACCTTAGGCAATAAACTTCCCCTTTCTGGCCTTTGTAAAATATAGGAGACACAGTGAGGTCTCAAAAATGCTCTTATACAGCACATTACAAGCAAACCATGGCAAATAAGTAATGAATCAGGTGAGGCTGGACCTTCAGATGTGTTAATCCCAGCTATTGGTTCTGGTTTCCTCATCTGCAAAGGCAGTCGGGCACCATTGGAAACGTCTCTTGTGTATTTTACAGGCATTCAAACAGCTGGCAATAATTTTTGGAGAAACTTCACTAAGCAACTGCCACATGTAAAATACCTACGTTTTTGCCAGCCTTCACAAATGCAAATTGGACGCATTGTCTTGATTCTTAGAGTATTTTGTCTGACTCTGGTGCTAAGTGCTGTTGCCAACTCAGCATCTCTTTCTATTCGGTTTAGGATTAGGCGCCTTTCTCTTTCTTGGAAATCCCATGCATCACAGAGCCTCTGTGGAGCTGGCATGCTGATGGCATCAGCTACCAGGGTCTGGCTATCCCCAGCAGGCTGCTCTCCTCTTGGCTAAGTGAGAAGTATTAGATGCATAAATGACTGGCCTATGTTCGTGCCCAGCTTTGTGGTGAAGCAGTAGTGGGTAGAAGGACTGTTCTGATCTACCACACTCCCATGACCTGGTACTGCAGTTTGTGGTGTCTCCCAGTGAGCTGAGTGCTCCTGAGGTAGAGATGGGATGAACCCAGATTAGATTCTTGTGGGGTGCTTTGCCATAGTCAGGTGTTGCAAAGAGCCAGCTTTCAAGGGTGCAGGAGTTTCCAGCCTTTCTAGGTAACTCTTGAAAAGGGTTGGTTGGTTTTTTTTGTGCATAAAGAGCAAGTCACTCAGCTTATTTGCCTCTCCAGTCACTTCCTGAGACATGCATTTGGAACAGGAACCACTGCCACAGGCAGTCAGCTTATGGGATCACTTGCATAAGATTATTCATCTGTTCTGCCGCGTGAAACTGTGAAGTTAGCTCTGCTTAAAGTCATCAAGGATGGTGTGTGAACAAAGTGAGATCTTCCCTCCAGCTGTTAATCTTGTGGCTTCTTTGGTTGCTTCCTGAGCTGTGTAGGGCGATGGACTGGGTCTGGGGTTGCCCAAGGCTTCGGGAGCAGGGAAGCAGGAGTTTGACTTCAGGGTGTTGTCAAAGCTCTGCCTGCTAGACTGCACTTCTGTACCATGTATTGCCATCTTTCTGCTTTTAGCTGATGCTGAAAGAGGAAAAACAGGAATTGGGAACTTGTCATGTATCTGGGCTGTGAGAATTGCTGGCATCTGAACCAGAATTAAAATCCCATGCCACTTTATGGAGCCTGTAAATGTGTGAGCTGCAGTGGTGAAATCTGTGTCCCCCCATCCTTCCCCCTACTAAGTTCACTGAAGCCTTGAAGAGAAACTAACTGCAAATGTAAATGACTTTCTGAGAAGAAAGTTGAGCTGACTGTTACAGACATCATCCACCTGGGGAAGGTTTCTCAGTATCACCCAAGGTGAGAGTGTAGCCGCTGTGGTACTGCTACTTCAGCACCCGTGTGGATATGCTTGTCTACTATAAAATAAATAAATAATAAAAAAGCACTCTTGTTTTCCATGCCCTTCAGGAAGGCATTCAACTCAGAGTTGCATGTGTACTGCAGCCGGGTGTCTGAATATGGCTTGACTGATAGCACTCTCAACAGTTTCCATTCTCACCTTGGGTGATACTGAGAAACCTTCACCAGGTGGCTGATGCCTCTAACAGTTAATCTAACTTCCCTTTCTTAAAGACGATTACTTTCACAGTTGTTTTTTATTTTTCAGGCTTCAGTGGTATCTTGTAAAACTGCAAGACTTTCCTTGTGCAGATGCATGCACCAGGTGCCTTGGGGAAGTGCTGTCTGTGCTTGCCATTAGGTCTGCTCCTTCTTGCCTTCTGGTATTTCTTGGCTTGGAGAGGTTGTCCTTTACTGTCAACTGGGAAAGCTGTCAGGTGTTTCTTTGGGAAGGAAACCTTGCTGATCAATGGCACCGGTGTTAATTGAATCTCAGGCCCTGAGATTTACCTGACGGTGAGGCAGATACTTTGCCATTGCTTTGAGAAAACTCAACTCCACTGCTGAATATGCCTGTCTGTGAAGGAAGGGTTGAGACCCTATGAAGGGCTTGCATGACCTTTCAGTACTAGAAATATGCACAGCTTTTCTTCTAGCTCTTCAGGTAAGAGCCATCCTGACATTGCAGGGTGCTTCCTACTGCATGCTGAGATTCAGTTGTCCTTGGTCTGCTTTTCTACCAGTAACCAGCCTGTCCAGCTGTAGTATCTCCTGATGCTCTGCAGCCTGGCTGTAGGCTGCCGTCCTCACGATCTGGATGCATTTCTACACAGCAGAATAGCACCAGACTGAATATGCCGCATTTTTATCCTCCTCTCAGGTCTGAATACAGGTTGCTTCTACTCCCTGTCCACGCTGCTGAACCGCATGGTGATCCATCACTACCCAGTAAGTGCATCCAGTCCTTGTGGCTTTCCGATGCTTGCCGTTGCCCATTATTAGCTGCCAAAGGAGAGTCTGTGAGAAGTACAGTGCTGCTGGCCTGGGCTAAAGTGCTTCTGCAGCCTGCAGCACTTCTGGCTGGCTCGGGCCTGGGTTGGCTGGCTGGCTAGAGACCATTGTTTCTTTTTGTTATTTACAGTACTCTGTGAAGAATGGGAGCTCTAAAAAAGAGAACTCCTTCATATCCTAAATGAGCCAAGTATAAGCACTTTCTTCTGAGATTCTCCTAGCAGTTGTCTCTGCCCTTTTCCTGACAGTGATTTCTGCTGGCGCACCTGCACCTGGAGGCTGCATGTGCTCCAGGTGCTGAGCTGCTGTGATGTTTACTGCTGGGACAAAATGCCAAAGAGAGCTTGTCCATGCTGCCTTATAGTGGGTCCCAGGATTTCCTGGTTGATGTGGCCTGAATCCTGATGCCAGATATCAAGCATCGCTGAGTTTATGCTGACTTCTCTGAGGGTGCCTGTTCATGTTGGCCAGCGCGCTCATGTTTTCTCTGGGCTGGCCCAGAGAGAAGTGCCTGTATCCAAAAGAGTTCTTGCAAACGCTGTTTCTTGTTAACTTGTTAACAGGAGAAGTCATGTATGGGGCACTAACTTTGGTGTCTCTTTATGTCTGGGTTCTCCACACCTCACTTTTTGGCTATGACTTGGCCCCTGTGTCTTTGTGTGTGTCTTACCACAGAAGGAGGAGGTGAATGCTGGCAGGATTGGACTCACCATTGTACTGTCAGGCATGGCTGGTGCTCTGATCTCTGGCCTCTGGTTGGACAGAACCAAAACCTACAAGTAAGTCTCTTGCCTCTGTCCTGCTAGTGACTGTGCTTTTCTGCTCTGTGCAGGGAGCAACTCTGCAGTTGTGGCTTGGTAGTCCAGAGGCTGAATCGCTGCAAAAGGTTTGCAGGGAAAAAAACATAGTTTTTGAGAATCCAGATAGTCTGAAGTGAAGTTTGGGGCAGCATGTTAGTCTTTGATGGACCCATAAGAGGTCTAGTGCTAGTGCTCTGTAGAGAAACATGGGGGAGGGGAGAGAGAAGATAGCTTGGATGCTGCTTTGCCAGGGATGAGAGAGCTCTTGGCACAAGCAGAATCATTACTGTACCAGACCATTTCTCTGCCCTTACAAATCAGCTTCTGTGCATCTTTGTCTTGTTTAATGAAAGACACATTTAATCCAGTGCCCAGAGGCATTGTATGAGTGCATGTTACTGTATTCAGGGCAGAAGCAAGGGAAGGGATGATGAGGTTGTGGATGGGTGGTTCTGGATTTACTGCTTGGTGGGCTGAGGCAGCAGATCTGGTCAGAATACCGTGCCCATTTTCAAGGAGACAGCAAAGGGTCTCTGGGTGTCCTGCAGCTCCCAGTCCTCAGGAACTCGGATCTTGCTGACAGACTTTTCTTTATAGGGCGTCTCAGGGAATGGAGAGCACCTCTCTTTTTTTTATGTGGAGATCCATGTAATCAGTTTCCAGTTTGTCTGCTGGCTTTGGGAACTGTATTTTAACTTGTCTGAGCAGCTCAAGAAGGATGGGGCTTTTCTGGTGATATGAAGGTGATGAGTTGAAGGCAATTTTAGAGGCCTTTTCCTTGCAGCAGCTTTTCACCTTGGAGGGTATTGCTGCCTTTAAACTGCCTGGTATTTTCTGGGCTGCTTAGGAGAATCTGGCAAGCTGAGGGCTTGCAGCTTCTGGAGTGGCCTCTGGCCCTAGCAATCGAGTATGGGTTCAGAAATGCAGAGGAATTGGGCTTCTTTGACAAGAATGGAACATGAGGACTCCTTAGGGGCATGCCAGGGGACAGGAGCAAATGACTAATAGAGAGACCAGTAGGTTTCTTGTCATTTCTAGATCATGTACCATTGAGTTTATTTCTCACTTGGCGGTCCTAGGAAATGGAAACACAGCTCTTGCGAACTGCAGTAGCTAACTGTGCAATCTAACTTGTCTTTTTCCAGACTGGGGTTAGTGGTAAGGTAGCCTCAATTGGCACTGTTCGGGTGGATGGTCTTCCTGCCTCTCCTTGAATGGAGCTCAATAGTAGCATGCGGGCTGAAGAACTTTGTGGTTCACCAGGCGGAGCTGGAACTCACAGTTTGGCAGCACAGAAGGAAAATAAAATCCTGGATACATTGAAGAGACCACGTAGGTGGGCAGAGCAGCCTGAGAGTGCAGAAAAATAGCGCTCTGCTACCCATAGGACTCATCCAATGGGCTCCTAAGAATATCTGGGGATAGATTTAGCCTTAAATGAAGAAAAACTGCTAAGAATTTGCTCTCCATTGCAGCCTACTAAGTGGGATTTCTGTGGAACTAGCATTTTTTTTTCTGAATGCTACAGAATCTTTATTTAGCCTCATTTAAAAGTCTATTTAAAAAACTGTCAAGATGCCAGATGTTCTAGGCAGGTACCCTCCCCCTTCTCTGCACTGCTCTGATAGTGTCAGGAATGAAATGGTAAGCACATGAAAATCAGGGAGGAAAGATGTCAAGTCCTTTTTTTAGTCAACTCAGAGAGAGAGAGAGAGGGAGAGAGAAGCAAGTGAATGAGATCCAGCTGTGATTGAGAGGAGCAGGAGGAGATTAGTAACACGAGCAACTGCAGAACACTTTGTGGATGTTTGATCATCACTGTCCCACTGTTCCTTAGAGGGGTGAGGCTGTGCAAAGTCAGGCTTTCTCCATCTGTTGTGCTCAGGCACCAAATGGCCTTGCATTCTTGCTTTTATTTGGCAGGCAAGTCCCTGAAGCACCCCCATCACTGTTCTTAGTTTTGGAATTAACAGGCATAGGTTTGACCCAAACAAATGTGCAAGTGAACTGTCCCAGAGCTCAGGCTGCCTTTGGGATGGCTGATTGAGATCTGAGCACCTCTTGAAAAGTTCTGAAAGGTTCGGACTTTGAGTTAAGTGGAACTTCCTCTGCATCCTTCAGGTTCCTGGCTGGAAAGAGAGATGGGGTCGTGACACCTGGTGACTGCCTGTTCGCTTTGGGTGCCTTGGCATTTATTAGGGGAGCCTGGCTTAGAGTTGGAGGCCTTGGGTCAGTGCTTCTCTTCAGCTGAACTTAGCTTTTAAGAGCAATGTTAGTTAGACTGAAGACCGTGTGAACAGTTCCAGATAGTGCTCTCTGCTGTCACATTTGTTTCAGAAATAACCACCTCTCTCTGCTGACCAGGTGGAGGAGCTAAGTGATATTTTAAACTTGGGTCTGTGCAAGCCCAAAGTATGTTGAAATCTGTGGGAAGGAGGGAAGACTCAGATAGTAGAAATAGGACATCTGAGTTTCCACTGGAAAAAAAAAAACGGCCAGCCTATCCTGGTCTCCCTTTTGGGCCTGCTGTTGTAAGCCTTTTCCAGGCTAGTCTTAGTGTAGTGGGCATGCCTTCGCCATATCCTGCCCAGTTGTCCTAAGGTGATGTAGCAGGACGTGTAACTTCGAGCACATGCTCACTGCATTGGGCATCCTTTCCAGGAGACTGGCTGTATCCGTCCCAGTTGAGGATAACTTCCAGTCCCTGTAGGGACATCGTGGGAACAGCTCACAGTGTCCTGGTGTTTTTCACGAATGTCCTCTGTGAGTCTGTTTCTTTATGTTTTTATCCTTCCCATAAGATATTTATGGCGGTGATAAGAAGCTTATCAGGCAAAACAAGGCATTCTTCCATGCCCCAGTGCCCCTAGAGTCATAGAGCATTCTCCTTGTCCTCTGACTAGCAAATGTGCTGACAAAAGGGCCACTTCATGAAAAACATTCTGCCTTGATATCTTTCCCCAGGGGCTCCTTTGTTTCCCTTTGCCCCAGTATCTGCCTGCATCTTGGCTAAGCCCTTTGCTTGTATGCAAAATTTTGGTCCTTGCTTAGCACTGAGTCTCCTTTTTTTGTCATCCATGATATACCCAGGGGAACAGAGTCTTGCTAAATCTTGTTTAACAGAAGCCTGCCTGTATGCTTAAGGCTGTTTCCTGCAGCAGGAGTTGATTCAGAGCTGACTACTGGGGACTGGTGAGTAGGGAGAAACTCAGTACGCACATCTAGGGCATTTCTTGGTGTGTGACTTCCACTGTCCTGAAGCCTGCAGTCTTGTTCTTTCCCAGGTGACTGTCAGTTCATTTTGTACTGCTGGAGCCCAGTGACTGAGGGATACAGATTAATGAGGAAAGCTTGTTGTGTTTGTGAGCTTGCTAATATGTGGTATCCATGGCAAGATTGAAAACTTTTCTTCTTTTCACCCTCCCGAATTCTGCAATTCCAGTGGAAAACATAACTTGCTTTAAACTGCAAGAGCTGCCTGCTTCTCTGAGCCAGCCTAGTTCTCAGTGGAGGACTGTGTGTTCTGGGAACTTCCTTCTTGCAGCTTTGACATAGCATCAATATGAAACAAGGTTCTGACCACATCTGGTCACTAACTCATTCATCTTCTTTGCCTGGAGTTGAGGAGTGAAGTGCAAATATGGGCAACTGTCAAGAAATAGTGAATCAGTTATAAACTGCTTCAAAAACTTGAACCTTAAGCCTGGGAAATTAATATCAGACCTCTGCACTGAGACCAAAACTGGCTGGGGGTGGAGGAAATAATTTTCCCAATGTGCCAGCTGTCCCTGCTAGCAGAGATGAAGCTTCTGAGGATCACAGGTGCATCCCGGAAAATATACCAAGATCTATGGGTGAAGAGGAGCATTTGATTATATAAAATCCTGACTGTGCTTTTCCTTGCAGACAGACAACGCTAGTGGTCTATGTCATGTCTCTGCTGGGGATGGTAGTCTACACTTTCACTCTGAACCTAGGCCACCTCTGGGTGGTCTTTGTGACTGCAGGCGTTCTGGGGTAAGTTCATGTACAGGCTGCTTTCCTCCATGCTTGAGCTGCTAGGATATGAGGAGGGAGGTAGAGGTCACGGCCCAGAAGGGAATGGGGAGAGCCACAGCCTGCTTGTGGCTCCCACGTGGGATAAGGACAAAAGGAAAATGCATGTAGGCCTGTCTGCCTGATGGACTGTGCTGGGGGCGATGCCCTTCTGTGTTGCTTTTGGGAGATGCTGCTTTTACTACCTCTTTCTTCGCAGCTCCCTGCTGGCTTGGCTCCATGCCCGAGGCTGTGAGCAAAAGTATTTGTGGGTAGGAGGGAGACCTATGCCATGAAGAGGGAGTCAGACAGATGTGTGGGCTGTGGCAATTATATGGGAAATATCCTGCGCAGTAAGTCCAGCATCAGAGCAGGCTTTTGTGCTACGTTGTGCCTCTTCAGTCTTCTTCCTAGCACTCACTGAGTTTTCTGTGTGTTTCATTACAGATTTTTCATGACGGGGTACCTTCCCCTGGGCTTTGAGTTTGCTGCAGAGTTGACATACCCAGAATCAGAAGGAACATCATCAGGGCTCCTTAATGTCTCAGCACAGGTTGGTGTTGTTTTCCTTTTTCTTGCTTTTTTTTATAGGCAGAGATATGAAATTGTAGCTCCCAGCCCTGAATCCCATTTCTTGTCCATGATTATTGCTGCGTACAGCAGATCAAAGCACCTCAGAACCTGGCTTTTCAAGTAATGGTCCTTGTGGCATTTGTCTACTGGCACCCGTTCTGTTTCTGTTAAGGAAAATGTCCATCAGGATGCCAGTAATCCTTGCTTTTTCCATTATTGTTCCTAGCAGTCCAGTGAGAGAGGTCTTGCCTTCTCCCCAGAGACAGGCTTTCAAGCCTTAAGGGTCACCTGTCTTCCTATCAACTGAAAGGAGATATCCCTGGATGTGTTTATAACCAAACTTTAGCCTAGTGAGGGCAATAGCTTGTCTGGCCTGTATGCTCTGATACTTTGATAAAGCTGGGAAGCTGTTCAGGCTGCTTTATAACAGTACAGCTTGACCTTGTGTTTGTTTGTAGATCTTCGGTATTGCCTTCACCATCAGCCAGGGGCAGATCATCGATCACTTTGGGACAAAGGCAGGAAACCTCTTTCTTTGTTCCTTCCTGTTGCTGGGGTCCATTATGACAGGTAACTAAATTTCTCAGTGTTCTGCTGTGACTCTTCCCCTTGGGCTTGGCATGTGAATTGAAGGGCTTTGGGGGGTGGCATTACCTTCAGGGGAGGGCAGAACCCACACAGCAGCCCCATAGCAATGTCACAGTACTTCTTGAAACATCTGGTTTGTGTTACAAAATGATCCAGAGCTTCTTGCCCTGGTTGCTTTTTGGGGTCTCCAAGATGTACCTTCTGAAAAAGGAAGGACAGAGACTCCTTATTGCACCATATAGAAGTGCTGTCTTCCTCGTTCAGGACAGTGGTTTCCCTTGTTCAACATTATGCATTCGTCTGGGGCTTCTACCTCTTTGAGATAAATTGATTTGGGATCTGCATGGTAATTAAACTACCTTCATGTTTTTCTTTCTTTGTTGAAGCATTCATTAAGGCTGATCTCCGAAGACAGCAGGCGAATGTGGAAAATGAACATACAGTGAGTAAATCTCCCTTCAGTCTTTGCTGTGCACCTGCTATTGGCTCAGGACAAACCTCAGCCTCTCTCCCTTCTGGGAATGGAGCTGGCCCCCTTCTGAGTTACGATTGTAGCTGTGATTCTATCTTATTGTCCCACCACTTGCCCAGCCTGTGGGGAAGCTCCTTGTTGGCACATTCAGACAGGTGGCTGTAATTTCAGCTTTGCCAGCTGCTGGGAACCTCTGTTGGCTTACTTCTAATGTTCTGCAGACTCTGTAGGCTCTGATCTTCTGGGAGTCTGCAGAGCTTTACATGTGTTGTTCTCAGCTAAAGACAGCTGTGGGACAGAGCTGTGCTGGCTTCTTTCTTCTAACCATACCTTTGCCTTGTTTAGCACTGGGTAACTATTCTTCCAGCTCCCTAGAGAGGCAGGTTGTTCCTCTTCATCCCTGTCTTCAGCTGCAAAGTGGAGTTCTTTGCTCAGTACAGGAGGAAAGTGAGTGGCAAAACCCAAATCAGGGCTTGAGCAGTGTAGCTCCTTACACTTCGTGTAATACTGTAGGCAGGGCTTCTAGCTTGTGTCAGAAGGCAGGGTAGGAGGTCCCTGTGCTATAATGTTGCAACCACTGCAGCTGTTTGCATGAGAGAGTGGGCCTCCAAGGAATGAACTGCAGTGGATACTCTCAGAAGTTCTCCCTGCGGGGAAACGGAGAGGATTGATGGTTTGTTGGGGTGCTTCTTCTTAATGCTCTGAGCTGCTCTTCTAGGATGTTAGCAGAGATGTCCATTCAGCGTTCATGAAGCCAGCAGCGACCACGACTAGCAAAGTGATTAAGCTCAGTTCTCTGCTGGCTCAAGTCAGTTTTGTTCAGATGATGCTGACTTTTTCCAGTTAATCTAGCCAGTCCAATCTGGAGAGAGACCAAAAGGTCCAAGAAGCTGTCCTACTCCAACCAGCTGCTCAGGAAGGTGGATTTTTAATTACAAAATATATGCCTTTTGTTTGTTTTGTTGTTACAGAACTACCTGAGCATAAATGCAGAAAGTAGGATAAGTAGGGGTAATTGATACTGCTGTGGGTAGTTGTTGCACATAATGTTCTAGAATAGACCGGGAAAAAGAAAGGGTGTAAAGTTACTTAGTTTGGGTAAAGTTGCCTCTCCTGTTGTCATAACTTAAGAACAGTTCTTGCTTTTTTTCTGCTCTGGGGCTGACAACTTCGGCTGATTGTAGGAGTGGTAAGCATCAGGGTCTGTGTGACTAAGCTAGAAGACTGCTGCTGTCCTGAAATCCTGGCATGAGTGGAGTTACTGGGGAGACACTTAGTTTAGCTGAGCTAGGGTAACAAGCAGTCTGTTTTATACACACCAAACTGCTTGTATCCCATGAATAGCAGTGGTGAAAGGATAAAATTAAAGGAAAACCATCCTTTCTCTTCAAGCCCTCTGGCAGCAAGGTTGTCATGAGAGGTGCTGGTGACACAGTTAATTCATAATGTGTTTGTAGAAGATCCAGAAAATATCAAGGTTGTGTCGCCCAGTGGTAGTAAGGCCCTTTCCCTTTTTGTCAGACACTTCTCTTGCCAGATGAACTGTACGCTTTTGGCATTTTTTGTATAAATCTAAAATAAAGTTGTAAGAGTTTGCTGCTGGAGGGGAGGCATTGAGACCACAACGGAAGTAGTACGGGTCACTTCTGTAATCCTAAAAGCTTCCAAAACCGACTGCAGTAAGAACCAGAGGGATGCGTGTGAGATAGTAGGTCTCATCAAAAACTTCAATGACAGCACCTTCCCTTGAGGACTCATGCTCTGTGGAAGTCGTGATGGACAGCTCTTCCACCTCCACTACAAATGGCTGGGCATACCAGGTTATTTCTCAGGCTTAACAACCAGCCCCGAGCGTGTGACCTGCTGAAGTGAGGCTGCACCTGGTGTTCTGCGTTATTGTGGATCCCTCAACCAGGTGGGCAGAGGCACTGTGTGCTGCCTTTGTGGAGGGTTCCGATGGTGTCTGTACACTGGAGCTTTGGACTTACCTGTGCTTGGGTGTTTGTACTGGTTTCTTTCTTACTTGTTCCTCATTTTTTTTTTTCTCCCCTTCCCTACTTGTCTCCATGTTTTCTGGGATCTGACTTGTGGCGTTGTTACAGAGACTTCAAGGCAGCAATCAGATCACGGCTTACGGACTGTAGCTTGTAACCCTAATCCTGTCAATTCCCATTCCTGTTCACTAGCTCACATACGAAGGTAGGAGAATCACACTAATTTGCTTGTCTGAACACTCATGGGTGGCACAGGCACCAAGCCAATGACACTTCTGTGACAGTACCAGCAGGCACAGGCTGAGATCTGCCCTTCCTGGTTACGGGTTTGAGAGGAAAGATAAGACAGCTTTCCAGAATAGTGAACACCCACCAAGCTTGTGTTGGATGAGGCGTTCAAAGAGGTGCAGCATTGCAAAGCCTGGTATTGGAGCAGATGGAGAACTGAATTGATGGTAAATTGCTGGGGAGAGGAAATGGTGTTTGGAGGCCTTTCTCAGATGTTACTTTTACCATCCAGATTCTTGGCTGGAAGTGGTACCAGGAGCTCTGGAGAAGAGTTGGCTTTCATCACAAATGATAACAAAGTCATTGGGTTGGTGCCTTTTGATATACAAACACCTGAAAATTATAAAGCTCTGTGCTTGTCTGTCTGTGAATCTTAGTGACACTTGGCATTTTCTCAGCTATTGCTTTGGGTGTAGTGCTTTATTACTCTCTGTTCTCTGCTTTGCGCTCTGGCTGACAGCTCTGTCAGGGTAACTGGGCTACCCTGTGCTTCTCATCAGATGCGTGTATCATCTCGTGGCCATCATCTATGGGACTAACAGACAGAAGTCACAAGAGTCCCTTGGAGAAAACCACCTCAAACCCACTAAGATTGGGCATGAGCTACAGGGAGTGTGAAGCTGCCACACTTTGATGCAAGCATGAAGAGCAGTCACACGCACTGGGCAGGATTTGCCTCTGGGCTGAGCACTGAGCACTGAGCACAGTGAAGCTGTCCCCGTGTCTGTGGCTTTTTTAGCTGGCATATAACTATGGTGTTCGCTTGGGACAAAGCAGCTGAGAAGCTGTAACTGCATGAGTTGGGCAAGCCTGTTCTAGTATACTGGTAGTTTGGTAGTTTTTTTGATGGCTGAAGCTTATGCTGTTGCCTTTGTTGGTATTGGTCCTGTCCTGGTACAACTGCCAGCATTACTGCTCACATCCCAGCTGCAAAACAGGCATTGTGAGACTCAGGCATGCTGCGTTACTGCTACTGCAAGGAGGAGACACATTCAGAGGCAGATATGAGCTTCCAAAGGATGCAGAGTTGTGGAGCTGTGCACCCTGTCCACTGAAATGCTGTACTATTGGCTGTATGGTCCTGTTGATGACCGTGTGTTTTCTCTGTTTTCTCACCCAACAGAGGTGAAGTCCCATGGTGGAGGTGGATGGTTGACTTACTGTTCTGTGTGGGACCTGTCATCTAGTATTGGGCCTAGCAAGGTTTGAATCTTCCTGGTGTGAAAATAGAAATGATTGGGTGGAGAACTGTCACAGCTTCTAACTGGATGTTCAGCTTTGGTGCAGAGCAGGACTGTGAAACAGCCTGATTTCCCAGTGTAGACAGAAAAGAAAAATACACATACTAATTCTCATACAGAAAGATCTTCACCAAGTTATATCTTCTGGTGATGAAATAGAAAGTCTAGAATCTAGCTGAGCAACTGACTTTGTCAGGTAGAAGAGGAATGTGTAATGCCACAGCATCAGTGAAAAGAGTATTGTTATCAGCCTTCACTGTCTGCCCAGGAACCACAGCTTCCAGGCAGCCGCCTGTCAGAGCTTTTGGTGGCCTGTGTCTGCACTGCAGGATGGTTTCCTCTTCTTCCTGCAGGACCTGCCTGGTGCTCACAAGCACTTTGTCATGTCAGTGCCTTTTTCTGCTTAAGGTTACAGTTAAACAGATGTTGCAATTGCACTTGTAGGGGATCTAAATGGCACTGTGAACACTGTCCTCTATTGAGAAATCTGTAATGTGGTTCCAACGGTCCTCTCATTTGTGTCAGTTCCCAGAGCACCAGCAGGGTTAGCTTTCTGTATCTCAGGACACTTGAATCAAATGTCCGCAAAGAGACTCATAATTATACATTGGAGCTACATTGGAGCTACATGGGCTACATTTACTGTAAGGGTATCTGAGGCCGTTCCAACATTCTGCCTTGAGGTTTCCCAGTAGTGTCAGTTGAATTGGGATCCATATTATTGTCATGTTTATGCTACATATGCAGCCTGTGCTCATCTGTTTCTGGTTTCCAGCATCTATGCAAACTATTATTATTTCTTTACATTATTTATTATTTATTATTTCTTTACATTACGCAATAAGCATCTTTGCTGATGTTTGTAATTGTTTTGAGTTGGAAGTGCCTTTCTACAAGAAAGCTCTTAAGCAACACTTCTCTGGAAATACGTCTAAGCTTATGCGTATTCTTTTTAAGAAACAAGCTATCCTGCTTGTTTGCTTGTACAGGATCTCAAGTTGGCAGGACTGTCTTTTTCTTCAGACTGGGCCTTGCTAGCTCTCTTGGAATATAGCAAATTGGATTGAAGTGTGTTTAGGATACTTCACGCTGATTTCATATCGTAGGAGATTTTTTTGGTGTGTTTGTGTGTGTATGTGCATCAGGAGCCTATTTTTGATAGCAGACTGTAGGTGGAAAAGTGATTTCTGGCTTTGTCCTGGTTTTTGACTTGCAATACAGTTCAAAACTTTTGTCTGAAGTGTTAGTCTACCAGCAGGGCTGAGCACTGATGAGTGTAGGTGACTTTGAGCAGGTCAGTGGCCATCCTAGATATGCAGCCATAATAAGGGATTTGCTTAAAACAAGGCTCGAGTTCTGCTGTGTTCTCAATCCGTGTCCTGGATAGGTCAGGACTCAGTCAGGGCTCAGTACCGTGTATTGATGGTTGTGCATTTGCCCGGTATGAAGATGGTCTGAATCTCAGTGGAACACCCAAAACTGTGTTGCCTTTTTGTCCCAATGACAGTGCAATTCAGAGGCTGGCCAGGACACCAGGAAAAGCATTCTACTCCTGTAGCATACTGGAGTCCCTTGGAAGCTGGAGCATGCTCCAGCTCTAGTGAAATACTGCCAGTAAAAAAAAAACATACAAAAAGATGGAATTTTGCATAATAGGCACAGTGTGTGCGCCCCCTCCTGTTTCTTAGACTTCCCTGCACCTTCTCTGTGTTTACTGAATAGCAAGCAGCCTTCTCCTCCTCACAAAGCCATGGGCAGGCCAGCTGCAAGTCCCTTTCTAGTGCTACATCTGCCACCTGTGGGAGTAGCCTTCTTGTCCCAAGGCTTGTCCCAGTAGCCTGGATGATCTCCTAAATCATCACCCCCTGTAGCTCTGTACCACAGAAGCGGTGTTGAGTCCCCAAAGGTGCTTGGGGAGCCTGTTCAGAGCTGCCAGCATGCTTCTATGACTCATGGCTTTTCTCAAGCCTAAATGCAGCTATCCCATTGCTCCTACCTTTGGCGCTGCTTCTTGCAACCCCTCCTGCCAATGGGAAGTTTCTTCTTTTCTGTGCTCCCTGGCTCTTCCCTCCAGGCATGTCTTTGAAGCTCTTCTGGTCTCATTCTGCATTCGAATATTGCTGCTGACCCTCCAAAACCTTTTCAGCTGCTGTTTGTGTAAGAAGCTACTTGGAATGAAACTGTCTTGTAACTCTTGCTTCCATGCTGCCTGGACTTACCTCGAACAGCACTGGGGATGCAGACCTATTTGTGCACCTCTGACTCCTGCCTCAGGTTTCAGGCTTGCCCCGCAGTGAGTTAACTCGGAGTCCAGGCTGTACAAGACCCATGTTTACCTTTATAGGCCTGCATGCTGTCTTCTAAATCAGTGACAGTTGGGGTGTCTCAGTGTAAGCAGCCAGAACTTGGAGAGATTTCTGAAGCCTGCTGGGGGACCTGAGAGCGTAAGGTCTAATCATAACTCGGCCTTTAAAGATGCAGCAAGAGGGACTGATCCAGCCCTAGCCAGGGAGGCTGAATTGGAATTATAGAAGTTCAGCTGTTTTATGCAGCCCCAGGTTGTGTTAATTTGGTAGCAAGCTGTTTTGCCCTTGCTTTTCCTCTGTGAAATGACTGTATAGCTGCCTCTGTTCTAAGGGAAGAAATTGTAGGAGAGGTGAGGTAATCAGGCTAATTCTTTCAGAGGATTTACAAAAATTAGTAAATAAATAATTGCTGTGTATCTCTGCCTTTCATTTCTTGTGGCAGTTTAGGACACAAGTAATGAATGTTGAAGGCCTTATCTGTACCATGCTGTGGAATTATCCCAGCCGTAATTCCAAGCTGGGGATGGGGAAGAAGGGAGGCAAAGTGCCAGCCTTGAGTGGGGTGAGGAGGAATGAAAAGCCTTGAAGGTGAGCAGCACCAGCAGCCTGTCTGGGAGATGAGGAAGCTCTCAGACATGCCAGAGAAAAGTCAGGATTGGAGCTAGTTGCTGTGCTGAGCCTTCTGCTGTAAGATACAGGGAGGGCACAGGGTGCAACTTCTCTAGGGCTCCCACAGATACTGCCCTTGGCATGCCCTTCTCCTTGGCATGAAGGAAGAATTCCCATTTCTTCCCTTGCCCAGAGAACTGGCCCTGCAGCTTCACGACCTTGAGGTCAATCTCGTATCACTGTGACATCATCTGAGGGCTCCAGCAAGCAGCTTCAGAGAAGTGGGATCATTGCTCTGCACCGCTGCCCGCAGTGTCCCTTGTCTGGGCATGGGAATGTTCTGGAGGAGTGAGCCAGGTACGCTCCGGGGTTGAGCTCTCAGAGTGTGGTAGTGGTGATTCTTTGGAGGATTTAGGTCAGGTCAGGTGGGGCTTTGAGCAACTTGGTTTAGTGAATGGTGTCCCTGCCCGCGGCAAGATATCTTTAAAGGTCACATCCAAGCCAACCTATTATGTGGTTCTGTGATCTGTGCACACTAGTGGGGAGCTGGGAATGAGGCAGCCTCTGGCCTGCTGGTCTCTGAAGCCAAAGTGTGGCCACTCAGCATCCTAACCATATTCTTTTTGTCTCTCTGACTTGCAGAAAGCCATGCCAGAAGCCTGCACCGCTCCCATCGTCCTTGAGGAGTCAAAGCTGTGAAAAAGAGGGGTGGCAGAGCTGGGAGATGCGGGACGTCCCCCCACCCTCATTCTCACCTTTGCTACCTACACCATCCTGTTACATGTGAATTCTGGCAGGGGGGCAGCTGGGAACTGCTTGTAGAGCATGACAGAGTGAAACAGAAAGGGAGTTGCTCCCTTCAGTTATACCTCTGCACCTTGCTGTTCTGGAGACTGTGCTGAGTGAGAGAAGTTGTTGAGAAAAGTCACTGCTCCCCTTCACCCCATGTATGCTTGGAAGAAAAGCACACGTTGTCAGAAAAGCCCCAGTTCCAGGCGAGTCCTGAGCAGGTGAGGGTGGCACCTTGCGTGTGGTCTGTGCCTTTTCTCCTAGGGAAGCAATGATACAGAATGCCAGTGCTGGACTGTGCTTACTGTGAGCAGCCCTGGGAGAGCTGTGACCTGGCTCTCAGGAAGAGGGATTGCACTGACTGCCTGTGATGTCCTCCACGTTGCACAGGTGATGGTAGGGGCTCCAGCACAACACCAGCCCATCAGTGCAAAGCAGTACAACTGCTGTGGCCAGTGCCAGTTTTCTATATGTGGCTGTAGAGAAAGATCCACCTAGAATTCACTTGGGTTGCTCTAATGTTCCTGTATACTAGGAATAATGGAGAGATACCAATAGATCTCCTACTAGAAGCAAGGATTAGTGCTGTGGCTGCAGCCTGAGCCCAGGTCAGCTAGCAGCAGGAGTGACTCAAAGCGTAAGCTCTCAAGGCTGAGGATCAAATCTTCCTCCTTAATGATGAAGTGCCTTTTGCAACTTTTAACACTACACAAAAGCCTTTGTGGATTATCAGATGACCTGTCAGGGCATTGTTGCCCTGCGCTGCTATGGTGAGGTGTTTTCAGCACAGTGGGAATGATGTACTCGAGTATGGAGGGAGGCTTCCACTTTGTGGTAGAAGCCTTCTTACCCACAGTTCTGTCTCGTATGCTGGTGTTCATCTCCCAGTCACAAATGTAGACCCTCAAAACCCTTTTCCTTCCTTTCCAGCATCCATCCCTTGGTGGAGACATCAAGTGTCCTTATACCAATATCATGCAGTTACACGCATACCCTACTGGAAAAAAACCCACAAATGCAGACTGGATGAAAATATATTACAAAAAATCCCCCCCCCCCCTTTTTTTTGATAGTTTGGGATTGAGGATGTGGTCTAAAATGGCTTTTAAATATAATTTTTATATGAAATAAAAAATTTCAAGTGTGCAATACAAGGTGCATTTTTGTATTATAGGGCTGAAACTGTCTCAATTGGGCTTTTTTTAGGAGCCTGAAATGCAGAACGGAAAAATCATTTCTCTACCCACTGCTGCTGTTACACTCTTTTCTTCCTTTTATTTTTCCCCCTTCTTCCTCCCAGGAATAGGCTTCTCCCCTAGCAGCTCCTGCTGCTTCCTTCCTACCTTTTGTACACTGCCCATCTGCTGTGGACATTCTTTCATCTAGCTCTAAGCAACCTGTTCCCATTTGCTCATTGTTACAGTTAAAGCTCAGTGCAAAGGAAGCTCAATCCTTATTCCTGATGCATGCAGTTTGTTGCCACTAGAATGCTGCAGCAGCGAGAGCTGCAACAACCCTCCTTGGGTGTGTGTGATACGTTCAGTCAGACCTGGAGCTTTGGTGGCAGGGACTCAGTGAACAATACATGTGCTGCACAGCAGGATAACACGTCCTACAGCATGCAGTAAAAAGCACTTGTTGCAAAGTTGGAGAGTGTTTACCTGACGCTGTGTAGCACAAATACAGACATTGCATCCGTCGGTTTTCTGTCATTTATTAGAAATGGCCCCTGCAGAACACACACATGCAAGTTACACAGTTGGACCACAGCAGCACACGTTTCTCTTTCCCGTCCAAAGCGGTCAGTGGATCCTGGGTGGCTCTACACCTCCTCCCCACGGGTGCACCAGAGGCAGACCTTAGCGTCTTCGTGGGCATGCCCGAGGCACTCCCTGCCCTCCTGCAGGGAGGCAGTCACCAAGCACTCCCAGCAAGCTTGGACAGACTCCAGTGGGGGTTTGTCTTGGACACCAGTCGGCTGAAATGTTGCCTGGACGAGATTAAACACTCAGTAATGAAGGATGATTGACAGAGTCCAACATCGATCTGCCACCGGGACTGGCACCCTGGAGAAGTTCAGAGCTTTAGTGGAAGTCTGGCAGTGAGAACAGGAGATGACGCTGACCTTTACAGTGCGCTCAGCCTCAGTTTTTCTTCTTATTTTCTGACAGTGCTTCTACCTCTAGGTACTGTAGCCCGATCAGCATCCCCAGGATAGAGAAACCTGCGATGGAGATAAAGCATCAGTTGTATAAAAAAAGGCTGCACACAGATGAGACGTTCGGAACAGCCCCTCCTTGCCCCACACGTAGTTCTGAGGGAGCCGAGAGCTCCACCAGAGGTTGGGGCTGGGAGGCAGGGTGCGGGGCTCTGCTTACTTGCTACCATGAGGGGTGCCATAACTCCAATCGTCAAGGCAGCGGTGTGGTAAATGAAGACTTCAGAGAGGAAGTGAACGAGGGCCATAAAGAAGGTGAAGAGCGTGAGGTAGTAGAGGCTGTCGGGGCAGAAAGAAGCAGGTCAGCACGCTCACAGCACCGGCACGGCAGGCAGCAGAGCCACGCGCTGCCCGCTCTCGTCCTCGCCGCGGAGCACGGAGGGCAGTGGGTCGCGGCTGCAGGGAGCTACTAAAGGTAAAGGGCGATGGCCGGGAGAACAGGGCGGTGCGTTCGGTGGTGCACCGTCGCTGGCGTTATCTGCCTGGAGGCAACTGAAGGGGCGTAGGTGGCGGCGTAGGAAGCAGGTGGGCACGCGAAACAGGCTGAGAAGTGGCTGAGCCCAGGAACGGGGCGACAAGACGGGACCGGCTAAGGGCGCACCACCCCCGCACGCCGCGGGTGGGCGGTGCCGCGCTGCGGGGCCGGGGAGGCGCGGACAGCAGCGGGCAGCTCCGGCCCCGCACGGCTCTGCCCGGAACCCCCCCGAGCTCAGCGACGCGCCGCACGCAGCGCTCCCCCGCCCGCGCCCGGCGCCGCCCACGTACGTTTGGTTGCGGATGTCGATGGCGCACAGGCAGCGGATCACCGAGGACAGCAGCGTCCAGATGCCGAACGTCCGCGCCTGCAGCCCGTTCACTGCGCACAGAGAGGGGGAAACCACGGTGAGGAGCGCTCCCGCCGCCGGGCAGGGAGGGCGTCCCGCCGGCTGCGGGCCGAGCCCTTACCGAGACCGGGGCTGCCGGTATAGAGCTTCTCCGAGAGGAAGCTGTGGTCGCGGAAGCTCTGCAGCGTGTTCCCGGCCGCGATGACGGACACCATGACGAGCCAGCTGCGCAACACGTTCAGGAACCGGCTCATCCTGCCGCCGCCACCGCCGCGGCCCCGCACCGCCCTTCCGCACCGGGGCTCCGACCCGCGCCGCCCTGCTGCGCTCCCATTGGCTGCGGGCGTGCCGCTCCATGCGCGCGCCACGCGGCCGCGAGGGCCGCCTCCGCCAATCGAAGGCCGCCTGGCGCGGGCCCCGATCCCGCCCCCTCGCTGCCGATCGCTCGGAGAGGCGGAAGCGCCGCGCGTGCGCGCTACGGCGGGAGGGACGGCGCCGGAGGCGCACGCGCAGTGAGGGCGGGGCGGGGCGGGGCCGGCCGCCGCCGGTTGTTGTAGTAACGGGGAAGCGGCGGGAGTGGCCGCCGGATCGGGTCGTGCCGATGGGGCTATGAGGGAGCGGGTACGGCGCGCAGGGAGCCGGTCCCGCGGCGCGAGGGCTACGGCGGCGGCTCTCGGGGAGAGCCTCCTCTGAGGCCGCGGGGTAGGCCGGGGCCCGTCCGCCTCGTCGGGCGTGGCCGCCCCGGGGGCTGCTCCCAGCCTGGAGGGCCGTTGGAGCGTGGGGAAGGCGCGGAGCGGGCGGGGCGCGCCTCAGGGGCGAGGCGGTGGGGCGGGAGGGGCCGGTGAGCGCGGGCCGGGAGCGCCGCGGGCAGTGCGGCCCGGCTGGAGGTGTGCTGCCCTCGGCTCTCGCTGCTCGGCCCGGCTGCGCGCTCAGGGTGTTAATTCCTGTTGTAGGTAACAGCTGCTGTCAGATCCCTCGGATCTGCGGGAGGGATCTCTGAGGCCGCCGAGCCGGCTGCATGAGAGCGCCCGGAGGAAATGCCGGCGGGCATGGCTCGGGGACTGGAGGAAAGCGGCTCGTCCTCGGAGGAGGAGGAGGAGGAGGAAGATGCTGGAGATGGGCTGCTGTAAGTTGGGCATGAAGACCCTCTTAGCTCTTGCTGTGTTCCTTGCCCTGGTCCTACCTGTTGAGGAGCTTGTTGGTTCCGGTCGTGTCTGCAGGCTGTGGGCAGACAGCGTACATTTAGAGCCTAAAAGCACGGCGTTCATCAGAGCTGGGTGTGCAGCTGTTCCTTGGCTGCTCTTTCTGCTACATTCCTGAGCTGGGCACTTCCTTGGTGATATGTAAGAAAATGATAGAAGTTTGTGTCCTTCTGTGTTTATTTAGTTTTTAATCCCCTTTATAGAAGGGAAATATACATCACAGTGGACTGAAACACAGTGTTACGTGCCATTCTTTAAAAGCTGCCCTGTGAGAGCTGTAATATTTCTACTTAGTTTCTGCGATTCCTATTAGTGTCCAGTGTATGTCTGTTCTGTCTTTGGTAGTTTTTATTTTTGCTTGGAAAGGAATTGCTCTCTTCCTCTTTCTCAAAGTGAAATCCCATTTCTGCTTTAGTGGCACCTGCTTTAGTATGTCTTGTTTATTTTCTCCTCGGTACACATTGTAACCCGGTGTCCAGCTGCAAACAGCAGTGCCTTAGTGCCCTTGTAGAGAGATATCGCTTTGTACTAAATAGTTGGCTTGGAGCTGCCAGACCCTTATGGATGGATGGCTCAAGAACTGCCTTAGACTAGAATGTGTCTGCATTAAGTGACCAAGTGTCACGCTAGGAATGAATGACTGTCACCTGGAGGATTGCCTGAGCCTTGGTAGTCTTACTGCAAATCCTCAGGGCAGGCTTAACGTAAAGTCCCCTCCTGTTGCCTCAGCTCATTTCCCACTTACATAAGGCTCTGTCCCGCAGTGTAAATTCTGGAATCCTCCTGGGTCCCTTCCAGTCAGGATAGGTAACTGCACTCCTTCAGTTATTTCTGAAGGTAGCAGAAGCAGGTGGTGGGGTTGTGAACTTGGTTTGTCAGGGGGTAACTTGGTTAAGAGGATCAAGGTTATGCTGAAGAGGACTTACTTTGTCACAGCATCAGAAAGTTGTCCTTTATCTCTCTTCCTGTGTTGTAAGTGAAGGATGTGTTTTGTCTTCTGTAGTGTCTCCAAACCTTTGATGATGATAATCTTACACGTTCAAATGCCAAATGCATCTGTCTAGCATTGTGCCAGTCTTTCAGTTCCTTTTTATCTGTGTAGATAGATGTAGATATCTCCCCACCCCTTCTGTTTCTGTTTTCTGTTAACTTTTTTAATGGCTGTTTCCATGAGCAGGGAGTAATAAGAAGCTTTATTTGCTTCAGCAGGTTGATAGGTTTGCTTTCTGTCATCTTAGGCTTTTATATAATAGCTTTTAACTTTCAGTGTGCATGTCCTTACTGAGGACATAATGGTTTCCAACATAGACTTGATGTTTCGGGCAGAACAGATCACTGTGTTGGAACCTGTAGCAGCCTTGAGTGGCTGGCTGGGGGCATCGTTGTTGAGTTCTGGGCTTGCATTTCACTGCATTTGGCAGAAATTTAAAAAGGAGGGACAGAAAAATTCATGGATCGTGTTGAGCCAAATGTTTTCCAGTCTGGCAAATTCTGCATGAGTGCCCTTCTGCTCATCTCAGAGTCTCGGATTACAAGCAGGAAGTATGCACAAGCTGGAATTGGCATTGTAAGGTTTGACTGTGTGGATATCAGTAATTATAGACTATCCTGAACTATAGATCTTGTTCTCAGGCTATAATTCAAGAGAACGTTTTGCTGTGAAAATCTGTGGTGTTTCTTCCGAATGATACTCAGTAAAAATCAATATAAATTAAGCAGAATTCCTATTTAAAATGGGAAGAGCTACCTACAAAGAGGGTGATTTAGAAGATCCATTTTGTAGCTGAGTACACCAGAGTGCTTAGCGTGTGTTTGTCTGCGTGTCCTGCCCGTGGGCTAGCTGGGCAAGCATGGGCAAGTATGGAGAACTGCTGCATCATCATAGCAACCACTGTGTGCGTGTGAGGTTCAGCATCTGCTAGTGCTAACTATCTTGCCATTGTAGGGATCATCCATGCATCAGGTGGACTGGTGGCGGCTGCAGGCGGATCCCCATCTTCGTGTTTCATGCTGATGCCATTCTGACAAACGACAGCTACCTCCGCCTGATTGGAGGTGGGTGCAGCGATTTGACAGCTTTTGGCCTGAAGGTGTGAAGCAGAAATCTCTTACCTGGATGTTCCCTTCTCTTTGTGGGGTAGAGGGCATGCAAGGGAGGAACTTATTGTCTCTGAGCACTGAGGCATTCAGAAATGCTTGGCCAGTCGGTGAATGTTTATTGTATATTCAGATTGTGCTACGTGCCTATCTTCCCACTTCTGGTGGGTCTGGAGGCATTTTGAGATGGAACTGTCTGGTTGCAAAGCAGATTTGAAGGTTGTGCTACTTATGACCATAAGATAAACTGACTGATTAATTGCTGAGAACTTAAAATCAATCCTTCCAGTGAGTTTTAGGAGGGTTTCATCGGGAAATGGAGTCTCCATCCCCACTAATTATCACCTACCATGTCAATAACAGTAGAAAGCTTTAATAGCAAGTCTTGTGCCTCAGAGCCTGGCAAGTTTGAGTAAGGCCATAAGTCTATGATTGCTGTTGTAGCAGCTCTGCCGTCAGGGGACCAAACCTGTCTAGTGCCAAATAAGGGAGAGCTTCTATATAAGGCAAAGTTGTAACAGCGAGTTGCTCCAGATTGCGAGAGTTGGTACTGGTGGGTGTGTGCGCCTGGGAGCTCATTCTAGATGTGCTGAGTTGGGGAAAAGCTAAAAAGCCTCCCAGGTTTTTTGATGCTGACACCTCTTTCTTCCCTTGCTTCTCCCTTTCTCTGATAATTGGTGCACTCATTTCTAATGTCCTAGCCAAGCAGAAGTGCTCCTGGCTCCTTTGGGTAAGGGGTGGAGGTGACCTGTGTGTAGAAACTCCTGATCCTTTTGATGTGAGTTACAGGCATGCTTGGGTGGTAGCAGAAGCTGAAAGTGACTTAACGTGTATTCTAATTGAAGTGTGGTATCTTTCTGCTTTTCCTCAGGCCGTGGATGATTTTGTGCAATGGAACGAGTTTACTGTGGGATAGGACAACTTCTTGAATTTCCTTTAGAGCTTTATGCAGTCCTGGATGATATTTCTACCCTTTTCTTTAGACTTATCTTTATTGGTAGAACTTATTTCCTGAGGCTTAATGTAATCTTCTCATTCCGTTCCTCGTTTGAAGTCATTTGTAAAGTGCCTTTTTCAAGTGATTCTGTTCCAGTTTTGTGATTTCTGCCTCTACTTTCTTTGCAGTCTTTTGTGGATTAACAAATCCTTTTGTAGCACACCTTTTGGTGTATCTTATACCTCCAGTTCTGCTTACTGAGTTTGTTTTTATGATCTTTCTATTTTTTTTTTCACCTAACACTTGCCCTGTTTACTTTATTTCTTACTGTTTTTCCCCAGTTTTGCTTTGGAAGATGAACACAGTTTAACAATACATGAACAAAAATTCGTAGTGTTTTGTTTTGGTCTTACATGACTACTTCTTAGGTCCTAAAAAAAGCTAGCCACATCAGTGAGGGGTGTATAGCATGAGTGTTTTCGGCTGGGGATACCTGTCTTTAGTTGAGAAGAAGTTGTTCTTTGGAGTGTTATAAAGCAGTCTGTGAAGAGCTCTTTAAAAAAGAAAAGAGAAAATCCCACAAAACAACAGCAAAATAACCCTCACCCCAACACATGGATCTGTGCGCTTGTTAGCGTGGGTTTCATTTTGGTACAACAGGGCTCAGTGACACGGCAATGTTATACCTGAGGACAGGTATAAATTACTTCAATGCCTCAAGGGAGATACAGGCATTCCCCCCCCCACACTCTTTGCCTGTTGCGTGCAGCTAACGTGTGGATGCTTCTCTGTACGTTAAGTGCAGCTGTACGAAGTCCTGTGGTGCTCTTCCTTATTGTTTGGTAGCATAGGTAACTTCAGTTCATGTTTTCTGGGTGCAGACTCTAATATTGTGTTTTCTTCCCTGTTAAGAACGTTATCACTTGTCCTATAAGATTGTACGAACAGACAGCCGCCTCGTCCGAAGCATACTGACTGCACATGGGTTCCACGAGGTGAGTGCTGAGCTGGAACGTGTGTGCATATATATGTTTTTCTGTGTGAAGTTAGAATCAGGAAGTTCCTTGTGAAACCTCTCAGTGATGTTTTTTCTTTCTTCCTTTCTACCCCTGCCCTCTGTGTTCTGTCAATCAGATAGGACATATGTTGTGAAGCCTGCAAAATTAGGGAGAAGAGGGATATCAAGGTTGTGTGTTTCTCTTCTTCCTTTAGAGCACTGCCTCATACCTTTAGGAAGATATGAAGAGTTTCGCCTCTCAGCCTTTACAAGCTGACAGAAACGTTCTTGTAGTGTTCTGCATTTCTCTTCTAGCACCTGCCTTGCCCTAGGAAATGTCCTGTCTGCTGCTTATGACAATTTGAGAGAAGCGTTTGGGTGGTAGATTTTGTTCTGGATAAGGCAAAGTTGGGGAATTGGATCTCCCAAGTTTCCTGGAGAAATCTGAAGTGCTTTATAAATTGGATTTAGATGGTCTATTAAAAGAACAGAATTATAAGCCTGTTTAAAAGAAAACAGTGTGTTTATTTTATAGCATCGCTGCATAGTAGCTTAGGTATTAGCCAGATTCTTGTCCTAATACTGTAGGTGGGTAGAGGAAATTGTCTTAAACTGTAAGTGCTCTGGTCCCACAAATGCAAAGGCACAGTCTGTAGGACAAATAGTGGTGCTCCTCACTATTTCCATGAGTTTTTATGTGTGGGTTTCTTGTGCTGCTCTTTTTTAGGTGCACCCTAATAGCAGCGATTATAATCTCATGTGGACAGGATCACACTTGAAGCCCTACTTGCTGCGTTCCCTTACAGATATTCAGAAAGTTAATCATTTCCCCAGGTAAGGTCTTGATGTCACATTTATTGAACGTCTTTGTCATGGTTGTAGTAATGCCAGCACAACTTTCTTTTTATGTTTTTTAAAAAAGAAGGTATTTGTCATACTTTCAAGTCCCAGCAGACTGAACTTGTGCCACACTCTGTTTTCATTTGAAACATTCTGGGAATTTGAGGGAGATGTGAGTTTTAAGTGCTTGTTCATAGCCCAAATGCTGATTTATTGCCTTCTCCTCTCTAGCTGATGAGAAAAGTGAAGTATTTGGGGGCTTGGAGTTCTTAGCTGTAGTTATACACCGCTGATTTACAAACAAGTTTACAAACACCATTATAACTATTTGCTTTAGTCCCTCTTGAGCATAGCAAGATGCACTACAGATGAGAATGGCTATTAATACATCCATAGAATAGAGAAAATAAAACAGAAGAGTAGCTGCACATTAAGGCGGTGGCCTCTGACAGAACTGCAGATGCATTAGTAATAGGTTGTTCCAGTGTGCCTGGGTTTTTTTGGTTTGTTTCTTGTTTTGTTGTTGTTTTTAATGCTGGGAAAAAATAACAAGTCTCTTGTTCTGGATCTTCAGGTCATATGAACTGACACGAAAGGACAGACTTTACAAGAATGTCAGTCGTATGCAGCTGTCCCATGGATTCAAGACGTTCCATATCTTACCTCAGACCTTCATCCTCCCAGCTGAGTACCAGGAGTTCTGCAGTAAGTTAAGATTTGCTAATGATACCCAGACCTAAAGCAAAGTAACTGGTTAGGGGGAAAGCTATTACTCTTGAGTAACTTAGTTTGTTGATCACTTCAGTGGTTGATGAAACTGGAAAGACAGTTGAAAAAATGCACGTGACTTCTTTGTATTGTTTTTACTCTGCTGCCTTGTGTACTTGTGTAAGTACTCAAGAAGCTGATTGAGGGCTAGGGCTCCAGAATTGAGCTTTCTTTGTTCACAGTGTTGATGATTGGCTTCCTAGTATCCCTGACTAGTGTCTGGGAGTACAGAAGAGAAATGACAAGATGAGTTACAGGGCAGAGAAAAAAGTATTGTCAGAGCAGGAAGAGAGTGTCAGTAATAATTGCAGTGATTCCTAAGGAGTAAAAAATCAAAAAGTAGATTGATCTCTTCCTGGAGTTCTTGAAGTCTCCTGTTGTAGGCAGCGTTCTTACTCCTCTGTAAATAAGCAAAATGGAAGCTGTTTCAGACTTATGCTGTTTTCTTCTAACCAGGTACCTATTCTAAGGACAGAGGCCCATGGATAGTGAAGCCTGTGGCCTCTTCCAGGGGTCGAGGTGTCTACCTGATAAACAATGTAAGTACTTACCAAAAGGAGTACTTCTCATAGATTCATTCATTCATAGAATGGCCTAGGTTGAAAAGGATCTCAAAGATCATCTAGTTTCAACCCCCCTGCTGTGGGCAGGGTTGTCAACCACTGGACCAGGCTGCCCAGAGCCACATCCTGCCTGGCCATGAATGCCTCCAGGGATGGGGCATCCACAACTTCTCTGGGCAATGTGTTCTAGTGCATCACCACCACTTTTCAGTAACACTGTCCACAAAACTATGTCAGTTTCCATTTGAGGGGCATGGAAACAGCTAAGCAGACAATGGCCATGCTCTGGATTTCAACAGTGCATTGGTGTGCAGTTTAACAGTCCAGAGCAGCTGGCATAGCTTGTCCTGCCCTATATTGTGTAATCCAAAAGCAAGCTATTTCTTTGTACTCTGACAGTGTCTGTGTCTGACAGTAGGCTGATGTTAGGAAGATTCCCAGAACTCTCTTTGGTTATTTGCCCTTTGCAATCTAAACAGTCCTCAAACAGTGTCCTCTTCTCAACCCTGGAAAAGACCAGCTAAAACGAAGCCATGTGTGACTCAGTAGCATGTGTATCAGTCTTAAGAGTTTTGTTACCTAAATGCCAGTGTGCCTTAATTGAGGTGTAAAGAGGATTATTCTTTGAATTTGGAATGTTGGTCATAGTGTTATGTTGCTTTTTTGGGACTTTCCAGGGGTTAGGTTGCCATAGGTAACAAATATATCGGGATAGGAGCCAGAATACACGAGGATATTCCAATAAATATTCTCAGCAGCAAAACTAACTGGTGAGTTATTTTGTTTTCACTCACTCAAACCCCTTTAGCCTCCCCTGCATGGAAGGGGTCATGCTGCTTCATCTGTTCTCTACCTGGATCCTTTCCCATAAAGTAAAGGAGCAATTTGCCAAGTGTATGAAGTAAGTATTTCCAGAGCTGCACTCAGCTTTTTCTTTGCTTGAAAGAGAAGAATGAGCTCAGGCTTTTATGGCAGTTGGCCATGAATTGGGAAAAAGACCCTTCTGGGACCAGTCTCCCTTTGTGTAAATCTGTTCCAGAAACATTTCAGCTAGCTTAGCCCAAAGGCTTCATTTTCCTTCAGTGTGATTCCATTAAGGGAGTGTCTTCTAGAATCTTATCACAGTGGCTTCTTTTTTTTTTTTTAAACAAACAAAACTCTCAGTTTCTCTGGTCCATAGTAAACAAGCTGTCATTTTTGTGATGTGCTGAGGGAACTTGAGTTTGTTCCCTCGTGTTATATAGAGTGTGTGTGTGTGTATGTATATGTGTGTGTGTGTGTATGTGTGTGTGTGTGTGTATATATATATATATATATATATATATCAGGTATATATATATATATATACCTGAGTTTCCTGCTCCTTACACCAATAAGACTGAATAGCTGTAAAGCTGAATAAAGCCAGGGTGACGGGGTTCTCTCTTGAAACTGTTCTGTAAGAAATTGTTACTGTGAGTAGGTAAAACTGGTTACAAGGAGATAGAGCTTTTACTCTTTGCTCTGTACAAGTCTTTCAACTGGTCCCATGACTTTGTGATGTGTATTTATTGTACGCAGAGCTTTCTGTTCTTACCTACAAGGGTAGCTTCTTTGTCATACCTTAGCCCCTGCTGTGAACTGACCCTCAGTAGAAGGTATCTACTCATGTAGTCAAAAGGGTTGGATACTAGCCATAAAGATCACAAGCTGAGGAGTCATTTTCTTCACTTCTGACTCTTTCACTAGCAGTAGTAACATATTCTTTCCAGTGCCTTCTAAGTAAATCCCTCCTCTGTATGTCTGGTTAAGCACTTAGGAAACAGACAACAACAGCCATTTCTCATTTTCTTTCTCTTGCCTATTTTATGTTATTTTGCCATGCAGCTGCTAAACCTGCAGTTTGCTCTAAGGAGTACTTAACTGGAAGACTCATGGTCTTTCTAATGTAATCGTTCTCAGGCTTCTCGATAGGATTTAATTACCTAAAGTGTTTTGTGACTGACTGTTAGTTTCTCCATTGTTGTTTTGTGAGGGGAGGTGTTTATGTTCATATTACTCCCACCCTCTGACATAACTGTTGATACAAAGTGGTTTTAGGAGGTGAAAGCTGGAAAGATGGTAGGTTTGATCTTGTAATCTTGTTACTCGTTGAGCCTCCTGCTGTTCTCACCCCTGGATTCCCTGTTCTTTCGTAGCCAAATCAGATTGTACTGGAAGACAACATCCTGGTTTCTCGTTACATCAACAACCCCCTGCTCATAGACGGTGAGTATGCTTAGGAATTGCTCTTGCTTTCGTGCACTCTGTCTTGTTTCTGGGAACTGAAGAGCTCTGCAACCTTTGCAGGAATTTAGTTGATTGAGTTGTCTATCTTACACTAGCACCAGGGGGGGAAAAAATAAATAGAAAATTCCTTGACGTTGGGAAGCTTTTCAGTTAGGAAGGCTTCAAACATCATATGTCAGCAGCAGGTAATGGTTTATTCCTCCCATTGCTCTTAGAGTCTGTTGTATTTTCTCAACTGGTTATGATATGTGAAAGATATTTGCAGTCACTGATTTCTGACAACTTCATTTCAGATTTCAAATTCGATGTGCGCCTGTATGTTCTGGTTACATCCTATGATCCACTTGTCATCTATCTATATGAGGAAGGATTGGCCAGGTAGGGGAAGTTTTTTATTTCCTCAGTGCGTGTGCACTCTGTGATCAACAGACATCTAGGCTTGCCTCTGTAATTCTGAGCTAGTAGCAAATAAGAGAGGGAAGTGCTGCTTCTGGCATTCTGCATATTTATTTAAGTAGAATACACTTCATTGCACTTTGTCTAGTGAGTTTTCATTGTATAGATTAGAGGGTCTTTAGGGAGGGATTTTATTGCATGAGGAAGTAATAAAGCAGGTTTTCAACTTTAGACAGTGGAACGGCCACACAGCATTATTGAAGCGTTGATTCTAAAGATGAGGTTCTTCTTGAGTCCATTTTGTACTCTTCGTGCCCCTTCTTCATCCTCTCAGTACAGGAGCATGCAAGGTGAAGAGAAACCTTTTCAGTTTCCATGTAATGATAAATTAAAAACGTTTAGAAACCCGTTGATCTTTGTAGTCTTAATACCTTCAAATTGTATTTTAAATTTTATGTCAGCATTTGTATTTTCTGTACTATCAAGTATGTTAACTTAGCTAATTTACTGTCCTTTCCCTGGTAGATATCAACTTTCTTTTGCATTTAAGAAAGATTCTTAAGATTCCCAGGAGGGAGGTTTGTCTGCCAAAAATGCCTGTTTCTCTTTCGTCCTAAAAGGAAACTTGATGTGGGCTACTCTGTATATCCTGCAGGTGGCACTAGTGGTCTTCAGTGTTAGTGATTTGGATTCTTCCCATCCTCTGGATTTCCAAATTCAGATTCTTGGTGGGAGGTGAGGATCTCTGTGCTACTGGATTTTGGCTTCCTGTTTAGCAACTTGGCCTACCATTTAACACTGTGGTGTTCAATGCTGGGAGAGACCCCTTTATTGCCTCATGGTGTAATGCTTTGGTTTAAAGCTGGGACAAAACTTCTGTGGGGTTGGGGGGGAAATGCCTTAACCTTTGGGAGAGGAACCTAGTTGCTACTTCTTACTCAAAAAAAACAGTGCTTGAGAGCAATATGTAGCAGAGAACGGGGAGGTAACAGGCCTGGAATAAAAGGCAGCATTGAAGGAGTCTGAGAGGCAATCCACCAACAAAACAAAACAAAACTGTTTTAGGGACCTGCAATAGTGAACTATGGTCTTTGCTTTCTGAAAGGCTTTGCATATTTGTAATACGAGAGGAACCTGACTACTTCAGGAACCAAAGTACTGACTACTACTGGAACCACTGCTAAAAAAGAAGTGCTATCAGAAATCATAAGATGCATGATCTTCTTGCAAAGGGACAGATTTGATATTGTATGTTTGTCATTTGATATTTAACTAGATATCTAGGCTTGGTTTCTCTTGGCATAGCTAGGCTTGCCAAGATGTGATCTAGAGAGGAACGTGAGGCCTCAATGCTGAGGAGAAGAAAGGGGTTATGGATCCAGCATGGATGACTGTATTTAACTTTACATGTGAAAGAGTGATGAGAAAATTTCCTTTGAAGGTGATATAAAGGCTGTATGCCCAGAGATATATAGCAAAACTTTCAGCTCTTGCTGGTTGATTTGTACTTGAAATATTGATCAACAGTTTGATTTGCTGTGGTTTAAGTTCTCTTCTTCAAGGTATTTTTTTGGCAGATGTTGACTGTAGAGCTACTTGTCCTTTATCCTCCAAAAGCATATTGCCAATGCCCATGTTTAGTAAGGCTCCTTTTGTAGCTACTTACCTACTTTCTCCCCCACAGAATAAACTGTATTTAGTACATAATCTTAGACAATCATCAGATATTGGACTTATGGAGACTTACTAAGAAAGATAGTGTGAATGGGTTCAGTTTTTCATTAAAATATGACTTTTCTGGTCTTGCCATCATCTAAGTTGGTCATCTGTGATTGGCAGCCTTGAGAACTCTGCATTTTCACTGAAGCTATAGATTTGAGTTGACAGCTGAAGCATATATTCTAGAATGAACAGCTCTCTTGATAAGCTTAGTCCAGGTTTGCCCAAGTGTATAACTTAATCATCTGATCTTATGTTAAAAACCTGGGTTGTTTTGTCTGACTTCTAGAATATGTGGTCAAATATATTTACTGATGTACCTTTTAAATCCTAGTATGGGTAGGAAGTGAAGTGTTAATAAACTAGAGTCTTAATTACAGGCTGACTTCAGGAAATGCTTTTAAAGGTGACTCACCATACCCAAGAAATAGTTACATGGGCATTAGCAGGTGGAAGTCCCAAGGCTGTTCTTAGGGCAGCTGTTGAATTGGTGGATCGTGTGGTTTTTTGGAGGGGCATACTTCAAAGATGAGAATGGCAAGCCTATTGTGCTTGAAGTATGTGTGAGGAGGACATTGGGAGTGCTCCCTCCAGCAGCATGGGCTGCTCCTTGCCCATGTTACCAACTAGGGGTGGGATGCTTCTCAGTCTCCCATGTGATTTTCCCCTCTTCCTAGGTATCTCCACGTGAGATGGAAGGGAGTCTGGTCCTGTCTTGCTTGATGCCTGCTGAAAGAGTGGGACTTGACACGTGGTAGTGGTAGGAGTTCATAGTGAAATGCCTCTGTTTTCAGGATACTTCTCTATAGCCTCTTTCTTGCCTAAGCTGCAAGATTTGGGTAGCCACGCTTCAGAGCCTGAGTGGCTTGAAGGGCATTATTCCAGTGGGAATTTGTTAGTCAGAATTACACTAAAATTTAAAAATAGATTGGGGGGGAAAAAAAAAAAAGCAACACTGAACTGAAAACCAAGCCTTCTTGCAGAGGCCCCCAAGGAGCAGCAGTTGGGGGGGAAACTTTCCAGGTTGACTTGAGACAGAGTGGCAGCTGGGCTTCCCAGTGCTGCCACGAGCTGCCTTCCTGCTGCCTGAGCTCCCACTGCCCCATGACAGAACCCCTCCCTCGGTAGCTTGGCTTCCTAATTAGCACTGGCTCCACTGGGATATTTACCTTTTCTCTGCTGGATTCCTGTGGTTTCCAAGGAATTCAGGTGTTTGCTATGAGCCAAGAAATTCACATTACCTCACAGGCTGTGCTTAGACCAGAGTGTGCTGCAGCAGCCTGGTCCCCCCTTGCAGTAACTCCTGTCAGGCCTCTGCTTCTGAAGGAAGGTGTTTTATTTCTATGCGGGCACCTGGGAGCAAAGTGCAACCACTTAGGTAGACATCACCTTGCATGGAAGCAGTGTTTCAGCAGGCATCTCCTCTGGCCTTTGTGCCAGTGAGTAGTGCATCCAGACAGGAGGGTTTCCACTGCTTTCTTCCTTCTGTTAAGAGAAGCAGGGTTTGAATGACCAGAGGGAAGGTTAGATCCACCTGCAAGCAGTTGATATGGTTTTCTTAATAAAAAAGTACTATGTGTACAGACACCTGTTACCTCATCTTAAACTCTGTTGTTTACCTTAAATCTGCTTGTGTAAAATTAAGTAGTTGGGACTAAGGCTGCTACTGTTTGTAACGCAGTGGGGGGGTGTAATAAATATAATATTACATTAACATTATAAATGTACAAATATATAAATGTGTATGCATAATATTTATTTTTATATACACACCTCATATGCATGTATATACATAGGTTGCTCCAAAAGTAATGCCTTCAATTTGTTCATGTGGAAACCACACCAGATACAAAAAGCACTACTTCATAGCATTTTGTAGCTGAGAATTTGCTCTGTTTTTCTACACAGTTGCTGCCATTAGTTATGCACTTTTACCAGTGATGAAGAAGAGCCTGTGTGCTGTGCTTGTTTAAAAACAAAAACAAATCTGCCCCAGAGGGAGGAGGTGACTTGCTGTTGCCACAGCTGAAACCCACCACCCACCTCCTCACCGTGCTCACATCCACTGTTTGGTCTCCACAGATGTTCAGCAAGCATCAGTGAATGTCAGTGGGTGCAATTTTTTTCCACATGGAGGAATTCGGTTCCGCACCTCTGCTTCATATGCACTTCCATGTCAGGTGCCATTTTGTCAGGGTGGTCAAGATTAGAAGATTGATTATCATCTATTCTAAATCCCTTGTGCAAGTAGGGCCACTCAGATCTTGTTGCTCAGAACCACGTCCAGGTGCTTTTAAGCATCTCCATGGGTAGAGACTCCAGAATCTCTCTGGGCAACCTTGTTTGTGCACTGTCACCCTCGCAATGATTCCTCACATTCCTTAGGTCCAAAAAACCTGCTAAGGGCAGTGCATGTGTTGGAACTCGCAAATTTGTTCTGAAAACATTTTTAAAAAGCATGAAAAACAAACAAACAAACAAAAAAAACCCAGGTCTCTTCCTTTCCCTGCTGTTTCTGGTGAGGTTGCTCCTGGATCTTGTTCTTTAACATAGAACTGCTTGCATCATTTCATCTGTCCTGGCTGGGGAAACTGCTGTAGCACAGATGTCACTGAAACTCCTTTTGGGTTTTTTTGTATATCTTTTGAAAGGTTTGCTGTCTATTCCTGCTCTCTTCCTAACTGATGTATCAGGTAGATGCTGTTAAATAAATAATGTTGTTGATGAGAGCTTGTGATGCTTTCTATGGGTTCTTGTTTTTTTTTTTTT
This sequence comes from Gallus gallus, assembly GCF_016699485.2. Classification (NCBI taxonomy): domain Eukaryota; kingdom Metazoa; phylum Chordata; class Aves; order Galliformes; family Phasianidae; genus Gallus; species Gallus gallus. The sequence goes on from NC_052536.1 coordinate 37,851,881, forward strand.
TCTGACCTGTGCTGTAAAAGAACAGACTTTTGGGTAGCATTTTAGAACCCAGACCTTGGTACTGTTTAAAATAGAAATATTTGTCATTCTCTTCTACCAGTTCTTGTCCATTGAACAACTACCTCAGGGATTGGTTCTTTTGGTCCTGATCTCAGCAGCAGGTTCTTGAGAGCCATAAAGAGAATGGTGCAGCCAGTGGTGCAAACAAACTTCTACGTGGCCTGTTCCCTAAACAAAATGGCAGCCAGTATACTAACAGGGAAGTTGGAATCTATTTACTGGAGGGCAAGGGGGGAAGGGGAAGGAAAATAGATTGAGAAAGAGACTCCAAGTATAAAATGTGAGGAACGTGCTTATAGAAACACTGTATTGCTTATTTCCAGGACATTTCAGCAGGAGCCCTGTGTGTAGTCATGGAAAAGACTGTTGTAATGTGTGCTTTTTCTGTAGCACTTGTTTGAGAGAAAAGGGATTAAGTATTCTTTCCTTTCTCCCACTCCAGGGTCTTTTCTCTTCTCCTCCTCCTTTCCCAGGCTCTGGCTAGATGTCACAAGCATTCCAGAGCTGCCAAGTTTGATGCAAACCCATGCAACAACTTCTGTAAATATTTAATGATCCAGTTTACGTATTCTCAAATTGACTTGCATCTGACAAACTTCACCTTGTGGTCAGTTCGTTTCCCAAAGCAGTACTGAGAATAAGGGCAATGTGCAACCCCTCCAGGTAGCTTCCTGCCTGAATGAGTGGTAGTTGAATGGTAAGCTGTTTATACTAGGCAGCGAGAGGATGTGAGTTGGGGCAAATAAATCTTTGGGGTGGTATGGTGAATTTGGGAATTTCAGGAGGTAAATGCAGGCTCTGTGATGTATTTTTTAGATTGTTAGGTCAAGAGGCAGAAGTTGTGCTTGTGACTTGTGGAGTAGGTGGGCTGCTGAAGGTGATCTTACAAGGTGGAGAGAGAGAGGGCAGTAGTGGCTCAATATCTCAATACCAAAGGTGATTTTTGACAAGGGAAATGTGTTGCATAACAGGGAGGCAAAGGGCCGGGATACCTCTGGATGATTTAGTGTTAACCTGGTGACTGCAGATTTTCCTGGACTCCTCTGAAGGAATTAATAAGGGTTTCTCCCTTTATATGTCTGTTCCTGCTGGTTAGACCAGCTGCTGCCACTACTGCCATCCTGCCACTGCTTACTTTTGATTGCTCTTTCCCTTTCTGTGATCCAGTGGAAAATGCAGCCAGAGGGAAGGCAAATGCATTCTTGCTGAAGGTGAGCACTGTATAGTTGCAGGTAAAGGGAACTAGTTTTTTGCCTTTGGCTTGAGCTGGCATGTGCCATTGTGGCTTGCAGCTGAGATGCAAGGAGGTGTGTTCTGTCACAACTGTTGAATATATGAGCGCTGCTTTTCTATTCTGGATTTTAAATTCAGAAATAAAGGGCATCTACTCTGTCCTGAGGAAAGAGAAGGTGCAGTGGAAGGAGTGAAGGCTGCAAGGGCTGTTCATAATCTGACTGCTGCTGCTTCTGCCCAGGAGGCTGGATTGCTGGCAGCAAGTTGAGTGGAAACTAAAGAGCACACAGTCAACCTCAGTTTAACCTTTCTTGTTTCCAGCTGCAGTCTTGGGGAAGAAACTCCCTCAGAATGGTTCTGTCTAGAAGCTTTTGGAATCCAATCTCTTGTATATCATGCTAGGAGGTGTCCTTAATTTTGTTAACTTATCCCTTTTCTCAGGTTTTTAAAAAAAGCAGGATTCATCAGAAGGGGAGAGTGAGAGAATGGCAGTGTAGTAAGGCCAGGGAAACAAGCTGTTGAAAGTGATTCTCTCACTTGTTTGGTGTGAGCAGTGAATACAAACAGTTACATCTCTGAGCAATAGCATGTGTGTGATGTCATATTGGGCTTATGTGGCAAGGTTTTGGTAGCAGCGTGCTGCAGGGGTGGCCTCTGTGAGCAGAATCCAGCAGCTGCTCCGTGTCAGATCAGAGCCGGCTCCAGAAGGGACCCTCTGCTGGCCAGAGCTTAGCCGTGAGCGGTGCTGGTTGCTCCTCTGGGAGAGCAGATTTAAGAAAGGGAAAAAATGCTACGTAAGAGCAGCTGGGAGAAAGTGGTATGGTGGAGCTGAGCTACCTGTCAGTGTGAAAGCACCACAATATATAGCACAGAGGTGACTCAGGCTAGTGCTATGGGAGGGAACTATTCCTCCTGCTTCCCCTGTCTGTTTCCATCCCCCACCAACAGCCACTGTTAAATGAAAACTTGTGCTTAAGAAGCTGTGTTACGGAGAAAACAAATCTGAGTTCAAACCAAAACAGAGCAGATATCCTTTTGATGGTGGATGTAGAACAGCAGAAATGCCTTTTTGACCATCTCTATAAGACTTCACGTTCTTAGCAGAAGGAACTTAGGTTTTACATGAGAGAGAAGAAATAGCATATCTGCTTGCACTGTACTGAAGTTACAAAGAGCATTGTCTAATTAATAGTGGAAAATTCACCTGTTACTAGACTTTTTTTTTAAGAAGCCCTACAGGAAAATTCTTCTTAAGAATCCAAAGCAGTGTGAATTTAGCAGTTGCACCACTCAGGACGCACAAGTTTACCTACCAGCAATACAGAGCAGCGAGTGTGTTGGCTTTCTTTAACACAAAGCATTTCGTGTAGCTCCTGGCTTGGACAGGATTGGTACAACAGGGGAAAATAAGAGTGAGTTAAAGCAGAGCGAGAAGGGGGTTGTGGTAGTGAGCACAAGATGGCATCTTTGAAGATTTTCGCTTGATAAAATAGCCTCCTTTGGCTGAAGATGTGCCTCCCCATGTGGATACACTGGCCTGTAATTTCAGAGTATTCTTGGATTCCTGGCTGATCGCAGGCTCCCACATAGCAGCATCTACCAGTAATACTTTGGCTAGGAAACAGTCCTATCCTGGCGGATGATGACCTGGCTGCAGTTATTTGTGCCTTCATCACTGTTTGGCTGGATTATAGCAACATGAGATACCTGGGCACAAAGCCTTTAGTGCTTAGGAAAATAGCTTGTACAGAATGTAGCAGCATGTGCTCATGGTAAATTGTGTTACAGGGAAAAATATCAGACTTGGCCTTTACTTTCTCTGACACCTTCCCATATAGTTTTTAAACTGTTTATAGGATCTTGGCCCTTCTCTTTTAGTTGATAAACATTCTATGTTTTGGATCTATAAAGGATTACTGGTGCTTTTTAATGACACGGACAGAAGCTTGGTCATCCTCTGCAAGTCTGAAAGACTTAATTGAAGTTTATTCTAATGTTAGGAGGTTTTGCAAGAAGATTTTTACAAACAGTGAATTTTTCCTCCTTTCCAGTCTTACAGGCCTGTTCCTCTGACCTTACTGTATCTAAAAATGTCTAATTTTTTGTTAAAGCAAAGCATTCTGTAGCTACAAAGTCTCTTTTCTGGAGAGCCTGAGTGCAGCAGGTGAACAGCCTTGTTACTGCTTTGGAAGAAAAATGCAGTGATGTGTTATATAAAAAGCTGTGGAGCTGTAAAGTGCTGCAGGTAATTACAACTAGTGATAGCAATGCTCTGCCATTCCAAGTGAGTGCTGACCTCTCATAAGAGGTTTGGGCTACTGCCAGTATTGTACATATATATAGTACAAGTACACTGGAATCTCTTCCGAATCATCAGTTCCTATGGAAATGTAAATCCTATGGTGACATCTTTCTTAGGGGATACTACTCAGACCAACCAATGAATCAGGTTGGTCTCTGTAGAAGGAAGCTAATGCAAGCCTTTGAAAGCTCACAGACTGCTATTTAGAGGTATCGTATCTGTTAGGGGTTGATATTCTCATGTTTCTGATTATGTGCATAATTGACAGCAACCACAACAACAGAAGTGCAGTAAAACTAACTGTGCGCTGCTTGGAAGTATTGAAGGAGCCCTTACTTTGTGAAATAGCTTGCTGCCTGTGCTGTGTCTTCCAGGACCTGGCTGAAAGTGTATTTCCAACAGGTGCTTTCAGTATGCTGCTAAAAAATGATTGTTAAGGTGGAGATGATGAAGTCTTGATTAAGAATCAAATACATGATTCTTAATTGTATGTATGTGAATGTAAATGTAATAACAATACACTGTTAGTATTTTCAGAGCAGAAGAGCTAAATCCAGGAATCTTACAGTTAAACTGAAAAGAAATGCTAATATTTTAAGCTGTGGAAATTTGTGGAAAGGGAATCCAAGCTTCCAAGCTACTCTCTGCTGCCAACTGCTCGAACTTCATCTATAGTTAAAGCTGAGAAAAATATGGTGAAAGATTATGCTGGTGTTTTTTTAAAACTTACCACTCGGTTGCCTGATGGAGGTTCTTTTTTCTGCTCCTACTTGTGTATTTACTAATAAGTTGAATTTGACATGATTCTGTATGAATTTGCTCGTATTGTTCCTGGAGTGGAGAGAGAGTTCTCAAAATGGCTATCAAATAAGGGCATCGGTGGCTTCAGTTTCACAGAGAAGTGAGGTTTTTGGCAGTTCTTTCTAAAGAAACTTGTTGGATATTCTTGTATAGTTCAGTTTCTTCTAAAGTGTGGAAAACAATAAGGAAAAATAAAGAGAGATGGCATTAATGAAGTGAAGGGAGTTGGCCTTTTTTTCTTTCTGTCAGGTTCATTGTACATCCAGATTCCCTTCCCTTTCTCCCTCCTCCATTTTTGATCACTGCCTCCCTTTTCCTGCTTTGAGGATTGGTCAAATATACGCTGTTCCTCTCCTGGAAATGACTTGCTCTTCTGGATGGGGCTTTCTTTCACTCTTGCTACTCTTCGTAGGATAGCAGATGTTTTACTTCCACTTTACCTTATCTTATTCCCCTTTATCTCTTCTGGGATATTAACATCTTAAACTGTAATAGTATAGGAGAGCAGCTGTAATGAAGAAGATGGAGGCATGGGGTTTTTGTTGCTGTTTTGGAGTGGCTTTTTTTAATAATTGTTTTTGGTCAGCTGAGAATTTGGTGTGTGTGGGTTTGTTGATTGTTGGTTGTTCTTCTTCTTTCTGGTAGTTCTGCCAGTCAGATGGCCTGGATTCTGTTCTTGATCTTTTGTTTAAAGTATTTTATCCAAAATCCGAGGCTGAAAGTGTATTGTGAAAAAAGGAACTAATGACACAGAGGATAAGAAAATTATCTTGTTCCACTTGATGGGCAGGTCCATGTGGTTCTAGAATTTTACAAACGTGGTCACAAATGGTATTGTTCTCTGCTTACTATTTGCTTTATTTCAAGTGAATCAGTGGCTGTTTGTAAAGCGAAGACATTACTCTGTTCTGACTACGCATCCTAACAATCTCCTTTATCATACCCAGAAGAGTGTGTGCCTGTATCTCATTGAAAGTTAATCGGTATCCTTCTATATTTGCTCAAGTGTTCTGTTAGTTAGATCTGTGAACTTACCTGACTTGCCTGTGGCTGCACAATTTGTGAAGCAAATCAAGGAGAATGTCTGGAACACGCACTGAGCTTTTAGGTGCAGTACATCCTTAGACTGACGAAGGCTGATCGTGCAACTACATGTTTAGAATGTGACTTCTGTACAGAAGAACTCAACTGTGTTTGTAAGAGACTTCAGGGAATATTAGCTGCAATGTGCACGTGTAGCATACCTGCTATATGTGTGTATGCGTTTCCCAGGAGTGGAGGATATTACGTATTCATGGTAGCTCCCAGTGTGAAATTGAAGGGGCTGTGGCACTGTCTAAAGCAAAGTGACCTGTCTAGCCAGAATCAAAGCAGCCAAGAAAAAAACGTGGCTAGCATGTATACTGTTAGGTCTGGAAAACTCCCAAGAGAATAAATGGAGCTCCCTGCTTTAAGACACTGAAAAATAAATGAAATGTGTTTGAATGTGGCCATAAACTGTATTTTATTTTATTTTGGTCAGGAGAGGTTGCATTCGATGAAGTCATGTGCTTACATCCTCTCCCTAGATGTCAGAGTCAAATGGTGTGTGTAATAGATTGTATTTAGCAGGCATATCACTTGTTCCAGAAACACTATAAATCTTGACCCTCTTTTCAGGTTTGCAACTGTGAGGTATGACCAGGCATCTAAGAACATTAAAAACCAATTTATGCATCTGACCAACTACAGTGTCAACAAGAAGAGTGGAGATTATGTCAGGTACTTGGCTGAAAAGTGGAACTTGATTTCTAGAAGCTGGATCGACTTACCTTAGTTGGTCTAAGGTTGGTACCCGTCCTCAGTTATGCCATTGGTGTAAACTTTCCTTGTTTATTTTAGCTGTGATGATCCTGAAGTGGAAGATTATGGAAATAAGTGGAGCATGAGCGCAATGCTGAGGTACTTAAAACAAGAGGGGAGAGACACTGCAGGTCAGTAGAGATTGTGTTGTTTTATTCCTTCATTAGATCTTAATCATCCCACTAGTGCAAATTGTAAGAAGTCAGGGAAGAGCCATAATGAATCCCATTTAGCATCAAAGCAGGGTGGAGGGAAGCGTTCCTTACAGCTTTCTCACTAGAGCTGTGCACTTATTCTCTATCCCTAGAGATGAGTCCTATCCCCAGAGGTAAGGCCTGTCCCTTTCCCTTTTGCAAATAGTATTCTGAGCTTTTCACAGGGTGTGTTTCTTAATATTTTTACCTACATTTCCCGTTTCTTAAGGTCATTCCATCCCTTCTAAAAGCTTCCCTCCCTCTACTGCTCCCATGGCCTGTTCAGTCTGATGAGTGACCAACCTCTGGAGAGCTGTGCCAGTTTGAATGACTCTTGGATGTGGTGTCATCTTTCCATGGCTCAGGTTTTTGCTGAGTGTTTTCATTTCAGTCTGTGTTTCATATAAAGTTGCTCCCTCTTCCCCACCTTTGCCAGGTCTGCTGGGAGTAAATGCATATGCAGAGCAGAATCCAGGTATATCCTTTAAGGGATAAATTACCTGTGATACCGCGCCATCAGTTACACTACTGATAGCAGCTGTGCCCATCCTGCAACTGATGCTGCAACTGTTAGATGGTGTAGGAAGGGGCTTGAATCTGGCTTTCAGATGGAAGTAGACTTTTTCCCCATCACGTGTATGTGTGGCTGTCCGATTACTTACACCACACATTTTCAGTCAGCTCTGTAGATGTAGTTATTAATACTGATAAGTCCTGTTCCAATGTCCTCTCCAAGTAAAAGACGTGCTCTTAAGTAAACTGCTGAGCAATGTGAGCAGGCTTCTCTGTAACTGCTTGTCACAAAACTACTTGCACCTTTCTCTGATGTATCTGGTTCTGGTCATAGGAAGGCAGAACTCTGGCTGGAAAGTGCTGGTTCTGTCTGGGCTGGCAAGTTTTTTGTGCTCTGAGATGTTTATGTGCACTTACACTCCCATGCTTTGTTGCTTCCACTTAGGCTTCCTGTGGCAGAGAAGCTGATATCTGAATTTGCTTGCAAGCTCATTTAGGTCCCTGCATGTCATCAGCTAAACACAAAAAAATAGTAATTGTATGTCTAAATCAAACTCTTCAGTCAAGTGTGGTACTGGATGTTTTCTGGGACAAGGATTTCCAAATGTTTGCGTGGGTTTGCTGGGGGTTTTGATGTGTTTGCCTTTGTTCCCTTTTAGGGGTGAGAGAGGTTATGCTATCTTTCTTATAGTTTTTCAGACTAGGACTCTAAAGTTTGCTCCTTCTCCCCTACTCTCACTTCTCTGTTGTTTGTCCTTGAAAACAGAAACTGTGTTCTTTGTATTGCATGATTCATCCCATACTGAGTGTAGGATCCAGGTCTGTATCTAATGTGTATCTTTTGCTGCCTTTTGCTCCCTGTCTCAACACCGCTTCTTATTTCCAAGCTCTGTTTGTGGGTTTATACAGGAGCCAGAGAGAGCTTTGTAAGTGAAGCTGCAGGTTGTAGATGAGCAGGACTGGGAGCTGTCACTAATTGTATCATTTTGAAGAAATTTGTAAGTCACAGTCTGGGAACAGCTGCTTTAGAGGAAGGTGCAATATCATGGAACATGTATTACACTGGAAGTCCACCACAAAGAAATATTTTGTACATTAGTGGCTGTGGTTTAAAGGCTTACCTTGCTAACACTCTTGTTTAACCCTTTCTAATGCCCTGAGAGAGCAATGATCAGACTCCAGCTGACTTGTGCTGATGTGCTTGCCACATGTTTCTGCTTACTTGCATTGTACATATACTCTTGTATCATACTCACTTGTGACCATTTTTGCAGTAGGTTCTGTATGCATGTATATGTTACTGCTTGCATGGATTTCCAAACATCGCTTTGTCATTCATAGGCTCTCATGTGCTTTGATTCACAAAGGTATCTGTCCATATGTATATGCATTCATGTTTTTGTAGATATGGTGTGTTGCTTCACAGTCTACCATTTTTTCTTCCCTTCTTCCCTCCGTTTAGCACTGATGGCCAGTGTGGAAGACCTGATTATCAAGACTGTAGTTTCTGCTGAGCTGGCCATTGCTACAGCTTGTAAAACGTTTCTTTCACATCGTGGCAGCTGCTTTGGTAAGGAACTGGGGACATCTGTGTTGGTTGGTTTTTCAGTGTTATTTGAAACTTGCATCTTTCCAGTGCTGTAGGGAAGCTTGCATTTCCTATTGCAAGAAAGCCTGATTCTGTTTTTCAGCTCAGTATAGGCCTCTGGGGCCGGAGGTTGTTGAATTGCAATTGCCACTGTGCCAGCATCATTCATGAGAGTCTTATACTAGAAAAGAGGATGATGAAAAGTGATTTGAAAGGCAACTGGGGAAGTGCTGGAAAGTTGAAGTAACTGACCCACTAGCCCTTGCAAAGGATGGCTACGGATAATTAAATATCCCTTCAGAGTACTTAATACTTTCTGCTGGGCTAGATGGCTCGGTATAGTTCTGATTTATAGTCCTACAAGGGTCTGGTGGCTAAGGAAGAGATGTGTAATGCAGTTCCTGGAATAACAGTGGTGGTAATGCTTCTGGGCTTGTACTTGTGTGAGAGTTCCGCAGGGCGGCGTCGAAGCCTATTTCTGGCAGTAGCTGGATGCAGAACTATGTGCTGGCAAAAGGCTTTGAGAACTCGCTGGCAGCAGATGCTGGGAAAGGATCCAGAAAGCAGCGGCTGGTACCACAGTGTGCCTTCTCCTGCTTTCCAGTGGCTGCTTCCCAACCTTCCCTGAAGAGGCCTCCTCCTGCTCTTAGCTGCCCTCTGCTCACGCAGATGCACACACGAGGGAGCAGTCTTGGGGCAGGGGAGAAGAGTCTAGAATGTTTCAGTTTCTGTGTTTAGCTGTTGGGCCTTATGTTTAAACTAGCTGTGACAGGTAATTCCATTTGTGTGGTCTTTGCATCGCACTTGGGTTATTTACTGTTGTATGGCTTTCTACACTCTAATATAAATGTTGTCGTCTTTGGATTCTTAAGGGTGATGAGAATCTAAGGACACATGACTGATATGTTAGTGACCTGCTAAGTTACCTCTTTGTCCTTAGGTTCCTCGAAGTAGCTCTGATGCCTTTGTTCAAAGTTGGAGAGCTTTAGCATACATGGGGACTTGAGTTAGGTGGTCTTTTTAGGGAAGTAATAGATTAGCAGCTACTCCAGAAACATCATCAGCTGGATTAAAAAACAAAACACAAACAACAACAAACTCTCTTAACTACCTCTTTTTTTTTTCTCCTCTATTCCTCTCTGTTGTGTCTCTAGATTCCAGCGAGCTGTGTATGTGGAAATTCATGTTCCTCATGTACTTTCTGCTGGGCCTGGCTCTGAGGTTATCCCACTTCCTGCTGCCTCCCCAGGGCTGCACTAACCACCCTCTCAGATGCTCCCCCACAAATAAACTGTTTTGTTCCATTTGTTTCAGTGTAAACATAAATTTAGAGCTTCCCAGGAAAGAGAGCTTAAGTAGGAGCCACGCTGCTTCCCTAGGGAGCCTGAGGCATTTCCAGAGCTCTACACTTTCTGCCACCTTCCCTCGCAATTAAGTGGTGGTCCTTGTCCCAAGGATCTGAGCTGCCCTTGTCATGCTGTATGGCTTTTTCTTCATCCCTGTGTCACTTTGTTTGTGCCATTTTTGACTGTGTTGAAAAAACAAACAAAAAAAGGCAGTTTTTCTAGCTGGAATTAGTCAGAATGGCTGAATTAGTAGCTGTTAACATGAGGAAGAAAACTGGGAATGAAGATTTGAAGTTAACATGCAGAGGGTCCCAGGAGCCTTTTCTTTCCTTCTGGGCTGCAAACAATGAAACTGCATGTGTGTCCTGAGAGAGAATGATCATTTAAAGAGAACCTTACACTTATAAAACATATATCTGAAGCTCAGATACAGAGGTAGGCCTTATTTCAAAAAATAGTAGAAAAACATGAGTAATTTGATGTGTATTTTATTCCAGTACTTGTAATGCTGTTGTGGGAGATAGGATTCCAGAACAATTACCACCTTCCTGATACAAAAGTGTATCATAAGTACTTAATTTGCTTAGATTAGGCTTCCCACTTCATTTCTGTGATAATTTAGATCTCCTGCTGTGGTGCTTCATTCCTACAATAAACTTTTAATGTAATATACTTGTCTTTTAGATTTAAGGGAAGAGACTCCATTCATGGCTTCTTCATGTTCTAAAACAAGACTGGTGAGACAGTCTGTATGGTTCCAGCTACCCATGCTTGCCTAGAAAGTGAGAGTGGTAGGTCAGAATGATTCTTTTTCTAATGTCAAAGTGGCATGCTGCTGAATATTTGTGGAAAGATTGTAGTGAGTTCCCTTTTATCCGTGCAATGTGAGCTGTTTACTCCACTCTACTAATAATTGGTTCTCAAAGGACTTTGGATACTCAGTAGTTTTGTTTCTCTGAATTGCATCATGAAGTTGTGAAGTACCACGTGGCTTCTTTGCAGCCTTCTTCATGCATTGGTAATAACAATGTGAACTCTGGACCTTTTTTTCTTATTTAAAATTAAGCTGCAAGTAAAAAATCTTACCCAGTTGAGTTATTGGTTACTGGTGGAGCCTTCTTCAAGTAAAAACTGGATTTTGCACCGACTTTGAAAGACATAATATATCAGTGTGAACAGGAGGTGCAATGGGGATACATGTGCTCAAGCAGATTAAAGACGGCTTCGTTCTCTTCTGGTGTAAACATTTCTGGGTGGACTAGAAAAGAGTGTGAGCTGCTTTCATTTCATTGCCATTTGAAAGTTCTTTGTAAGATTGTTTAGTGGTGGATGAAATGAAGGCAACTGAGTGCAGGATTTATTTATACCAGCATCCTGCATAGTGTCATATGAGCCTGGAGAAGCAAAATGTTAAGTCCCCTGTTTCATTCCCAGCTCTGATCAACTCAGCAGTGACACTGTTGAGTGCTTGTGCAATCAGGAAGGCAAGGCAGGGTAGGGTAATACGCGTTTCTTGATCCCAGCAAGGCACCGAGTGTCCTGTTTAGCTTCTACTTTGTCCTAAGGCTAAATTGATCAGACCTATGCTTTTAATCTCATCAATCATATCAAGATAGGATAGAGCAAACAAACTATTGTACTACTTGTGTGGTAAGCTAAATGCTTTAAAAGTCTTAATTCATATTTAATGACCAGTCTTCAACCACCTACGTTACCGTTTTTTGTGAACTCTTAGTTTTCCTAGCAGTAGCAATTAATCTGTTTGGGGGAGTGCTAACAATTCTTAGTATTGAATGGTGCTGGCCTGATCTTTGAAGAATTTTGAAGGATATGAAAATTTGAGATTAAGGAATTTCCGTGCACACTTGCTTAACGTTAGTATAGGAAAGTCCCTGCCTGTAAACTTAGGTCAGCCTTACATACACCACATGCACATATTTTCATCTTTGAAACTGGATTAAGCTTTATGACAAAGCAAGAGCAGAACAACTATTCCCCACACGTGCTCTTTTTCTGCAAAGCTTAATCCGTTCTACTTTTATCTCCTTGCTGCCTTACAGTCTGTGCTGTAAAGCCAGTATGTAAAGATCCCATTTTGAATCTGACGAAGAGAAGATTGTCCTCAGCATCTTCTGGCTCCTAATGATGGGTCTCCTAATGATTATAATGTACTAAGGTAGTTTTTGTAGTGTATGTATATCTTCAAATTTGACTGAAACCATCAGCTTGCAACTGAACGGTAAGAAACATTGGAGTGATATGTCTTCTAGTGATAGCTCTGTAGGAGTTAGTCTCTGTCCCTGCACTTACAAGTTCTCCTTACTTGTCACTTCATAGCTCTAAGTGGTCTCTAATGGGTTGACGACTTAGAATTCAGAGCTCAGCTGAAAGTCAGAATCCTACCTTTCAGTAGGAGTGTCTTTGCAGATGTGCTCGTTTAGAATGAGACAGTCTGTCTTTGTTGCAAAAGCAGAAGAGTTGCATACTCTGCAGCTTTTTTCAGTGTGTATATGTCACTTCTTAACCTCAGGTTGCCTCCATTAAATTGCAGAAAACCTGCTCTGCAATAAAACTGCTGCTCTTTCCCTAGTGAACGAGCTGAGAACAAGGACCGGAATTACAGCAACCTTCTAGCAATTGAGCTTATTCCATGCAAAATCATGAAAACATTGTTTCCACTGCAAGCTATTACTTGTGACTTAGTTGCTAGACTTAACAGAGAACAGCAAATTCTTCGGGAATGTTTTCTAGAAGGGAGTACCATTGCAGTCTTTGGCAGGACTGTAAGACAAACTTTGACTACATGGTAGTTTACTAGAACCAAAAGCTTGAGATAATGTATCAAGCCTTCCTCTTATTCTTTAAATAATGACATTCATTAAAAACTAAGAAATAAACATTTATCTCTGACTGAAATGTTTGCTCTTAGACTTCAGTCTAAAGCTAGTACTTCTCTTGGGAGGATTGGAAGGCTCTGGTAGCAGTGACTTCTCTTAATGGGAATGGGAAGATAGAGGCTGTTCCTGCTGAATCTTGGCAATAGCCAATACCTCTTGATGTAATTTTGCTTTAGCAAACTGAAAGGATGAAACATTTTTGTGGATCATAGTAGCAAGGAGAGGGGAGTAAGAGAAGGCACTGTGGAAACTTGGTATCTTAGTTTCTTCCCTCTTAATAACAACAGTGGTGCAAGATGGGTTGCTGTAAACCTACTGTTACTTTAGTCTGATGCAGCAATGGCTCTTTTGGCCTTTTTCTTCACTCTCTACAGAAGGAAGTGTCAGTCTTGCTGAAACTGGTAATTTCAGAGGGTATACTTCTGGCCTTTGCTATGTTTATGTGATTCTACATTTTTTGTGCTTGCCTACACATAATTTTGAGTTTCGTAGTGGGAGGGTACTACTTCTGTTTTTAATCTAGGTAGTGCATTTTCCACATGTGAAAGAATGCCAAGGAGACATTACTATAATTGGAAATATAGGTAATTAATCTTCTGTTTGTGCTATAGTATCTCAGCCAGATTTGAGAACCCTTAGTGCTATGCCCAGTATGGGGACCTGATAGATTTGTCAGAATGTGGATGATAATTTGCTACTGATGCCCTAAAGTAGGAAACATATCTGCAGTGCCTAGACAGATGTGGCTTAGGAGACTTTAGCCATTGTGGAGTGGCTGTGGAGTCTAAGTAGGAGACTCTAAGGCGTTGCAGGTGACATTAGATACCTGTGTTTAGCAACAAAGTTAAGCCAATGGCATTACCTTGAAGAGCCTACTGTCCTGATAAACAAGGCACTCACATGGGAATGGAATACCAGCAGTCAGGATTGGCCAAGGTCGAGAGGTATCCTATACATATTTGTAACTGTAGATTGAGTGAGTGAGTAATTTGGACTTGGGTAGGAAACAAGGAGGGTTAAAAGGCAAGTGATTTGGAAGGGAGAAAAGTGTGAAAGGGAATGACAAAGACAGGAAGCTAGATTACTAGCAAAGGTCCTTTGAGGGACAGAGGGAGGGAATGGCTAGCAGTGAAAGAAGTGTAAGCTAGTCAAAACAAAACGCTTTGCTTCCTGACGGGGGCTGAGATGTTGCAGGCCAGCAGCTGTCATAGGCCCACTCATTGCTTCTCTGTCTTGGGCATGAACTGCCTGTCCACTGGAGTTTACTGTGCAGGTCACAGGTCTTCACTAAACCTGGGATTGTCTTTTGAAATAACGTATTAAAAGCATCAGAGGTTTCTTTTGGACAAAATGCTTTGTTAACGTTTACTCCCATAATCCCAACCTCCTCCTTTTTCCTACGGTGCAGCCTTCCCAGTCTGGGGAGCAAGAGAGCCAAATGTAGATTCAGCCTCATTTCTTTGGAATGAACCAACTCCTTAACTGCTGTTTTGCTTTCTACTCACTCTCTGGCTACAGTGTCTAGAAAAGTGAGCAGGCAACACTCTCAAATCCCACTGCCATTTCTTCCCCTTCCAAGACCATCCCTGCAGCTCTTTATCTTCCTATCATAAGCTACTTGAGCTCTCATACAGGTCTCTGCTTGGGAAGATCTTGTCAGGCAGTCCAGCTCCCTGGAGCCAGCGTGAGCATCAGGCAGGCGACAGAAGGCCAGAAGCAGAATTTAAGGGAAGCAGCATGGCAAATAAATTCTTCAGCTTCCACTTCAGGCACTAGGGAACCAGTTGATTCCATGGAAATCCTTCTTTTCTGCCAGTACCCTGTTCTGTGGTGTTTTGAAAAAATGTGCATAAGTTGCACTCAGGGTCATTAAGTATATTTCTTAATGCTGGAAGAGAGAATTGCATTAATGCCAACTTCTGATTTAAGTTGTCTTTGTGTGGTGTCCTTCTTGCAACACAATCCAAACAAGAGAGATTTTGTGTATAGCACAAAACAGTAAAATCCATCTTGGAAAGGGAAGCTGGCTTCATCATGACCTGCAAAGGGCAGAACACATCTAGCAAATGTAATACGTTATGAAGGAGAGAGACATTTTAGAAGCTAATATTTGTACAGTGATTTACTATGAAGTGGGAAACTGTCAAAGAGATAAAGAGTTGCGGGAGGTAATCCATGTTGGTGGAGCTGCAGAGGAGAACACCCTTGTCAGGATACTGCAGAGAAACATACAGGAAGAGCTGGAAAGATGCTGCTGCTCGGAAGATACAATTTTCTGTAGCTGACTGGAACAGTGAACGTGGGGATGAAAAGTTTTGTTGTTTCTGGGATCCAATGAAAAAAGCAGAGTGGATTACTGTGCCTCGTGTCAACTCTGTAAAAACGAATTCTGCATGAACTGAAGTTTGTGGATGGCAGAGAGTTCATTTTTCTATATAGCATTTTCCTAGACTCATTTTCTGCTTCTCTCTTTTCCTTACAGGGTGCATTTAATTTGAATTCTGAGGGAGTGAAACTTCCTACTTTTGAAATGTTACTTATTCAGCCCTAGAGAGTTAGCTGGATTTCACATAAGTGATGTAGATAGGAATGACCTGATATAAACTAGTGTTGAATTTTTCTGGATGTTTAAAGATGCTGTAATGTAAATTTACAATGCTTGCTGTATTTTCAGAGCTGTATGGCTTTGATGTCCTTATTGATGATACTCTCAAGCCCTGGCTGTTGGAAGTGAACCTATCCCCATCACTGGCCTGGTAAGTGATTTCCAGGTTGAGGCTGGGACTGTTGCTGAAGATGGTCAGCCTTGCAACTTGTGGTCCTAGGACAGCATGATTTCAAGACGCCTGTGATGTATTTGTTCAACTACTAACAGCTGATGGAACAGTTCTTTGCTTTTCCCTGTGCAGAAATAAACTCACTGCAGCAAAAAGTTTTGAAAGAACCCAGTTGGGATTCCATTTTCTTTTTAATTTTTTCTCCTCTAAAGTCCATCATCATTGTTAACACTTCATAATCTCCCATCATAGAAAAAAAACTTGAAGCTCTCCAGACTATTGTGTGGGATTTCAATCTGTTTGGCCAAGTAGATACTTTAAGATTTTGGAGTCAAAGCAAAGTTCAGCCATTATGAGACTTGTGTATGCAGATGTATTCTTGGGTTTGCATTTTTGGTCTAGCATTCTTTTGGTGAAATCCACAGTATGAGTGCTGTCTTGGCTCTGACTCTTTACAGTCTAATGAAGCTTTTGCAGTACCCATTTAGTTTACAGTTGCCACTGTAATTAATTTCCAGGCTTGTTGGTCTGTGCTCATATGTACACAGTGGATTATTTTTACAGCTTAAAACTCTAGCTCATGTATGCATCCTTTGCCTTGCTTTATAATTGCCAGTCTTTTTGTCCAAGTTGTTACCATCTCTCACTGTACTGTAAAAAGTGGTTGATTTTTCTGCTTCCCAAGAAATATAACTTCATTTGTCTGATCTGAATTTTATTCATTGATGTCTATTGGAAAAATTATGGATATTTATCACTTGTCTCTTATCTGATCTGTTCACATCTTCCACCTTCGCTACTTGTTTTTTTCCCATGAATTAGAGCTAACCTGTCTGATTTCATGATTTTACATGGAAAAGGCATAGATGGCTGGGTTTTTTTTTGAGAATTCTGACAGAAACATTTATTCCATGAAATGCAGCATAAGCAGAGCTAAGATAAGATTGGGCATTTCTGCATTAGAAGACAAAAGCTGCATAAAGTTCAAACAAAATCAATAGATGTGGTGTTTATAAACAGAAACAGATGAATCTGTTGCTGTTTGGTGCTTACCTAATGTGTGTGACCCCCCTAGATTTCCTTGCATATTGATTACGCCTATGTTAAGGACCTAATGCAAATAAGTTTTATCGCAGTGGATCTTGTCTACTGATGTATTTCTCTGACTGAATACCAGACAAATAATTCTGCTTGTTCTCTGTTGCATGTGGGGTAGCGATGCACCTTTGGACCTCAAGATCAAAGCAAGCATGCTCTCAGATATGTTCACCCTTGTAGGTGAGTGTAACGAAGAGCTTCTTGAATCTTTCTGTCATCTAAAAATGATAAAAAGTATGTTAATGAGCTGCATGTTAAAAAGCATGTTAGGTTATTAGATGACTATAATGGAGGAAAATCCTACTTAAGGAGAGCAACTCCATTTAGCACTGGGAAGTTACATGTGGACATCTCAGCTTTAGCATGTAAATAATCTGGTTGTTTGTGTTTAGGTGATATTAAGAGTTTATACTTGGATATTTTAAAACCCTGCTCTTTTTATCTTAAGCAGTTGGCTTTTGCTTAGTGCTCAGAATCAGTATACGTGTACTTTGAGGTTGAACGTGTGAGTTCTGTTTATGCACTGCAGAAATGGAGCCAAGACCGTGAACGCTGCATGACTTTTTAGTGCACCACACCTTTAGGCATTCATAGCACATCTTGGTTCAGTTACTTAAGCAACCTACCTCTATCGCTAAAAGCTATAGCATTGTCATCAAGTAGACTGCTCAGCTGTTTGAGGGAGGGAGCCCGTGTGTGATATTCAGCAGCCCAACTTACTGATTTAAGTAGCTTTTTCTGGAGTGAGTTTTGTTTCTTTTTTTCCCAGAAATGCAGTGTGCAATGTGATGTGCAAAGATTGGAATTATACAGTGCTAGGCATAAATAAAAGGTATCCTTTTTGATCTTTAAGCAGTGGCAAGAAGCTTATGTCCAACACAGCAAAGTGCAAGGTTTTGCACTTGGGCTGGAAGAATCCCAGGCATATATACGGACTGGAAGGAGCAGTCCTTGAGAGTAGCCCTGCAGAGAAAGACCTGGGGGTTCTGATGGTTGAAAAACTTGACATGAGCCAGGAATGTGCTCTTGCAGCTCAGAAAGCAAATGGTATCCTGGGCTCCATCAGGAGAGGGGTGGCCAGCAGGGACAGGGAGGTGATTGTCCCTCTCTGCTCTGCCCTTGTGAGGCCCCATCTGGAGTACTGTGTCTAAAGGTGGAGCCCCCAGTACAAGAAAGACAGAGAGCTGTTGGAGAGGGTCCAGAGGAGGGCCACAAAGATGATCAGAGGGCTGGAGCACCTCCCCTACAAAGACAGGTTGAGGGAGCTGGGCTTGTTCAGCCTGGAGAAGAGAAGGCTGCGGGGTGACCTCATTGCAGACTTTCAGTACCTAAAGGGAGCCTATAAACAGGAGGGGGAGTCAACTCTTTGAAAGAGTAGATAAAACCATTTCCCCTTGTCCTGCTGTTAAGTTGAAGGAGGGAAGATTGAGGTTGGATGTCAGGGGGGAGTTCTTTACTATGAGAGTGGTGAGGTGCTGGAGCAGGCTGCCTAGAGAGGTTGTGGATGGGCTGTCCCTGGAGGTGTTGAAGGCCAGGTTGGATGGGACCCTGGGCAGCCTGGTCTAGTATTAAATGTCAAGATTGGTGGCCCTGCGTATGGCAGGGGGGTTGGAGCTTCATGATCCTTGAGGTCCCTTCCAACCCAGGCCATCCTGTGATTCTGTGATTCTACGTATGTACAGAGTGAGGTTATTAGCAGGAATGCTAGGTTTGTGTTTCAGAGCTTAGCTGTCTATAAGCTCTCACTGGTATCCTGATCCCCACAGGCTTTGTATGTCAAGATCCAGGCCAGCGATCAAGCCGGACTGTTTATCATTCATCTGAATCTGTCAGGAGAAATCCATACCAGAAGCTGCAGGTAAGTGACTTCAATGTGCCAGAGCTGAGGAAGGTAGCAGTAAAGTAATTCTCATTGAATTTGGCTCAAAGGTGAGAAATTGAGGATAGAGACTATCGGGGAGTGTAGCAAAAGGGCAAGGGATAATGGTTTTAACATAAAAGAGGATCAGATTAGACATTAGGAAGAAATTCTTCATGATGAGGGTGATAAGGCAGTGACACAGGCAGCCCAGAGAAGCTGTGGATGCCCCATCCCTGGAGGTCTTCAAGGCCAGGCTGGATGAGGCTCTGGGCAACGTGATCTACTGGAAGGTGTCCCGGCTCCTAGAAGGGGTGTTGGAACTAGATAATATTTTAGGTGCCTTCCAACTCACACCAGTTCAGTAGGTGGGGTTATCTGGACTTCCAGTAGAACTACAGAAAAGCCTCGGGATGCAGCTGAGCTGTGGCTGTGTAGCCATTTTCATTTTATTGTGAGCAACAAGCTTCCAGAATCCTAGATCTTTATGAATGTCTTCTAAGACCTCCTTCTAGAAAGAAAGAGGTTTTGCATTTGAAATTTAAAACTTCTTACCCATATAATTGTGGAATTTCTCCTTTCCTTTCCTTTGGATCCTTGGACTGAGACCTCGTGGCTTTCCGTGATTGTCTATTAGCTTTTCTGCTGAGATAGCACTTTCTGAGCACGGTAATGGTGAAGAGCAGGTGTCTTCTGGCACCATGTGCGTCCCATAAATGTTTGTGAGAGTGGAGCAACCACAAGAAGCAGGGAGATCCCCCATCTCCTTCGAATTTTCATATGAATTTCTTACAAGGCAAGTAGGCGAAAAGTCTATCCTGATGCTGTCTGCAGCTGATGTACATTGTCCTATGAGGTACGTGCAGCGTGGCTGTTGAACTCGAGCTCAATTAGGAAATGAAAAGTTATTTTCATTCAGTGACAGAGTACCAATACATGACCCATTTTGATAATGGGAAAACTTACAGAAATTGTAGCACTTTGCTTCTTGAAAAACTTGGAATTTTGAGTCGCTAGGGAGAGGTTTGAATAGTTGGTGAGGTGACATTTGGGCACTTGACTCAACCTGTCTGAGTCTGAATCTTCTAAGGTCAGTTTTATGGATACCGCTCACCATAAAGGTGCTCTCTATGGCAGACAGGTATGTCAAATGAATAAAGAACCATTCCAAAAGAAGGAAGTGACCTTCTCTCTTACAGTAACTGTATCAAATCACTGTGTCTTGAAATCCTTTATCTGAAACAAATTGCTGTAATCTCAGAAAATTGAGTTGTTAGAAAGCATTGAATTTTCAGGAGGTTTTAAGTTTTATAGATTCATTTTGCTTGAGAACTACAAATGGCTCTTAAGGCCTGGACAGTTGAAATATGTAAAGATTCATATGATAGAGCAGTGATCACAAGATAAGACTAAATTTTCTTTTGGGACGTTTGTCCGCCTCTCCTGTGTTTACTGGGAATAGCTTTCTGTTCTAAGAACGGAGGTGGAAATCCCGTGAGTAATTACATCTGTAGATCTGTGTTTCAGGAATATTGTGGCCTGCTCTTGACGTGTGTTTTATCTCAGGTGTTGTTGAATCTTTTATAGTTCTGTACGTACTCTTGGTTGCAAAGACTACTTTAAATTATTTTTTCAGGATTTCTGAGTTGTAATTGTTTGCATAGGCCATCTCTAATCATCAGAAAAATCACGTCCTGGGAAAGGAAGCCTGATACTGGTCTTCTGGATCATTAAATGGTTACAGTGACTAATGTTTCATGAGTTTTACCAGACTGGACTGCAGGTTTCTTGTGCAATTCCTTTGATTTGTCTCTCTGAGCATTTCTTCCTCCAGAGAGATGAACAGTTGAGTGGCTTCCATTGTAACTTGTTGATTTGGACTGAACCATTTCAATTAATTGTACGTAATAAATGAACATTGGCATTTTTGCATAGACCAACTAGAGAAACAAACTTGGCAGTAGCACAACTACGAATGATAGATACATCTCTTGAGAATCCTCTCTTACACCTTTGAGCACAAGAGAGGAACAAAGCAGCCTGAATGCCACCAAAGGCAAGAAGAATCTAAGTTCCTATGAAAATAGCTTTCTTTTAGTCATACTGCTGCCATCAAACTGGTCTTGCTTGTAGACCTGATGCCAAATGAACCCTTAAGTAATATTGGGTACTTTTTGACATTCTGATCACGTTTCTGCATATGTACTGGGATGTTAAGTCTCCACAAAAATTGGAATCACGTGAGGATATTTAAGTGAAATAGCTTCTGGAATATCAGGATTTTTACTATTTTTTTCTCTATCCGTTCTGTTAACAGCTCTGCTTGGAAGCATCTGTTTCTTCTCAATAAATAGCTAATAAATATTTTCCTCTGGGTAGCTCTTATCTTACAGAAATATGAATTTTGATCTTGAGAGTTGAATTCATCCATTTAAAGAGTTTGTTTGTGTGTATTTGTGTGCTTTTGAAAATTATGCATATGTCTAGATGCATTGTGAGTGACTGTTGAGCATGTCTGAGTTAGGATTAGCGCTGTATTCTGGAACAGGGGTGGGATGTTTTTGTGATGGATGTGAGCATGATCTGAAACAAAGTGACGAGCTGTTAGCTTTTTCTCTGGACTTCAGTTATACTTGTTTGCTTTTGGGCACTCACTGCTCCTCTGCAACTCAGGCAGGGATTATAGTGTTTTGAAGAATACAAGGTTTTATTTTTCCCCTCTGTGTGTCTATTGCAGCGTCCTGCGTCTGCACAGTCCCAACCAACAAACACCAGAATGGTAAGTACTGGACTTGATTCAGCTTCCTTCACCAATGTAAAGAATGCCATTTCGGACATTACCTTGTACGATACTCTTGGCACCCTCCATGCAATCCATATGGACAAATCAGTGTTACTTTATAATTCTAAGCACCTGGCTGTGTGGGGACTTGGTAGGCATTATTTTGCTGCTGGGCTTCATGGACTAGCACAATAGTGATGATTCATTCTAATTTTCTGTGATTTCCCAGCAGGAAGGAAGGTAGCACAGATGGAATTGTCTTGAGATCCAAATTTGTTCCATGGGCTGCCATTTTAGGTCATTCAATGTAAGTTTAGCTGAGGCTATGAGAAAAGATAAGACTGGGAGAAAAAAGTCTGACTGAATAATGAGGTTTTGCAGAGAATAGGAAAGATCTTTGTGCCAACTGCTGTCAGTGATTAGTATAATGAGAATCATAATGTGGGAACCAGAGATGCTTGCAGAATTTGGAGATTAAATCAAAGTGGTTGCATTTACCTATATTTCTGAAGATAAGCTGGGTCAAAAGCAAGAATTTTGTGTAGTTGGAGGCGTTTCTGTGTTACAGCAGAGTCCTGCATTAGAGGAGGAAGAGGAAGTTACTGAAGCAAAGTTGTAGAGCTGTGCTTTTGGCTTAGAAGAAAGTTTAGGAAGAGAGATGGCCTTAAGTGGAAAGGACATTAGTCTAAGAGCATCAGTCAAACATGTTTGTGTACTGGCATTTCTACCAATGCTTTTGTTACCTGCCCCTGTCACCCACATTGTCTCATTCTCTCTTGTTTTATTTAGTCAGTTTTCATTAGGATTAACAACATATTTCAGAAAAAATGGCATTGTCAATTTTCTTTCACATTTTCTCTGCCAGTCACTACAGAGTGTAACCCACTGTAGTGCAGTGCTTGTTGCTGTTGTGGTCGTTTCATCCGTGAATTCTGAGCAACCACTTGTGATTTATAATGAAGTGAATCTGGTGTTTAATTCTGATTCAAGTGGTCCTTACAAATAGAAATGAAACCTGGTGTTGCTGTGAGTTTGATTTCTAGCTGAGCAGTATGAGTTATTCCATTGGGCTTTTCCCAGTTAAGGTTTCTGTCATGTTTTTCACTTCTTTCTAAAATAAGCAAGCTCTCTATACGTTCTTTGTTTGGTGTACTGCTAAGAGATAGTTTGAATTTTATATAAAGGCACGAGACCTTCTGAGCTAAACTTTTAATGCTTTGTTTTTTCATCTCCAGAAGCTTTTCATCTGAAATGGGCCTAAGATGAGCTTAAAATGTACTTGAGGATGTGTTCAAAGATTTCAGTCTTGCTGGCATTTTAAGATTGTACGAGGGCTGCTCTGAAAGTAATGCCTCCTGTTTTATGATGTTGGCCCAGAACATCAGAAGCAGATGGTGGTGGTATTGTCAGTAGAGGTTGAACCTGACTGTGTGATAGGTGGCAGCAGAGGAGCAACCTGACAAAATGGTGTCTGACACAGAAGTGCGGATGAAGTAAAGATGTGCAACTCAGTTCTTCCACAAGGAAAAAAATGGTGCCCATTGACATTTATCAATGCTCGTTGTAGGTTTATAGAGACCAAACAGTGGATGTGAGCACAGGGGGAGGTGGGTGGTGCATTGCAGCAGTGGCAACAGTGATAGTGGGTAACCTTTGCTGGCACAGATGTTTGCAAGAATGGCAAGCAGGCTCTTGTTCGTTGCTGGGAAAAAAAATAAGTGTATCTAATGGCTGTAGCTATGTTGAAAAATAGCGTTGTAGCTAAGAATCTGCTCTACCAAATGGAGTTCTTGTATTCTTTGTATCTGTTGTGGTTTCCATGGAAGTAAGAAGCCTTACTTTCAGAGCACCCTGAATATAATCCTACTAATCTGGGGATATTTTGAATTCCTGTTTTTTGTTGTAATTCACCACAACTGCTCATCGGATTGATTTATCTTGGAAATTATTTATTTTCTGCAACTCTTCTCATTGTTTTTCTTTCAATTTGCATACATATGTAAATTTGCATTTTGTATTTACATATGCATAAGAATGAGCCAGGTTTTCCTGCAACTTTGTCTCTTCAGTGAATTGCAGTAGTGTTGCCATGCTAGGAATACAGGACAGGGACAGAGAATCATGTTCCTAATACCACTGATGTGTGAACCCCAGTGTTTTTGGGGGGACTATGAATGTGAACGCTGGCTTTATTATCCTTTGTGTATGGATCTCTCTCAGCTCAGGGGCTGAGAAAGTGAATCCTGACTTCGGTGCTTTTGGGTGTTGTCTTATGCTTTCCCAGAATGGACTAGGGATGTAAATACTGACATTGTGCTCTGCTGAAAACTAGGAATATGAATACTCACACTTAGTGCCCACTAGGGTGTGGATTCTTTAAAGAGTGGACTTCAGGAGTTTGAATTTTGGCTGTAGCTCTCTAGACTGAAGATTCTGTTGGAAATTGAGTCCTAGAGTTTGAATGTAGCTTAAGAAATCTGTGAGAGGAAGGGAAAGATTTGTATTTGCACTGTCTCTGCAGCGTACCCGTCCTCTTTCTGCCAGTGATGTTGAAATGAAAAACTTGATGTCCTCCGGGAGGGAAAAAGCAACAGGAAGGCAAGGAAGCTCTGTGCTGGGTCTCTCCATGGAAGAGGTAAGTAGGCTATTAAATATCTTTTGTTTACCTTGGCTTTGAAACCATGTATGGGATAACTTGCTCAGCAAAGAGCAAGGAGACACGTGTGAAAAGCATGACAGAAGTACAATTTTTTTTGAAACCGAACTGCTGAGTTTTACTGTTGGGATTGCCCCTTGCCCTCAACTGTGCCAAACATACATGGTATGAATCCAGGCCGTGGTAGACTCCTTTGGAATTTAAACACAAGATAAAATTGCCTAAGGATGTATGTCATACATACCCAGCTCACCCCAAGGTCTGCAATGATATGATTTTATGCTCTGAAGTTGAGGGATTTTTCTAGGATTCTTTATCCATTGCTTCTGCTTTGCTGACTGTATTCTTTTTTTATTCCAAGATAAAAGTTCTTCGTCGAGTGAGAGATGAGAATGAACGGAGAGGAGGTTTCATCCGCATATTCCCTACCCCATTAACATGGGACCTTTATGGGTAAGTATCAAAATCCATTAGGATGGCTCAGTGTTACACTGATGCTTTCTGTTGAGGAGTATTCCATGTTATGTACACGTAGTTTAATGTGGTCAGCTGTCAGGAGTGTACTGAGGGTTTTGGTAGAATGGCTGTTTATTATTGCTACTTTCTCTAATTGCACCTTACAGAAGGCTATTAAATATTGTTTCATAGACACTGATATGGCTTTTCTGTCTGAATAAAAATGTCTTCTCTTTAATTAACTTATTGCTGCTATCTGCTTTTACATCCCACAGCTGCATATACTGTGTACCTATGTACTTTCCCATTGGGCCATAAACTATAGGAGTGTGAGATAC
Organism: Gallus gallus; assembly: GCF_016699485.2. Classification (NCBI taxonomy): domain Eukaryota; kingdom Metazoa; phylum Chordata; class Aves; order Galliformes; family Phasianidae; genus Gallus; species Gallus gallus. Next base: position 37,876,622 of record NC_052536.1, read on the forward strand.
TATATTACGCTTCTTTTTTCTTTCCAGTGTGCAGTGCTTCTTCATCTCTCTTGCCTCATCAGGAACTTCAGCTAAGGGTTGATAGCTCTTCTCATTTCCTCTTTTCTGTTGTGGTACAGCATGTTGCCTCAATCAACTTGTTCTGGAATGTTTTTTATAGATTACTTTTTTCTATATAACGTCTTTCAATATGGTGAGCTCTACCTTGATACATCCTGTATTTTGTTTTTCTAGATCCTTTTTAGAGTACAAGACATCAATGAACTACATGCTGGCTACACGTCTGTTTCAGGACAGGTAGAATGATTTTGGGTTTGGGAGGGTGACAGAGAACACAAACAACATGAAAAGTATTGATTGTTCACTTATCCAATGTTATAAACATCAGTCTGTGATTTATGAAGGGTAGTAATAGTTGTACAACTCTTTTCTAGCGTGCTGGTTGTTGTGGAAATTTCTCTTATTCTTACATGTCTCAGTTTTAAATCCAAGGGTAAAAAGGACCATACATAAAAGGCATGTAAGTAGGAAAGAGATGGGTCTAGACATGTAAAACCTCCAAGCATGTGTGTTTCTTCATGAAGAGATTATAGGTGGTCCCTGTTTACCCTTTGTTTCAAACTTAAACTCCTATCAGAACTTTCCCTCATATGAATACTGAAAATTTACTCCAGAGGTTTAGTATCCCTCTCTCTTGACATATACAAGCATGATTTGATGCCTCTTTCCTTGGCTTATACTTTGATTCATGCTGCTGATTGAACTTCAGTTGAGAGCTCTATGCACTTTCATTGTGTGTTTAGCATCCATCTTCTTCCACAGTTTTTCTTATCCGAGTTGTGCAGTAAAGTTACTACAGAAAAAAGGTAAGGCTGCAGTGTAAGATATTTTACTGTGTAATTTCTAGAGACTAGTGGTAAGCGATGACATCTCCCATTTGAGTTAAAAAGATGTAAGCATCATTTTTAGAACATCTGCTCACAATTCCTGTTTTAGAACCTTTTATCCTTTAAGGTAGGATTAAGAAGAAATTATATGAATTTGGTCTTTTCATTTTATACATGAAAGATTTTGGAAGCTTTTTAATAGAGTTGATGATCAAGATTGAAAGGTGATTTTTGCCCTTGTTCCCTTCTTAGGGACAAGATGAAAGGAGACCTCATCACTGGAAGATCTCGGTAAATGCTTCTTAAATATTTAGAGTTTATTCTGAATTTAGATTTCCATAGCTTTGCTAGTCCTGGGTCAACACCTACTCTACCCCAAACCAATCAAAATCTGAAGGAATTATGTTGCTCCCACCTTTCACAACCAATTTCAGTTAGTAAATGCAGTGAGGAAACTGTGTCCCAACATCAGAAGAGCTAACGTTTTTGTTGCACTGGACCTTAAGATCACTCCACTTAGGCTTGTTACTATGGCACTTCTGCTGTAATGTTGAGTACAGGACGTGAGCTCTCTTAAAAGATTACATAATATGTGAGGTTTCAGAACTTCATATACCCATATATTTACTTTGCTAGTTCCAAAAGATGAACGGAACAACAGAAATTTTCTGTGGATATTCACAGTTACATTAAAAAGAGCATTTTTCTGGATCATTCTGCACTGGTTGAAAGTTAGCATGTTTGTTTCTCTAAAGGAATCTGGCTGAGATCCTTCTCCTCTTGTCTGTGGCATAACAATGAAGAAGAAGCATAGAAGGTTTTGCACACAGGGTTCAGGTCCATGTGCTCTCTTCAAACTCCCCTCCATTGTTTTGTACTCGTACTGTTCAATTCAATTTTTCTTACTAATTGTGCCTTGAGCTGCTGTATATTGGAGATGTGCTGCTGACCTGTGAAAGCATGACAATAGGTAGATGAGTCTGGGGCTTTTGAGAGCTAATGTTCTGTGAAGTACTTGAAAGATTTGCTCTGAACTTTTGTAAGCTTTAAATGGAGCAAATCTAGACTGATAGTAATTGTTTTTGCCCTGTGTCAAGAAAACCATTTCTTGAAGAAATTTAATCTGCCAAGTTTCTTTGTACCATCAGAGAGAGAAGTATAAAGAGTGTTTAAGTATGTCTCCCTATCATACTTTTCAGAGAAGATCTTAATGGGAGGCTGGATACGAATCTGGAAGCTGTAGACTCTCATTCTCTCTTTTATGAGAGAAAGCTTGTTTCACTGGAGTTACGGAAGCGCCGGCGATGTCGTACCAAAGCTAGAGCAGCACAAACAAGGTCATCAGGTATGCACAGCTAGAATGTTAGATGAATATCAAGTCCTAAAAAACGCGAGTTTTTCTTATTTGAAATCTGTGTGAATGGGGTTGGTTGTTCTAGCTATTGTAGTCCCTAAGGGGATTCAGGGGTTGACGTTTTTATTTCACAAGTTAATAATTTTCATTTTATTATTCTTCTGGGCATTCTGCCTTCTTAGTGTCAAGAAAATGGTCAGGGTCGTGAAATTGATGAGAGCAGTGGAAAGCATCTCCTGTGAAGAGAGGCTGAGAGAGTTGCAGTTGTTCAGCCTACAGGAAAGAAGGCTCCAAGGAGACCTTAAAGGGCCCCTCAATTACTAAGGGGACCTGAGATAAAGATGAAGAGAGACCCTTAACCACAGTGTGTTGTGACAGGACAAGGGATAATGGTTTTAAACTAAGAGCACGTAGGTTTAGATTAAATATAATGATGAAATTCTTTACCATGAGGGTGGTTAGAAATTGGAACAGGTTGCTCAGAGGTTGTGGTTGCCCCTTCCCTGGAAGTGTTGGAGGTCAGGCTGGATGGGACTTTGAGCAACCTGATTTAGTTGCAGTTATCCCTGCCATGTTGGAATTTTGGAATTAGATGACCTTTAAAGGTCCCTTTCAACTCCAATCATTTTATAATTCTAAGAATTCCATTCCCACTATTCATATCTCTACATGTCTGACTTAAACGTAATCAATATTTTCTTGAACATGAGCTTGTGGTTGCACTTTACACTATGTGTCTCCACAGTCCTCCAGCTGTTCAGAGAAAGATGAAAACCTGGGACCTTCCAGGCTAGATTTGCTACACTTGAATTGCCTGTAAACATTTGGAAAGAGAGAAATGCTTTTTATTCAAATCAGTGTGAGAAAGACTTAAAAGGATGCAGAGGGGGATGATCTTCCTAAGTGGCTGTTCCTTAAGCCTTTATCTAACTCTTTCTAATAGCTACCTGATACTGACTGCCATTGGAGAGGCTATATGTTACGTGGTGACGTATGGAGCTCTATTAAAATATGTGATCTTTACTGGCACATGTGAAAGTTCAGATTTTTTAGCTTTGGTTTTCATGATACGCAAAAATCCAGAAAGTGAACATATATGTGAATTCAAGCCCTGCCAAAGAGTCAGGATGAAACATAGGAAACTACCTTTCTTTTATTTCTCATTTTGTGGAGTTAAGATTTTTAGCTGTTAGATATGTAAATGGAAAGCCAGAAGCAATAATAAAAGGCAGCAATAGTTATCGTGCTGTTCCCAAATGGTGTTTTCTCCTTCTGGCGGAAGAATTAAGGAATAAACCTGAGCATATTTATAGTAGGACAGTCCCCACGGCTTGATCACAGAATAGATTATTTCTTCTCTACAGGGACATCACAACCAACAAAGCTGTCCCTCACAGACACAGAAGGTGAAGAGGAAGAGGAGGCGGCAGATGAAGATGAAGAACAAGATGGAACTCTTGGCTCTCTTTCGAACAGCCAGTTGAAAAGCAAGCCAAAGCTCTCTGAGCTGGTGAAAACAGCTAGTAAGGAGAGGTTGACAGAAAAACTTGACAAGAAAACAAGAAACGGAGGAGAGCCATTTCTTGAAAAGTCAGACTCAAAGTCTCAGTTCAACTTGCTGCAGATTCTTAAAAAAGATGGAAATCTAAGGTGAGAGATTTCTGTGTATTGCTTTGACTGTCAGCTAATATCAAAATATTGAGAATATAGACTTACATGCCTCACTGTGAATGAGAGCGAGGAGATTAGAGGAGACTGTGGTTAAAGGGCCTGGATTTTTGTCTGTGAGCTGTCTTAGTAAATAGTTGACACAGAAGGGAGATGGTTGCAAAGATTGAGAGTTTACCTAAATATCTGACCTTTTTGATTAGTGTAAAGTACGAACTGTAGTTTTCACTGCTGTTCTTTAGTCTGATCATGTAAGTTATTCTTTTAGTCAACTTGGGCTTCTAAAGTGCTTTTGTCTTAATACAGTATGCTTGCTATTGAATTCTAAAACGTGTCCTTTCATTCTCTGCATTTCCAAAGAAATTGCAGTTTTTATATGTTAAGCTATTCAAGAAAGGTTGGGAAAGTACACCTCAGTGCTACCTCTCCATAAAAATATAGTTTTCTCTTTGTTGTGCTTATATTTTGGATGTTGAAATTTTTATCTCTAACAGCAGTCTCTGATTCTCAGAGTCTGCACCTCCTGAGAGCAAGACAAAAGGTCATTTGAGAGCAGAAAGTTACTGACATGTCTTATTGCCTGCTGCTGAGCATGACTGTGGAGCAGATTGTTCAGATGGATGACTCAGCTGCTTGAAAAAGAGTGGTGGTACTGGAGGAAATTGTGTAGAAAAATAACAGTCTGGGTCCTACTAGATGTTTAGAGGAGTTGATCTTTCCCTTAAATTCAGTTGATAAAAGTGACTATTTGCAGATGGCTAAGAAGAACAAGGGGTGCTCGTACATCTAGAAGATGAAAAGCCCTCCTACAAAGATATAAGAAATACTGTTTTGTGTCAAGTGTCCAAAGGTAGAGGAGAAAAAATGTTGCTTGTATCTGCCTTCTTAGATTAATTTCTGGGAGGATTTATGAATTATCAAATGGATTTTGGAATTGTTTTGAGGTTTTCTTCTAGCAAGAACGTTTGCTGTTACGACAGAAGATTCTGAAATGTTTTTGATTATATAGCAGTAATGTCATCTGCCTATATATAGAACTGAGTTCTGCCGAGAATGTAAGCTCTGTCTGCTGTTCCTGGCAGAATCTTGCTCAGCACCCAATGATGTTGGGATTTCCCCCTGCAGAAGTGTGTAAGGCTTGTGGTGACCTCATGTTCCAGGATTGTGCTGGGCTTGGCCCCATCTGATCTGTCATTGATGAAAGCTTTGCTGTGGGGTCAACAGGCCAGGGAGTTGAAGTAATAACATTTTCATCCAAAAGAAACTAGGCCTGTTCATCCAAAAGAAACCAGCCCATAGGATAATGCTAGAGAAAGAGAAAGCAAATCAAAATTGTCCATGAATGAAGCTAGGCTGCACAGTAATAGAAAGTTCCTAATTATTGAAACAGTGAGATGGAATACCATTTCAGGAAAGCAGTGATTTGAAAAACCTCATCATTGTGAGATTATTATTTTTTTTTCTTTTTTAAGATGAAACGTGATAATTTTTTAGAAAAGATTGACATTGCCTGTAATAGGAGAGCAATCAGTCACTGACACTAAAGCCTGTTTGTGTTTTTACGAAATGAAAGGAGAAATTGTGCTTGGCAATGCAAGTGACAGTTATGGTGACACTGGAGGAAACTATAAGGAAGAATAGACTGAGAGAAAAGGATGTTGGAGGGGAGAGGGTTTAGGCCAAGATGACGCTGAGCAGAAATAAGTAAAGTGTTCAGCAATTTCTCTTGCAACAGATGCATATGCTAAAGTAACCGCTATTGTGAAAGAATAATAATCAATGTGTCCCTCCTTGTCTCGCCCCAGTCTCCTCCTCAATTCGTGCTCACAGCTTCCCAACATGCTCAGCCAGCTGCACAGCAGATTTTGCTGATGTTTGTTCTTTCTTCAGTGGTGCCTTGCTCAATGAAATCTGGCCTTTGTCCTTGGACCAGCAGGGGAAAAGCTTACTTTCATAGATTTAATTCTGTCATTTCCAATGGGAATTGCATGGTCTTTGTTAGAACTCTGGCAGTGATGCTAACCTCTTTAATTTATGGTCTGTTGTTGTGTTCAAAATGCTTGTGAAGATGGAGGTCCAGGAGAGCCTTGAACTGGGTTTAAAAATACGGTTTTACTGATGTTTGTGATGGTGACTTTTGGAGGAGAGTTGCTATGGCTGTGAGAAGACAAGGAGAGCACTCCATTTTTTGAAGTGGTCTTAGAAATTAGTGGGCATCTTGTCTCTTGAATCTATGGAACCGTGTGCCCTATCTTTGTGAACTGAAGGTCTCCTTGGGAATACTGGTGGGTTGAAGTGATTCTCTTTCCCTTAAGTGTCAACGTTTTTGCACCTGCAAGGTCCTTGCTGAATATACTCCCCTGTAATTCTTTCCATTACTACTCTGAGTAGCTGACTGTGATTCTCTTGGTCCACAGCAAAGTGCAGGCTCGTAGGGCTTTCTCTGCCTATCTACAGCATGTTCAGCTGCGATTGATGAAGGATGTTGGTGACCAGTTCCAGAATGCTGCCTGGGCTGCAAAAGAGGATGAGCAAATGGTAAGAAGCTTTGTGTTAGCTTAGAGAAGCCCAGCTAAAATCTGTCCTGAGTTTTGAGATCAGTTCCAATCCTTGGAAGATCTGAGGTCCAAAAGTACCTTGTGACCAGCAGGTCAAGGGGGCCAAGCCTGCCCCTCTGCTCTGGGCTGGTGAGGCCTCACCTGGAGTACTGCATCCAGATGTGGAATCCTCAGTACACAAGAGACATAAACATGTTGGAGTGCATTCACAGAAGGGCCATAAAAATGATCCATGGAATGGAACACCTCTCCTGTGAGGACAGGCTGAGAGAGCTGGGGCTGTTCAGCATGAAGAAGAGAAGGCTCTGAGGTGACCTGGGAGCAACCTGTCAGTGTCTAAGGGAGAACAACAGGGAAGAAGGGGACAGACTCTTTAGCAGGGTCTGTGGTGATAGAACAAGGGAGAGTAGATTTAGGTTAGATATAAGGAAAAAATATTTTGCAGTGAGGGTGGTGAGGTGCTGGAACAGGTTACCTACTGTTGTGGCAGGTGTCCCGTCCCTGGAGATTTTCAAGGTGAGGCTGGATCAGGTCCTGGACAACCTGACCTGTCTGTGCATGTCCCTGTTCATTGCAGGAGGGTTGGACTAGATGGCCTTCAGAGGTCTCTTCCAACTCTTAGGATTCTATGATTCTAAGATTATACTTATCTTTGTCTAGTTGTCAGTTCTATATTTTAACATGCAGACAGGATAGGAATGCTGGCTGACACCTGAGCAATGTCAGAGTAGACTCTAGATGACTAAAGTGTGGTTGACATTTGAGCTGCCAAGATCTTTCCCTGATTCTTCACTGGATCTCTCAGCTCTGACCCTAACTGCTTTAGAACTCATTTAAAATTACTTAGCAGTATCTAATTCATGCTACTATTGCATTACAAAAAGAACAAACAACAACAACAACAACAACAAAACATCCACTCAAATGGAGCAGTTACCCTGTTAAGCTTTCTCACTTCCGTGCTATTTTACTTTTTGCAGCCATCTGTACTTAGGAGTGTTTCATGTATTCAGAATAGCAAAGAAAAAGTAATAGAGACTGAGAAAAGAAAGTTACTATTTAGCACAGGTGTTTTGGGGGATGTTTTTAGTTGGTTTTAAAAGAAAAACAAAAAACTACGTGATATGTTTCTCTAGGCAGTATGTTAAAGCAGTATGTCTTGTGTTTGATGTGTATGTGTTTTAAATATTGCAACAAGCTCAGATTCCCTTATAATTCCTCCCTAAAAGAGCATTGTATGGCAGGTTCTTTAGCTTTCTGCAAACAAATATGTCCTTGCTGAATGCATATTTCAGGGAAAGAACCAGTACAGTTTGGAGATAAAACTAAACTGCGTGTCAGGAGTAATGGGTTAACTCACTGGAAAATGTTACTCCTGCTCTTTCCAAGGAGAAATTAAAACTGGGTTTTTAAGAGTCACTTTGTCTGCTATACTGTAAAAAACAGTATTTAAAATAACAGATCAAACCAGCCTGGAGTAGTGACAGTGAGAGATGAACTGTGGGATCTAATAGCTTATAAGTGAGGCTGCTCATTTATGCGTTAGCAGTGCTCCTAACCCAAAGCAAATCCAGAGGCGACACAGAAAGGGTTCAAAACACTCACAGGATGCACCTTGTCTTAGGATCTGTCTTTCCATATGTTTCTTCCATTGGGGGGTGGATACAGACATCGATCCTGCTTGGGTGGGGAACTGGAATTATGTGGCTGTAGATGTAGCCATGCTATGGAGAAGCTGTGATGATAATGTACACATACGAAAAGTGAAGAAATAGGATTACATCACTGTAGTGGAGACACCTGACCAAGATTCTCTTCACTGTGATAGCACTGAGAGGGTTTTATGCTAACATATGCTCTTTATCACCAGCCTTCTTTAACATGCTACAGTTTGTGTTTTAGAAATGTTCTCCAAAGGTATTGGACTTCATAAGTTGTTTGATGTTGCTGTTTTGTGCTTTTTTTTTCTTTTTCAAACACTCATCAAGTGTTCTCAGTTCTGTCCCTCCTCAGACGAGGCACAACATCCTTCTTCTCCACAGTCTAGGATTTGTAGGGCTGTATTAAGAATGCATGTTACAAAATGACCTCATCCTGAGAAAACGCACTGACAACTGACAGAGTGTACCTTTAGTTTTTGTCAGCCAGGAACTACTCTAGTACCTCTGTTCCCTTATGCCCACATCTTTCACCTGATCCATTGCTAACTCCATCTTTCTTGCTTGCAGGAGCTCGTGGTACACTTTCTGAAGCGAGCTGCCAGCAATCTTCAGCAGTCGTTGAGGATGCTGCTTCCCAGCCGTCACTTAGGACTAAATGATCGTCGTCGTATCCTGGCTCACCAGTTGGGCGAGTTCATAATCTGTTATAACAAGGTGATGAATTGATTCTTCTTCCGGTAGCTTATTCTACTCAGCAGAGGGCTAAGGTACTTAGTTTACTTCAGTACCTTCAGGCTTTGTTGCTTTTATGCCATCACAGTGGATCTTGTTATTATATTCTAGCAGAAAACCAGAGCAGGATATCCAGTGCATCTTTACTCCTTCAGTTCTAACAGCACCATCTGCTGTGGTTATTATAGGTCAGTAGATGGGTATGAGAAACCCACTGATATATGCCTACCAATTTATTAATGACTTCTGAAAACGAGGAACCCTTGGAAATGCCTATTGTTTAAATGTATACATATTTTACATCTGACTTGTGCAAAAAATTAGCACAGTTGATTTGATTTCTGTTGTTTTCCTGTAATGTCTTTGTTGGCTACTGTCACAGTCGGGACAGGTTATCTGAAGGGCTCTGCTCTGTAACTCACAGTCTCGTTTGCAGTCACACATCAAGTAATGGTAGTTTGTCTATCCAAATTGTCAGATAGACAGCAGCATTACTATGTAATATGTGCAGTCCAGTAACCATGTGCATTAAAAAAGTGAAAGAATTTTACTGGTAGTTCACTTTTTCTTTGGTCTGTCTTTGATTTTAGTGCTTTGTAAGGCTTCTTCCCATTTCTCCCTGTTTTTATTATGCTTCTATAGAGATAAAGAATTTTTATACAATACAGTATGTGAAATGTATTTTAACATTCATATAGTATACTGAGAGAATGCTAACCATCTGTAGTATAGAACTCTACATGCTCAGTGACAAGGAGAAGTCCAAATTTAAGTAATTTTCTCCTCTTTAGATTTAGAATGCGCTCTTCTTAGCGTAGTGATGTCATGATAATTTTGTTTTGTAAATACAGCTTCCATCCCGTTTCCCTTGTCCCCTAGCACTTCTTCAGTGTTGGAACAGGGCTAGTTGGAATTTTGCTTTCAGAGATGGCTGAGCACACAGGCCTCCAAGCTCCTTGTTAGAGAATGTTCACTTACAGTACCTTGTCAGAATTGACATCTGGTAACTTGATCTGTCAAAGCAAGGCTGGTGTTAAACAGATCTGTTCCAGGGAGTGTCTTGCATGCCTAATGCTCAGTGAATTACTGTTCAAAGAGAACCACAATACACTCGGGTGGTTCTGCGGTGGCTGAAAAACACAACTGCTTTGGATATAATTTCCACTCAAATTGTATTCAAACATTAGGATTTTCCTCTAACTCAACTAAATTCGCAAAATAAAGCTGTGTAACTGAAAATAAATCAATATATAAACATATTTTCCTAGTTTAAAACAAGTGTGAACAGATCACTAGAGGTTTTACAGCATGAACATTTAAGCTTTTGTGAGACTGCCAGTCTACAAGGCTTTTGATGTCTACTTCCAACATACAGACTTCTTTCACTCACTTGTAACTTCAGATTTAGCAGTGGACTGCTACCAGTTATTATGCATCTTCTGTAATGGCACAGAAGGAAAAAACAGTGCCTCCAGCAAACTAAATAACAGATTGCATGTTGTTGAGACTTCTACTTACGTAGTGGAGAGGCATACCCCAGAGAAGCCTTTTCTCCCTCTGTCTTGAATTATCTTTCACAAGATGTATCTGACCATTTTGTCGTAGGAGACCTTGGAGTAGCAGTAGGAAATGGAGGTAAAGTCTTTTAAAGTTTATATGTTGGTATTGGAATTTCAGGCAGGTCTGTAGGGTTTCGTTTATTTGTTTTGAATTAACAGAAGTATCAGTACAAGTTCTAATTTCAGTAACTAGTAGTGTAAAATGTAAAGATCGTTTATAGCTGATAGCTTTCTCCCATTCTCACAAAGGTTTATCATCTTTTATTACAGCTTATTCCAGTGTATGTGTTTGCCACAGGCTGTACTGTTCTACTTTCTTTGCTTTTGCTGTAGGAGGTTATTATTTGTATGTAGTTAAGACCTCAGCAATTTACTGCAGAATGGCATAATTTAACTCTAGGAGAGCTCTTAGTTTACAATACAAAATACGAATGCTCTGTGCAAGGTTCTTGATTGAGTTTCTGCAATATAATTCTACATTTCTGTCATTCAGCCTTTTCTCAGTATCTCCTTTGTGGGGTAGATGCTCAAATAAAAGTTGTTATGAAAAACTCTGACAGAAGAAGTAGAAAGGAGACCTAATATCTGCAAAGAATGATGTGTTTTCCCCTCCATACTCTCTCATGCAAAGGATATATTTGAAACAGGAGCATTTGTTTTTTAAGCTTTCACATCATTTCAGCAAGTCAATTCTAAAAAGTTATGTCAAGTAGATGAGTGAGATCAGTGTGCATTTGAGCATGCTGTCTCTGGGGCTCTCTGTGCTCACATAGAGCCAAATTATAGCTGTATCTAACTTTGGAGTTGATATTTTTTTCTTAGATCTCAAGGAATTACATTTTGTCTTCTCTGCGTGGCAGCTATGCCGCAGAACAGAAGAACTTCATAGAGAGACTAATGCTGCTTATTCACAGGAAACAGAGCAGATGATTCAGAAGCGATCAAAAAAGAAGCAGGAAGAGGAAGAGGAAGGAGTGAATCCTGAAGGTTTTCAGAACTTTATTACCAGAGCAAGGTAGGAGCAGATTTTATTCTATTTGGTAGGTGATCTCCCAGCCCTGAAGATGATGGGACTGTGCCTCTAAAATACCTTTACTGACTTCAGTGCCTGCTCCTGCTTATGCTGGGGGGACAGAGAACTTTGATTTCTCTTTTCTCGCTCCCAACAAGCAAATGATTGTAGAGTCAGCATCTGGTGTGTAGAGAAGGACATGCAATAAATGTTTTGACCATTAAGTAGATCCTCAAAGGACAGCAGTGGTTGCTCTGATCTCAGTAAATTCCAACCTAATGCTGATGATCGTTGTGGTCTACTTTCCTGTAACGCTAGAAGTCCTTTGGAAGGAGAATGAAACTAGAGCTGCTTCTCAGATGGCCTTGGATTGCTGTGGTTGAACAATTGTCTGGCTCTCAAGTTTCTGCTCTTAGAAACAAACTTAGACGTTTTCTACCTTTCTTTGGGAACCCTCCAGGATGATACTGTCTGAGAAGAGGAAGGAAGGGAGTTAGACTGTCTTCACCATAGCCTTTTGGCTTGCTAAGGCAGTTCAGTGCAAGCAGTTACTTTAATGAGAGAAAATACAAGTTTTCCTGTGTACATTCAGAACTCAATCTGACTGATATAGACAAGTCTGCTGGAAAATGTATTTTGAAAATAGATATATATTCTTCATGGCCTGTAGTACTGTGTGGGGGGGAAAAAAATGATATTATAGCCCCTCTGACTGTGGAGAGGTCTGAAATCGTTCAGTGACCCAGAATTGCTTCCTTAAGCCTCTGATTCTTGAGCACTAAGTTTGATTCCTTTTGACTTTTTTTTGTTTATCTGTATGTTATGTGCTTATATTGGCAGGGACTTTTGTTACTATCTGGACAGGTAGAGTTTGTCTGCCTTTTTAATGCGCTTCAGTTTTCTCTAATAAAGTTGACAACTGCTTCCATCATTTTTACTATTTCAGCTATTACATAGTTTTTTCTTTTCCTCTCTTTGGAGAGCGATTTTAGTAACTGATCTGAAGTAAGTGATACATAAGTCTTCTCAGGTAAACTCAGGAGTCACCATCTCAGAGGGCTGGAGCAGCTCTCTTACAAAGACAGGCTGAGGGAGTTAGACTTATTCATTTTGGAGAAGACTCCTGACAGACCTTATTGCAGCCTTCCCGTACTTAAAATGAACTTAAAAACAGGAGGAAGATGGACTTTTTACACAGTCTGATAGCGACAGAACAGGAAAGAATGGTTTTAAACTAAAAGAGGGGAGATTTAGGTTAGATGTTAGGAGATAAGGTGCTGGAACAGGTTGCCCAGAGAAGCTGTGGATGTCCCATCCCTGGAGATGTTCAAGACCAGGTTGGATGGGGCCCTGGGCAACCTGGTCTGGTCAGGGGCAGCCATGCCCACAGCAGGGTGCTGGAATTCTAGATGGTCTTTAAAGTCCCTTTCAACCCATGCCATTCTATGATTCTGTGATATTTGTTGCTACATTCTCATGAACACAATGAGCTGTATATTTTGTGGATAAAATCGGAGTCATTACCACAAGAGATTTACAGGCTCAAAAAAGAAAAAAAGAAAATCCTAACCAATTTGCTGCCTTCCAGATGAATATTGTTCTAGAACAGAATGAGCGTTGAGATGTGACTACCATCTATCATAGCAATCTACTCCTGTCACCAGAAACGCAGGTTACATTGGCCTGCAATATGTTCTTGGTTCTGACATCTCTGGTCTCAGAAATGGCTGTTGCCTCCAAGGACATTTCTCTTTTTGCCAAAAATGTTAGAAGAGATGACTGTTTAGGCCAGAAATACATACTCTTCTGTTTTCATGTTACTGGTTACCGTGCCACGGTGGCCTGATGCACAGCCTAGGCTGGGGCTGGAGATTTTTACTGGCCCATCTTCCCAAGTGATAAAGAACAGTTTCTAGCGATGATTTTTCATCTTCCTAGGAGGCATCAGGTATGTTTGAGAACTCTGATAGCTGGCACTGCGTTGATCTATGCTTGAAGCTTATATAAGCAAACTGTTCATCTGCAGCCAAGAAAAGGGAACAGTTCTTCACTTTGAGTGTTTGTTCTGCAGCACAGTGAGTGCAATGCTGGAGATGATAGATGATAAACATTACTATGCAATTGAAGTTGTCCCATTCACTCTAACTTTTATATTTATGTGGGTGTATTGTGTTTAGTTATACACATGCTGCAGCCATTGCTTGTAAACATCCTCATTGCAGCATAAAAGTAGATATATGTGCTGGTAAATTCACTTAAATCTGAAGGCATCTCTCCACCAGAAATTCTTCACTCTTACGTTTTCTCTTTACCTCCTCTCCAAAAGCAGTAAGAATAGCCTTTGCAACATGCTCTGAAGACAACAGACTCCAGTGGGGCCAGCTTTTAGACATTGCTTTTACCAAAGCTCAGGTTAGGTACGATTAGTACAGGTATGATATGTAGAGGGCACTTCAAAGGATTATAACTGCTGCTATGTGAACTGATATTCCTGTTATATTTTTGTAGTGTTACTGGCACTACTTAATTTTGTATTCTGTACACTCACTAATGCTGAGGCAACAGCAAAAGGAAAACATGGTGTGTGTATATATGTATTTTTTAGAGTTGCAGCTTGCACAACTAAGCAGTTGAATGGCTAAGTTACTAATGCTGGCTTGGGACCAATAGAGCCTTGGGACATGGGTGGTTAAACTCTATTCTTACCAAGAAAATAAGAAAGAGAAACCTATGCAAGTTTGTGAGATTCACAAAAATATTGTGACTGTTCTGCTTGTCTTGCAGTTTTGGCTAATTAACAAGCTCTTCCCTCTTTCCTTCTCCCCTCACTCCCCTTTGCACTGAAGCTAATGATGTCCTTAAAACAGGCTGAGATAACTTCTCTCATGAACATGTTAGCTGCTTGTCCTAAAGAGCACCTGAGAAAGATTCACTAATTTAGCTAAGAATGGAATCTTTCCTGTTGAGCTAACCTTCCTCAGCATGTTTGGAGTTTTTGTTATTTATTCTACGAATGTTCCTGGGTCCCTTGAATTTCCTGCTGCATAAAAGAATGGCATTTTAGTGGGAAACTCTGATTTAACTAAGGCATGTTCCTTTCCTTCCACTCTTACCTTGCAAAACTGTGCAAACAACTCGTGTGGCCTCACCTTCTTCCCATTTTCCTCTCCATCCTCCTTATTCCTTGATTGTTACATAAAGAGAGAAAAGTTTGGAGTCTTCATTTAGGTCCTTTCTTCTCTCCTTATTGTAGTGAGAGAGACTTGGAGGAAGTGCTGACATTTTACACACAAAAAAATAAGTCAGCAAGTGTCTTCTTAGGAACAAACTCCGGGACCACAAAACCCAGGAACACCAGTAACCAATCAGAGAATCAGCCTCAGGGGGGTAAGTGTTGCAGGCAATTTTGAGATTATGTTGTCCAGACTAATCCAATTTCACTTGAGTCTACAGAAAGAGAAAAGACCATCCAGAATGTTATTCAGGTTTCTGGAGGTTGTGTTTCTTTCTTTTTTTTTTTTTCTCCTCATCAGTGATTCCATAATTTGAAGACTAGAGCGAGGGCATTCCTTACTTCTTTCAGTGAAGTGGTATGACACAGGACTAGCCTTTATAAGGAGCTCTAGGTATGACTTGTGACTGATAGCAGAATGTAGAAATTTGAAGATACTGAAGCGAGAAATGTGAAATCCTGTAATCAAAATAAGAGACGAGAGTAACTAAAACCAGTTCAGTTGTGCTGCCTACAGTGATCATTCTGAATGGAGGGTGGAGTCTTCACGTCTGAGTCTAATTAAGCATTCCATGGAAGGAAGTGCAGTATCAGCTGCACACATATAGTTGTCCTTGTCTCTGTATGTGACAGTACAATTATGATCAATATTGTTTTATAGTCTACAATATCAACAGGAAAGTCCATTATAACAAAGTTTTAATTCTGCAGTCCTGTTCCATCTTCTAATTCCAAATTCCTAATTGTTACAGACCACCCTGAGGTGATGAAAAATACAAAAGGTGATCAACCCAAAAGTTCAGTTGCAGATCTGCCTGTAGAAGGAAGAGTAAGAGTCTGTAAAGCCAGAGTGAAATCAACCTGTAAGTGAACTGACTTCATTCATCATCAAAATAAGTAATGAATGTGTTTGCTGTTTTTAGTACAGATTTAAACAAATGTTAGAATCTGTGGGTACAAACTGAAGTATCTGAATGCTCAGTTTTGGGGAAGAATCTGCATCGTTTCTTTTAAAGCCAAGAGGTACTGTAGGGTGAGCAGTGTAAGTGAGTTAGCTGCTCTTCTGTGGGGAAAAATCTAGATATGACAAGCTTTGAAAGAAGACGTTTATTATGTAGAGCTGCCTCTTTTTTTTTACTTATAGATGAAGTCACTTTGTCTTCAGTGAGTCTATGAACAGAGCTATCTTGAGTTTGTTGTTATTACCTGAAGGACCTCAAAGGTAGCTTCTCTCATGTAGTGTACTCACTGTCTTTTTGTAGTGCCAGAAAAATCCACCTTCTCTTTAAATGCTGAAGTGAAATTACCTCGGTGCTGCCCTCCTAGTGCTGCTTCCTCTGCTTCTGGTGCCACGTTCCGGAGAAGTACCAGTTCCCAGTTACCATCTCAACCTACAGCCTCTGGAAATCCACAGGTGCCTGGTCACTGTTCATTGCCGACTCCTCCAAGTGGTCTAAGGCTAATTCATTCCTCATCTTCCCTACCTTCCTCCCAGAGCCAGAGCACAGCCACTGACTGCTCTTCTGTCTTCACAAACCCAGTGTCCAGTGAGGCTTCTAGCCTTGCAGGGTTACATCGTTGTTCTGGTAGCTACACCATTGGCCCACTCTCGTCTTTTCAGAGAGCTGCTCAGATCTACAGCCAAAGATTGTCCCGATCACCCTCTGCAAAAGCAGGTGAGTGTTCTGTGTTGCATAAAGACTGGCTAGTGCAGTATAAAGATTTCGTAATCTGTGTTCTGGAATAGGTGGGAATTTTACATTTCTAGAATTGAGTCTTGTTCAAATGGTGCTAAATTTCTCATGGAGAAGAGGAGTACATGAGGCAGCCCTTGTTTGTAAAAATGCCCTTCTACCGAGAATATGAATACAGAATTGAACTTGTTTTGGAAAAGCTGGGAAATAAAGTATTATATATTTTCTCCTGTTTGTGTTACTATTTTTTGTTTATCTTTAGTGATTTCAGTGTAGTTTCAGTTAGCAGAAGTCCTTCCTTGGTCTGTGTGCAGTTCTTAGTTCTTCATTTTTCTCTCAAAGAGAAGTCTCTTAGTCAAACTTCATAATTGTTGAATGCTTAAATGTGTGTCAAGAGCTCTAAAAATGTAAGATCTAAGTGGATTCAGACACTTCTCATTTACTGTTCTGGGATAGAACACAGTTAAGCAACGTAACTTTAGATTGTTAGGATTTTGAAAGGTAAAAGAAACTAAAAATTTATGGACACAGACAATAATCTGTTCAGAAAGTTTTGGGAGCCATCTGCAAGCTAACAGCCATGGTCCTGGTAACGTGTTTTTCTTTGAAATGGTACTATGTATTTGCTTTGAGTTCTGCATTGGCACATTTTCACTGGGGTTGCTTTATTTATAGTGACCAACTTTATAGCATTAAAATAAATATGACTTCCTAATTTCATAGCTTGTTTAAAGGAATCCATTTGTTTTGAAGGAGATTCAGTATAGATTTAACATGTGTAACAGGTAGCCAAAATTCTCTGGCACTATGTGCTATTTAATGCATTATGTTGAAGAGGATGTGAATTTGGCATTGATTAAAGCTCATATAGGGAAAACCTATACAGAATAGGAGGCTGTATTCTCCCTAGAACCCGCAGGAAGTGTCATACCTGCTTTTGCATCTGTATGATCAGCAAATTGAGAGAGTCAGACATACTATTAGAGCGAATCCGGAGGAAGACCACAAAAATTATCAGAGCCAAACAGCTTTTCTCTGAAGGGGGACTCTGAGAGTTGGGGTTGTTCAGCTTAAAGGTCTCTAAAGAGACCTCATAGCAGCCTTCCAGTAGCTAATGGGGGCCTGCAAGAAAGGTGGGGATAAATTCTTTACCAGGATGTATAAGATAAGATAAAGGGGAATGGTTTTACAGTAAATAGGATAGGTTTAGATTAAATATAAGGAAGAAATTCTTTACAGTGAAGGTGGTTAGGCATTGGAACAGGCTGCTCAGAAAGACTACGGATGTTCCCTCCCTGGAAGCGTTCAAAAATGAGACCTTGAACAACCTGATCTAGTGAAAGGTGTCTGCCATGATGGAGGTTTGGAGCTAGATGATCTTTAAGGTCTCTTCCAACTCAAACCATTCTGTGATTCTGTGATACTGCTCACCAAGTATGACTGAATATTTTGTTGGTTTTTTTTTTTGGTAGGTTTGCGCCATCGCAGTCCAAGTGGGCAGCGTGTGAGCTCCATCATGATGAACAAAGGTACAGAAGATGCTCCTTCCCTGGGCAAACGTTACAGCCCCAGTATGGTGGCAGCAGAACTGCAGCAGCTGGCAGAAAAACAAGCAGCTTGTCAGTATTCCCCACCAAGCCACATCAGCCTCCTTACACAGCAGGTATGTAAGCAGTAAAGCTAGAATCTCTGTGACAGGCTTCTGTGTCAGCACTGAGCTGGGCTGAGTTGTGTTGGGAAAAAGTAAATTTTAAAAATTGATTTCTGTCATATTGTTATTTCAAAGTGCTTACAGTGACAAGAATTTTGATTTTCTGTAAAATTACAAGAACATTGCTAAAGTCCTTGTATAGAAGAAAGGGAAATTGAGCAGAGGATTAGAAAATCATGAAATCATAGAATCCTTAGAGTTGGAAGCGACATTTAAAGATCATCTATTCCAGCCCTCCTTCAATGACCAGGAACATGCACAGATAGATTAGGTTCTCCAGGGCCTGATCCAGCCTTGCCTCGAAAATCTCCAGGGATGGGGCATCAACCACGTTTCTGGACAACCTGTTCCAGTGCCTCACCACCTTCACTATATAAGATGTTTTCTTTATATCCAACCTAAATCTACCCTCTTTGATCTTGAAGTCATTTTGCCTTGTTCTGTCACTACAGACCCTGCTAAAGAGTGTGTCCCCTTCTTTCCTGTAGCTCCCCTTTAGATATTGAAAGGCTGCCCTTAGGTCACCTCAGAGCCTTCTCTTCTCCATGCTTAACAGTCCCAGCTCTCTTAGCCTGTCTTCATAGGAGGTGTGTTCCATCCCTTGGATCATTTTTGTGACACTCCTCTGGATGCACTCCAACACGTTTATGTCTCTTGTGTACTGAGGACTCCACCTCTTGACGCGGTACTCTAGGTGAGGCTTCACCAGTGCAGAGCACCAGGATCGTCTCTCTTGATGAACCATCGACCACCACTCTGGACTCAATCCTGCAGCCAGTTCTTGGTCCATTGAATAGTCCACCTATGAAATCTATATCTTTCCAATTTGGAGAGAAGGATGTTGTAGGGTACCATGTCAGAGGCTTTCTGAAGTCAAGATAGATGAGATCAATGGCTTTTCCCTTGTCCATTGATGTGATGACACCATCACAGAAGGTCACTAGGTTGGTGAGCAACAGGTCCAGTGGGGCCTTCTATTACTTGGCTCAGGAAGTTATTCTCAATGCATTCCAGAAGTCTCTTGGATTACCTGCAGCTCACCGTGCTACTTTTCCAGCAGATGTCTGGGCAATTAAAGTCCCCCAGCAGGACAAGTGCTTGCGATTGCAATGTCTCCTGTAGCTGGAGGTAGAAGACCTCATCAGTAGGCTCTGCTTGATCAAGTGGCATGTTGTAGACACCGATCACAAGACTCCCTTTGCTGCCTCAGTCTCTAACTGTCACCCGTAGGCTTTCAACTTGCTCATGACTGTTCTTTAGGGACAGCTCTTCACATTCTATTCCTTTCCTAATGTAGATAGCAACACCTCCTTCCCTCCTTCTTTGCCTTCCTGAACAGCTTGTAGCCATTGATAGCCACACTCCAGTCATGGGAATCATCCCATCAGGTTTCGGTGATGGCAACTATATCATCATTTTCTAGTAGCACCGTAGCTTCCAGCTCCTCCTGTTTGTTTCCCAAGCTGAGTGCATTGATGTAGAGACCCGAAAACCTGGACCTTTTGTACATGGTTTGGAAATGGAAATTAAAGTGCCTTCTATCCTCTGAAACGTGTCAGGCAGGATAGCAATTTTGCTGGGCCATTTCTCTGAACAAGCTTTCTGTCTTTAATGTGATGAGGAATGCGTGCTATGCTTCTGTAACCATATTTGTGACCTTTTCCTTACCATGTTGTTTTACTGTAGTCACGCTAAGTATTGCCTTTATGATAGCAGGGTTTTCGAGACACTTGTGAGGAAATCATTATCTGAAATTAGGGATTTCCCTGATTATGCATTGCAGATGATGGATAATTATTTTTACAAGATGCTAATGTTTTTGATAGTATGTGCTGTATAGTGGTTCAATTGCCATGTTGTCAGTGTGTTAAAGTCAGTGTGTCAATTCTGTTTTTCAGATTGTCCTGAAAATTTGCTTATTTGGTTTGCCTAGTGCCGAACATGATCTAGGATTACTCCCATTGGAGTACTGTTGGAGAATAACAGCAGATACATTGATGGTGAATTTGGGGAATTAAACCCTTTTTATTTGTATTAGGGGCTAAATTGCCTTTATATTCTTTTCCAATGTAAGATTTTTATTGGCTCCTACACTACTTCAGGAGAGATGAACTAAGAGATTTTTTTTGTCTGTACCTATTAGTGATTGGCCTTTCCTGATGGACCAAAATAATCTAGACTTGTTTTTCCTCTGCTATGTTCCCTACCAGGCATGAATTCTAAAGCCTGTTCTTAAGGTGTGTTTAGCATAAACTATTTCCATGTGCTTGCACTGCAGGACCTTCTGGGGGAGAAAGTTGAAGTGCACAGCATGTGCATAGATCCAGAGCCAGGTGACTGGATCCTGGATGTGTATATGCTCTCCTTTGTGAATAGGAGGCAACTTCTCTCTGAAATACGCTCCAAGGTAAAAAG
This sequence comes from Gallus gallus, assembly GCF_016699485.2. Lineage (NCBI taxonomy): Eukaryota > Metazoa > Chordata > Aves > Galliformes > Phasianidae > Gallus > Gallus gallus. Next base: position 37,897,105 of record NC_052536.1, read on the forward strand.
AGGGTTTTATCCTGTAGTGCTGGATCTGTGTGAGGTCCCTATCACAGACTGGTGGCAGGGGCTGTGGTTGATATCTACCAGGCTGTAGTTCTTTGTAGTTATTAATGCTGATGTACAGAAGAATGCATTGAATTGGCCAGCTTTACCAGAAGGAGGGAGAGAGAGGAGGGGAAGCCTTGTGGGAGCTCTGCCCTTCTCTGGGAGGGAGGGTGTGAGATTTCAGGACCCAGCTATCATTAGGAATAGCTCCAATTCTCCTAGCCAGAGAGTTCAATCATAGGGATAACATCAGACCACCCAGGCAAGGGCCAGACCGAGCTGTCTCCATCTCAGTTATGCAAGCAGTCTGTGCCCAAGATCCAGCAGCCAGCATTCCTGCAAACAGCTGACAGGTCCATTGGAGGATGGAGTGCTGTCCTCATTCTACATTTTTCATTTGGACAGAAAACGGAAACTGGGAAGAAAAAGAGAAGTTTACTAAATGTTAGGACAGTGGAGAGGAAGTGAGGAATAAATGGAATAGGCAATTTACAGTGCCTCAGAGTGACTTTGTGGAAATCTTAGGCCACAAGAATCTCGAAATAAAGAGCTTCAGCTGAACAATTACTGCAAAACCTTGTTACCCATCTCAACAACACAGCTTGAGACCCTGGTCTGCATTATCCTGGCCACAAAACGAACTGCCAGTGAGGCAGAATCCTGTACAGGTCCCAGTGGTCATCAGCTCCTTTGGTTCTGGACCTGAGCAGTGCAATGTGGTGGCTACAAAAAGGCCAGGAAATATTTTTAAAACGGTAGGGATATTTTCCTCACTGAATGTTTTTGGTGTGGTGGTGGTTTTTGTTGTTTTTTTTTCCTCCACTCTCAGTGTTAGTCCCTTAATATGACTCAACTTACTTTATCTGAGTCTTAATCTGATTTATTTTCCTTACATAACCATTTAGTTGACTTTTACCCTTCTGCTGAGAGAGTGAAGGGGAAACATAGAGAAAGAAGCCATCTCAGTCTGTAACCAGGAAAAGGAGCAAGAGGCCAAGAGATGAAGCCTGAGGTCTATTTTTTTTTTTTTCCACAAAGCTGTTTGTACTGCTGCAGGGCCCCATCTTTTCCTCATCCTCAGGCTGTTGACACAAGAATTGAAATGACTTCTAGTACTACTAACTTGTAGATTCAGCAGTAATACAGGTGATATCAGCAGAGGTTGTAGGATGCTAAAATGTCAGTGTGGCTTCTGCAGTGCTGGAATAGAACCCTTCTGCTCTGAGTTTCCTAAGGGAAGAGGAGCAGAGGCTTTTGTTACAGTGCAGCAACATTTGCACATCTCCAGAGTCAGTAAATGGGCCGGGCTGAGCAGCTAGTACTTGTGTTATGGGAAGGATTACACCTTGATGAGCAAATGTTCATTATCAAAATCACTACCACTGGGAAGGTTGGAGGCAGTGTCTACATGAAAGCCTGACTTTTTCAGGAGAAGTAAGAGGGGAGTTCAGCCATCCACAGCAGCACTACGAACATAGGGCTTTTTTTCATTGTTAAATGGATGCATACGCTGGAGACTCTACAAAGGAATTTGCAAGTTTGTCAGGTTTCCCAGGAATGTCTCTGGCAGGTCTTTGTCTGGAACATTTTCTGGAGACTGGAAGGCTTCTGCTCTGTATGCATATGTATATCCTGTAAGCTGGTAAGCTCAGCAAGCAGAGAAGGAATGTCACAGGCCTTTGGCCAGATCAGCCTTGGTACACGCACAGATTTCACACTTTGCTGCCTTTTAGCCCCAGTTCTTCCCCTCTGATTGTTGCCCCTACAGATGCAAATCTGAGCATAAAATGAAGCTATTTTAGTGAACGGGGTGTGGTCAGCAAGCTGACCTGGGTCACAAGAAAGCGGCCCTACAAAAACATTAGTACTGTGTGATTTCTCCAAAGAATTTGTAGTAGGTGTATTTTATGTCAACTGCTCAGACAGTGAAAGTATCTGTGTTTGAGATCGGTTTGGAGTTTCTGTTGACATTTCAGAAAAGAGTCAACTTCCCATATTGAAATTTTCTGTTGGATTTCAGCCTCTCAGTACATTAAGGAAGACAGACTGCAAGGCAGAAGGACAATTTCCAGTAGTACTGGAAGAGCTGGGTGCTCTGTTAGATTAAGTCATATGGGCCAGGGCTAGGTCACAGATATATTTGGGATCTCTGTGGTGAAGCCAAGAAAATGCAACATGAAAACTGAGTAGGGGACAGATTAATAAAGAATATTTATATTATTATAGTATATGTCAGCCATCTCTGGTGGCTGAACAAACAGAAATATCATTGAATAGTGCAACAAAGATCTACGTTTTTTAATATGGTATGGTGTTAACTCCTACCTCTGTTCCTGGGATGTGAATATTTCACTGATCTCAAAAGCTCTGGGGAATACGTGCCTAAGGAATGGTTGGCGGGTGAGAATGCAGTGACTAGGCAAGCCAGATAGTGAAAGAAGAAATATTTGTTTTACAAACTATTTGGATATAAAGATTGCACTGATAGATGAACAATAATAAGTAATAAAACAGGAAATTAGGGATTGACTCAGGTGGAGGGTGGGTCTTGAAGTCAAACTGAGCATCCAGGGTAAAGCAGATCAAGAGACAAAGGAGGAGATCTCACAAATTATTAGACATTTTAGACATTCTTTAGTTTTCTAATGGCACGCTTCCTTCTTTGAGCTTGTCCTGCAGTGTTGTCTTATCCTGTCTGAGGCACCAAAACTTAGATTCTGGTCTGTTCATAAGTCCAGTGCTCTTCTAACTTACATATGTCCTAAACTTAATCTATGTCCAATCTTTCTTGAAAAGAAAGGATTTTTTTCAATGAACTGTTAAAACAAACAAACCTGAGACATATTGGTAGTGTATGTTTTGCCCCAAATTCTGTGGTGTTAGGTCTGTTCCAGTTTCAGATTATAAACTTTTCATCATATTGAAAGATTTTCTGGAAGAAACTATAAAGTCTATGGTGACTGCATCCTTTTGGCCTGTCTCTTAGTCTTGATCTTAAAATTGTCTTGACCTCCTGGATTCCTTTTCCTCTTCACCAATCAGAATGACCCAAATAGAAGCCTGAGATGTGTGAAATAGAGAAGATGTGAGTGTGGCTCCAAGTAGAATAAATGGCCTCATGGTCTGTAGATATTTTGTCCTCAGCACATCATTTATAGGCAACAGGATATGACTGGCCTTTGGCAGAAAAATACTGAAACTGCCAACTGGGGAGAGTGAAGTAGGCATCTTCGTACTGTGTTGTTTGCTCAGTGCTGTAACACGGTAATAGTGAAACTCAGGATCTGCTGTTCAGTCTGTTTGTAGTGAAAATGTAAGTCACTTTACCACACTGTCAGAAGAGGCATAATAACAGCTTCAAGCAGTGATGTATCTTGGTTCAGCCTGGTTGAATCCTGCAAACTGATAAGAAAAACATTTGACCTTTTGGGAATCTTTTCCTGAATCCTTGAAGGTTGATCTGTAGCACTGAGTTGTTTGTTCATCTATTATTATTGTTAACATTTGCTACAGAATATCTGCTTCTTTGGCCTATTTGAAACAAGATCAAAGTGAAAATAAAGGATTTTATTTAAAGAAAGATTAAGTACTCTAATATGACAGTGAGAAGCTATTGAAAAAATAGCGTAATGTAGATCAAGAATGTGAAAGTTCCTCTTTAGACTCTTGCTTGTGATTTCTAAAAGGTTATTTGTCCACTGAATGCTGGTTTTCATTCTTCCTTTTTTTATTTGGAGATATCATTTCATGGCATGTGTGGGAACAGCCAGGAGATCTGGCCCAGCTGCCTCTACCTTGACTTTAGCAAAGCCTTTGACACTGTCACCCACAGTATTCTCCTGGGGATGCTGGCAGCTCATGGCTTAGACAGGTACACTCTTGGCTGGGTAAAGAACTGGCTGGGGGGCCAGGACCAGAGCTAGGTGGTGAGTGGGATTAAATCCACCTAGTGATCAGTCATGACTGGTGTACTCCAGGGGTTGGTATTGGAACCCATCCTGTTTAATATCTTTATTGATGATCTGGATGAGGGGATTGAGTGCACCCTCAGTAAGTTTGCAGATGACATCAAGCTGGGAGGAAGCCTCAATCTGCTTGAGGGTAGGAAGGTCCTACAGAGGGGTCTGGACAGGCTGGATCACTGGGCTGAGGCCAATGGGATGAAGTTCAACAAGACTAAGTGGCAGGTCCTGCACTTTAGTCGCAACAACCCCATGCAGTGCTACAGACTTGGGGCAGAGTGGCTGGAAGGCTGTGCAGAGGAAAAGGACCTGTGGTTGTTCAGTGCTTGGTTGAACATGAGTCAGCAGTGTGCCCAGGTGGCCAAGAAGACCAATGGCATCCTGGCTTGTATCAGAAATGGTGCAGTCAGCAGGAGCAGGGAGGTGATCGTCCACCTGTGCTCAGTGCTGGTGAGGCCGCACTTTGAGTACTGTGTTCCGTTTTGGGCCCCTTACTACAAGAAGGACATCAAGGCCCTGGAGTGTGTCCAGAGAAGGGCAGCAAAGCTGGTGAGGGGACAGAAGCACAAGTCTTACAAGGAGTGGTTGAAGAAACTGGAATTGTTTAGTCTGGAGAAGAGGATGTTCAGGGGAGACCTGGTTGGCCTCTACAACTCCCTGAAGGGAAGATGTGGTAAATTGAAGGTCAGCCTTTTCTCCCATGTAGCAGCAATAGGACAAGAGGGAATGGCCTCAAGTTGTGCCAGGGGAGGTTCAGGTTGGATGTTAGGAAAAACTTCCTCTCTGAAAGAGCGGTCAGGTGCTTGAATGGGCTGCCCAAGGAGCTGATAGAGTCAGTGTCCCTGGAGGTGTTGAAGACATGTTTAGGTGTTGTACTGAGGGACATAGTTCAGTGGGTAGCACTGGTGGTAGATGACTGTTGGACTAGATGATCTGAGAGGTCTTGTCCAACATTTCTAACTCTCTATATTTCCCATTTCAATTATAAAGCAGATCAAGAAATTAAATTAAGCAAGGCTACAGAATGATACCCAAAAGTACTGGATACAAGAGTTGAGACTTTTGCTTTTGTTAAATTTATTCAGAAAAATATTTCTGTGAATTAAGCAAGACCATAGACATCTGGCTCTTTTAAGCTTATGTATCTCCACTGTCAAGAAGGCAAGTGTATTGCTTACCTTCAAACTTGTTATTAAAAACAAAAAACAGTAACTTTCTTCTTGTAGATCCATATGAATTAACATCTTTCCTTTCAGTATCTGCTTTTGTCCAGGTACCACACGATATCTTTTTTTAAGCCAAAGAGTTTATTTCTTGTTAAGTATTTGCCTCTGTATGAAGGATGCTGTTGCATCAGGTGTACAGGAGGGTTAGTAACTGGAAAATGAAGCCACTCTGCTGTGCACAGATGTGTTGGGGTTCCCTCAGCAACCCACCAAAGCAACATCCTGGCAAGCTAATTGCAGCAGCTGAAATGTCTCAGCACATGGCACAGTAATAAGAAGTAACACCCATCTGGGTGGGCTGGCTGCAGCCAGACCTTACTATCTTGCTGGTGTTCTCTCCCTCATTCTGAATCCCTTGCCTGTCTTTAATCCTGCTATAATTTAAACACCTGTCTCTCTGGAATGTGTGAAACATCCTTTCTACCTACACGAAACTATTTGCTCACCTGCTTTGCTTAGAAAGACAGCTTTCAAAAAATAGTGGTTATAGTATTAGAGAGGAAAGCATATCACGTTAATAGAGCAGGGATGAGCTGGTAACTCATCAGAGTCAATGTGTCTTAGTATCAAAATGATGGGGAGAAAAAGTTGGATAAAGTAATCATAGTTCCACATGTGTCTGTACGAGCAAAGCTGTGACTGCTGTTGCTAACAAGCTAAGAATTGTATATATACTATTTGTTTCACATACAATGTTGGCCTCTGTCTGCCTCATTTACTATTCTTGGTTGGTTTTTTTTCAGATCATAAAAACTTGGTGGCTACAAACTGTCATTGTTACGTATTTGTATGGTGTCTGGCACTATGAGACCTAGTACTGATTTGATATTTTCTATTGTTGCAATGAAAAGGCTTTAAATAATGAAGTCTATAGAAAGCTTAAATTTAAGGGCGAAGTAGAGGGGGCAAAGTGACTTCTTATGCTCTTCTCCACGTTAAGTGGGTAGCACTGCTCATTCCTAAGCTTGCCCAGCATGTTCCACTGTAAGACTTGGAAACTGTGACTGAATGGATGAGAAGAATTACGCACAGATTGAAGGAAGAATGGGATAGGATAGAACTGGGAAGGAATATGGCAAAAGGAGGATCCTTTTGGAGAACTGGGCAGAAGAACAGTGTGTAATTACAATAAATGAATTCTGTCCAGAACTTGAAGTAGGTGTTTTCTGAATTTAGGAAGTGGCTAAATGCCTTATAGTACTAAACTACTGAAAGGGTGACAACATCTTGTGTTGCCAGTTGCCATGTTAGTTTACGTTCTAGAGTTCAATCAGAGCATGTGGATTGTGCAGTTCTGCATAAGACTGTTGTAGGTGTGAATGCAGCATCATGCAATGCAGCTTGTATATACTTGTTTTAATTAGAGTAATTCCACACAAATACTGGTAAAAGCGCATTGTTAGGATAGCAAAGTTGGGAATTTGCAAGCTATGCTTATGCATTTATAGGAAGTTACACTTAGGTAACTTACCTTTGAGATCTGGATTGGATGCAAGGCTAGTTTTTCAGTTCTTTCCAGTTGTCCTGCATGTCATTGGTTACACACCTTTCAGTTGCCCCAGAAATGGACGGAGTAATACAAACAAGTCACCTTTACCATATGACCTTAATCTTAGTGCACAACCAGGTTGTTCTGTACTTCTAAAAAAGCAGTATGTGATCACATTGTTAAAGACGGTCAGCCTTTATAGTGTTTTGCAGCATTCATAAAATGTTTTAAAGATGTATTATTAAACTTCTCTAATAGATGCCATTACTGTATGAACTTAGGCTTTCTTCAGCAGACCAGCAGGTTGTGTATGCTCACAGTCTGATCCTTTCAGAAGACATGTGAAGAATGTTTAGAGAAGGAAACAATGAAATGCGTTTTATATGCTTAAAGCCAAATTGATAGTTTCTTTAGAACTTGGTAAAACAAACTTACACCAAATATGATGTTAGGCTATCGTTGACTATTTTGTATAGTCACTTGTGTGAACAATTTGAAGCTGTTTTAAGTGGAAATGTTCATTCATGTGTGGTAGAGTTAGATACTGAGTTTTAAATCAGATGTGTGTATGTTGATGCATCTACTGTACATCTACTATGGAGCAGGGTAGAGAGGACAGAGTGCATATGGCTTGTTCAGCGACACAGCTTGTGATGACTCGACAGATGCACTGAGTTCTTTTCAGAAAGTGCAGTGTAAGCCCCATTCTTTTGCAGAGTTAATTTTATAGTGTAGAATTATTATTTTTTTTTTACTGTATCTTTGTTATCAGTTCCATGGCAGGATATGTTTTCCTGCTTTGGGATTTTTGCCTGATTCTTGTCCTTTTCCCCCCTTGTGCTTTTACTTACCTTAGTCCATACTCTATCCAGTATGCTTAGTGCCATCTTTTGCTCATTTCTTGTTTTTTAATGGTTTCTGATGTCTTTTTCATTGCCTCTGCAGTTAACAAGCTTGAACTTAGCCAGTGGAGCTGTTAGCAAGGGGAATGCAGCTGTGCCCCCAAGCTACCGATCAGCGCTCAACAGGAAAGGGCCTTTGTGCACTGTTCAGTCAGACACTCTTACAGATGACAGGAGATGCATCTCTTCAGCAGTCAGGTAAGTTAAAACTGATGCTCCATGTTTTTGAAGGAGAGTGCGTGGTACTCAGAAGCTCATCCATAATTTGTTCGATGTCTTGCTCAGAAGATTTGGCTTAAGGGCCAAATACTAGTTCTTTTCAGGACTACCCGAGGAATTAGGCCCATGGAAACTAATCTGTGTTCCTACTACCAGCAGTTTCATGGTGGAATGAGTAAATAGATGAACGTGTGGAAAGGGGGGGCAAAAGGGAAATGTCAGTTTCTCTTCTCTAATTATTCGTCTTCTCTATAAGTTTGGGTTCTTTGGTGTCAAGCCATGCAGAATGAAAACCTTTACCTGATAATGCGGAAATCTCCACGAAGGCCTCATCTTTCATGCTTTTTTTCTTTGAATATCAAGTTTCTATTGTTTAAAGATAGAGCGGTTCCCTGTAGTGTTTTATTAAGTTTCCTTCTCAGATGGCTTCCTTCTGCTCTTTATTAATTTTGGACATTGGAATTTGTATTTGTGGCTGATGTGATTTGATGACTCATGGGACATGGGACTCAGAGAATTGTGATTCTGCAAGAAAAAAAGCTGTTCTTCCTGTGTTTGAAAGAGCAGCACTCTGTACCCCAAGGATTCTAGATCTTGGAAGTTAAGAGCAAGGTGAGCCTACTGCAGAAGGCTAGGCTGAACACAGGCTCAGAACTGCTTGAGACATCTGATTTCTTCATTTGCTAGTGCTTTTTTGTCCTTTTAAATTCCTTTTAAATAAAGAAATTAAATAAATAAGTAAATGAGGCAGGACTTCCACAACATGCATTTAGGATGAGAAAAACAATGTACAGGTGAAAATAGTAATTCATCTAATTGATACGTGAATGTTACTGGGAAATGGAGGAAGGTAAGAAATTCAGATATGCAGTACAGAAGGCATATGACCTGGGTGGTCATCTTTTCCCAAATGGGTTCTTCAATAGAAGGATTGGAATGGGATTTGGAAAGCTCAAGAAAAATTTTTCTTATTTCGTCAGTCACTGCTTTTCGTCCTGCCTAAAGAAGAGGAATGTGAGAAATGAATTCCTGGCCTGTTTCTGTTCCAGCACAACATTTGCCTGGGGTTTGCAGTTATTAAGAGAGGTGGTGATTTTGCTCTTGGAGACCAGCCAGGGTGGCTATTACCTAATCCAAATAAAGAACCTATCCAACAGGTGTAAGCTGCCTTCCCCTCCTACACAGTTTGAGGGAGCAGCAGAGTGCAGGCTGTCATAGAGCTTCTGTTTGTTTCTCAATTCTACTTGCACCTCTGCGTGGATTCAGACATAGCTGGAAAGGAATTCCAGTCATAATCTTCTACAAATCTCTGCAGAAGGCACAGTAGTTACCACCTTTCTCTGAGGCCATTTCTATTATATGTTGTTACCTGCCGATCTGACAACCTAGCTTTTAATGTCCTGAACTCCACTCTCAACTGTGCCTCATCTAGCATTGTATGTGTAGCTTAATGCCTGTAGAAATTGTTCTATTTTATACAAGGAAAGTTCTTCAGAAAGTGTCTGGCCACAGCTGGTATAAGATTCTGTCATCAAAATTTTTATGAAACATTTGGTCTTTCAGTATTGAGTCATCCTTATTATTCTCAAACCAAGAGACTGAATAATACCATAAGACCCTTTGCTGAATTACTTTATTTTCACGGCTGCTTACCTAAAATGGCCAGAATACTGGGAATTAGAAGTTTTACATAAATATGGGGAAAAAATATCCTGAGACAGTGCTGGATTACTTTGGCTGTGAACTTTCTTTTAATGAAAGAATTCCAAAAGGAGCATCAAGATCATGATATATCGAAATAGCTATCTTGTTTTAAAGGACTTATTTGGGCTTGGACTGTTACACTGGAGCTCAGCAGTTCACAGAGGGTCACCTAATGAGTGTCAGCCTGTGCTCGGTACTGGATGACTATGTGAAGAAAAGCTTCCTGTTTTCTTCCATTGAGGTTCTTGTCTAGCAGTTGTAGAATTTAGCAAGGATGGAAATGTTTTGTCAATGGGTCTCTTATCTGGCTTGCGTTTGGCTCCAGTTCAAACATCTGCCTCTGAAACTCAGTCACTACAGTTTTTGCAGAGCTGTATGGTAAAACTAAGCCATCTTGCTGCTTCTGAGTTTTGCTTGAAAATTTTATGGTCATGCTTGTGAGCTATGAGATTCAGGCTATTAAGAATAAATTTTTCTTCTCCTTAATTCCCACTTACCCAGTACTGATGTATCTACATTTCTCTGAGCAGAAGTTAGTTCTCCATTTTTTTTTTGTTGAATGTTGCCTGTAGAGAAGAGTTGCCAAATTTAATGGTCAGCTTGCCAAAAGACAAAGGCAATCTTGAGTTTGTAATACTGAGACAGAGAACAACTCTGGATATGTTAAAATGTTATTTTATAAATCTATAGCGCTGTCCTTTTTAAGACCTTTTTGTTTTTAGTTACTTCCTATGAGCTTTGCCTCTGTTCCCAGTCAGACTGAGGTTTAGGCTTTCACTATGTCGGAGATGAAGAAAGTACAAGAGGTGCAATGTTCCAAGTTGCATAGGGGTTCACTTTTGACTTCTGTAACATGGCTGTCAGAGGCCCTTTGCCATGTTTGCTGCAGCCTGGCCTATATTACCCTCTGTAGGTCTTTGCAGCTCTGCCAAACCTGCTCCCTCCTTCTTTAACCATAGTCCTGAAGGTCTTATTCCAGTCTGTCTCAGCTTCTCGGTCTGTCAGGAAGGAACGTTACTTATTCACATTCTGCTTTAGCCACGTAAACAGGTTAGTTATGCTCTTTATAAGGAAAGTGTTTAAGATTGCTGCCTATGATTTTATCATAATGTTAATAACGTAACCTAAGAACAACAAAAATGAAAGTGATTTCTTATTATCCACTGGAACTGGTTTCCTGACATTGAATTTAAGACCTTACTAGAAATGTAGCTATGGTCAGCTCCTGAAGACGTTCTCAGTTGCACAATAAAGGTAGAAAATAGTGTTTAAGAGAACAAAATTTATTGTTCAGAACCTAAACTAATTTCTGAGTACTGTTGGCAGATAGTTGCATAATCACCAATAACAGGAGTGGTAGGCTTTCCTAGAAGCTTCTGGCACTGGAATCTGCACTGCTATCTCACTTGTTTTTGAAACTCTTCTCAAAGAGTTGTTTGGGCTTTGCAAATCACTTAATCTCCAAGACCTGGGCCAAAGCTAATGAGAGAGAAATCTTTCTAATTAGTACAGATTTCTATGTTTTCAGTGGGCAGCTTGGATTCAGCCATCCTTGCACAGGTTCATCTTTTAGAACTCATGCAGGCAGTGTGTTGGCAAGCATTCAGCAGTGAAACATGGTCAGTATTTTTCCAGACCTTTGTTTCATTAGCTCCTTGGTCTTTCAGGACAGCTTTCTCAAAACTAAAGACAAAACCAACCTAGCTCTGCATATTTTTTCTTTGTATCTTTTGACAGATTTATCTAACTTGGTTGAGGGAGGCAGGCAAGCAAGCTTCTCTGTCATCAGTCAGAAGCTAGAATGGCAGTCCAACTTATACCACATAGCTTAGATTCTGACTGCTACTAAAGTCAGAAACAAAGGGTTCTGCTCTTTTCATTGTTTAACATGCCCAAAATACTACTTAGCTCACTTCCTAGCCAAGGTGCTCAGGCTCATCAAGAAATGATGTCTTGTTGGCAGGCTCTCTAATCTGGGTTAAATGTTGAAAACAATGTTTTTCAATTTTCTTATCTAGGGGTTTCTATGTTTAAGTTGTTCTGTCATTCTTAGTGGTAGGAACAGCTTAGGGCATTGTGGGTTGTGTGCTGTATGGCTGCCATGTGCCCAGGTTCTAAAACAGGTTCTCCTTTTTGTAGTTCTAATTTATTTCTTGCCTGGAAGCCTTGAGCGGGTTGGGAAACTAGAAGATTCCACCCAGATATCTGGCATCCTAGGCTTTCAGGAACCCCAAACTGTCTAGCTCATGTCTAAAAATCCTCTAAGTATCTGATCTGTAGTGAACCTGAAGCATTCTGGAAGAATTAGATGTGCTGCTCATCCACAGTATAGTTACAGCATTCACATAATTGCTTATGGGCTGCACTGCATGTATTTTACTGCTCATGTGCAAACCAACGTTATGGGCATGGTAAATCCAGTACTTCTTAAAATCACATCTTCCTGTGCCTATTCTAATAGCAAAGATGTATTTATTTGTATCCCGAATGTTTTAGACAAAAATAATGGCATATTCTGCTTTTGCACACTCCCTCACAAACTGGGACCCCAAGTGCTACATCCCCAGACAACCTTTCATACTGCGTATGCAGTCTCTGAAAGCAGAAGCCTCATATTAATCGCCTGGCCTTCATTATCCTTAGATGGATAGTGGATTCCTAACCTAGGGCCTACTTCTGCTTCATGCCTGGTTCATTACTCTTAGGGCTGCACATAATACATTTTCAGAACTTCTCTAATCATGCTGAGTATATATTCTTTAGGCTTGTGAGGAGGAGTCTCAGCTCTTTCAAGAGTTTGCTCTCTGCTGATGTAAGTGGCTGCTCCATCTCCACTAAAACTTTGAATCTTGCCAGAAAGACTCCAGGCAACTATGGCAAGCAAACGGTTGTTCATCAGTCTTGATTCTGTGTGTCAAAGGGACAGTTTATTACATTTGACCTAGAGGTGAAAGTAACCTCGCTGTTTTCTCAGTTTTCATTTAATTTTTTCAAGATACAGAAGGTAGAATAGGAAATCTAACAAGTGCTTGGAATCTGACTAGGTGGGATATGAAGAGCTATGAAGAGAACTGTGCTAGAACAAGAGGCTTACTAATGTGCAGGGTGGTTCTCACAATGCTAGAGGGTGAGAAGTTAGTGGGAGTGTCTTCTTTTTGAAAGACTCCTGGTCTGGGGGGGCTTAGCATGGCATGCACAGCATGACTGTTGTAGTATGTGCCCTGGAAAAGAACTGACTACATATGGGCTTGTAGCTAGAGGCAAAGATGAGAGAATTCTATTAATCTTGGCAGCTAATGCTAAATTTTTATAAGAATAGATCTGTTTCTCTTTGTTGCATGATATGTATTGCCCTGTAGTTCTGCATCTCAAGGGTTAGTGGTAACTTTCCTGTCTTCCAAGTTGCATGTTTCAAGCTCCCTGCAGTCTCTGGACAGGTAGAGACTGTCCATCCTCTGTCCTGTGCTCCGCTTGCCAAGTGGCTGGAGCCTGTTTGTTTGTATAGCAGCTGAGTGCGCACTGACTTTGAAGAGACTGTACTGCACTGATGCCTCTGGAGGAAATGAAGAGAGAAGGCAGCAGGCACTGACGGCCACAACAGACCTTCAGTTTCAGGAAACTCTGTGGTGACCTTAACACCTCCCTGGCTAGGCAGCTCAGAAGTGCCAAAGCAGGAGCAGCGGAACATTACCAAGATCAGTCCTGTGCCAGCACTGCCTTCTCTGTTCTTTTCTCCTAATACCGTTTGTCCCTTCTCTTTTCTCTCTCTTTCAGGAAATGTCTGATTATGAGCTCAGTCTGTCCGCACTACACAACTTTTCTGCAGGCTTCATGCTTACACAGTCTTTTTCTTTCCTTCTGGTGTAAATATGTCCCTTCTAATACCTAACAACAGCAGAGTGCTGTCCTTGATGAGGAGCAGAAGTCCTCATAATGAGGCGAATCTCACACAGGTCATTCTGATGCCAATTCCCCTCAGTTGTTAAACCACTGGGAGGGCCTCCAGCTCATAGTGTCCTTTTATCAGGCTGCTTGCAGGGATGAGTGCTGTGTTTAGGAAGGCTTGTATGGAAAAGTCCCTTTTTAGTAAGAGGGGCTGTTTGCATTAGAACATACACAAGGCTGATTCCCTTTGCCTGGATTTTCTTTCTGTGGCAGGCCTCTCTTGTCTTATATGCCTAAATTAATTCAATTTCATTATTTCAGTGGGAGAGTGAGAATGTGTAGTGTTTTTTTTTTTTTTTCGGTTACTCCATCTGGTTCTCCTGGGCAGCTCTGTCACACTGTATTCACTTAAAGCACTTGAGAAACAGTAGTTCTGGGAGCCCTGAGTCTGGGTGTTGATGTAGGATTACTGTATTCGGAGGAAATTTGAGGAGGGAGGCTGAAAAACAAATTCTGCATGGGTAGCTGTACGTTCTTGCAGCTCTCCTAGTCTCTGGCTTGTACACGTTCTTTTTTCATTCCCACATATTAGTGCATGGAGCAGCCTTCCCCCACCCTGGTAACCTTTAACCTTTGTCTTTAAGCATCTCTCAGGGTCTCTGGTGACAACTTGTTAACTTTGGAGGTAAACTGGCTGACTACACCTTCAGAAATACATGGCTTGCCTTGTATTACTTCTTATGTATTTCGGTCACGCTGAAGAAATGTGTGATGGCAGGTTCAATTACTTTCATCCTGCTTGGAAATTGCCCCGAGCCTCAGCACCGCAGGTTGGCACTGCCTCGAAGGATCCCTGCTTCCCACAGCCAGGCCTTGGCTCTGGCTGCTTGGAGCCTCTGGGAGAGGAAAGGCGGAAAGCTCGTGACTTGCCCAGACAGTTTGAGGCCTGGCCCTGCAGCCTCGGCTCCCCAGACACTGTTGAGTCGGACTTGGCTGGCAGCCGCTGAGCTGTTACTTTTCCGAGGTAATAAGTGAGATTAATCGCAGGACCCTTTCCAGAGGCGAAGGGGGTTTGGGTTGAGTGCAGGGAGAGTGCAGGAGCCAGTGCTGGGTCTGGGAGCTGGAGGTGAGAGCTGAGGCCTTGCATCAGGGCAGAGCTGGGCAGAAGCAGACTGGTGCATGGCCTGCAGCTGCGGCCTGGGGGATTCCTTAGGCTGGTTCCATCTGAATGAAGGGGCACAGCATCTGTGTTACCTCCAAGGGTCCTCTGAGCTTGGGCAACTGTGCTTTTTGCAAGTAGTCCTAGTAATGTGAGAGGACAGGTTTCTCTTCCAGCACCTGGCTCTGACTTGCATGACTTCCTTTCAGAGAAGGTATGAAGATCTTTCCCATTATTACCACCAAGCAGCCCCTGTTGGTAGGTTTAGGGCAGTAACAGGGTTTTCATACCTTCCCTAGAGATAATACAGCATTGTAGTTTTTGATTCTTTGTTTTCAGCTGCTCCCCCTTACTGACCTTTCTCCAGTGTAAACGTAGGATTTGCCATCCTGATCAGGCTGCTAATCTTTATACATCACTTGTCTTGTCCTTTGGAGTAGCTACCACTAATACCTTCAGTGAAAGTGCAGAACTTTTTGACTGGCAGCAAATAAATGTCCTGTCTCTGGGGAAATCTTGCTTCTCCCCTCCAGCTGCTAATGGCTGACTTATAGTTCCCACCGTATTTTCTGTTCTACATAGGTAGTCTAGCTGTGGGTGTTGTCATTAATCATATTTTACTGTCTGGAAAGGTTGTAGCCTCATTCATGAGCTGTAGCAGTGAGTTCCACAAGTGAATTTTGTATCATGCAAAAGTTTCCCTTTTTAATTTTTTTTCAAATTTGCCAATAGTCTCTGCCCCCTTAATATGTCAAGGCAGAACAGAAGTGCTTTCTTTATTCTGCAGTATTGATTCTGTATGTTTCTATCACCTCCCTCCTTACTTGTCTCTCCTGAACTAAACAGACCCATTCTTTTTCATGTTCTGAATGGAAGTCTTCCAGCCCTCAAATAATTGGCTGGCTGTCTTTATTCAGATGACAAGATTTGAAAGCAGTACATCAAGTAGGAGTGAAATGCTGATTTTATGTGATGTTGTCATTTTTAACTTATTATCTAACTCATAACTTGCATATACTTATACCTTGCTGGCTTCCGACCATACTAAACATTGAGTTCTCATTAATATATGGTTGTTTTTCTTTGACTACTGTAGTTAATGTAACACCAAGCAACAGGTATAGGCAGTTCATGCTTGTACAATTCTTTTTTTAATTCCTCATCAATGAACTCTCTTCTGGCTTTTAGCTCCTACCAATAGATTTTGTTGGCTGTGACAAAAGCTACATGCTGTTCTTGGTTCTAGTAACCATTTAAATTAGTATAGACCAAGTTTTAATCTTTTAGGATCTTGCCTCATACCCTCTCCTCCAGCCATCCCTAATCTTAGATCTTTGAAATATTCTATAGAGGTTCTGTGTTTTTTTTTATATTGTAAAATCATCTGCAGATCTCTTTTTTTCTCTGCATTCAGTTAAATCTCCCAATCACCATTTTAAAAATCGCTTTACAGAGTGGTGAGCAGAGGGTTAATGTGGCCATAGCTGTCACTTCAGAAGTTTTCAGTGGGGAGATCAACTGCTCTGCTGCTCTCGGCTTTCTAGGAAAGAGGATACCCCAGCAGCCTGGTGCTCTGCAGGAGCTGCTCTGCCTAAAGCAGCCTTTCTCTCTGGAGGAGTTCTGAAAGGGTTACAAAGGAGCCTTGGCTGTTTCCTTGAGCTATTTGGAAAGGACAGGCCTCAGACAGTTTGGCAGGAACCTGGGGCCCTGTTTTTTCCAGCCCAGCCCTTCCTTCTGCACGGAGCTGTCAGGGAATCCCACGAATGTCTGGTTTCTCCCCTTTCCTAATTTTTTAACAGTATTTTTATCCGTTCCTGGCTCTTTCTCACACAGGGACCTCAGGTTTTGTCCACTGCTTGGCTTTGCAGGTAGTGAGATGGAAATGAAAGCTGTGCTACTGTGCCATAGCTATTGGATTTAGTTCACAGTTATGCGGCTGAGAAGGGCACTGGGAAGCTTCCCAGAAGAGTGTCCTTTCTGGCACTGATCTTAAGGCAGGTCCATCTGACCTAAGAACAGAGGGATTGAATGGGCCCATCTTTGAACTGTGCTGTTCCTGTGGGTCACAGTGAGGCACTTGAAGTCTCAGAGTGGCACGTTCTGTATCCACCCTACTAGACACAGCAAACTGCTGCTTTGTAACAATGGAAAGTCCGTTTAAAGCTAGTCTTGTACTGGACGAGACAGTTTAGCAACCTTTCCTTCATTTGCCTTAGGCTCTTCAGGACTGTCGTGAAGCTGAACTTGTTGTGAATATTTTGGGAGATTGGAGTTTGCACCATACCTTTTGGTGTCAAAGAAATGGATTTGTGTAGAGTGAAGGAACAGATGTCTTAATGCTAAAAAGTTTGGTTACTGCTAAGAGCAAAGGCATTGCAAGGTGTCTCTGTGTTGGAGATACCATATTCTGCAGCTGAGAAAGCAAGATAATCCTAACTCAGTTTCTCTTTCTCAGTAAGCCTGTCAGATGCTGGAAGCAGTGTGTGATCTGAGATATATGTGGAAAGCCTTTCCAGAAGGCAGCCCTCTTGTGGGACAGTCCCTGGACAACTCCCTGAATTCAGTAGCTAAAGAGCCTGAAGTCAAACTCAGATTGTCATGGTTTTATGATTTTTGGTTATTGGTATTCCACATCATAACATCATGTAGTGCACTGGGAGTTTTCAGACTGGGGAGGTTTTGTAGCTGACACAGAAGCTGGTGAATTCTGGGTTGTTGGCTCCATGACAGCCTGCTATTCTCTGGGGCTTCTCTAGGCTGCAGGTATCAATCAGCAGCCATTTGGGAGCTATGCAGGGCTCCAACATTTAACAAAAAAACACCTCTTTTGTAAGGAGGAGGGAGGAAAAAAAAAGCATTAAAAAGTCAGAAAGTATTTCAACTTCCATGTGCATGTGGAGGCAGCTTTGTTTGGAGATCATCCTTACTAGCTCATAGGTTTTTGAAGTGTGCATACACTGTGTGATCTGAAGAAGGTAGGGCAACCAGAACTCTCCTGTGGAATGCCAATTTTTTGTTTAGGGTATAGTGTGAGCGAGTAGCGTTGGTGCTTGGTGGTGTTTTCTTAGTCTTTACCTAATGCTGTATACTGCCAGCAAGGGAACAGTTTAGCAGTTTGACCAAAATGCTCTGAATGAGAGGAATTGATTGATAATGAGATAGAATGCATTTCAGTGGCTCAGAAAGGCTGGACATTGGGCTGTCCAGAACCACTGCTAATTACAAAGATGTTTAAGCGTACTGGCAAAGGTAGGCTCTACAGCAGTAGGATAAATTAAGTCTTATATGGAAATACCGATGTATCCAGGATCCTTTATCATGAGCAGTTGTTCCTAGAGGTTCATTCTGTAACAATAGTTGAAAGATGAATATCCTTCTTAAAAATAAATAAATAAAACATCCACCAGGTAATGTTTAAAGCTACCAGTTTCCAGACACTCTCCCATTGCACTCATTGAGCTTTTATTAACATTTCTCATCCAGTTACTGGCCTTACTGTCCACAAGCAAACCAGGGGGGGAGAGGCCGAGGCGGCCTGACTGATCCAAGTCTACTGAAAACTGGCCCTGGAACAACAGCCTTTAGTAAAAGGGGTTTTGAAGTGAGAGAGCCTTATTGAAGACGCTGTTTATGTTTCCAGCTACTGGTATCTATGATGTTACACGGCTTCTTTGCCTGAATTTTACATTGTTATCTGGCTTAGTAAATGTCTTCCATGGCCTCTTCTATCTATCTGTTGTCTGACATGTGGGACCTAACTAAAAAGTCTAAGATGATTATATCTGGCAGTTCTGCACGTGCTGCTTGGCAGGTGTGTGTGGGGGATGCTTAGCTTGGGCAAGAGTCACCCTCTTGAACAAAAGAGCTGTAGCTTATGTGGTTAACCTCCTGTGTGCCTGAAGAATTCATTTGCTTATTGCTGGGAAGAAAACATATTTGATGGTAATCTGTTCTGACGAATGTAGCCTGACTGAGCTGTGAATGTCTTGTGTTGACTTAAGTTTTCGTCAAAATCTAGCTCAGAAAACATTCTGTTTAGTAGACTATTTGAAAAGGAGGTGGAAACCTCAAGTCTGGACCATCTGGTTTTGGGGTTTTTTTTTTGATACTGAGAAGAGAGTGCTGATGACTAGAGAGGTGTTGCCGCCTTTTCAGTCAGCACTGTGAAAAGCTGCAGATGTGGAGACCTGAAATTGAGTAATTTTAAGAATTTTTTCTTGCTGCTGCTGAGCGTAGATCCTCGAGGTGACATTTATGCCACTGAAGGCTTGGCGTTACTACGAGCTGACTGAACTCTCAGACCATCATCTTTCTTTTCACTTTCCTTTCTTTTCTTTTTCCCTCACAACCAACGTAGCATTTTCAGGGATTTTTTTTTCTCCTGAAATTTCAGCTATAGGGCAGTATAACTGGATATATAATATACTTTGTATTAGTCAGAAGGTCAGGTTAGATACCCATGTTGGTCTTTTATGGTATTAATGAATAAATATCTAGGATTTATGTCTTCTGACACAAACAATAACTCTGAATTTCAAATGAAGACTTTCCAGTACTCATTAAAGACAAGATACTGCTTGCTGTTTTGTGACTTCTAATTCCCATGATGTTTCCCTTAAATTGTGGTGCCACAAAAAGCTTGAAATAACTTCTTTGCTAGAAAGTGTGTTCTTATTGAACGTATTTCTGATGTCAGCTCCACTAGCAGATACTTGAATGTAAGATTCTTTAACGGACTCCTGATGTTTTAATTTTTGGTTTTTCCATAAATACCTTCAGCTGGCTGATACTTTAAACAGCACTTAAAGGCTGTCCAACTTAAGCAATCAGCGTGACAAAGAGAATGCCATCTCAGTCATTGGAAAGAAGTCAAGTGGGGAAAACAGCGTATGTGGAGGATACAAGCACAGGCTCATGAAACTCTCCAAGAACCCCAGAAACAGTACTTCAGAGACTTTGTTCTTAAGATAGGTGCATTGATAAATGCATCTCTTTATTAGAAAAAAAAAAAAACCTTGCATTTGGTAGCTCCAAAATATTGTCCAAGAGAGTGAGATTTTTGTCCTGCTGACAGCGGTACTCTTAGGCTTCTGTTTTCAGAATTTCTTACCAAAATATCAAGGAAGTTAGAGTTTATTCCCTATGAAACAGAAGGCTGCTGTTAGGATTGTTTGGAACAGCTGTTGTAGAGTTTGATTTTGAGCATTGAGAACCTGCTGATCTCTTCTTTTAAAATTAAAATAGTAAATAAAATATCTTATTAGCAAAATAATTTTAGAAGCCTAGTTTTAGTAGTTAGGCTAATTTGGTATCTTTCAAGAAATTTGAATTCAATGAATTTTTAGATTTTTTAAAAACTATTTTGTCATTCTGTTCAGGATTTTGGTTTTGCGTAACTGTTTTTTTTTCTCTGAAGATCAGAGCCACCTCATTTCCATGTGAAATTCCACTTTTCTGCTGATTTTGCTAGCCTAAGTGATTTAAATCATTGAATTATGGAGTTGGAACTGCTTGTTTTAAGGTCACTTCCAACCCAAGCCATTCTATGAAATAAGAAAGTATGAAGGATGAAAGTGAACTAAGGTTATGCACAGATTTCTACATTGTTACGAGTCATATGGGACGAAATGATTCTTGAAGTGCAGCGATTTTCTTCATAGATGTTTTCTAAACAGAATAAATTCTTTATAAGTGTGTTATGATATCTCAAGGCAAAACTGTAATTGCTGCATTTTGTTTGTTATCTGCAGGTCTGGTTCTGAAATGATGTAAATTCCTGCTATACAAGTGGCTCAATCTGTGAAGTTGTGATATGTTTGTAGGTAGCAATACCATGTAACGCCTGCTCTTATAATTTAGTTCTAACTTTCGTCTGATGTCCATTATTCACCTTTGTGCAATTGAGAGGCTGCTTACTGTCCTAACCTCTGGCTAGTCCCTAGAGAGCCATTAGCACAATACACAACAAAAGATTATCCTTTTTGCAAATACTACTATTTTCAGCTCAAGGCATCCAAAGGCCACATTTATCTTTTCACAGAACAAGACTGTAGCTGTGTAGCAGTTCTGGTGTTTCTCAGGAAGGTCTGTCCTGTTTAGAACATTGGCTGAAACGTCACAAAAAACATCAAGTATAGAGTAGCGGCATATTAAGATTTCTTGTTTGGACATTTGATACAGTTGTCATGGCCATCTCCTGGTGTGCCTTATCTATGCTAGGAAGGGACTCTTGAAAGGACATTATTCCACTAAGTGGCTGGGATATTTTAGTCTGTCCTTATAAGGATTTAGCGTCTGCAGCTGCATCTTTGATGTGTTCGTGCTTAGCATTGCATGCAATCACTTGGTGAAATTCCTGAAGTACTGATTCCATGGTTCCCATCTGTGTTCCCAAGTCTGGGAGCTTCTGACTAATTATGAAATTTTCTCTGTATACTGTAGGAAACAATTCCATTTTGGCTCCAGAAGAAGGGATTGGGTTGGACTGGAATAAAGGATTGCATAACTTTTTTTCAACTTTAACCACAAATTCCTATGAAAGCTATTGCGTTTCTCTGTAGATACCTGCTTTTAGCTTTTGGTTTCCACTGTCATTAGAAATATTCAGTGCTCATATACAGTCCAGAAGCAATTGAAAGGCTTACCCAAAATCAGTCATTAAGGAAGCTGAGCAAAGTTGCATCTGCAAGAGAACAGCACCACCCCATTCTACCTTTCCCAAACCCTGAGGGGAAAACATGGGCAGTGTGTTCAGTTGGGATGACTGGCAGAGCTAGCACAGATGTATCCTACACTCTTCTGGCTGTACTGAAGGAGGACACATCACAAATAGGTGTGCCTGTTCAAATGGACTGAATGTAAAATGTTCTATTTCTAGATGCTGCAAATTAAACAAGAGCTTATTCTCCACCTCCTAGCCTGTCATTGGATGCAAGTAGATAGAATTTTCATGTGCAAGAATTCAATTCTAAATAAGTTTTTGTGCAACCTGAGCATCTTATGCAGCCTAGGTCTGACAGAGAGGAATCTTTAAACAAATCCTAAGTCTGAGAAATGCCTTTTAGATCACACCAGTTCTTTGTACTGTACAGTTACAATCTGAGCATCCTTTTACTCACTTTCTTTTCATGACAGATTTTGTCTGTCATCGGATTTAGTAGTTTCCTGGGGAAAGATATGGTTGACCCAGGTAAGCCTGAGCTTTTTCTTGTACTTTCAGTGGTATAATCACAAATTCCCTACTCACTGTGCGTAACTGTGGTCCATCAGCTGGCCTGCTTGGTCAGCACGTGCATTGCTGCCAGCTAAGGAAAGAGGGAGGCAACTGAATGTTTTGGGGCTCTCCCACAATTTTCCGCTCCAGCACCTGCTTTGGAAATGGCTAAAGAACTGCCAAACATGCTGAAGTGGTTAAGTGTACCAGCTCCTAAAGAAGCTAAAGGGGAGGAGTGGTTCTTGCCTGATGGGTTTTCAAAGGGAGCTGAGACTTTGAAGTTTTGTTTTAGCAGCTGCCAGGTATGCTGCCTCAGCCCGTGCTGCACTTCTGCCCCCAGCCTTCATGCATTACATTCTTCTTTACACGTGCCAGAATGGAGAAAATGGGGAATAAAATTAATTAAACCAAGAGTGTGGATATTAGCAAAAAAGTTGCTTTATTGTACCCTTTGGGTTAGAGTGCTTCATGCCACATATCAGTGAAACACTTTGCACTTGCTTTGGCCCATTAGAGTAACAAATTTGTTCACTTCAGTTTTCTTTGCTTATCAAATAACTGCGTTTCTGCTTTAATTGTTTCAGCCAAAATCAGGATAACGATTCCTCCCAAAGTAATTGTAGTAATTTTAATGTTTTGTTCTGTAATGGCTCCATGAGGTAGGCAGAAATTTATGTCCATGATGCCCCAGAACTCCTTTCTCAAAATGATGAGACCAGATCATCTTTCCAGTAAGGAAAGTGAGACCCAGAGAAATGTGGGGGGCTAAATATTCCCATCAAAGCAGGAACAGGCACCATTCACTGCAGTAGCTGCTGGAGGTAGGTAGCTAGAAGCTTCTCCTTTGCTCATCCTATTCTTCTCTACCAGAAAGGAGGTGTTTTGTTTCAGTTTATTTACACTGAATATTGAACTCTTTTATGATGATGTGAACTCCTCAGTGAATTTTCCTATGGAAACACTGGGTTACTGGAGATGCTGTAGGCTGTTCTTGAGCTCTATTCTTTTCTGCAGATGAAGAGGTAGGTGGATCCCAGGAGGAGATGGGAATTTATGGAACAGCACTAGGAATGGAGTTGGGATCTTATTATGTACAGCTTAAAACAAAAAAAGGAACAACAGGGAGGCCAGAATTGTCATAAACTGGAACAGTCTTCTCTGGCAAGGGAACATGCTTCTGTGGTATTAATCCGCTGGAGGACAGAGTGCCAAAGGTAGAGAGATTCTTGCTCTGCAGTACTTGAACAGCTTGCTTTTTCAGGTGAGGCTTTATAAAAACAGAAGTTTTTCAACTCTTTTATTGCAGATTTTTATAGTCCAGTTCTGGTAGGTTGATACTGGTTTCTGGTGGTAATAGTGGTGGACAGATGCATGGGAGCTTTGGGGGGAGGGATGCAGTGATTTTCTTGCTGTTCTAATATTGGCTATAGATCTTATAAAAATACTTTCTCTTTCAACATTAGAAGTAGATAGCACGTAACTCCAGTGGAAGTGATGTTCTGTTAATTTTTTTTTAAGGTTGCATTTTAGCTACCACCAAAATGTGTCAAGTTTTTTGAAAAATACCTTGTAAGTTTTTAAGGTATATTTCTCTACTGAAAAGTGTGTTGTGGGTTTTTTTGTTTGTTTGTTTGTTTGTTTTTTGTGCAAGTAGGCTGTGTCTGGAGGATTCTTAGGAGGAGCTCTACAGACTTGGAGAACTTCTGTCAGTTTTAGCTTGAGAAGAACATGGGTAGGAATTTGTTTTGTCTTGGCTGAAATAAGTGCTTCCAGGAAACTTCCATTACCTCTAAGGATATTGGATGAAAAATAGGATTTACCTCTTACGGTACAAGTACAGTATTATATGTGAATTAGGCTTGCAGGGATTCCAGAAAAGCTTCTAGCTCTAGAATAGCAAGCACCACAGCCCTGGGATTGCTTTGGTACCAATGTGTTGTGCTGCTCTTAAGGTGCTCTTAAGTTTGTGTTTTGGTGTTTGTGTGTAGTATGTGTCTGTGGCCTCTGTATCAGTGATCTTTTTTTTCAGAAATATGCAATGTCTGATAAGCTAGCCATGTCTATGCAACGTATGCAGTTATTAGGTCAATTTCCGCACTAGTAATAACCCATATTATTATTATCTCTTGGATTATGGCTTTGAACATATTACACCACTGCTCCCCAGCTACAATTTTTGTAATCGTGTTGTTATAGACTTAAAAAGTGTGTGCTAACACAGTTGCCACATCCTTCTTTTTCTCCACTCTACTGTTCAAGCAGCCCCAGCAGGTGAATTTGGCTTTGTACAGAAGGTGTAGGCAAATAAATAAGTAGTCTCTTAACTCTCTTAACTCTCTGACCTTTGGGAGGTCACTCAAATCCAGTCTGTTTGTTGCCATACCTTGTTACCTTACATAAGTTCATCTGAGGGATGAGAAGAACAGAAGCTTCATAAGGAATCGAAGTTATAACATGGAGAAAAATGGTAGTGATGCTTCTTGGGTGAGCAGGTAAGGTCCATCAGGCTTAGGGGACTGTGTATGTCTATCTTTTTAATGGGCAGCCCCTTTAGCTTCATTACATTGGAGCTAGGTTGATAAATTTTTAGCTTTTTAAGGAAAGAAAGGTCTTTTACAGACCTTTTCTTTGCTCATGTATCAGTTCTTGGGGAATTATCCAAAACCAGGAGACTAACTACAAGCATACAGCATCACAGCAAGGACCCACATAAGTGATCTTTAGTTCATATTTTGTATTTTTTCTTACTTGTTTGTGTTTCAGCAGATAGATGTTATACAACTCTAGCAGTGTTGCTGGCTGGTAGCACCAGATGTGCCTTCCTATTGCCATTGCAGTACTTTCTTTTCACTGGACCATTCCTCCTAATATTACTGTTGCTCAGGTAGCCTTCAGATGGTGACAGCTCCGGGTTAGTTGAGTTTGCACATCTTTGGTCTCAAAGTGCAGAACAGATTCTGGCCTTCCCTTCAGGTATACAGATTCTGAATGTAGTAGAAGTGTTGCTTCTCTTGTGAAGTTCTGTTACCTGACCGTGATTTTTGGCCTGGAGATTTATAGGCATGATGTCAGGGAACTCCATACTTCAGCCTGCTTTGTCCCCATAAGCAGACTTTCTAAGCTATCAAGACTTATAAAGGCTTCTCTAAAAGACACTGATCAGAGGGTCTTCATTTACTGCAACAAGATAAGTGTACTGGATGTCAAGCAAGTTTAATTGCTTTCATGAACTTCAGAGCAAATTATGTAGAATTTGAAGGCATATGCTGTTGTTTAGTTTTGTCTGTTTGTTTAGTATTTAGATGACAGATTGCCTGAAGTTGGGAGAATATGACATCTCTACTCTATAGTCATATGACACAGCTCAAAAATCATTTGGGCCTCAAGAGGTATGAAACTTGGACAGCACAATCCTGGAGGAACCCTTGAAGCCTTGTGGTGTAATGCCATCCTGTCCTGCGTCTTTTGGGAGGCTGACAGAAACAGGGTCATTTAGCTCTGCAGAGTATTTATGGTCTTGAGCAGTGGCAGAGCACTTTGAGTACTCTCTCCCATCTCCTGACTCCTAATCCTACCAAACTCAATAGTCTGCTTTTTGTTTGTTTGTTTTTTTTTTCTCAAGCACTCTAGATTTCACCAATGTAGCCCAATTCTAAGTTTTCATTTGCCTCTTGAGACTTAAATGAGAGGCATGAGCTGCTCCCTTCATTCCTCATTCTGTTATTCCAGTGGGATCTTGCAGCTGCTGCTTGGGCACATCTAGTGAGGAACACAGCACTCTGGGAAAGCCTACGCAGAAGGAAACTTAATGGAAAAATATTACTGAGAAAGAAATGTGTTTGATGGACTTTTAATATAAAAGGGGGAAAAAAAGAAAAGGGGGAGGGGGAGATTTATTCACTATAATAGGAACCAAATGTTGGCTGGGAGAGCAGCTGCACTCTCACTCTTTCCCTGTAAACTGTGAGCGGCTTTTCAAAGAAGGCATTACAGGGTGCAGGGCTAAACTACTGGTCCTGACTTAACCCTTGTGCCTCTTAAGAGTGGTAGGGAGTATGCATTTCTAGGAGAGTGGCTGAATAATGTCTTCAGTTACAGACCCAGCCTAAACATGTTCTAGACAGATAGTGATGCCTATTGTGTTTTCATCCTCTTGTGATACTGTTGCTATCCACTAAAAAAACACGTAGTCAGGAGTAAGTAGAGCTCATCTGTCTTTTCTGTTTTCATTTTCAGTAGGCTTATGTGCTCTGTGTTACAAGTCACATTTTGTGTTGGTCCACTCGATCCATGCTAGTATTTTATAGTGGAGCCTCTGTAG
Source organism: Gallus gallus (assembly GCF_016699485.2). Lineage (NCBI taxonomy): Eukaryota > Metazoa > Chordata > Aves > Galliformes > Phasianidae > Gallus > Gallus gallus. The sequence continues at coordinate 37,923,224 of NC_052536.1, forward strand.
TGAGGAATACCTTTCCCATCTGGAAGTGGCACAGCAATGCATCTAAATTCCCAGTGCTTTGAATTCACTGAATGGGATAAAAGGGCAAATGTAAGGTGTCAATTAGGTAGCCCGTTACCCAAGTCTGAATGACTTATCCCAGCCAAAGCAGAGCGCAGTAGTAGTGAGGGGAAGTTACTCAGAACCTATCTCTCCTGTTCGAATTTCATATCTAATTAGTGCTTTAAAATATGGGGGATGTGCTGTGGGGGAAGGCAGTTCAGGCAATTACAAGTCAGAAATGTAGGCAGGTAATCTTTCCCAAGGCTTCCTCATGAGAGAAGAATGATACCAGGCTTCTGTGTTAATCTTCCTGTATAAATATCTTGTTATTAAATTCTTTTGCTAGCTTGCTTGCATTTGCAAGTATGGAATTATGTGCAGGAAACATGAGGCCACCATCACCTCTCACTCTGTATGGTTCACCCCTTTGTTTGCACTCACTGAGGCTAGGTGAACTTGTTAATCTGGATCACATGATGGAGATATGCTCAGTTACCCTAACTGGTTCTCCAGTGACCTGATAAACCGCAGCAGCATGGCAGCACTGAACTTTGCAGCCATCTGGCTGTTAGTTTTCTTCTTGATTTAGTCTTTCTAATAGTGAATTTAAAAGCTGCCGTGTGGAAAGAGAAGGAAAAAAACCCCTGTTTTTTACCAGCCCATTATTCCTCAGATCTGAGAGACTGCAGCCAAGGATGCTACTAAGGCCCCAACAGAAAAATGGCTCCATTGAAGAGTAAATACTTTCATTCACAAAGACTGGCAAGTTTAGTGCTCCTGTAAGTAGGAGGTTTATAATGCCAGCTAAATCTTGGAATAGCTGAGATAGATTAGGCCTACCTCCAGAGATTTATTAGTACTCCACAACCTCAACTTGTTCTTCCTCTGCTAGACTGCCACAAATCTGTTTGATGCACCTCATTTCCAACCTGCTAAATCATGGTATTGCCTGTATCTAGAGAGTTAAGGCCTAAAATGCACTTAATTCCTAATCTCCAGCAGAATTTAGCAGCCACTACATTGCCTTTCTTGTAAGAAAATCTATCTTTACTCTGAAATTCAATGTCAGAGAAAAAGAAGGAATAATTTACAGATGCCAGGGAGCAGGAAATAAAGTATATTATATTATGCAGCAGCATATATCAGAAAAGGAGAAAGCCCAGGAACTTGGATAGAACTTGTTAGAATATAACAAAGGAGCAGGCAGACAAGGGACTTTTCCACTACATCAACTGTGCACGTGCATCCAGAATGCATTCAGATTTGAGCACCCTTCTAGCCCCAAATACTGATAAAAGTACAGAAAGTGTATAGAAAAGCAATATACAAACAAAGGTCTGAAAGACCGAAGTCTGGTGAGACTAAGCTTCAAGACTAAGCTTGAAGGAGGTATAGGTCTAGTAGTGAAGGTTTAGACCTGAAGTAAGGAGAAGAGCATGTAGAAAATCTAAATTTAGTGGGGGATGTTAGGGGAAGTTCAAGACACTGAGTGTATACCTGCGTGTGCTGTTGTGCAGCTGATGGCATGACACCTGGACTCCAGTGAGCCCTTGGGACATGTGCATTACAAGGAGATGAGTTGGTTGCTTTTGCACACATCTTTGTTTTTGAATAAAATTCTTGTAACAACAGCAACTTTCTCACTGTAAAGGAGGAACTGTGGGAATAGCAGAGGGGCACTTCTGACTATTGCTAAAAATTATGCACATAAAACTTGGGTTGTTTAAATTGTGCCTCTGTTAGTTCTTATAGTTAACGTGTGAACAATCTGGAAATTGTTACTAATTCCGCAGAACCTCTCCTATTCTTCCCCCATACCAGCGTTTGACACGCACCTGGTACATCTGCTGTCTTATCGCATGAAGATGCTGTTGACTTTCTTACCTGCTCTGTAGGTAGAGGCAGCTGAGGCTGCTGAGAAAGTGGGGAGCAGAAGAGCTAAGGCTGAATCTATTGCAAGTTCTCTGCATCTGTGCCTCATTAGTAAGAGAAGGTTTGACTGGTGCTCTGGGACAGAAGCTTTCCTACATCTCTGTAACACCTTCACTGTGGGAGATTGTGTGTGTCACTTTGAACTGGATTTGAACCCCAAATGCCATTCCACGTTTACTGTGCCAGTGCAGCCTTGATAGGCTGCTTATTAACTTTGAAAGCTTTTCCGTGGCTTCCCTTGCAGAGCCTGAAAGCAGATGGCAGACTAGGTGATGGCTTCTTCCTTTTACACAGGCCTCTTGCTTCCTGCTCCTTCTCTGTCTGGCTGTACCTTTGCCAGGGGAGTTCTGGACACCTCTCTGGGCTTCAGGAGGTCTCTGAAGTCCCAGGCAGAGCTCATTTAGGAGTATCAAAACTGCTTTGTTCTCCCTGTTGATGTTTTTTGGAAAGATGCCTTTCTTTACTTCTGTAGTATAGCTGCTTTGTGTTGTAGGGGATCTGCATGTTCCAGCAGTCAGATCTGCAGGTCATGCTAAAATAGAAGTTCTTGCTGACTAAGCTGAACCAAAGTGGCTCTTTCCTAGAGACTCCTGATAACAGCAGAGGACAGGAGCAAACCATTCTGAAAAGCTTGATGTTCTGTTTCTTAGTTTTTAATTTACTGCTTTTGAATCTGAGGGGAGAGAAAGAGGGAGAAGAGACAAAGAAAGGCCTTGAGGCGAGTAGCGCTGTGAGAGGCCCGGCTGCCCTGTGCCTCAGCCAGGCCCCCAGCGTCCTGGGCTTTGTCCCACTATGTTTATCACTGCTCCATAGCCAGCCCCAATCTAGGGCCTATTGTTAGGGATGGAAGAAACACATAGTGTGCCAAAGAAAATGTTCAGTGTTTTTCTGAGTGCCTGAGCATAAGTCAGCAGGATGCTGGGAGCCGCCACGCTAGATGGAGTCATTAGTGACTAGGCCAACTATTTTTTTAGCAGATGGTGCCCACCAGGGCTTTGTACTGAAAGCTTCCTGGACCTGTCATACCACCTGAATGCCCTGTAGGCAAGAAACTACTGCCTGAGATTGTCTTACATTCCTTGGCAAGGTGGGAGCTCTGATTTATAAACGCTCTAAGTTCCCTTCTTGCCAGAGAGGGCCCTTGTTCCTCCTTAGCTCCAGCCTTTACAGAAAGGGATATAAAACATCATTGTTAGCTTGTTACCTAGTCTGAAAGGAGGAGAATTCTTTACTCAGTTTTGTAGACCTCCAGCCATACCACCTCCTGCTGTTATCCTATTGCTTCTTACAAACTAAGTAGAGTTAAACATAAAGCATTATTTTTCAGGATTGCTGAAGCTCCATTTGCACAAGTAATTTGAGCATAGTTTGCATTACCTTTCAGTGAGATGTAGGCACTTTTCAAGTGTTTCAAAACTCCTGCTTGATAAGTGATATATGGGGAACACCAACATACTGTGTAAATTGGTATTGTTGCCTGCTACGCAGGAGTCAGTATCAAGCACGTGCCCAGCAGTGCCATTGGAAGAGGGCTTCAGCTGAAATTCAAATGAAAGCATGAAATGTATATGAAGGCATAAATGAAGTTATTCTTTCAGTAAGGACCTGCTGTATGGTAGATAGTAACAAAATAACTACAAGATTCTCTGGCTGGCATTGATCAGTGGACTTGATCATAGCTTCGTTCCTTGGCATTCCCTATAAATCCATTTGAAGTGGGGACGGAAGTCAGCCTCCTCCTTTTTTTGTAGAAGCTTATCACCCCATTCCTTTCTTACAGCAGCTGCATTATTTAGAGCTTTTTTTCCCCTTTTCTTTTATTTTTCTGTAGTCAGTGAACAAATGTGTTAGCATTTTAGTATTTTATTAGCATGTAGAAGTGCAGTATATCTGCATTAGCTTCTAGCACAGGTGAAGGTAATTGATTAAGAAAATGTTGCTTACACCAGAAGAGAGCTAATGATTTTTTGAATAACATCCTCATGGAGAACCAAAGCAGGAAAGAGAATTTAGGACCAGCAAGCCTGAAGGTTAGTGCATTGTGTTCTAGCACTTTTAGGCTGGGTTATGATCATAGCAGCAGAGAGATATATTGAAATTTCTCTGGAAAGCGAACTTGTATCTTTTGTGAGGCAAGAAGTTTGCAGTGGAGAGTCTTATACAGTCAGTGCAAAGGAAGAGGGAATTCTGGCTCAGGCTTTATAAAAACTGCAGTTCAAAGAAATGAACACAGTGGGTTTCTTGCAAAAAATACTGAGTAGCCCTAAGAGCTGCTGGAAGGACAAAATCTTGCTTACAAAAGATGAGCCATAATGCCAAGGCTGAGATTTCCTGTGCATAGTAAAGGTCTGAATCCTGGCCAGGTCTCTATACTGAGCAACCCATAAATAATCCTGAGCAAGCAGTGAGAAGATTGCTCACAACCAGCCTGGCTGACAGAATGAAACTCAATCTCTTCTGGTGGCACAGGCGGGAATTTCTGTTTCCCATTTGCATGTATGTACATCCATGTATATATCTGTCCTCTGTACATGAAAGCAAATCACAGAATTGCAGAGATTGGAAGGGACCTCTGGAGATCATAAATTCTGACCTCCGTGCTGAAGCACATTCCCTACAGCAGGTCGCATGGGTAGCCATCCAGACGCGTACTGAATATCTCCGTAGAAGGAGACTGTTCCAGTGTTCTGTCACCCTCACTGCAAAGAAGTTCTTCTGCATACTTGTGTGTCACTTCCTACCTTCTGTTTTTAGGCCATTGCCCCTTGTCCTGTCATTAGACGCTGCTGAAAAGAGTCTGGCCTTGCCCACTTGCCTCCTGCCTTTTAGATGTTCGTAAACACTGATCAAATCCTGTATCAGTCTTCTTTTCCCCAGGCTGAACAGACCCATTGATCTGAATGGGTATATCCCATTGGGGCCCATGGATTTGTGCACTTGGATTTTGGCTGGATGGTTGCTGACCATATCCTGCTAAACCAAAGGGCTGTCTTCCATTCTCCAGACTCTCTCTCTCTTACCTCTAGTGTCTGAGATTCCCAGCGGGCAGTCTTTACAGTAAAGACAGAAGCAAATACGTATTTGAGGAGTCATTAATATACAAGCAATATTTCTGAACTGAAAACAGGCAGGCCTGTGAGTACCGACTCTTAACAAACCCTCATTTCCACTGAGAGTACAAGTTTTTTTCTGATTATTTTTGACTTTGTCTAAAAAGGTGTGAGTTGCGAAAAGCTTTTCCTTCAGCTAGGTTGTTCTTATAGAGTTTTTCTACCATGTGAACTCTGTAGTATCTGTTAAGCTGTGAGGTCCTCTACAGCCTTTTTACAGCCCTCATTACTGTGCTGAATCTGTTGCTGAATTCCTTAAGCAGAAAAGCTAATTTCAGGAAGGGCACAAAGGTGCTATCTTGCTTTGTTAAGTTATCTGACAAGAAGAGGCTGAGAATAGAAACTGTACCATGATGCATTCCTCTGAGCATGGCAAACAGACTGAGAGCTGGAGCATGTCACTGGCAGCAGAATATTGAGTCTCAGACCCTAAGCCCAATTTTCCTGTACTAAAGGAAGTTTGGCTTTAGATGTAACATCAGCAACCTGGTAATTTGTTATATGGGGACTTCCTGAAAGTGCTGATAAACTACCCCTCTATGAAAGTGATCTAAACACTTGCAAATGTCCGCACTTTCTCTTATCAAATATTTAATGCTTTAAGTTATGAATTTATGTTATTTTCCCTCTGTAAAGAAGAAAAACCCGTGGCAGCTGACAGGCATATTCAATCCAGAAGGATCTTGCAGGCCACGAGAGTGAAATCTGTTCTGACAAGCAACAGTTCTTTCAGTAGAGTATGTAGAAAAAAAAGTGAACACTGTTGTGCTGCATCATGTGATGAGAAGGAATGCATGTATTGCAACTGTAGAGATTTGCATACGACCGTCTGCAGTGCAAGCAAATGTTAGCCAGTTGTGTGGGATTGGTTTGGCTTTTCTAACTTAGTTCTTCCTAAAGATTTGGTAGTATAGTTTCAAGAGTGTCCTCCTGGGTAGTTTTATTTAAACTCACCTGGGTAATATTGTATCCTTAAAAAGTTATTTTAGGCTATAGATCATGTATTGGTTAAAACAGAAAAAAAAAAAAAGATTAAAACAAGTTAGCAAACAATTGAAAGCTTTTGAGAGTCTGTTCAAGTGAACAAATGTTGGATCAAGGCAGCAGTCTCAGTGCATTTTTAAATACAGGACTACCAGACTTTAGAGTTTGTCTTCCTATAACAGTTAATCCTTTGCTAGGTATCTCAAAATGGAAGAAATGGAGATCAAGAAAATGGTACTGAAGTTAAGCCAGTCTGTTAGTGGCCCTCACAGTACAACGAACTGCAGTCACTATATACCACGTCTGTGGCACAAAGCCAGTTTGGCTATCAGCAGGTCCACCTTCAGTGGAGTTTTCATTTATATCAATTTTATCTCCTTCATTTCATCTTGACTTTTATGTTTTAGAAAAAAAACACTCAATCTTTTGTCTTCTAGGCTTTATTTATGATCAAAGGATTGAATTTATGGATTGCAGGTTCTGTGATGATACAAGAGGAATTGGAACAGATACTAGTTTCTAAAATGAATAGTGGAACTTGACTGAATTCTCATGACTTCTGACTGCTACCTGCAGCAGATTTTGTTTCGGGACCCTTGATGCATAAACAAAACTGGTTGCATTCTCTCAGACCAAAAGGACTATATGGCTCAGTGTCCTGCTCACGCAGCAGCCTATGGAAAACAATGGGGGGAGAGCATTAGGTGATGTTATGCAATGATGGTAATTCCCCAGTATTCTGTGGGACTCAGTGATTTTCTGGCCTGGAGGTGTTATCTTTGTATATATACAGTTCTAGTGGCTGTTGCTTACATTAGTTTGTATAATTACCTTTGAACCTTGTAAACTTTTGGTATCCCTAGCTTCCTGTTGTAAGAAGGCATCCACAGTTTAATTACGTGTTAAGAGAAAAAGTACCTCGTTTTATTTGTTTAAACCTGCTTGTCTGATGGCTTCGTGTTTTTTCCAATCTTACAGTATGAGAAGTAATTGTTCTCCATTTTTCTTCTCTCTGAACCTCATGAATTTAAATATATTTTTCCTACTTCCTTTCAGTTGTCTTTTTTCCCACAATGAGCAGTCCTTATTTATTTAGTCATTCCTCAATATACGTTGTTCCATAGCTTTGATAATCTTCTTTGGCAATGTGATGTTTGTTTCACAATTCTCAATGACCTTCAGTTTTTCAGCTGCAAACTGCTTACAGAGCCCCAATGTGTCTTCTGTGGAGCTCCTGAAAGCTCACCTTTTTGTCTTCTGCAGCTGATGTTTGTTTCAAGGGCTGATCTGCAGTAACCCCCAGCTATCTCCCAAAGGGTACATCCCCAGCTCAGCACAGTCCTTTGTGCTTTCCAGCTAAGTGCTTTTCCCTGACTTTACTGGAAGAATAACAGAGACTGCAGCTGCTTCTTCACACAAGGGAAAAGTCCAGGGAGCTTTAACATCTGGATTGGTGAGGGAGTCAGTATCTACGCAGAGGAAAGAGCAGTTTTTATCCTTGGGGTGAGAGTTGAGTCCAGATGGCAACAACCTGCTGTTAACCCACTTGGTAAGCCTGTAAGATTGGAGAAGGCAGCTGGGGATTGTTTGAGAGATTCTTTGTGCTGGTTTTTGTGGCATCCCGTGCCCAGTAGGGGACAGTGCTGGGAGACCAGCAGTGCCTGTGGATCCATAGCTGAACAATTGCAGACAGAACCACAGTAACAGAGAACAATAGCCCCATTACTGAGCGAGTAGAGGTAAAAAGAATACACGAATTCTGAACATAATTGTTGTGGAGGTTACTGTGTACTCATCTTGTCTGAGGATGGAAACAGAAAGGGAAAAATATCTGAGATTCTTTTTGAGGACCACAAGTAAAAAGAGTACCTAAGAGTCAAAGAAGGCAAAGAAAATTAGGCATTGTAGGAGAGGAAACTGAGGAAAGCTGAACAACTAAGATGATATTTATTTTAATTTTATAATAACATTTTCAGATATTGGATGATGTTAGAGAACTGCTATTTTATAAAACAATAAGAAGAGATTATTCCTGTTCCATAAAAAGAGGACAGAAGAAGAATGGCAGGTTCAGAAGGGCTAATCTCCCAAGAGATCTAACCTCAGGGTCAGGTTCAAACCTCTACAGCTTGTCTTTCAAGGCCTCAGTACTCTCAGCAACGTTACAGTTTTCCAAGCACTGGTGAAAGAAAAAGAACTGACTGAGTCTTGTTGAGGTGTAGCAGAAGGGAGCAGGAGTAACTCATCCAGTACTGCACTGCCAGGGTGCGATGGAAGCAATGAAGTGAGGAAGTGGGATCTCTGAAACAGAGAAGACTACCTACAGCCAATGGCCCAGAAGAGAAAAAGTAGCAGCGGTGGAGGAAGGAGGGGTGGAAATACTGGCAGCTGAACTTCTTTTCCCGCTAGACTGTCTTACTCCTGTGTTGCTGAGGAACTGAGTATGGACAGGTACCCATTAGAGTCCTTGTTATCAATTTGCTTTGGAAGGTACATGTTAGGCTGTTTTTGAGAGAGTACATAGGGCTGGTAGTCTCTTCTGGTGTTTTTTGAAGCATCATTCAGAACATTTTAAGGAGCTGTTCTGATAATGAAGACTATAGGGGAAGCTGTGACACGTTCAGAGAAGCTAGGTGGTAAGTTTTGATGATATCGTGAAACAAGGAGACTAGAGTTAAGTCTTGCCAGAACTGTAACCTACGCTCTGAATCATGGCATGAGATGTAAGACATTGTAAAAGACTGTCTTCTACATCCCAGTTAGTTATGGCATACACAGGAAACACAAGGAAAGTCTGCCCTGGGAACCAAAAGGAAACGTTTGAAAAGAGTGGCTGAGAGAAAAATGACAGAGATCAGCCGAAGCCTGGGAAGCTCAGGCACTGGGGCTTGAAGGTTTTATTAGGCAGAGTGTCAGGATACAGTGGGCTGTATGGCATCCTCTCTTATGATCACGGAGTGTGCGAGTTGCTGGGCCATCATAGCCTCTTCAGGACAACTTGTGGCCCTGTCAGTCTGCCACCTGTTCTCTGCAAAGCCCCTCGGCCTTCTGCATAAGTATGCTGGTACTGCCTTCTCACCACAGCTTACAAACTTCAAAGCAAGCTGGTGAGCTTCTGTCAGTACTTATCAAGTTGCACACCACAGCTGAACTTTCACCATGTAAGCCTGGGTTATAAGAACTGCCTCTTTGCTGGAGGCCTTTTCTCTGGGTAAGGATTGCATTACTTACATGATGAAAGAAGTGAACTCATCTTCAGTCCCCTTACATCTTTTGGATTGTAATTGTGTGGAGTCAGTGTATGCCACAGTTGCAATCTCATCCTATTAGTCATATGTCCTCTCTGTGGGTATTATTTTGCATGCCTTTATCCTACCCTCACTGCAGCATGCATGTACTTGGTGTGAGCCTTGTGTTAGTGTACTGACAATCTCTACAAATGCAAGTAAATACTTATCTCATTAGTGATGTAGATCTTTAGTTCTTTTCCTATTGGAACACTGCATCCTCTTACTGCTGATCAGTCAGAGATCCAATTTTAAGTTTCTCTTCTCTTTTGTCTTCCTTTGTTGCCCTCAAACACGGTGTTACAGCTATTAATGTAGTTCTGCCCTAGAATTCAAGAAACTCCTTAACATGGCAGCATTTGGCACATGGCACCTGCAGCAGGTATTGTGCTTGTTGGAGCCACTTAAATTTGCAGCTCTCTAAGTATTAAGGAGGCTATAGGAAGCAATGGTGCCTTGTAAGCAAGAGTCCGTATTGGCAAATAAGCAGAAATCTGATGAATTTGTTTTCTCAGGGCTCCGGAGAGTGATCGTTTTGCCTGGGAGGGGGAGATGGAGAACAATGTCTACGGCAAAGTGACACGGAGTCCACTGGCACACCCCAACTATCAGCTGAATTTAGCCGTGCAGCAACTTCAGCAGCAAAAACTTCAGTCACGACAGCTATTGGAGCAAAGCCAAGCCCGACATCAGGTAACTAAGAAAGCTCCTGTCTCAGACCTAACAGTGCTGACCAAGTCTTAGCTAAGTAGGAACAACCTCAAGCCAGTACATGCGGCACAGCTTGTGTAGAAGAAATAGCTCTTCCAGTGTGTTACAACAATAAAACTAAATTACCTGCAGTGATTTTAATAAAATTTTGATGCTGCAATTCCTGCTGGCCTTTTCCACCACATTGGCATCCTCCTCCATTTGGCTGTTGGCATGCTCTTGCTTTCTTTTCTGCATAAGTTCAGAACGTTACCTTACATTGCCTCAGACAGCCTTAAAATTGTCTGTAGTCTTCACAGCTCTTTGCCACTTAATCTTGTTACTGAATTGCACAGTTCTGCTTTTATTTGTGTTGCTCATGGGTAGTATTTCAAGCTGGGTCACTCCTATTTTGGTGTTTCCAAATGTGGGGTTTTGAAATTGTATTTGGCAACTGTATGTTCTGTGGCAAGCAGATCAGGGCTTTATCTTGACTAAATTCTTCTCCTCCTGGGTATCTTCTAATAAGATGTAGCTACCAAAAAAGCAGCATGCTAGCAAACTTAACACTTACTTAGGAGAATCTGCATTTTTGTTCTAAATAAACACATTAATTTCTTTTAAGATCTTATAGTGTGCAGGGGGCATGGCCACTGACCCTGATGCCAGATGCAACCTTTTTCTGCAACCCTGAAAATCTCCTCAAAGTCTCCTATTCATTTTGTTATTATGGTATTTAAGATTTCCTTTCTCTTCTTTGCATTGAGACACTTCACAGACATATGACTACTTTGTTACAAATGCAAGAAAAAAGTATGGGCTGAGTATCCAAGAACTAGCAGAAATAATGAAAATGGGTTTATATTATTGATGCTCTGTGTGATTCTTAGATGCTAAGGGTGGACCACTGTGACTGGAACAGCTTTTCTGTCCTGTCTTGAGACAGAACAGAATCTTCCAAGATTACAATTAGCTTACTGCTGTACTCATTACCCTTTTTTGTTATTATGGAGGGGAGGTGTTTTTTTTTTTTTCCAGATGATGTCTGAAAATATTCCATGCTAAAAGAAGTGTTTGGGTGAGCAAATCTCCACTCAAAAGAGACTGCTCAATTAGAAGGGAGATATTTACTGGACAGTCTGGTAGGACTGGACTCCAACAAAACCACGAATGGAGCTAACATGGAGGTCTGAACACCCACTCTCTCTCCTATGAAGCATATGAGTCACTGGTCAGAGTCTTTGAGAATATCTTCTAGGCAGATTGCCCCCATCCTTTTCTGAGAGCATCTTGAAGGAGAGGTCCTTCACCCTTTGCTCCTTACACTCCTTCTCTCAAAACCCTTACGTAGCCACGTGGTTTCTGTCCTCAAATTCCCCCACCTACAGACTTCTTGCTGCCCCTCTGAGCAGGAGCAGGAGGTCTTCCTTTCATCCACATCCAGGGGGCTCTTGGTGGGTAGCAGTGGCTGCTCATGAGCTCGGGAAAGGACTATAAACAGGCTTGTGCTTGTGAGGAGGCCAGAGCTGGCCATGGGGCCTGGCTGAGCCCTCTTCTAATTGCTGACATTGAGCTGATGTTATTCTTGGCCTCCGGCAGTGCCATTACTCAGGAGTTTCTGTTAAAGTGATTCTTTGTTAAACCTCCACTCACCCCCACAAGATCCCCCTTGCTGCTCTCCCTCCCTTGTCTCTCTGAGCCAAGCAGTTCAGAGTTGCAGTATTGAGGCCACTGCTATGCCGCAGGGCTCAGGCTGCTCTGAAGTTGCTATTAATGAAGAAAGGGATTTGCTGAACATGGGGGCTGTCAGACTTTCTGTAGCAAAAACCATATCTTAATAGCATGCTTGTCTTTTGGACACTTCCCCTCACAATAAACTTTGTATGGAGTCAGCTGGACCTTCCCTTCCAGTCACAGTTGTGTGGAACCTCTGATGCCCCTCCCAGTCATATTGTACTACTCTCATCTTCACTTTACCAGACCTTCCTCTCTACTTTGCTGTTATTGATATCTTCCTTCTTAGACTTCAGTTCTTTGACTTGATCATCCAGGAACTGCCCTTTCTTTTCTGTTACTTGCACACTCCCTACCTTATATCTCCTTCCTTGGTGTCCATCCAACTTTTTTCTGCTGCCCATCAGAAGCACACTTTCAACACATTTTCTGCTCAGTGTCACTGAAGCCACCTAATTGCCATTGCCAACTCTCTCAGCAGTACCTCCTCATGTAGTGAAGTCTGCACTGTGCTTTGTTGTTTCGTTGGCTACATTCAAGTTTGTCAGCTCCCCTCTCCCTTCTGTTTGCATAGCCTTATCCTCACTTCCACGATAAAGCATATTTGTACCAGTGGTGTTGACCAGTCTTGTAGTAAAATCACGTCAACAAAGTATGGAAGGCATTTCTAGTTTCCTTAATCAGAGTGGCAGCTACAGATACAGGAAAAGCTAAAGGTAAGCCTCTTATTCTGAGCTCTGCATAGCTTAAGACCCTCAAATTTAGTGCTGTTCTTTGCATCCTTGTTTGTTGTCTTCTTTTACCATACCTTCCCTGTAATGCCTTTTTCTGATACAATGTCATGTTCTTTGTCACTCCCTCTTCCCATGCAGCTTGGCGTGTGTGCTGGAATGGAGAAAGCTTACTAGTATTCAACAAGATACCATGATTGGGAGTGTTCAGAGTTTAGAATCAATTGGACCTTTTATAGGAAGTCCCCAGCAGGGTAGGAAGGATTATATTTTTCAGTCACAGCACTAACTGGTTGGTGTGGACACAATCAACAGTTGGTACTCTGATCTGAGAAAATATGTTGGACAGGATCCCCCCAAATTCTGTGTATATTTAGAAATTGCCACTGCTTCTCCTAACACTTAAAGTGCTACAGTGATAAAAAGGAGGAGGAAGGTCTAGCAGAACTATGAGGAGACTCAGTGCCACCATCAGAGGCTGGCTGAGAGGGGAAGGAATGATAAAGAGGAAAACAAGTACTTAACCTCACTCCATTCCAAGAATGGAAAAGAATAGGATACAGATCTGTGAGCCCCAGAAGTTTGGATTCACTCTTTTTAGTGGATCCTGAATCTTCCTGAATTATCTTAATTAGAATTAAAGGGCTGCTCTGGAGCTTGGGTGACCATTGTTTTAGCCTTGTCTGCTGTCAGGCAGTTATTGGATGATCTCTAGAAGACGATCTCCACCATTTGTGGTCAGTTTCTCTGATTTACACTGACCACCTCTGTGTAATGCTTTGCAGTTGTGAAAGTTTATCTCCGTTAACAAAACAAATGTGTCCCCAATAGGGGAAGGTCTTTTATTTGAAAGACTGTCATGGAAAATGTGTGCGGGACGTCGCCAAGCCATACATTTCACATGATTGTTCAAGTTCCTGTTGGAAGGCAGACCAGCCATTTGTCAGTAGCTGTAGTGTATTTATCAAGGCGCCTTGGGTATGGCATGACCATACAACATGATTAGTTGTCCATTTTTCCTTCTGTCTGTGACAAATAAGCTAGTTTAGTTGTATGTAAATGGATAGCATGTGAACAAATGACAGAAGCACCATGATTAATAACACAGGCGAATGCTTCTGCTTGTGCATTAATGAGTTCGATATGTTGAAGATGAGCTAGCTGTGTTGGAAAGCATAGAAGTTCCTTGCCAGTTGTTTGCGTAATAGGAATACTCCCCACTGCCATGCTGTGGATGTATCTGATCATGAGAGCTTATTGTGTATTTCTTTGTGGTAGCACCCACTCTTGGTTGAGTGCTTTCCACACACTTCAGACTGCTGATTTCTCCTCCAAGCATTTTGCGACTTGCAGGGCAGCAAATACTATGTAGAAGGAGGAAAAAAATAATAACAATTTCCACTAATTGTATGTGGAAGTTAGTTCTCACTCTGCAGTGTGGTATAAATAGGTCTCCAGTGGCAGAATAGGTATTTTCTTCTTTGGATAAAAAGAAAAGCACCAAGCTGACTGAATGCCAATCTGACAAATAAATGGATAAAGCTCTGCACTGGTAGGGACCAGGAATACAAAGCCTGAGGAAAAAAAAAAAATAGAAGGGACAGAGCTGGAAAGTGGAGACAAGAAGCTTAAATCTGACATCAATAAAAAACAAGGAACAAAAAATACTGCTGCAAACCTGGTTTTCTAATGTTTAAAGGAGTCCTCATGTGACACGTTATGACCTAAATGTTAGTATCTCTGTTGCAGTTGGCAAGGCAGTTAATATACCATCATTGTTTATTCTCTAATTGTTTCCTGTACTGGAAAGATGCCATTAGCTGTTAGGGAGGTTCCTCCTTCTCTGTGTGGCTACGTTCAGTCTGCTTAACCTAACATCTACTGAGTTCAGATTTTTATGCCAAACATTTCACATGGGGAAAAAAAGCTAAATTAAAATTAGGAAAGTTCAGTCGTATTAAGGAATCGTCCTGCTTATATAAAAAAAAAAAGTCATCTTAAACAAGACATAAATTGTGGTAATGAGTTGTGTTGTCAGTTATGATCACCTTTTCAATCAGAAATGTAAGTAGATTTTATGCAATAAATTGGACTAATAAATCAATTGGACTAATTTCATCCTATAAATAATTCTCATATTTCAATCGTTTGAAGGTGGTAGTTCTCAGAAGTTTTATTGCATCAAGTTCAACAAACATCTTTTCTTTTAATATATCTTACTCTTTGCTGAATTCCCTACAGTTTACTTGATCTTACTGAAAATTTTGAGTTTTCAAGATAACATTCCTAATATTCCTAGAATTATGTTATTCCTGCCTGAGGACGTACAGCCTCTCTGAATGCAGCTTAAACATGTTAACTGTTTTCTGAACTGTAATATATTGGACTGCTACAGTCTCTTGCTATTCTTGTTCTGCAGTTTTTCCCCTCCGACTGTTTTCCCTGTGGATGTGCTAACTGCTATCCTTCCTATTCGAATCTTGTGATGCTGATGAGTCAAAATCTCAGTCTAAGTAAAGCAGAACAAGTGTTCTGGAAGCAGTAGTCTGTGCTGATTTATACCAGCTGAAACGTTGTCCTCACGTTTCCAATCTCATCACTGTTATTGGGATTATGATAACGCCCAGTTGTATTAAGTATCTTTCCTATACAGTTTGATATCAGAGAAAGACAAAGGAAGAAAGCACCAAATCAGTTTATTTTAGTATATTGTATATTTGAGTATATTGACACTGTGGGAATACCTTGAATTTTCTCTTCTTCCTTTTGGTATCTTGATGACCCCAAGATTCTTCTCTTTCTGCAATTTAACGCTGTGACTGTTAAATAATAAGGTCAAAATATGCTATTATCACCATTTTGTGAATTGTTAACTCAACTGATTGTTGCATCCGAATTGACTTAGCTGAACATATTAACGTGTGTTCAGGAGAACCTGTGCTAAACAATTTGTATAAATCCAAAAGTCATCCAAGCCTTTTGATTCTTTGTATTTTTGCAGTGTTATCAGAAATGCAGTTGTTTTTCTAAGGGGTTGGGGTTTGGGGTTTGTTTGTTTGTTGATTTTATCTTTTAACTAAATCCTTGTTATAATTTATTCCTTATGAACATCTCAGTTTCCAGCATTAATGATTAGGAGCTGTCTGCATAACCGCGCAGTTCTTTGTGCAGTATGTGTGTGTACATTTGTCAGTTCTCATATGCTGCTGAGTCTCTCACTGCTTTCAGGCCTGCTGATTCAACTTAACCCAAATTACCATGATATAGAAATCTCAAAGCTATATTTTCTACAAATGTCATGAAAGTAAAGTGCTATGAATCTGAGATGGGTACTCAGCTACCGTTCTCATTCAGGCAAAGCTGCAGCATTGGGCCACTCCTAATTATACAGCAGAAAATCCACACAATCCACACAAGAATGCCTCAAACCTATGAATGAAAGCATAATTTGGCACATGCTTTATATAAGAAACTGTAAGATTCAACCCCGAGACAGATTCACAGGAAATGAGCTTCATTAGCTCTTCTGGTCACAGAATGAGCATGTTTTCGCTTGCAACATTTGTTCCATTACTGTGCTAGGAATGGGTGTTAGATACGGGGGTGGTAAGTGCCAGGAACATTCTTTCTGTTTTTGAAGTTCATTAATATATCTGCTTTTCTTCAAAGTATTGCAGTACCTCCGTGCTTTCAGTCATGAGCAGCCCTAGTTCAGTTGCTACTGGCTAATACTCTTAGGTGTGCACTGTTATTACTGACAAGCTGTTCGTGTTGAGATTTTTGGATTAAAAATGTTATCCAGTGCAAAAAGAGACAGTTTGTCTATGGTATACATGTGTAGGTGTGGATGCAAGGGAAGGTGTGATCGAACGAGGCAAACAGGAGATTGAGAGTCAGGATCTTCTCTGAGATCACAGCCTCAGTTTTCATGTTCCTTCTGTCTGTGGCTTGGGGAAAATCACTTTCTCTGTGTGCAAGATAGGGTAAATGCTGTCCTTTTCTGCATCATTTTGGAGGGTGCTACCTGCTTCAGGACTGCTTGTGGCAGGGTTTCTTAAGGCTTCTGCTCTCCCTAGGTTCTGAACATTCAGGATCCTGAGTGCTGAGGTATATCTCCCACTTTTTGGGCATCTCTGGAGTATCTTCCCCGTCTTTCTTTTGTGCAGTCAGGCTCTGTTCTCCTCAGCTGCCCATTTTTATTTGCACAGTAGCTTCTCCTGGTTTCCTGTTCTGACCCCACAGAGTTCACAGCAGGGCAGTATGCTTTGTAGCTGAATCCAGAAGCCATGGTCTGTGTCAGCTTCCATCTTTGCCTGGAAGGCAGCCAGAATCTCAGCACAGCATGGAGACAAAGGCTATTTTGGAATTCCATTATCCCCAAGAAAACATCCATGATCTTTCCATAGGCAGGTCTCAGCCTAGCTTTTGCTTATCAGATTTCATTAGAGCATCCATCCTTGCTGTTTTCTTGAGAGTCACGGACCTCCCTACACATTCTTGTTAATAGAGGGAAGGGGTTAAGATTGTATGCTTTGCAGGCACCAGGAGCATAATGATTTTAAAAACAAGAAAAAAATATCAAACCCACAGGAGACATGCATGAAATGTCAAGCAGGGAACAGTGAAGTGGCATCCCTGAGTAAGAAGGGGATGCAGTGACCTGGGGGTCTCTATCCCAGCTATGTAATGCAGGAGACTCTAAGATGTAATGTACTGAACCACGTTTCGTTTTGGTTTGTTTTATTGAGAGGAGGTGGGGTGTGACTGCTATTTTCCAGAGTTCTGCACTTACACCAGCTACTTATTTCTAAAGCTGAAAGCTGTGATCAAGGTAGAGCTTCAGGGGAGGGAGAGGTTAAGGATTGGGAGCTCAAGAGGATCTTGTCAGTGAACTTTCGTTAGGAAACAGGCCTGTTTTGGCTCCTGCACTTCCTTTTCTCCCTAGAGCTCAGCCTGTCAGAAATGCCTTCCCACACACCACTGCCTTGCCATTTACCAGAGAACTGCGGGGGAGAGGGGCTTTTCCTGTCTGTGCTGAGACTCAGCCAGCCCTCAGACTGTGGTTTTCTCTGGAGCCCACTCTCTGTGGCTTTGTGTGTTTTTCACCAGAGAAGGAACTATGGACAAATGCAGTGAAGTGCACTGCTGCCAAGGTCACGCTGAGGTGACAGGCAATTGCTCAGCCATCCCCTTCATCTCCTATCACTGACGTCTAGCTGCCGAACTATGTGGCTATGCTATTGCCTCCTTGCCCTGGGAAACTAAGAAACTTCAAGGAAAGTGAAGGCAGAAATCCCAGCAAGTTACTCCTTTCTGAAAAGAGCGGAACAGTTTGCAGAGTGCTCATAGGGAGCCGTTTTCCATTCCCTGCCATGCCAGTCTATTGCTCACAACATGCAGATTCTTTTGTTCTCTGTGTCAAATCTTCAGCATACTCACTCTCCCTCTTGCTTTAGGAATAGAAATATTCTCAGTTCCCTGGTATTCCTGGGGATTTCCGTTTTTTTAGCTGCTGACCTCAAGTCTCCTTTTTCAGAGAATATACCTTAGAGCTTTCCAATTACTTGAAGCACCTACAGGGTTGGACTGAAGAACTGGTATTTTAACATCTTCCTCCTAGCCTTTTTTTTTTCCCTAGAACTTTGTCTTAATCCCAGCTGGCAGACAAAGAACAGCTTACCGGGGTAAAGGCAGAAAGTCAGTTAAAGCAATAAAAACTTCACTTATTTGTTTATAGGAGCCCATTGCACGATCAGATTGGGGATGTGATCTCTTGGTTTCTTTTTTCCTCCAGAGCAGTATCGTTGCGTAGTAGTAATAAGCTTCTCTGCCTTCCTAGATGCTACAGTTCAGCTCTCAAAAGTACTTCATTGACAACTGTTCTTTTTGTGCTTGGAATGATGCTCCTGAAACTTTGAGGTTGTCTTCACTGAGCAGAGATTCTCCCTTACAGAAATGTCACCCTCATCTGTCAGCTACCAGCTATATTCAGAGAGAGGATCACCAATTACTATGACTTTGTTTTGTTTTGCTTTTACCAGGCTCTCTTTGCCAGCTACTCGCAATCCAGCACCAGCCATGTACCTATGTCACCTGGCTCTGGTGCCCACAAGACATCAAGTGCCACTTCTAGTATCCAGAAGGCAGCCAGTTTGCACAAAGTGATGCCATCCCAGTGTACGCCTTCTCAGCTGGTTCCAAAGCCTCCAGCAAACCACAGACAGGCAGTGGTCAGAAAAACTGCAGCCCAGAGGATTTCCAAGTAAGTTTTATCTCTTTCCATCTACAACAGCAAGTTGGCACTGGTTCCACTCAGAAGAAATATAGGAGAAGAACCTGTCTACATGTGACTCAGACGTATGTCTTTCAGGCTGTTCAAGACGAATCTCAGAATAGCTTGACCTGTGTGAACTGAAGTAAATGTGCACTACTGTGTGTTTTCATGTTTCAAAGTGGCGGTGTAAGCCAGACTGTAACATCATACAAACAAGGACATAGGAACTACCAGATTGAATCAGAGAAGTGTCCTGTCCAGGTTGGGAGTCAGTTACCTAAATGCAAGTTGCTAGTGCCATTTTAATTGCCTAGGGCTACTCTACATAACCTCCAGCTGCTACTCCAGATAAGCACAAGTTTTCTGTGGATTTTGTTGTGTATGTGCCAGTCCCATGCAGGTGTTGCAAATAACTTGTCAGCTGTGTTTGGGCACCTGAGTCACTTCCTCCTTGTTTAATCTTTGATGAGGGTTAGAGTCTGGCGGGTCAGAAGAGGCTGCCAAAAAAACAACACAGTAAAACTACCAGTATCCTTAACAAGCTAATCTGGCCTTGAGCCAAGTTTTCCCATGAGCTTAATGTATGGTGATTGACTTATGCCTTTAGGCAGAACTGTATATTTCATTTAACGTGTTTGTGTCTAATGCAGTGATTGTTTTCCTCGTTATCTGTAGAAATGCTCACCCTTCCTTAACTTTTACTAAGCTTCTAGTTATGGTGCTTGCCGTTCTAAGGTAGAGTAATTTGTTGTGTATTATCTTTAAAAACAAAATAACACACTCACCGTGAAATGTTTACTGATTTTAAGTTTGCTTCCTTTCCATTTCTTGTTGTATTCTGTGTATTAGGAAATAATGTGAGCGAGGCTTCTGTTCTCCATTTTTCTTATCCTTTACATTTCTTGTTAGCTCCCTTAGCTCTTTCTGTTTATCTTCTCTTGGTCTTATGCATTTCTATCAATTACATCCTTTGGCAAGTTTTTCCTCAGACGTGTTTCATTCCTGAAGGGCAGAAATTACATTCATAACTTCCTCTCTTATACTCTATACCCAGAAGAGTTGTAAAGCTTTCAGAGCAGGTTCCTGTGAGGTTTCCTGGTTCTTTGTTTGCTTCCTGGTTTAAAGAGAGGAGGCTTAATAAAAGATTACTGATAAAAGACACTTCATAAAGATGCTGGGGCACTGTCAGTGTGTGGGAAGCTTGTGTATTTCCTGCTTGTGCTCTTGCTATCTTAAGAGCTAGCATATTAAGTGAACCCCCAAAACTATCTAAAAAGAAAACAAGATGTCAGTAGACTTTGTCAACTCAGCAAATGCAGATGCAATCTGGCAGGTATATGCTCATGTGTTTGATATCTGAATTCTTTTATGTTGGATTGCTCATGTTAGTACAGGTGACAGGCTGTGTCAGTGGGTTTCTCTGTCGGGCAGCAGAGATGTGTATTTGAAGATGCCGGTGTGCTGTGCTCACTTCTTGGCAGAAGAAATGTTTATCCTTGTGAGATGGAATTGCAGCTCCTTGGACAGACTTTACTTTGCTGCATTTTTGTGGTTTCTGCTCTGTGACAGGCAGGAGTGTGGGAAAACCGGAAAAAGTTTAGCACCAAAAATGCGCAGAAGGGGGAAAAAAAGCAAAAGATTCCTTCAGAATTTTAGAAAACTAATCCAAGTATTGAAGGCTGCAAGGAGCCACTCCGGAAATACTTTCCAAGTTGCCTTTCAGGCTCCAGTATGAGGCTCAGAACCCATTCTTGTCATTCATGGGACCTTGAAGTAACATTTTTTCACTTACATGGAAAACATCAGTGCATATATATGCACTATATTTCCAGCATACTGAGAACTAATAATTTAAAAGCTGCTATGACTCAGTCTAACCCAACCATTGTTGTCAAGAGTAGACCAGAGATGTATTGAAGAGTGGAGAGAGAAAGCCTCTGCCTCAAATGAATCTAGAGATAAGAAGTATGTCTTGCATTCTCTAGCCTGTTCTTTACAGTCCCTGGTTATTTTGTGCAGAGTATTTTCAGACACTGTGTGTAGACTGCTTTCAAATAAATCTAGTGGCAGAAACCCCACTGTGTGTTTGTTATAGAAGACTTTGTATTAATCTAAATAACCTTATTATTAGAAAGTTTCTCCTGATGTGCAATCTGAATTCTTACTTTATTTCATCTTATTGTACCTCATTCCTCTATCCTGAACCACCCTCAACACTTTCCCTTGCAAATACTTTCCATCTTTTGAAGATCCTTCTACTTCTTGGTGTTTCCTAATGTTGTTTAGACTTGTTGAGGTTTCATTAACCTCAGATAGTAGTTCCACCTGCCAAATCCTTAATTGTCTTGAATTTACTATATTTTCTTCAGTTCGTCAGAGTTCTTGCATTGTGGCACCCAGAATCATACTTTTCCAGTGTGAGACTACCGTATCCTTAGGTTATGATGTGGCAGATATCCCTCCCTATAAATCTAATCTAACTTTTGCTTCTTGGCTGCTTCGTTTCTCTGTAAGGTCATCTTTGATTTACTGCTCACTTTCACCCCTAATTCTTGTTGGCTGCTTTCCTGACCTCTCCTCACAGAAAAGCTCGTTGCTATGTATTATTTCCACAGGATTTGCTGAAACCAATTCCATTCTATTGTTAAAGCTCTTGTGTCTCATTTCTTTTTTTCATAGTTCTCGATAGGTCGGACCTTTATTTCTCTGTCTGTTCTTGCACCACCTGGCTTTTGTTTAACATCTTTATTAAGATCTTTTTCTAGTTCTTTGTAGAATTCCTCCAGAGACTGAACTGTGAAGACAAACTAGAATCAACTTTGTCTCTTTGACCTCTCTATCCTTGTGCACGCATTATCATTTCTATCCTAGCCAGCACACATGGCTTCCAGAAGAGGAGGAAAAGAATAAGTAGTTGAAAACACTTCTACAAATAGAGTGAGATGCTAAAGGTGAACATTGCTGATTATTTCAGATACAGTCTAGTAACTTGGATGCTTCTCTGCTTAAAACATAAAGGAAAAGAGTAATGAAACAGCCAGACAATTCAGTCTTGTGTTTTCAGGTTCTGGTCTCTCTTGTTTTCTCAATCTCTCAACTTGTAAAAGGTGGTGGGTTGTCTTTAAGATGGACTGCGTCCAAAGCAGACTCCTTGTTTAAGCTAATGGACTGGAAAACTGGGGCCCACATTAGAGATGTAGAAAAAGACTACAGTGACTGGGAGAAATGGTTTAACATGTAGCCCCACTTAGAAACATAGGCTCATGAAATGATCTCCTGAGGCTCCATAGTTTTGATTAAATGCACTCAGATTACAAGTGGAAAGATAGCTTTTGAGTAGCTGATACAACAAACCCTTTTTTCTGAAAGTCAGAGTGGGTCCTTTCCACTGCTTGTATTGCCACTCTTGGCTGCCTGTGAACCATGAAGAAACCTGCTGCTAACTGAGTGTAAAAATTTGAAACAGAAGTCACATAAATAGTATTTGTAAGCTATGGGATGAAGCAGATGTCCCTGGGAGCAGCATTTGCTGAATAGAACCTTCACATTACAGATGACAGCATTCAAAGGAAGAAAATATATTAGCACAACTGTGAGGACCCAGAGTGAGTTGGTACAGATGGTAGACAGAAAATCTTTCTGCTCCTAGGAACAATTAAATTACAATAAATACAGATTTCTAAACTATCATTCCTATGATAACTTTTCAGAGAGCTGCTCTCAATGACAGCATCAAGGTTGACAGTTGGACTTGATGATCTTAGAAGTCTTCTCCAGCTTTATTTAGACTCTTTGATGTTAAAGTAGGGCAAGGCTTGGATAGCCTGTGAACAGAACTATTAGTTAAATGAAAGATCTTCAGAAAAATACAGCTGCCAATGTTAGACTGCTGTACATAAAGAGAGGAAATACCAGATAGATAAAAGGAGCGTACAGTTCAAGATTTTATCAGGGAGAGAACAAGCCCAAGATCACTGACTTTACCAGTGATAAACTGAAACACAGCAACTAGTGGGGGTGTTGATCAACATGGCCTAATTTCTTGTACTGAACTTCTCTGTAAATATCATTCCCAACAACCCTACTCAGGAAGAACAAATATTTCCTCCAAGTCCCAACACCACAGCACATGATCTTGCCTTGTTCTTTTCTTGGCTATTTATTTGCTTTGAACAATGCCAGCAGTAGAAGATGCAAAGTTCTGCACTATTGTAACTAACACAAAAATAGGGTAGAGGTGATGAATTTCTCCAGGGTTCAGGAAATCCACTCCACAACTGGGTGGAGTCCTGACTAAAGTTGAACACAGCAGCAGCCAGCTGTTCTTAGACAGGCTGGCCAAGCTGGGCAAATGTGCCAAAAGTAGAAGAATGGCCATAGAGCGAGCACTGTAAAATGCTATATTTCTGGTTTGTATCCTGTCCCATGTGTGCTTATTCACAGATATGGGTGAAGTGTCTCAAGTGAGCTGATTAAATCACACATGCAAGCTGAGTGCTCACCAAAAAAGTGGAGAGGCATCAGGAGACCAAACATGCATCTGTTGCTGAGACCACTTTTTTTGCTACTGCTGTACTGAGGCATGCTTGTTGTTTTAGCTCCTGAGCATGTGGGTTAATCAGTCTGCCTGACCCTTAGACATTTTTGGCAGCAAAAGCAGTGCATCTGAGAGACATGCCTTGATTTAACACCCTGACACAGCTGGGCTCACTGGGCCTGCAGCTCTTAGCCCTTGGCTAGCCTCGGATCATACACACAGATACACATGTGGAGATACCTTGGCCAAGAGCAACAGAAGAACAAGCTCCCTGGCTCTGGCTCTTCACATCTGTTGCTGTCCTCTTGTCAAACCTAGGCTTTGTGATGCAAATTTGTTAGTGTCCTCACTGAACCATTGGACACATTTGTGACATCCCAGGAATAGGTTGTTACAACAAAGGTGTTCAAAATTCAGTCAAGAAAATATTTCTTTGCATCTGTGGAACGAGAGCATCCTCCAAATTTGCAGCCCAAGGCTGGGTAGCTTAGAGATGGCTTAGTGCCTTAATGAAGAAAGTCAGTATCAATTTCAAGGAGGGCTTAGTTGTATAAGCAAGAAAAAAGGCCAATGTCAGATATTTAAGTGAAGGGGACAGTGGGGAAAAGGCTGGGTTTGTTAGTTTTAAAGAGGAAGAAATGGAGGACTTAACAAAAGATCGCACTGGAGAAATGGAAGCAAAAATGATCCAGATGCTAGAAACAGGAAAATGCAAAAAGTAATAGGATTTCAACCAACTGAAGGGGGAAGAAAATGGAAAAGGATTTACTCAGTTTAAGTCATGAATGTGTTCCAGGACTAGAGCTTCTTATCAGGACAGCAGAGAGAACTTGAGAGATGAAGGCTGCAGGTAGATCTGAGAATGAGCTGTATGGAGATGGCAGCTGAAGCTGTAAAACCAAGATGTAGAAAGAAAAGGGGACAGGCAAGTCTGTAGAGAAAACAATAAAAGTAAAGCAGACTTAAAGGTAGAAGTGTAACTTCCTCGTCATTTTCTGTTGTTGTACTTGCTGACATACTTGATGACATTTTCAACTGCTACTCTTGTATTCTACCTAAAGACAGATTAGCAAGATTTGGCTGTCAGTTGTGCTGCATTAATGAAGTGGACAAGCTAATTGTGAGCATGGAATGTTTATATAAAAAGCACAAAGATCTATCTGGATTCTCTGCCCCTGGATGGACTGTGCACTGTCAGCAGAAAAAAAAAAACAACAACTCAAAACATAAGTACAGATCCAAAATTCTCTCTAAGAGACGATAAACACAGAAACAGGCACCTCATTTGGCAACAGCATTTCAAATTACAGCTGATTGAAGTAAGGGGTTGTGCTCTGCATGTCGTATTGCTTTCTCTTCCCCTCCCATATAGATTGCAGTTTACTAAAATGGAACTGAGATAAAATATTGAGACCTTCTCTAGCCATTTAGTTGCCAGAAGCGCTGATTACTGACAACTTGCTGACTTTGAAATTTGAAGGCAAAACATTTCAGGAAAAAAAACTAAGTAAATGCACATATGTGCCTGAATCTGTTAGTAATCAGGGCATCACGTGAGGATTGGAGCTCACAGTGTTCTTCAGGGGAAGCGCTCAGAGTAGCTCCGAGTAACCCTATTTCATGGCAGATATGAATGAGTGAAGGAGTGTGGCAGAGAAACAGGAGTGTACATGCAGAAGCCTGTAGCGATGAGAACAGGGTTGGGCAGGGAGGAAGAAAAGGCAGAGGAGTAAGAAAAGAAAGGACAAACCAAGAACCGATAGATTAATTTTTAAAAACAGAGTAGATAGTTGCAGCTGTGCAACTTGAACTACTTTTATGAGTAGATATTTTTTTATGTAGGAGAGCTTGATCTCACTTTGGTAATGAGTATTTATAATAACTAAAGGAAGTGCAGTTGTTCTCCATAGAGTATTGTTTTACTGTAACTCAGATGCTGAGCTAAATGCAGGAGGATTTGCATGAAGTCTCTGCTTGAGGACTGGCTGTTGGCTACCGGAGACTAAACGCATCCTGCAGGTCTCAGTTTCCAACACAAGTGAGAAATCTTGCCCAAATGAGTTGTCTCTACTAAGACAAGATACAAGGACTCACATTTTGAATGAAGCTTGTTTTTGGCAGTCCCCTTCTCATATGCATTTTTCTTTTAACGTTGCCTAATCATTTTGCTTTGAATCACTGGAGTAAGCATACCACAGTGTTTCTGATTGAGTTGTGTTTTTGGTATCATTTACATCCATTTTCTTTATCCTCCAAAATCAGCATTCAAGGCGTGTGGGACAATTAAATGCTTTAGGTGCATTGAAGTCTTGTTGGTGGATTGAGCATTCGTCTGTCATCCCCTGCCTTTTTGGAGCTGTTGCTGTCACTGCCTGTTTCATACCATATTCAGGCACAGCTTCATAGCTGCAGTCTCATTGAAATTTTTTTGTTGTTGTTCAAAACCTTTATGCTTTCTTGGTATATCCCTGCTCATCTCTTTCTAATCAATGTCTTTACTTGTTAGGGTGAGCTCCGTTGAAAGGCAACTTAACGGATTCCAGAACAGCCTTCGTGGTGCTGCATCCTGTGAACTGGGGTCGAATTCCACAGGTGAGTGCTGAACACCAGGAAAGGGGAGTAGCCATGCTGGGATGCTTTCATCTTTCTCAAGAACTGCCAGTTGAAAAAAGCAAAGCAAAAAAACCTTAGAAAAAGGAAGAAACACAGCTGTCTACTCTGCACATAGTGGTTCCTAGGTAACAGCTTGGCTTCAGCTGCATAGAGAATTTATTCCTCCTGGGACTAAAAAGACTAAACAAAAGGGAGCAAAGACTGGGTTTCATAGAATTGGAAGAGGAAGATGCTTAAAAATGTGGCTGGGAAAAAAACTTGGCTAAAATGGCCTCTCTGCTTTAGGCTTTGGCTCGAAGATGCTCTGTTGTTCAAGCTTGGACTGTAATAAAAGGCCAGGACATTCTTTACATTTTTCTTCAGTCTTGCAGAAGAGTGCCTTAGTTCAGAAAGATGTCACTGAGATTTGTGAATCAGCTGCATAGTGAAGTCAGTCAATAGAGGTGAAACCTCCCAGAGAAAGATCACTGTGACCTATAAAATGAAATCTTCATCCTTCCCTGGGGATTAATTCATTTAAAGAAGTTTCTCTGCTAAATACTAATTGACAATCTCAGAAAATGAGGGCCCAATGGATTTTTTTATTGATGCAGTCATATTTGCAGTAGAGCGCAGTCTTGGTGAACCCATACTACCCGTGGTCTGCTGTAATTTGTGATGATGCTGTAATGGAATATATGTATAAATTATGATCTAGGGTGCTTTGAAAGAATTATGTTTCTGACCTCAGCTTTTTCTTTGAAAACCTTGAAAATGTGACTTGAGTATCATCGAAGCAGTCTTGTCTGTGTTTTCATGGGCTGAAATAGAAGTTAGCAGAGAGGTGAACTGCCCAATCCATCTCTTGGATATCTGGCTCTGAAACTTAAAGGTGACATGTCCAGTATTAATGTCAGTGATTTTATGGCTGATCCTCCAGCACAAACATTCAGCTAATGCACTTAGTGTACAATTCCAAACTGCCTCCTACACTTTACCACCTGCCAAAAACTTCAGCTATTCTACCAGAGATTTTATAGTGTGAACAGCCATTGTCAATAACAAAGACCCTACATCACATTGGAACGTGACAGCTTAGAAATGGAATATAATGAGATTGTCAAAATAAATAAAATTTTGTCAACACTGTAGCATATATATAATGGAGGCAAAAGTTCTCATTTACTGTTCAGCTTGAGTTTTTTGCATAGTATACATAAATTTACAAGTGAATGTAAAAATGTAGTTTTCAAGGTATGACTGAGTGGACTTATATGAAGCTGTTTGTATGCTGAATTCTGCCCTTCTTAACAATTTTAAGAGCACCCTCATGATTGCCACCCTGTAATTTTAGTGGTAGGCCATCAGAACTAGGATCTGATGAGCAAGTCACTCAAAGCTTCCTTGTCCCTAGAAGAGGTATACAGCTCACAGAATAGTGCTAAATTTTGCAGTGATTGAAAAAAGTGGAGCAACATGTTTGTTCTTGGAAACTAGAGGAATGATATTTTCTTCAGCTTTGCACCAAGCCACTGGTATGCGTCAGAGGCTGCTGTGCCCAGTCTGTGTGTCTCAGAGACTACTCTGGACCTTTCTGCAGGAACAGCTGTTTTTCTTCTTCACTCTTCATTGATTGTTTACACTAAGGCCCTGATTTCCCTCATCAGCAGCTTATTTGGGGGTTCCTGTTTCACATGTATTTAATATCCTGGATGCCAACTAGAAGAATTGAAGACACAACTCATAAAGCATATTACAAAATAAGCTGCAAGATTTTAAAGATAGGAGGCTGTGAACAGTTCTGGAGATAAGAGGAATCGAGCAGAACTTCTGTGTAAACACATGCAAGTATTGCAATTGTAGGAGAATAGTAGGTAGCGTGCAGTGGGCTCAAGCTCTTGAGTTCAGATTTCTTGAGATGATAGAAGAGTAAAAGTCAGCAGTTCTGCAAAGCAGCTTAGGGCTCTGAAATAAGCCACCATTATATCCTTGTGGCCTCACTGTAATTTTATGAAGAGACTGAAGTTCCCTTTGAACTGTATTCTGTTGGAGTAATGAGATAGAAGGCAGAGGTTCTTATGAGTATACAGACAGGAAAATCTAAAAATTGAAACCTGCAAGGTATCATTTGGGGTTATTTGTAGTGTCTGAACAGACAGTTTCTTATCTAAGTTACTGAAAGTTTTGAGAGGGTTTATTCTATTAAAGGAATAGAAGGAATGTTAAGAATTACTACATCTGAGTAATATTCAAAATTCTTCTGACTTGATTTTTTGCTGAAAAATTGCTTAAACTGAAGCTAGAAAGGAAACTTCTTGAGTTAGGCGGTATGCAGTTGATTTTACTCAGTGTGAATTCTAGGTCTGTATTTGAGCTTAGTTACAGGATGTTTCACACTTGTCTGTTAACTTTGTAATCTGGCTCCCATATCCACATAAATGCCAGCTTCTGAAGATATGCAGCTCTTTGAAATAGAGTACATCTTCATCTGTAAGAACTTAAAATTGGATCCTGATGAAGAATATGGGGATTGACAAGCTGTTTTGGACCTCATCTAGGTGGAAGGCACACTGTTATTAAGCTTTCTAGTGATATCTATGCTAAGAAGGAGACCAGTATTTGAACGCCATCCAACTAAGATGAGTGTGCAAGCAGTGTGGTTAGCTGTAGAGTAATGAATGCAACAGCTTGCAACGGTGATAGTAAGGAACACTTTTTCACTTACTCTTCTTTATATCTACCACAATTCCCAGATTTTATATTTTACAGGAAACATACAAGTAGACTGTGTATTTCTGAAGTTTTTTTAATACCCTATATTAGTGTATGGGCCTTCATGAGAAATTCATGTACGTCTTTTCATTGGAGACACGAAATTGGAGTTGATGTTGGAGTTGATGTTCTGAGCTGTGATGACTGTTGGCTACCCGCTGCCTGAATTATCATCATTCTTGAAATGCGGACTTTATATAAGCTTGTAGAAAGAAGAGATTATTTTAGCAGGCATGCAGATGTACAAGATTCAAAAATTGCTTTGCACCAGCAAAAGAAAAAGAAACTCAGTAAAATACAACAGGCACTCACTCATGACGTGGTATAAAGGGTGGCGATGGGATGCAATGAGTACTATTGCCACTGTGCATGGCTGGTGTCAGACACCCAGCTATTTGCTACAGTAGGGTGGAATTCTCAGCTGCCCAGCCTTGTCCAGGCTTCCTCAGCTTCTGCCAGGCTATTCTGCAGCACAGGGAGGCTGTAGCTTATTGAGCACCAATGTATTTATTTTTATGTTGATACCACATTCCCAAAAGGAACCTTGGCTACAATTTCAGCTGGTCTCACCACACTATCCAAATCCTTTGTCAAGAGCAGCTGGGAGAAGAAGTCACTCAGATTTCTGCACAACGCATTGCTGGTTTCGCCTCCTCCCTCCCACTAATCCTGTTAATTCCAGCCTTCATTTGCCACCTTCCTGGTTCTCTCTTGTTGCTATGACTGACTGCACCAAGTGGTTTTGAGTTGGAAAGATGACCTTAAAATGGACACCTTGAGTAACCTCCACCTTGGACATCTTTGGCTCTCAGGCAAAATATGTCTTATGACACGAAAGAGCAACTTCTGGTGTCACCTCATAACTTATCCTAATCCAGGAAGAGAGTAACAACAATCTCTTCCATGAAAATCCTTCCAGAACTACCTGCCTGGCTGAGAAGCTCTCAGTGGGTTACTGAAAGGGATGAGTGGTCTGATACTCTGTACCTTGAATCAAACTTTTCCAGTGATGCCTTTCACCCTGTGAACAATCTTTGCCGACAGCGGTAGTAATATTCTGCCAGCATCTCTCTATCCCATTTGTAGTGCCATCTCTATGCAGAGAAGGGGTTATGAAGAAACACAATCATTTTGTTGTATCACATTTTGGGAACCAATTGAGCTTAAGATGAAAGATGAGGTGAATCCTACTATTGTGTTTCCCTTTCTGGAAGGGCAAAGAATCAGTTGCAATGGAAGCTACTTGGTTTCACATTTGTTCTTAGAATTACCTTTCTAAAGCCATTGTTATTCCATGCACCACAACAACATCCTGGATCACCTTTCTCTCCCCTGCTGACATCCATGATTCCATAAAGAAGGTAGATGGGATAGGAGGGAGAAAAAAATCTTTTTTCTCCCTGGCATACTTGCTGAAGTTATCCCATGTCAGATAATAACAGATAAGCCTGTATTACCAGATGGAGCAGAAGGGAAAGGAGGGAAGTAGAGAAAAGCCTTCTCCTTAAGCTGTTTCTTGGTACTCTTTGTAGAAGCAAGGAGCTATTGCCTTATGATTAGCAATAAACACATATTGGTGGGTCTAAAAAAATACTTTTAGAGTAGATGTGCCACAAATTGTGAACAGGGTGTGCCTGTGTTTGAGCTTATCCAGATATCAGAAAACTGTGGAAGTCTAATGAAATCTCAGCAGAACATAAAGCTCTGCCAGAAGCAGTGTTCTCAGTCCTTCTCTGATGATGTTAATGGGCTAATTGGCCAACTCAGCTATTGCTTCTCAGCTAGAGCTGAGGATCCGTGTTCACGAGTAATGATCAGAAATTCCATTTATTGTTTAACTTGTGACAACAGCCTGCCTCTCACACCTTTAGTCAACTTTTTGCCTTTCTTTTATGAAAGAAAGCCTTTTATGAAAGCCTTTTTCCTGTTGCTGCTGGTCTTGTGCCACATCCTCACAGAAAGGACATTCCAAGTTTCAGGTACTTTGGGAAAGCAGAAATTAAACGAAGAACGGCCTCTAGAAATTGGCTTCCCTGTTTGAGAACTAGAACTCAGCTGGAATTTCAGGAGCCTTCACTTCTAACAGACTCAAAGAAAAATCCTAAGCAGGATAAGTAATAACTTCAGGCAGCTGGCATTTTTGCCTGACTGGAGGCTGAGCTTTGCTTGTTCTCAGTAGTTAGGTGGTGGCAAACTGCCTGCGTTTCCTCGCTGTGTTGGAAATGTCATTCAAGATCAGGTGTGCAAAGACTGTGGAGAGGTTATATAATGTCTTGGCTACTGATGTCTCACATCTGGCCCTTTGGCGTTAAGCTACCTATAGAGAGGATGACTTTGCCCATCCAAATTGGATTTTGTTTTAATCTGGCATTACTTTATTGAGGCTAAAAATAGAAGCCAAAATGTGTGTGAATAGGATAAAAGGAGTGTCTGAAGTTATGAAATGAAATGTGTGGAAGAGCCAGAGAAGAGAAAGCCACAACAAACCAGAGACTAGGAAACAGAGTAAGAGAAAGCAGAATGAAAGCTGTCGAGTACAGAAGGGCATCAGCAGTCAGGGGGAGGAGCCCACCCAGTGTCTTCTATGTAATATGAGGAAGAGAGACCCTCACACTGGCTTCCACCACCATGTCTCCATTTGTTATTAAGGCTGCTCACTGCTCTTTTACTGCAGAGAGACTTTGCTCAATTGTATACAGTTGTATGCGTCCTGTTTGCGTCATCCCCCTCCAAGTACTTTATCATGCCTGGGAACTGCTGCTTTCCTTCATCTGCCCATTCCAGTAAGCCAACTTGAAATTGTGCCCAAAAGATGGGGGAGGGAAGGTTGGCCTTCAGTTGTCAGCTGTCCTAGCTTGCTAGTGTCAATCACCCAAGGATATAAATAAAACCTATCTATTGCCTTTCTTAGTTGTACTATATATTATCAAGAGAATGCTGGGCATCACACTCGATTATAAATTCTCTCTGCTTTGGGGTAAAAGATCTGAATATCTAGAGTTATTAGGGTTTTTCAGGGAGAATGCATGTTTTCTCCTGTTTTCAGCACCACATTCAGGAGATTTGGACATGTAAGTCTGTGGCAGAAGTGAGAAGTTATGGGTATGACGAAAGAGAACAAACGAGTGCTAAAAAAAAAATGCTAGCACAGGTCCCTGACCTGTTACTGTCAACCAGCTTGGTACTCTGCTCTATCTCATTCCTGCAACTTGGCAGCAGAGTAGATTATGTGCTGGTGTCTAACTGAAACTGTGTACATCTGTGCTGGGAAAAGCTATACAGCACTGCATTATAGCATGCAAATATCACATTTACAAAACTGTGATTTCTTATGACTCAGGCATATCCATTAAATTGAGATAAACCTTTTTGCCTCTGCATAACTGTTCTAAATACGAAAGTGTTGTTGTTTTTGAGGTATAGTTGTGGATGACATGTAAACATGTGGACAGACATATAGGCAGATACTTCACGTTTCAATGCCTTGTTAAATACTTGTATGTGGTGCTCACCACAGAGAACCAACACTTCATGTTGGCTGCCGTCAGTAATAATCTGAGGTTTTTCTGTTCCTCTTACTCAACCAGAACTTAAAAGGATGCAGAGTGCTCACAAGTAGCTTTGAAATATTAAAACTTTATTTTAGATACAGTAACATTTATGAAATAACCAAATTGTAGCAATGGGCATGAGCTAAGCTACGCTTATGGTCAAAATGCACATATTTATATTTAAGCATGTAAACACCTCTCCCCGTGTTGAGTCCTCAAGGTAGCCACGCAAGGGGAATGTACATTAGGTGTTTCTGATTCCATTTGTGGGAAAAGATAAACTGTGTTGTGCATTTCTGTAAGACAAAGAAGGCTCAAATACCTCTTCAAGATAGGAAGGTGAGGTTGAAGTTGGCTGTCTCTTCCATATGCCTTTGTTTTGTTAATATCAGGATATCGTCAAGAGACAGTTTTCTGGACTGGTATCCTATCTTAATACACATGGTTGACAGTTTTGTTCCTAACTCAGGTTCCAAACTTTCTGTGCAGTGACAGAGCTGGCAGTGCTGCTTTCTAAACATCTTTCCAGATCCTCTGTGCTGTGTGATGCTTGGCTCTATGCTGGGCTTTCAAGGAGAGTGTATTTTTTAAACTAAAGCAATATTTTTAATAAACTCAGCTCTCAACAAGTGTCGCTCACGTTTAGGAGCAAGCTGATGTGCTAAATACAACAGACAAGCTTTACCAACTAGATTAGCTGTAAAATGTAAACTGTCCAAAATAAACGTGGTACATTTCTAAGTGTTTTGGAATTTTCTTTTTAAAGGAATGTCCGAGGATTTTTGTGTAAAAGAAGTGACAATGACATTGACTTTTTCCCATAACATGCCTTAATAGGAAAATGGAGCAGTACACAGAATTATTATCTGTCTCTTTAATGGTGGGAAGAAGAAAATCTTTCCAGTCCCCATCATGTTTCTTTTAAAGATAAACCTTTTCACATTCCCACTGTTCTGCATGGAGGTCCTCAGCATCTTTTGGAGTGCATGAGTAGATTCCCGTGCAAGCAAATAAGTAAAAAGGTGCAGAAAAAAAAGTGTTCTGATATGGGAGAAGGATTTAGAAATACTGGACGAGTGTGCGAAGAGGTGAGTTACGTAGGGAAGTGCAAAGAGGGTATTTTGAGGCTTAAGAGGAACACTAAGAGCACTTTTTCAGACAGTGGCTTATTAATTTGGGATTGTCATACTGTTATGTGATCTCTTTCTTTAGAGAAAGGCTGTATTATAGGGAGGTTCAGATTAGGAAGAATTCAGATTAGGAAGAATTCAGATTTCTGGTGGTAGCTGAGATTTGCAGGGTGGTGCAGAAGGGTTTCAATAAAACAGACCCTCTGAGTACTCAAAAGCTTTACTTTCTGGTGTTGTTTTGTTTTGTTTTTTTCCTCCAGCTTCTGCTTGCAGAGAAGGACTAGCATTGAACACCAGGTGAGGAATCCAGAGTCTTGCTTCCAAGTATGGGGCAAAGGAAAGAAGCAGCAGTGACTTCAGACCACCACACTTCTATAACATCCAGGGGAGGGTGAACAGGAGTCCCTGCTGAGAGGACAACCTACTGAGGAGAGTACCTGAACATCTGTGGAAGCTGGAGATGCAGCTGTAAGCTGATGACTGCCTCTGAGAACTGCTGCTGCTGAGTCTGGGTGTCTCTTCCAACTCTTCCTGATCACTAACCGTGAGATCTTTTTATAACACAGAGGTTCTCCACCTGTCTGTATTGTTTTTCCCAAGGTCCAAGTTTGAATGTAAAGATCCCTCGTGCTCAGCTATTTCAGTCTGTCTTAGTCTGGTAACAGCCAGTATTCTTTGCTGTCATCACAGCAACCAGCAGCAGAGAAAAATATTAGACCATGTGAGTAAAGACATCCTTACAGTTGCCATCTTGAATTTTGGCACAGAGCCATGGAAATGCTCAGTTTGAATAAAGTAATTTCATTTGTTTGTTTTGATTATAATTTCAGTTATTAATTCACACCCCCAAAATATTTGCTCTTGGATGGGGCTTTAAATCTGTCTTTGTTTCACTGTTGGATGCTTATGTTTGTGTGGTTTATTTTTGTATTTTGATTTCTGTTTGTTTAGGCTATATAAACTTCTTTAATTGGCTGATGGTTTCAGACCCAAGGTTGAACTCTGAGGCCCAGGTGGCTCCTATCAGTTGCAGTAGTGGCTCAGTGAAGCACTTCAGTTAGAATTTTCCTAATGTTATGAAAATTAATTTGCTTGTGTTAGAAAACAACATCAGCAGCTGGAAAACATATTGGAGAGCAGATCCACCCTTGCTTAAAACGAACAGGAAGCAGCTTCAGCTCCGGCTCTTCTCTGATGCCAGGTTAAAGGAAAACTCGCCTGTTTTCATGGTGTTTTCCAGCTTTTCCCTTGCAAGTACTCCCTTCTCAAAGAGTAGAGTATTTCCTATTCTTTGCATCAGAGCCATCAGTGGTTGCATTTTATGAGCCCGTTTGATCTGTTTTCTTATTCCCCAGCTCCCCTGTCATTTCTACGCTGTATAATCAGTGTTAAGAGATCATTCTTGTGTGTTGACAAATTGGATAATGATCAATCCAAAAGGCTGACAGAAACAGTGTCAGAGAGAAGTGTTTTCTCTTGGAAGATTGTTTGTGTTCATGCTCACTCTTGTGTTGTGCATACTTCTTGTCATTCAAGACCAGATAAATTGTAAAAAGATGAAATAATTATTTTCATACCCCGTTAGCTTAACGATCGTTTGCTCCAGGCATAAACTCATAGGAAAGAACGTGCATTTTTCTATTTCTGTTCCATTCATGCATGTGACAAAGATCAAATACTTAATTTATCCAAAATCTTACTTCATTGGCTCATGTTTCAGTTCCTAGGCAGTCATGATTCTGTTTGCTTCCCTTGCGTCTTTCATCTGTGTTCTTCAAGTATCACTGCATCATTTGTCCACTGCTTTTTCCACTGTCCTCAATGACCAGGAGTTCTGAAAAATCTTGTTACGTTACTTTCAGATCAAGTCTCTTCTGTACTCTTCCAATTACACTCAGGGATCTCTGAGATAGATGTTTCTAATGTTTTAATGCGTGTTACATTGTTGATCATCATTAGTGAAAATTCAGTTGCAGAATTTCTTCATACTGCTGTGCATCCCAAGCTGCTGTGGGCTTCAAGATCTTGGGTCTGTCTTCTGATAGCCTACTCTGCCACATTTGGTGTTGACTATAGCCTCCAGCTGTGTTTCAGAACTATCTAAACAGCAATTTGCCTACGGGGTCTAGCTGTAGTAGATAATTGATTTCCATTCCTTGCTTCCTCCTAGGGAATCCAAGTTATCCTTATTCCACTGGGTATCACGCGCAGGACTGAGTAGCTGTAGCATGTGCATCCTTGTGAAATTCTGATTTCATCTGGTTTTGTTATCTAGTTATTTCATTCAGAGGATTACAGCTGCTGCTGAACCTGTTCAGTTTTGGAAGATAGATACTTTAATGCACAGCTAGCCCTGGAAAGTTGATTATCTTCAGGGGATCATTAACAGAAGCAGCATTCTGTAATTGATAATTCTGGCAAATTTGTGCTGACTTATTACGAAAGTAGATGAATTTTTTGTCAGTTTTTGCCAGTCTCCCACCCACTGATTTTCAGCTAACGTTGTACTCAGTTACAGCCAGCATGTTTTCTGAGCTTCTTTGCACTGCATGTTAAACATAGCCAATAATACAGCTGTAACTGTGACGACTTAGTAAAAATACATGAGACATCTTGTCTCTAAGATTTTTGAAAAATGCATGTTGCAGTAGCAGACCTTCCTTTGGAAGGGACTGGTTCTGTCACTTTTAGGAGCTGTGAAGTCTTACATCCTTTGTTCTTGAATTTTTTTTCCTTCTGTTTCCAACAAATAAAAAATCTGGAGATATCGAGACTTGTCCTTTACCTCGAGACAAACACTTAGATTTTGAACTCCTCTTCAGTCTCTGGATATGTTAGGGCAGCCAGAGCATCAAAGGAAATGTCAGTATTACTTTGCTTCGTGCATCTGCTGATCCCAGCTCCAAGTGCTACTGCTGTTACCTGAGGAGCACGTGCAATAATACAGCAGAGGATCAGGAACAGATCCTACAATTCTAGCCTCTTACTTTCTCTACTTCCATGTAATCTTCAGCCTTGAGTCCTCCTATGTGTTTGTGCATGCTGAATACTGTGGGCCAAACGTAACATACTTAATTTGTCTCTTTGCAGGTCTGCTATTTCCATGTCTGTCAAAAGCCTCTCTCAAAGTGCTTCTGTTAAGAAATTCAGTAGAGTGGCATTAAACTGTGGGCTTTTTTTGACATCTTGGAGTGAATACATTTTCTAGAAAGTGCTTTCTTGTACAGGGAAGGAAAGGAGAATGGCAAAGCATTTTGGATTTATAGTAGTTGAACATGAGGGGAGTACAATTATATGCATACTCCTCAAGTGGAGCTTACTTTGTCTCTCTGTGCTTTTATGACATTAACTTTTCTATGCTCACCAATGAGTTTCAAAGTGCCCTTGTTTACTGTTAGAAAATTGCCAGTACAAAGCCCACAGTAATCATTCAGCAACTCCTTCAGTGGTGAGACTGGATAATGTTACCAGGGGATCCTCTTCACTCCTACTCGGTGGTGTTTGCATCACTTCTAAGTTAAGGAGTCTGTTTTATGACAAACAGTCTTTCTCGTTTGTTTTGAATAGGTGCACGCCAGAGTCCTGAAGGGTGAGGTAATACAAAGTTTATTCAGGTATTTTATTCTGTGTTCAGGTGATAAGCACACTACAACATTAAGAGAGAGATGTGAGATTCCTTTCAAGAAACATCTGACTTAAGGTTTGCTTAATTAAACTTCCAAGGACCTTTTCCCTGTCATTCCTACATTTGCTTCTCATTGTAATCCTGGACTTGCTATTTGAACTTGTATGGGTTATTTGGTACTATTTAAACAGTTGGATTTTTTTTTATTTTTTCTTTTCATTTTTATTATTTTTTGGTTGCAGTAACCGGCTGATTGATCCTGTTCATACGGTTTCCTTTCTGGGCACATTGTTCCTGTGAAGGATCTGTCATGTGTTTTTCCAAAAAGAAATTTCTGAGCTTTATTTAAACATGAGACTTGACCTATTTTTCTTCTTTCTAGAACCTCATGTTTCTAGAGCTAAGACATTCTTGCTTATACTAAACATCAGAAGGATCTTATTTCTGCAGAATTGGGTCTGCCAGACAGTCCTTGAGATTTGTTATAACAGGAACACAAAACTTAGCGTTCATAGTTTTCTTCATGCAGAAGCTGTTAAACTGGAAAAAAGATGAGTAAGGAGAAATGTAAGGGAGAAGGTGAAAAGGAAATTATTGTTCCAGTTGTGCATCAAATGAAACTAGCAGATAACAGATTCAAAGCAAAGGGGGAGAGAACTGCTTTCTTTCACAGTATGTAATTTACCTGTAGAATTTCTTGTTGCAAGATAGCGTGGAGACAAAAGCATGTCTGTGGTTTGAAAAGGCAAGTAGACAAATTCTTAAAAAAAAAAAAAAAAAAAAAAAAAAGGTATATTAAATATTAAAACCAAAAAACAAGCAGAAAGTTTCTAAGCCTTTACAAGTGATTGGTTAGGGGAAGTCTCACGATGGGTTTTTCCAATTCTTAGCTTGTTCGTCAGGTATATGCTGCTGGCTACTTGTCACAAAGAAGAGGTGAGCCATAGATGGTCTTGTAGTCTGACTTTGTATGGGTGTTTTATTTGGTCAGTTGCAGTACAGCCTACTAGAGCAGCCAAGGCAAAGCTGCCTTTTATGACAGTGGCATGTTCCACCAGAATTCACAGTGGTGTTGGGTTCCCTAAAGAAAGTCTTAATTGCTGATATTTACCAAGACTGTCCATACCTCCACCTGGACAAGCTCTGTATATGCTGTAGAGGCTTTCAAAATGTTGAAGCTTTTACACGTGCATAAGACACTCTAGAACAACCAATCGCTTGTGATTTTAGAGGAAAGCGGGTTGTAGTTTGGAAGGCATCCATCATATGATATGTGTGAATGGTTAATCACTTAAATATGGATAAGAAAGTTACTTATCAATAACAGAAGCTCTAACATTATCTTGTACATGCACACGTTTGCTTCTTGCCATCTTTGTCTTCTAAAGTGCTTGAGTGCAAAGCACCTTCAGGGTGAATGTGCACAATCACAGCACACCTTCAACAATTACAGTACCTGGTAGCTTTTCTTCTGACTTTAGAGCCCGACTGCCCTTTCCAGGAAATGTGATCAAGTTTCTGTGCTGCTTTAGAGATGAGTGGTTAAGAAACAGAAGCAGGTCATCTCCAGACTTACTGGATTCTGTGCAGTTTCACCACAGAGGACAAACTCCCCTGAACAAAAGGTGACAAATGAGGCACCATGAGGAGTCTGCTCTGTCTGTTACCTTACCAAAAAAGGATTTTATTGGCCTTCAATGAAAATGAGTTTTCACTGCTGTTTCCAATTTAAAGGAAAGAATCACTGATGACTGTGGACACCCTGGTGTGAAGTCTTTACCAGTGGTATTCAGTGAATCATAATCATTCCCTAGGGAAAATAGTGTACTTAACAGGGCCTCTTCTCTAAGAGTCTGTGCCTACAGTGCACACAATGAAGTTGAGAAATCTTACGTTCTTTAAGAAGGGATTGCTGCTTATCTGACCTCAGTTAAAAGCAAAAAAAAAAAAAAAAGTCTTAAAGAACAAATCTGATGCAATTATTAAGAATTTTGGGGAAGTTCAAAATCAATTTTCATCATTTACTTGGACAGCTACAGGTGGTATTATCTCTAAAAGGAATTCCAGCATTGTATGTGGCTTTTGGCCTATGTGTTGTGAGTGCTACCATGTTACAGTTCATGAGACAATCTATGGAAAGTTCCTTTACTCCCAAGTCCAAATGTTTGGCTGTCGTTGCTCTTTCATTTCACTATGGAGAAAAATTACCTTTTTGTTCATATTGAAGAAAAATGAAAAGGGATATTTGCCCACTATTTCTATTCATTACTACTATAGGTTTCACTTTGTATTTTTTAAGAGTTTTTGCCTTACTTACGTGACCTTCTGAAAATTATGTGCTGTATCAGATATGTCCACTACATCTGTGGTGTCTGTGCCGTTCTTCAAGGTACGCAGATGGACAACTGTACCTCTACTGGAAGGGCAAATGAATCTGTGACCATCTCATTAGTGTCACTAATGACACTGGAAGTCTTACACTTCCAGTTGCATGATTCTTTCCCCATTTAAATCAGGGATGTCTTCCCTCAGGAAATAGTGTTATTTCCACCATTTCTGATTCTAGAAATTCAATGTGGAATACATTTTGTCTATGATATCAGCTGGGAAATTTTTTTTTCTTGTTCACAGCTGTTTTTTTTTCTTGTTCACTCATGTCTCCATATGTCTGCTGAAAGTTCCTCTTGAAAAATAGCTAAAAATAAAGATCGGTGACTCTTCCTGCCAAACTGTGGCTCTGCAACTGTTCTTAGGTCTTCTGAATGACTTGGGCAAATGCAAGTGACATTGATTAAAAAAAAAAAAAAGGATAATTTAAGGAATATAGGCAGCACATTGTAACTGTTGCAAAGCTATGCTTTCCTGAGATTTTACTGACATCTCCTTTATTTTGTTTCTCTCTGTTCTGTTTGTCTTCTGTTCTTCAGATTAGCACAGTAGAATGCTTGGCATACTGGTATCCAAATGGGATCTTCAGGTCCTGAAGTATAGTTAGAGATATCTGTAGCAGGCATCTTTTGGTGGGGAAGATTCAAATTGTGTCACTCAAAGCAGCTTGTTGCAAGCTGGACATCTTCCAAAGACTCTTGCTGCAAGTCAGACTATCTGCTACTGCTTTCTCCAAAAAGTGAAGTTTCTTACAAATACTTCAAAGCAGTGGAGATCTCCTAGGCATGTGGGCCGCAGAGTTTCAGCACTTCAAAAGACCATACATTTTTGGTTAAAGAAAGGCCCAGAATATGGTCACCGAGACATTCCTCAGTCATTACACTGCATGCACTGCACAGATCTTCTAAGTTTCTCCCATGGCTGTACAGCAAGTCTTTGCTTTGTCTGCTTCCTAATGGGGATAATAACCTCAAAAGGAAAAATAAATCCTTCCTGAAGAATGTCAGGAAATCTCTGGTCTGATATGACTAAGCTTGCTTCTTGCATCGGATAATGCGCGTGCACTGGTCATGATATATTATTATAATGCTTCATGCTATTTTTTGCATGTGAAGGATGAATGCTTGCATGCAGCTGGTGAAAAATATCTGAGTGGTGGCAAACATGGAAAGAAAGTCACCTTCACTTTCTGCAACATGCATAACTCCTACATGTAATTATTTCTTGCATCAGTCTTTATGGATGGCAGTGAGGTATCATCTTGCCTAGCCAATTAAGTGGAATGAGATATAAAGAACATCAGCCTGCACAAAGACCACTACCCCCCTGAAAGGACAAATAAATGTCTGTCTTCAGAAGCTATTGCTTGCTTGAAAGAGTGGTATTCCTTGGTGTAACTCAACAGTGCCAGCATATACTACAGGGGACAGAGCTTCTGCCTGAAAGCTGTTCAGCATGTCTGCAGGAAGTGGGAAGCCAATAACATGTGGAATTTTTTTTGCTACAAACCACAGCTTTAAAGGACTTCTATTTTGTACACGATATGAAGGCCCTTATCCCTAAGTGTATTTCCCATGAAATCATAGCCCAGTACCAGAAGGGGACCAGCTGAATGGTTGAATGCCTTCGGACCATCTCTGCCATCTTCCCTACGCAACTTAGTCCTAGGGATGGATGTTCTAAAAGCAGCTGAGTAACTGATGTCTGTAATCTTTGAAATTGGTCTTTCTTGGAAACACAGTGTGACATCCAAGGTACTGTGCAGTGCTATTTCTGAAACTACGGGCATAAGAGCAGCTATGGGATTTCAAGTGCAATACTGTTTTTCAGAGAAGAGTGAGATTGACAAACATTAATTGGCAGTTTTCACTTGCTGTATTTCTCAGTGATGTATCTGCATTCATTTCTAAGACAATTTGATTCCCAATGATTAAAACTGTCTCTTCTGTTCTGACTTGCTGCATGATAAAGGATCTTGCATTTGTACAGGGTATCAGAAGCCTCTATTCAAGAGAGGACTAAAGACACTGAGCTTAGTTGCATCTCTCTGTCAGTTGTGGAGCTGCATAAAGAATGAAAAAGGGCTTAAATGACTTCCCTAGAAATGAAAGAAAACATTTGTAAAGAAGAGACCTGAATGTTCAAAGGTTCTTTTGCTAAATATCATAGTACACGTTATTTTTTTATATAGCTTTTGACCAATATCTTCTCATGATTTTGAATTTTAAAAAATGTTAATAGACATTATCACTCTATCCATATCACTGCTGTTATTCTAAAACACAATTCATGTAGTTTATGGGCAGCCCTTACAGCCATCTATTTTTCTGCGCTATTGCAAATCAGAATAGTTTTGCAAGTGTGTGGGTGCCATACCTTTGAAAACTGAAAACTGCATTTTCTTGATAGATTTTATTGCTTTCCAGTCACGTATCCAAAAAGTCTCACAGAAGAGAAGTCTCACAGAAGAGAAGAAAACTCATTAGTATATACTTGATGCTTTGTATGTTACTAGAAATGCAAGCAGTGCAAAAGGAGCACTTCCTCTTCAACGGACCTGGCTCTTTGAGCTGTATCCTGCTCACACTGTGTGCTCAACCTGTCCTGCATTGGACCTTGGATCGTATTGAAGACATCTGCCTCATAAGATGTCGTGGGTAATGGATCCTCTTCTTCCATGAGGTGGCTGCAGTGGTTTCACTGATGAAGTGATCTGAGCAGGGAGGCCTCCTTTATTTCTGCTCTGATAAGGACACCCTCATCATTGGTAAGGAAAGCTTCATAGCAGACTGAACAGTAAGCAAAGGATCTATTAATAGAGAGAATGGAAATTGTATAACTACAGCAGAAAGAGATGTGAGACATCACAGGACAGAGCAAAACAGAGCCGTGATGTTGCTGGAGAAGTGAACACGTATGTTTGTCTTTTTATCTTTGATTAGTTTTGGACGTGGTCTGTCTTGTTTACCATGGCTACTGATGCCTGTTGGTTCTGAGCAGTAGCTGAGATGTTTTACTGCTTTTCTGAAAGTGCTCTGAGATAGCTAGAGACCATCCAGCACCAGAGAACAAACCAGAGAATAAAGACTCATTTAGTCTGCAAAAAGCACATGATTTGCTGAAATATCAGTGTATGTTCCTGCCCTTACAGAAGCAGTGTCCCTTGCAGAGCTCTGCATTGCACAATAGCCTGAAAAACAAAGCGTTCATGCTCAGGTCTAGACCTCTTGCATGCTGTAATAGGGTATGCCACAGAGAAACAGGACTACACAGATGGTGATTCGATTGTCTGGGTAGTATCTTCCCTGTGGCAGTGCAGAATAGTGTTTTTTCGTTCTTTCAAACCATTGATCTTTGTTAAAGAGAGGGAAAGTGTGGTGGGATTGTTTTCATCAGCTTCTGTTTGTTCCTGGGAATAACAAAAGGGAACTGTTAAGAGCTGTATTCATTGTTGGCAGTGAAGAACTCACTTTTTCGTTCCCATTGTCCTTGTCAATTTGCCACCTAGTAACACAGCAGATAGAGAACTTTCTGCCCTTGTCCTTCTCACACTAGTGTCCTGAAATGTTTTGGTAAGCTTGGGCCCAGGAGTGGATTCAATCTCTTATTAACCCCATGTAGGTAGTATAGTTTGTTGCTAAATTATAGCTCAAACAACCCTAAGAAAGCTATTTTAACGGTAAGAAAATGAATTTGGAGCCTGTCCTACAAATCTAATTCTCAAATGCAGATAGGAAACTGAAGTCTGGAGAGAGGAGTAACTGAAGGTAGTGTTTGACTCGGGAAGACTACTGTACCTGTGAGGTTACCTGTATCCTAACTGGTTGAACACCCTGGGAATTCTCTCCCATGCCTTCCCTTCCATTTTGTCTTCTTTCCAAGCAGTTCAACGTGGCCTGTGCTTCTGCTGCCCCTCCCTGCCACTGAGCAGCAGCAAACAAGGCCTAGCAACGCAGGCTCACCTCAAGGGGCCTGCCAGGGTTAATCTGTGGGTGGTTCTGGCACGCTCCAAGTGCCACGTATGACTGTGAAGCTCATGTTCTTGCTCAGCTCTTTGCAGCTCCCCCTTCTTGTGCTTTTTTTCCCCTTACTAGCGAGAAAGCTGTGCAGTTGGATAGGCAGCAGAGCCAATACAGGGCTCACGAGGAACAATGACCAAAGAACAAACTGTAGCTTGTAAACCAAAACCTCCCCAGGGGCTGCTGCTGCTAAAAGGAGATTAGAGAGAATTCCTGTGCCAACTGGCATCTGGATTTCCCTCTGCTCCCCAGGGCAGCCACTAAGTTTCTGGACTGTCCATCAGCATGGTAGTGAAGTTGCAATGCATTTACCTGCTCCCTCCCTTGGCAGGCATGGGCATGGAGAGTTGCACAGCAATAAATTAGTGCCACGGGGTCGATCAGAGCGGTACTTTTCATCGTTACACCAAGAAGACAGGTCAAGGAGCCCCAGGGAGATGAAAGGGATAAAGCTGAGCACTGGGGAGTGCCTCTCTCAGAGCATGCGTGCCCCAGCCAAAATGTCATGTAGCCTGGCAGGCTCCCTCTGCTGACCCACCCTTGCTGATCTTGCCAACTGGTGTGATGGAGGAGGAGAGTTGTTCGTGGGTGTGCTGAGATGTTTGTGATTACATGTTACGGCAGCACTGCAGCAAGGTGTACGGAAGCAGCTACTGAAGTGCAGGACCAGGAGCTGCGTTCCAAGCTGACCATGCAGAGGCCTGGCCACAAGCAATTAAGTTGTTCCATGTCGTGACATTCAACTGCTGGGGGCCAGGAAGCGAGAAGGGACAGGGAGGAATTTCTGCGGTCTTTAGAACATTAAGTAGTTGTGGTTGAAGGAGAGGCAGCCTCTGGGTCTCATCTGACATGCAAGCAAGT
Organism: Gallus gallus; assembly: GCF_016699485.2. NCBI lineage: Eukaryota > Metazoa > Chordata > Aves > Galliformes > Phasianidae > Gallus > Gallus gallus. The sequence goes on from NC_052536.1 coordinate 37,967,483, forward strand.
ACTAGAGGTTTGTAATTTTCAGAGTATCTGTGGCTGAAAAAAGCACACTTCTCAAAAAACAGTACGTTGATTACTTGCCAAGGCCACATCTGTGAGCATTTTATAAGTGTATGAAATGTTCATGGTAAATGTGAGGAGGCTGGCCTTTGTGTACAAGTCTGTACTGGCAGAACTTACATATTCCAATGAATGTATGATTTTTGTCAGCTGTGACAACTGCAGTGCCCTGATTATTTCAACAGTACTCTTGGAAATATTTTATATTTGAGGGGTGCTTTATATACATCTATCAAAATCAGATGCTAGAGGTGACGCATCTGTCGGAGGGACATGAGAAGGACACAACATACACAGCAGACACTGTTTGAAGGTACAAAGGAATTTCCATTCTGAGTTCTCCAGCTGACCTAAATTCTGCCCATTTCTTTGAAGAGATACCCAGAAGATTTTAAAGTGACCAAGTATGCCACAGTAGTAGCAGTTTAAAAACAAAAAAAACATCCAACCCTTCAACAGCATCCTTGTGCGGGGGGGGGGAAAAAAGACCATCTCCCCCCCCAAAATATTTATTTTTTACAATGTTTTTGAGATTAATATTTTTTTTTTTTAAGTCTTGGCAGGTGAGGCTTGGGCCACGTTGAGATCACAAACCACAACAGACAAAAGGTCCTCAGAGTGTTATCAGATCATGAGTGAATGGCTCCAAAATCCAGGTACCCCCAGATAATGCTCTCGCCCTGACCCAGAAACCATCTTTCAGGAACTCCAGAAAGGGAAAAGAGCTGAATAGAGACATCGGTCCTCCTATAAATGGACTCAGCACCCTCTTTGCTTGCCTTTGCCCACCCTCAGCAGGCTGAATGGGAGCCTTGCAGTTTGCATTTGGAAACCAATAGCCAGGATCTGCCAACTGAAGTTACAGGTCTGGCAGAAACACAACTATAGTTACAGGCCTCCTGGATTACAGTTCTGAGGAACGTAAGTCTATGTGTATCTCTGAGCATCTCTTCTCTGAGCAGCTTCTCTTCTTGGTGCATTTTCTTTCTCTAAAGAATATTCCAGGATTTTCTCCTGCAGGAGGGAAAACCTTCGTAATTCTTCAGGCCAGTCGGGCGGGCAGAGGTCCCAGGGAAGCTACAGCAAGAAGGGGAAACACTGCCCCATTTCCAATCCCTCTTTTTAACTGCTCTTTCTCATTCCTTGCCTTCCCAGTTCAACTACCCCAGCATTCAAATACACAGCAGTTCCTTCACTGTCCTTCTCTTCCGCATCAACTGTCCAGTCATTTTGGAGTGTGGTCTTTGTGTCGTCAAAGCAACTCCCAGAGGGAACGCGACACTGGCAACAAGACCGAGAAATGTTCCAGAAGAGGTTCCCAAGGACTGCCAGACCCTAAGCCACAAGGTTTAGCACTCGGCCCTCTGCATGCATAGTCTCTGACCCCCAGTTCCTTTTGTGCTAGCCTTGGAGCAGAATGGGTGCTGACAGTTTCTTTCTAGGCTTTGGGCAGCCCAGGGTGCCTTTCAGCTGCACTTGCAGGATTTCACCACCATATTGGAGAGCTGCTCCACTTTGGGTGTCCTCCCAACATAGTACAAGATCGTCAGTGGCTCCAGGTCCTGTGGGACACAGCAGGGTGAAGCAGATGCCTCGGGGTTCAGCGTGTTGTACAAGCCCAGCACCTGCGGAAACAAATGTAAATGAGGTGACAAAGTCAGGAACCCATTTAAGTTGGTTGAGAACAGGAAGGTACTGCAAGCAAACAGGTCTCTAGGTATTTGGAACCGCGCTCATCAGGGGCATTTCCCTGATGTGACTAATATTCTTATCACGTCCTGATCATGGCCTGCTCCTGCCCAGGCCTGATCCAGAGCCTTTTTCTTTTTAATCATGGCAGTATAGATTGGCTGATGCCTAAGGGTGGAAGAAGTACAAGTAGTTCACTCCCTTAATCTCTAATTTGGTACAGTGGATAGTGCCGCTTCTGCTTGTAAGAAGTCAGGGTGTAACCAGCCTGGGGCTGCGTTGTCTTTGGTTCCATTACAGAAACCAGAACAAAGAAAATCAGTGCTGCTTATTTCAACCAACATCTCTAGATAGTGCTGGATGGATGCCCGTCCTCTTGAGTAGCCGCAGTTCCCTCCCAGCTTTGAACTGTCTGACGCTTTCTTTCTCCCCTCCATCCTCCAAGTCATTACACTGTAATGCTGGAGCCGGGACAGTGTCCCATGGGACCCCACTGGCTTCATTCTCCCAGCTGGCCCCAACCCACAGACAACAACTGTACACTCCAGCCATGTAACCGCCATGAAAGAGCTGCCATGTGTCTTCCCAGAGCTGGCTGCTATTCAGTGGTAAGCACCATCTTGAACCGTGGGGCTAAGACACGATCTTAAGTGCAATACCGTTGGCTCATAGTACCTGTCTGGGTTAAATTACAGGGTCCAGCACATTGTCTGTTTACTGCTTTACAGACTTTGAGGGTGAGAGGTGCTAAGGAGACTTTCTGTTCTGTCATGCAGATCCATGTAATTCCAGTCATTCTGGTAGAAGCCCTGTGGAGTACTGAGCAAAGGCACAGGCTGTACCACATGAGTGCCATGTGCACTGTGGCTGCTGTATTCAACAGAGACAGTGGGTTAAAGAGACTGGTGAGAAATCTGCTTTTCACCATGTTTTTCCTAGGTGGTGCTGGCAAGATGTCAGCAGCTGTATTGTTCTGAAGCTTGCTGGGATCTCTCAGCTGACTTTACCACTTGATTTCCCTTCTTGCTCAGTAAGAGAACATTAGGAACCATATTAAAATCTCACTCATGTTGATTCAGTCCAGTATCTATATGGATGTATCCATCCAGGTCCGACTGATGCATGTTATCTCTCCTAAACTATTCATTCACCTGCCCTGTCTCGTGTTTCTCATCCAGCATCTGTGCACTCCTTTGTTCCCTTAGAGCTACTTCCACCAATAGCAGTCTTTTAGCTTCAGCAAGCTTTGCTGCCGTGCAGATTCTTTAAGCTGCCAAGAAAATGTTAGCATCTTTCCTGCGGTATCATCTCTACCCAGTTAGCTATTCTTCAGCTCAATCTGCTTCTTCCAGAAAATTTTTTAATGAAACCTGAAGCTAATTTGCATTGAGCTGTTTCCATGTCTGGCTTGCTACCTTTTCTCTTCTGCAGACAGTAGCTCAGGATTCTTCTCTAGCTTTTCTTGCTTAGGAATGAACTGTCTGCTCATTGGTCTTTGTATTCCTCTTGGTTCTTCTTCCATGGACATGCTTTTTTATTGCTTTTGGGGTTTTTTTTGTTTTGTTTTTGTTTTTTGCTCTAGACAATAGCGAAGCTCAGGTGGTTTTCTTCCCTAAGACTGCCCAACGTACTCATGTTAAACATAAGTTAAGTGTAAGTTACCTGAAAATATTTGCTTTCTGCCAGTTTTACTCATTAATTTCACTGCCTAATGGGTTCCTCCCTGCGAGGTGGGATTTATACAGCGGGAAAGAATGTCAGTTCAGAAAAGGGAAGCTTGCTGCATAGCCACGTTCACTTGGACACAGGCTCTCCTTCCCTTCCGGGCTACAGCTGCCCCCGTGGTAGCAGGCAGCAGGTGTGTGCCATAGCTCAGCAGTTTTGTGCAACCTGTGTGTAGAAAATTCCTCTGCTAATTGAAAGCTAGAGGAAAAAATTATGCAGAATATAACCATCAGAGTTGATGTTTGATCTGAACAATTAACAGTGGCCACTACCAAATAAGTACGCTAAGTCCTGCTGTTTCCCCATCTCATACAAGAGACAGCATCCTCCTCCTCCTCAACATCTGCCTGGAAGCATGGACTCAGTATTGACTCCATAGGAAGACCATTTCTCCCTGTTGAACTACTCGGACTCTTTCCTGCACTTTCCTTGTAGTTTTTTGCAAGTGTTGATCTAAACTGCTTCTGTTACTTTGAAGAGACCAAATGCCATCGGACTGAGGGAAGAAAAGGGTGACAGGGCCACAAGGATAATATGCTGGATGTACCGTGCTGTGAGTGGTGTCTGCACTGCGGAGGTACGGACATGGGCCCGAACAGAAGTTTGCAAAGTAGCCTTTAGGCTCATGGACCCATTTCCAGCCCAGGTCCTGTCGGAAGTCAATGTAAAGAGGACGCACACAGCAGTTCTCCTCCAGGTTCCTGAAACACAGAATGGACATGAAATGAATCTAAAGAGGGATCTTTTATGTGCTTGCATGAAGCAGCTTCCAGAGCAAAAGGACCAGGACCAGTATTGCCCAGTGGAATGTGGTATTCACCTGCACTGGGTGCAGAGGAGTGGCAGAGCTTGGCAGAAGCCGGCAGGCCAGCTGGCACTGCATGCACGTGCTGCCAGGCTGTTCAGCCACTGGCCTGGTCCCTGCCCAGGCTGTGCTGCGTAAGGCTGATGGCAAGCCTCCCGCTAGCCAGAAGCTCAGCCAGAAGTGACTGCTGGGCCAGCCAGCATCCCCTTCTTGGAGGCTGCAAGGAGCACCAGCTGAGCTGTGCTGCTCACGTGGCTCCTGCAGTACCACGGTGACTTGCAGCCCCCTTGGCAGGCACTGCCTTCCCTGGTGATGTGAAGTCTCACCGCACTTTCCCACCTCAGGCATGGGACCCGGCCACTGGCAGGATTCTCACTTACCGGAAGCAGTAGTTGGTATCCAGGGCCCGCTTCTTTCTCTGGCCTCCCAGTGTTGGGCTCTCCAGGCGATGTGGGGGTAGCATCATCAAGATGAGGTGGGGATTATGCAAGTCTTTCTGCTTCTTCAGGCGCCCCAAGTCCCCACGGCCATAGTCATTTTCACTGTCAATGCCTTCACATGGAAACAGGATCCACAAAGAGGACATCAATATGGAAGTGAGGGACGCAACAAGACTTTTCAGTACGCTTAACACCCTCTACCTGCCCTGAACTAGGGCAAAAGAGACTCAGGCACCACGTGTGCTCACTCTGGGACTTCTTCCCTCCTAGGGAACTCTTTACTACTGGTGAATCTGACTGCTGCAGGCCTGAAATAGAGGCCTGTGGGCCACCTGTTTTACCATTTGCAAACTGCTGGTGGGGCCATTAATCCATCCCACTCGCTCCTGGCTTCAGTCCCAGGACAGGCAAGAAGATGAATGGTTTAAAGAAGATGTCAGATCATTGGCACTCTGCAGAACAGCCTCAGAAATTGAGCCTGTGGGGGCCAGTGGCTGCAGCCCAGGGCTGCGAGCCAGGAGGTTCCTACATCTTAGGCCAGCCAAGCCACTGACTCTCTAGGCCACCTCACACAGGATGCCTGACTTCCTTGTGTTTCAGTCACCCTAACTGGAAAGCGGAGCCTCTGTGGAAATCTGAGAATCCATCAAGCTGAGCTTCCCGGAGAGACACTGAAATATGAAATTATTCCTTTTGCAGAAATGCACGCAAGCCCCACCCAGACTGCACTTTTCTCTCACTTCTAACCTAGGTATGAAGTGGGTGTACTCGTAAGATCAACATGCAAACCCAGCGGTGTTGTATACTTTAAGCCAAATGTTATGAGGGGTAAAATCATCAAATATGCAAAGGAAGACCTATTTGTTTTTCCAGACACTCCTGGCTTTCCCTCCAATAGCTTCCCCAAACCCAGCTCCTTATCACCTTTGAATTTGATCTCCAAGACCTCATGTAAGTTCTCCAAGATGTCCCCATTGGGCTGAAAAGTATGGCAAGGGCAGTGTATGCTGATTTCCAGGCCGAGGTTGGACTCTGCAAAAAAGGAGAGGTCTCTGAAAAACAGTATTCCTCAGCTGGAACAGCGAAATCTCCACAGAGGGCATGTGCTGTGCTGTGGCCCCCAGACTAGGGATCAGTCTCACAGTGAAGGGTGCTCACTTTGGGAAACAGGAGCTGACTTAGAAAGGAGAATAGGAAGCAGAATCTTGTTGGCTTTGATTGTGCCAAAAGCCGTGCATGCTCTTGCTAAAGGAACCTTAGTGAGGAGGTGAGAAAAGTTACATTTTTAGGCTATTTAGCATCCAAAAGCACTTGTGAGCTTTGAGGAGTTCCACTAGAAAGTAACTATTTTGCAAAGTTGGTCTGTGATGTGTATCTGTACTGAATCAAATTTGCCACCCTCCGTACCTGTCTACTATCTGGCTTCTGGTTAGTGTCTGGAGGAGAGATCTGAAAGTGAGTGAGTTGGATATGGACAAGTAATTTCACTGGAAGCATTTTTCTCAGCAGCTGCAGCCTCCTGTTTTGTTGAACTGCTAGTGGTCTCACTCGCAGACTTTCCAGAGGCAAGTCTATTTTCATAATAACTTCCTGGACCCATCACGCTGTGTGGGCCTGACCCACGGAACATACGGCTCTTATGAAAGCTGCTTTTCTATGTTGTGTCATGAATTAAAACATCTGGCTCCCTGGGGCACTGACAAGGTGCCTAGCACCTCTCTTCCTAAGCACCATATCTGATGTCTGTCAGCTAGCGTGTGCCTGCCCAGAGCTCACCGCAGTTCCAGCGCTGAACTCCAGCCATCAGGACACAACTGGGATTGCTTCAAAAAGGAGGAGCCTACGGGCTCACAGCTTACCCTTCCAGGGAGCGGCTGCCTGCCAGTGCCTGCATTCCAGTTTTCAGTGGCACCTAGCTTCTATCTGTGAGGCCAACGCAGCGGTGAGTCACAGTGCCTATGCTCCAGCTGTGAATGGGGTCAGTGTTCTTGCAGGGAGCTGCCCCGTAACTATCTGTTGGGCTGCCCAGCGGTGGCAGAGGTATGTTCTGTCTAGGTGTGTCAGCCTCTGGAATTTCCTCACCTTTATACCTGCCAAGCTGTAAACAGCTAAAGAAATCAAGATCCTTGCTGTTTTTTCCTAATAGATTTTCTCTGTCCCATAAGAAAATTAAACCAGAGCAATCCTCATTTTCTGTGTGTTACGAGTGATAGATTAGACCAGCAGAAAGATTCCCCTGGGCTTGGAATCCAAGAACCAAAAGAAGTTCCAGCGTCTCTCACTGAGAACAATTTCCTCCTCCAGAGAATGAGATCTTATTCTGACTCAGCCCCCAGAGTTATGCAGTGGGGACTCCAGGACAGAGCTAGGAAGGGAGCAAATGTTACACACTGAGGCAGCTCTCTGGGGTAAGGCTTGTTCTCAACCTAAATGAAGCTGCCCCCTGTTTAAGCGGTGCTCCTGAGAAGATACTCCTGACAACACCGATCCATGTTTCTATGGATGCTATCACACCCGGTCCAGCTGTGACCCCTACCTCTGTGCAGAAGCCACTCACGCACGGTGTCGGTGACATCGAAGGACAGCCACTCAGGGGAGCCCCGCGTCTGCACATTCCTGCCACTGAGGTAGCGCTGCTTTGCTATATGCTCATCTGGCCGCAGGATCTGCGATAGAAGGAGCGGTAGAGAGTGAGCCAGTGCTGTGCACAAGGACGGAACAGCCCTGTGGTGGATGCCCCATCCCTGGAGACAGTCCTTCTTCCACAGCTTGCTACAAACGAATTTGAAAGGTGAGTCCCAGCACGTGTGACCGTGGCATATTAGAGGGACATGTTTCACAACCAACCTATTTCTCCAGCCTGTTATTTCTGGGTCCTAAGCAGCTCACTTCTCCCAGGTCATCCTTGTTTCAGGGTGTACATTCAGAAGCGGAAGTATACAGTGGTAGATCTATTGGGTCTGTAATGGGTCTTGTTTCTGTATTCACGTGTGCAATGTGGGTCTGAATTTCAGAGTAAAACAGCAGTGGGTAAATGAGCATCTAGCCATGGGTCCCTTGTCCAACAGGTCCCTCGAGTCCTACAGAGTGGTATTTTCATGTATCTTCCACACTTCAACATCAATCAAAGCACACCAGGGTGCATCAAGTTTGGAGAGCTCACCCCCTGCTCTGACATCCCATTTCCAGACAGACACCAACAGCCTGTGCAAAGTGCTCCTTGCTGCAGGACCCCGGGTTCACCCCGCACAACACAGAGCCTGTGGAGAAGCTCTGGGATTGTCTGTTAGCAATTGTTATCTTCTGTTAGCTGGAGAACTGCTCTGCCTTTTAAAGATGAATTCCAAGCAGACCTTAAGAGCTAACAGCTAAAGGGCAATTTTAGCTGCATTGTTACTGCACAGCAGACAGACAGCAGCCTGTGGGAATACGCTGCCTGGATGCTGAACTGCACCATTAGCTGTGTTATCCAGCATGGCCAGAAACCGCTTCCAAACCTGAACCAGACCTTATCTTGCCTGCGGACGCCAAGAGTTCCAACCAAACTCCAGATGAGCACCTGCGCTAAAGGTGCCAGGAACTGCCCCCACAGAACTGCTGATGAAAGGAACACTGAAAGCAAACATTTCTTTTCCAATAAGTCTGTGAAAGTCAGAGAGCTCCACCCATTGGATTAGCACCAACTGTACTGTACTGCGACAGTCAGAGGAACAACTCTGCCAAGGGACTTAAGCAGAAGGGTCAGGGCTTCTCTGCTGGTGGAGGGATCCTCTTCCAACCCTTTCTCAGTAGAGAAAAGAGCTGCATAATTCACAATACTCATGACAGCTGGGCAGTGTGAGTGGGGAAAAGGACAGCACCACACTGAAACAGGAAAAAAATGTGTCTGTATCACTGCTTACATGCTGGAAGAAGCCTGGAGCAAAGTATGGGATCTCCTCCCTCTCACCTGTGGCCTTGCACCCAAAGCTGGGGCAGGCACTAGGGAGCCAAGCTGTTCTGGCCTGAGGCAGAGGAAGGCGAGGATACTCACCTGGAAGAGCTCGATGCGCTGCTCGCTGCGCTTGGAGCTCGGGTTGGGCACACGTAGCACCCGGAACTCTGCTCGAAACAGGTTGGTGCTGTTCTTCTCTGCGGAGGACACGTTAAAGCGGAACACATTGGAGGTGACACCTTTTGGGCAAATGCCCAACTCATCTAGGAGAAAAAAAGAGGGAACGGCTAAGAATTTCAGGCCAGAGGTGACTGAGAAAGAGCTTTCAGCTAAACATCTCACCACCTTCAAGTTTGGTTGTCTGGCTAACGAGACAGCAGGAGGAATTAACTCTAATTTGCTCTACACTGGAATGTTTTGAAAATCTTCTCACTACTGTCGCCATTATTTCAATGCTACAAGCCAGAGAATCGGTGGAGATCAATCACAGTATCCTTAATTCTGTCTCTTCCAACTCGTCAAACGTTGATAATGCTTGTAAGTTTCCTGCATTTGCTAAGGCAACCGCAACCAATACAAGGGGACAACCTCCTTTGCTCCTTGTGGGGCCCATTCCCAATAACTATGATGGTGTAACTCTGTGCTCACGTTGAAAATTGAAGCCACACAGAAAGTGATCTTATAACAGGAGACAATGTCAAGGTCTGTAATGAAAGCCAGAGAAGTGTCCACGAAGTTTGGTGAGGCACTAGAACAGATTGCCCAGAGATGTGGTGGATGCCCCATCCCCGGAGACAGTCAAGATCAGGCTGGATGGGCCTCTGAGCAAAGTGATTGAGCTGCAGGTGCCCCTGCTCACTGCAGGGAGTTGGGCTAGATGGCCTTTAAGGGTCCCTTCCACATCCAATGATTCTGTGGTAAGTTTGAGGTGCAGGAGACATCTCAGGAGCAGCGACTCTCCAGGGCGTACTAAAGGAACTGGGTTTTAAGGTCAGTTCTCACTTGTGACCTGGAGGAGGAATTCATGGATAGTACTTGGTACAGAGTTCTTTGGGGACAGAGGCTGCTGTGAGGCCTGCAGAGATCAGACACATGAGCAGGAAATAGCACAGCAAGGCTCTGCCTGGATGCGTGCCTACTGAGCAGAAAAATCCACTTTACAGGTGCCCAAAAAGAGTGCGGGTAAAAACCACAACGTTTCCTCAAGAGAAAATGAACATCTCTTCATTGGGACCATTTTGGTCCCATGGAAAAAGCAGTGATTCCTGCTGCTCCTCTCCTGTTGACCTCTCTTAGCCTTCAAGGCTGTAGCATCATTCAGGCTTTAAGGCTTCCTGCAGGAAGGCACAGCAGCTCCTGCTCTACACCCACGTGCAGATCTGTTTGCAGTCCTGCAGAGCCTCTCATATGACCTCTGGCTGTTCTCCAAGGCAACACGAGGCTCTCGTGTCAGCTGATATTTGTGTTTTTTTAAATTAAAAACAAAACAATAAAACCACACACACAATAATCACTTTTTCTAAGCCACAGTTCCAGCCTGTGATAAATAGGCTAGAAGACCTGGCAACCTTGGAATTGTATTCCTGGAGCTGGTCCCCGTCTTGAAAACGCCCATGTCCCACAGAAATGAGTTCTGAAGATGGGCTGGTGGTGGAACAGTGGCTGAGCACACAGGCTCATCTCCCATGCCAAATTCTGCTTTGAGCAGCAGTGATTCACTTCTGGAGTCATCTTGATGAAGCTGAAGGTCTTCCTCTTGTGCTGCGCCCAGCTTTAGCAAGCAGAAGCCTGCCAGTTTACAAATACGTGTTCTTAGGGACCTAAAGTTTTTACTCAATAAGCTAATGACCAGATGCTCATACTGAAATTTGTTTTGAGGCTTTTTGCCATACCTACTATTGAATGGAACAGCTTTTCCACCCGTGAACACCTCTGCCTGCTGTTAAAGACAGGGATTTCTGCAGCCCCAGGAGACCAGACCCATTGCAGCCACAAGCTGGCACATTCAGCCCAAGAGCCCTACAGCACAGAGAGCACTGAGCTGTGAGAGGACACCCACCACGGGGACTCCACCACTGTGACCAATTTCACTCCACAGATAAGCACAGACAAGCAAGCTCTGATCTCATTATGTGCCCAAGGGCATCTTTCTAGCTGAAGTCTAACACTGCTGATGTTCTGTTAGACCTAGATGGATACTGTGCTTTAATACCCCCTTAAGCCGTTTTGTAATGCTTGCCCTATTAATAGCACTGTTAACAGCCTGCCCTTCCATTTCTGAGCCGACTGCTTGTCCGTGAGGGGTGTCCCACCAATCATCACAAGTGCCTCCAGATCAGAGCAGTGGCCAGCCTAGCCCACAGTCCATTTACAACATTGGTACTTTATCTGATAATCTATTTGGAGACTGTAAATCTGGTCCAAATCTGGTCCTACAGCACAGTGCAGATGAGAGACAACATCATTTATTCTTTGTCAGCCTCTTAAATTTTTTGGCTCAGTGAGGCAGCCATGCTAATAAGAGATGGATGGCCATCTTCTGTATTCCTTTGCTATCACCGCACTGCCTCCTACCTACTTCTGATGGTGTTTTGGAGACCTTCCTGGTGGGAACAGTAAGAGCTGTCTTTCCTTTCCTAAAGCAGCAGCTTCATGTTGCCTTCATGCCCTGGGAACAAGCTTCCTGTGATGGGAGAGATGGAGCTGTTGTTTAATTCTGACCACTGCAAGGTTGGAGCCTGCTTCTCATAGCCAAATGTCCAGAATATAGATCTCACTCCCAGAAAGATCTTTGCTTTCTGAGCAAAATCCTTAAGAGGTCAGAGGTGTGCACAGCTAAGTGATGTTTTCAGGGAACTCGGTCCAATCCCAGCTCAGGGTGCATTAATCACACCAGGATCTGGAATTGCCCAGGTACCAGCAAAGAACAAAGCCTAGAAGCAATATTCCCGCAAGCTCCTCCAATCCACAACACTCACTGCCTGTAAGGAAGCCAAGAGAAGGAAATCTGTGCCACCCGTGTACCTACAGCAGTCTGCCTGACGTGACAGGCTGTATCTTCATGATCAGACCCTGCTATGACTGTGGAGCCTAGCCAGCCACTGAGCTGCTGATGGAACAGATAATGGGACCAGCAGTGCTTTGGAGTAGAGGATGGGACACAAGAAGCTTGTTCCCTGGGAACTCCCCTCTTCCTATCACTGCTCCCAGGGAGGTGCAGGTTCTCCACGTGCCACCAATCCCACATGGCTGCTGATCCTGGCAGGCCTCGAGACAGCTGACTGCTGTCTGCTTGGAGTTTGATGTCAGGGAAGGGCTGGCTGGCTGGCTGCAGGCCGGTATCACCTCACTCCATGCCACATCACTGCTACTGAAAGGTGCTTAATGTCAAAGCTATGCAACTCAGGAGGAAAAAGATCTTTCTGGAACTTTGCAGGCAGCAGGTTTGGAGGGAAAGCACTCTTGGCCCAAAGACCCACAGCTTTAATTGTCTCCTTTCTTATGCTGGCTTGGGAGATGGCACAGTTTTCTTCCGGAAGGTGAGTAAAGCCACTTGCAGGACTGCTGCAGGAGCTTCCCGTGCTTCAATCTAACCCCTGTGAGTTTTAGGAGCTCCCTGAAGTGAATGACAGCTACTCGCAGAAAACATTCCTTGTATATCAGTGCGTCCCAGAGGCACAGCAGGAAGACGATTCCCTGAATCACCCAGCAGCCCAGACTGGGGACAGAGACCAGCTCCTGGAAGTCCGTCCTGCCTAGAAGGACTGGGCTCTCCCCGCTGCTATTTTTGCTCCTCAGCTTTCCTCACTGTTGGGCCTTAAGTTTTGGAGCAGTGTAAGTTCTCTGAGCCAACAAACTGCTTGACTAATACTCTGGAGCTAGAACAGTTCGTGCACGCGCGCACATTTCGAACTCATCTGTATCATCCTCAGTTCCCTCAATGGAGCCGTCCTCCCCTTCCCCCCCAGAGGAGCCTGGCTTTGGCTCCAGCTGCTCTGAGATCACCACCTGGCACAGTGACAGAGCCATGGGAAAGTTGAACACCAGCCACTTCTGAAGACACGGGGCCAAACGCAGCCATGGTGTATGCGATGAAACTCCCCAGGTTTGGAGAGGAGCGTCTCTCAACACCACGGCCTGCCTGGGGCTGGCCTCTGTGACCAACCCACACGCCCCCTCTTCTTTGGGCTGCCTAGAATGCAGTCTCAGCACAACACAGGCTCACTGCTCAGCACCTTGCTGTGGCACCACAGGGAGACCGGGGCAGGCTCATTCATTTTCATAGGCACAGCAAGGTTACCCTGCATGTGGTGGACAGTGGCTGAGCCCGCGGCAGTTTCCTCGCAGCCATCTCACCCGCAGCACCCACTCCTGCCCCAAGATCTTCTCACACCCCATCTCGCTGTCCCTCCCCACCACCTCACTGCTCCTCACACACATCTTCCTTCTTCTTCCCTCTCCTTCACCCAAACCCATTCCTCTGTACTCACGACCCACCGCTGTGCTTTCCAGTTTTCTCCTTCAAAGCACACCAGCTCACACCGCATCGGTGTTATTTTGCACAGATATATATTTATAGAATTTCACAACACTTCGGTGGGTCAAAAATGTCTTAGTATGGGAAAGCCGTGAATAGTCTGCATTTTCTGTTCGAGTCTGGGAGCCTCCTGAACTGAGAGCTAATCATATAACCATATGCAGCGCAGTCTGCTAGAGATTAAGTGAAATTTGTTGCATTACCACATCGTAGCTCTGATTCCAGCTCATCATATGTCAAGATTAACATAAACCTGGCAGAGGAGCCGCATTCTGGGGCTGCCTGCACCCAGTCCCAGCTCCACCCCAGGGCTGCCGGCGCCGAAATCGCATCCCCAGCACCGCGCTCCATCACGAGGGGACACCCCGGAGGGCGGTGTGACTGCGTGCCCACCAACATCTTCCCATCCGAAGAGATCCGAAGCACAGACAGAAGGGATTGCTAGCGCCTACATCTGCTCCGCATCTGCGATCTCCGTGGGTTCGTGTCTGCTCGCCCTCTGACTTCGCATCTGCATCCGCTCAGCTCCGGCACCTGAATCTGCTTAGTGCCCGCATCTGGCCCCGCTCTCGCGCTCTGCACCTGCTCCACATCTGTCCGTTTCCTCAGCACCCGCGCTCCCGAGGGCGTCCCAGCGCATCCCAGCTCTGCACCTGCTCGGCACCCCCGCCGCCCGCGGTCCCCCACCGCTACCGGAGCGGCATCCTCCACGCAGGCGCCTTTCGCCGAGCGCCTTCCCGGAGCCGGGCGCACCGCGCACCGCGGCCGGGCACGGAGGGCTCGGGAAGGTGGGGGCTCGTGCCGCCCGCTCCTCGCCCGGCGGAGCCCCGCTCCCTCCGAACCCCGCGCGCCGCTCTCGGCCCCAGAGCCGCGCCGCCCCCTCCCGCAGCGCGACGCCGGCGCTCCGGTCGCGGGCGCTCGCCGCGGCTCCCCACCTCCCCCGGCCTCCCCTCCGGGCGCGGCGCGCCGGGCGCTTACTGTGCTCGGGGAGGCCCTGGATCATGTCAAATTTATGGATCTCTTTGGCGTAGTACTCGGACTCGGTGTTCTCCTGAGAGCAGCTCTCCTCCTTCTCCTCCTCCATCTCCTCCAGCAGCTCGCGGGTGCTGTTGTAGAGCGCCAGGATCTGGTAGGGCACGTGGGCCGGCCCCACGCTCTCCGGGGGGCTGGTGAGCCGCAGCTTGCTCAGGATCTGCCCCCGGATGGCCTCCACCCGCTTCTTCTTGATGTGCTCGAGGTCCAAGGTGGTGCAGGAGGACAGCGCGAGGCTCACGGTGGCGAAGCTCAGCAGCGAGAGCAGCACCAGAGCCCTTTGCGCGTACATCTTCATGTGCGAGGGGGCGGCGGCGGAGCCCCCGGGGAGAGCCCCCCGGGCGGCGGCGAGCGGCGGGCGCGGGGCCCCGGGCGGTGCTCCGGCGGCGGCCTCCCCAGATCCCGCGGGCTGGGGCTTGGCGGGGAGGCGCATGAACTCACCGCGCCGCGCGCGACTCACGACTTCCAGGAAGAGCTGGCAGCGCTCCGCCGGGGGAAGCGGCCGGCGCCGTGCCTCGCCGCGCCGCGCTCCTTCCCCATGCGCCGCCCCGCGCCCCGCGGAGCCGGGAGCGCCCCGCCGCGCCGCGCCGCCGCGCGTGTCAGCAGCGGGCCGGGCCGCTCCGCCGCCGCGAGGGGAGCGCGGCGCCCGCCCCTCTCGCTGCACCATGCATGCCCCCGCCGCGCCCCGCGCCCTACATCGCCGCGCCGCCCGCGGGCTCCGCCGGCCGAGCGCAGCGCCGCGCCCCGGCCCCGCCTGCACACTGCCCCGCCGCCGCGCTCGCCGCTGAAATTTTATACCTCCCTCCCATGACGTCCCCGGGACGGGGCTCGCGCGGGGGAGGGATCTCCAAGCCCGGCCTTCGCCCGCGGCGCCGCGCTGATGGCTTCAGCAGGCGCGCGGCGATCGCCGCCCTCCAGCCGCCTCCTCCTCCTCCTCCTCCTCCTCAGCCGCCGCCGCCCCCCGCGCGGACGGCGGCGCCGGGCTCCGCGCCCCGGGCTGGGCCCCTCCGACGTGGCCGAGGCGGCCTCCGCGGCGGCGGCGCGCGGGCGCCCCCTTCTGGCGGCGGGCGGGCGCGGAGCCGGGCCCTTCGCGGTGGTCCGCCGCTCCTCCCCTTTCCAGCGGCGAGATCGCGTTAAAAGCGGCAGAAATACCCCGAATAGTTTCCCGATGCGGTTTCTTTCCGAGAGAGGCAGGGAAGGAGGGGCCGGCGGGCAGGCGGCCCCTGAGGCGCTGGTGGGCGCTGGCGGGTCCCGCGGGGCCCCGCGCTGGCGGCCCGCGGAGGGGTCGGGGCAGCCGCCTCGCGAGCCCGCCGCCCGCGGCAGGGGTCCGGCGGACAGGATGTCGGCCCCGGGCGCCCGCCCGGCTCCGGTCACGCGTTGGGATCCACGCCCTCGGGACCCCGCGGGCTCCTCTCCCGGGGCACGGCCCGCTGCCCACCCGCCACGCCTGGCTCCCCGCCTGCCCGCAGCCTGCGGGCCTGGTGCCCGCTGCCCTCCTTCTCCACCCTGCGCTGCTCGCTGCCGGGCCCTCCGAGAGCTCGATGTGCCCTAGAGATGCTGAAGGGCGGCCCGACTCCCTTGTGGCCGACGTGGTGCCTGGAGAGACACTTTTCCAGAAACACGGGCCCTGGTTGGGAGTGTGGCTGGTGGGGATCTGCTGCTGCTGGGCTCTTCTGCTTGAGCTGCGGCCGCCAGGCATGGAAGAGGCTCTATGGGAGCCCTTAGGGTGGCTGGGAGCATTGCACTCGAGGGGTCACATCATACTGGAGGCCACGCTGACCGGTAGCGCTGATGGCTCTGGGTTGTTGCAGCCCACTCGCCGCAGCGCGGCATGGTGAGTTATTGGCCAGTGCAGAGATAGGAATAGGAATTGTGAGCTGATGAGGGCAGCTCCCCCAATGGCTGGGCCCGGGTGCAGGTGTCAGTAAGGATCTTGGCACGCCACAGTGGATGCGTGAACGATATTGGCTGCTCACCCAAAGCTGGGAGCTTTGTCAGCACGAGGGCGACCAAGATGTCCTGTAGGAGGGGGTTGGGCAGCTGTCTCTTGTTATGGCAGCCATGGGTTGCTGTGCCTCCCTGCGGCAGCGCGATGCCTGCAGTCCCATGTCAGGCCAGGAGCCCAGCTAGCTGCCCTTCAGCACCCCAACTACGGCAGCCATGTGTCAACCCACTGAGCGATGTGTGGGCTCCCCACTGCAGCTACAGCGTGCTGCTGAAGGTGGGTGGGAACAGCACGTGGTGGTGCTCAGGCGTGATGGCTTTCCCAGGCTCCTTGTGTGCAAGTGGAGGACAAGATACAGCTCTGTTCATAGGCTCCATTAAGAAGCAGTCAGCAGCACAGTGCTGGGGGGCTCTGCTAGTCCTGCTCCATGCAGCCAGGTGAGTGAACCCGCGGGTCCGGCTGTCCTGTGACCCGTTCCTACCCTCTGGCTGCTGCAGCACCCCGTGGCTGCCCATTGGAGGGGGGGTGGGAGATGCAGAGCCGTGTGTGCCCGTGGCTCCTGTGGTGAAGTGTGGGGACAGTGCGTGGTGCCCCCCTGGTGTGGGTACCGACCCCGTCACGGACACAGAATCACCACGGTCTGGGGATCACGGTGTCACAGCGCCCACCCGGCCTGGCTTTGGGGGAGGAAAATCACATCTCGCTTACTGAGCTCCTTGAGTGTGTTGAGGTTTGTAAGGACAGACAGACCTCGTCTCACTTAATCCTCTGATCATCACAGCCACAGCTTGAAAATGTAGGCAAGGGGTGGAAAGAGGGTTCTCTGACACGTCCTTGGACCTCCAAAAGGCCTCCAGCGGGACCACAGCTCCCAGCGAAGCCGGGCAGGCAAAACGCTACCCGTGGAGCGATGTACGGGGAGCAGCCTTTGGCTGCCGCAGCACAGTCAGGGGTTGATGGCTGCTTAAGCTAATGAGGATGGCTGGAGGCTGTGAGGGGTGTCAGAGAAAGCAGAAAAATGCAGCAAATGGGCAGAGCAGCGGCGGCCGAGACCTTATTTAACGCGTAGAGCTCGCACGGAACCCAGCCACAGCCACGCTATCCGCAGGGCCGGGGCCGCTCCGGGGGCGGGCAGGCGGAGGGCCGGGCTGGGGCGGGCCCCGGTGCCGGTTGCTAGGGACGCGGGGCGGGCCGTGTGCCGGAAGCGGCTGTGGCGGCGGATGGAGGCTGAGCGGGAGCGGGCGGAGGGGCCCCGCCGGCCGGGGGTGAGCGGGCCCGGGGCGCTGCCGGCGGCGGGGCGCTGCTCCCAGCGTGCCGTGCGGGGGAGGGTCGGTGTTCGCGTTCCCCTCCGGCTCTCCCGCGGCTATGGCCGGCGTTCTGCGGGTACCTGAAGCCGTTTGTGTCGGTAACCGCGTGCCCTTCGCCCCTTTGCGTTTCCCCCTGTGCCACAGGTGCCCAGGATGGGCCGGCGGGCTCGCCAGGACGTCTTCTCTGGTGAGAGTCTCAGCAGGAAGAACTCCTCTTCTGCGTCCACGGGAGAGGTGGGTGTCCCTTCAGGAGATCCTGGCTGTGTCCCGCTCAGCAGCTTTTTATTACCTTCTGAGATTCGTTCCCTCATTACGTGTGTTACCCTTCGAAGTTGAGCTTTAGAGTTGGACCCGCGGCTGCCCTGCCCCTTCCCTGCTGCTGCCCTCGGCACCACGTGTAGGTTTCACACAGCTGTGAAGTGGGGCTCTGGTTCCTCACGGCGAGGTATGGAGTAGTAACAAGCAGATTGGGACCTCTTCCTCCCGTCCATGCATATGTTCCAATACATTCCTGCAGGCTTATTGTTTTGTTACCAGTGTGTCACCACCCGTGATAGCAAGGCAGAGTACAGGTAAGCATATACTTTTCTTTGGCATTTGGCTTCTGCTGGAGCCGGAGTACAATTTCTGGTGGTCAATATCAGGCTTGTATAGCAGCAGTATTTTTCCATTCCACTGCTCACAGGCTGCTGAGGTCATGCTAGGAGCCAGCTTTGCAGCGTGTGAGGCTTTGTGATAACGTGCAAATTCATTTCCCATTTGACTTTAGAGATAGACTTTTGTTCAGATTCTGTTCTTGTCAATACCTCTTCAAAAAGTAGGAGACTGCCTGGAACCCTTCTTTCACAGGAGGGTGAGTCACCATCCTGTAGCAACCAGGAAGGTAAGAGCTGAACCTTTTGATTCCATCTCTTGCTTAGTGCTGCAGAATCCTCACATTCTACCTGGGAGTTCACTCTCTGATGCTTGCATGGCTTCTCCGTAGGCATTTCCTGCTGAAGTGAGCAGCAGTCAAGAAAAGACATGCAGAGCGTTCTCCCTGACACCTTCAAATGGACATAAGGCTCCTGAGACTTCCAGCTTATTGACTGTGATATTTTTGTAAATGAGAATAATACTTAGGTTTTTGCAGTGCCTGTATATCCATTTCCAGCATACCATATCCTCGGTTTCTTTGAACTACAAGACCAATTTGCTTTGCTGAGCACTCTGGCACCGTTACTTCAACTTCTGTGCCCTGAACCCTGGGCCTTCTGTCTTAGGAGCGGCTGCTCTGCATTGCGATGGAACTCTCATGTTACATTGAGTTGCTGCGTCCCACTCATCTGTGACAAAGTATTTTGGAGGGATTTGTTTCCTTTGAGTCTCTGCTGTGTTGCTGAGAACACACTGTTACAGCTTCTCTTACAATTCTGGGAGGACATTTGTGGAAGGAAAGGCCTGTACTAAGAACAGACCTAAACTCTGTAGGGTTTGTCCTCTTTGTAGCACTGCTTCTCTGCCACCTTAGGAAAAAAATAAGTGCTCTGGTTTCCAGAGTTTAATCACTTTCCACTGGCAAATCAAACCAACTCTTTCTGGCACTGTTGTGTATAGTGGAGAATGAGAAAGAACATTTACAGTAAGAGGAATAATTGATACTTGCCAAGATGTCTCTCATCCAGTTGAGGCTGGGCACCCATCTGTGTCTGTTTCATGTGACTAGCTGAAATTATTCTAAAATCACCCCATGCCTTGGGTGGGAAGGGCCCTTAAAGCCCACCCAGCTCCAACCCGTGCTGTGTGCAGGGCTGCTTCCCACCAGCTCAAGCTGCCCAGGGCCCCATCCAACCTGGTCTTCAGTGCCTCTAGGGATGGTGCACCCACAGCTTCTCTGGGCAGCTGTGCCAGTGTCTCACTGCCATCTGAGTTGAAAAAATTCTTCCTTGTGTCTAACCTAAACGTCCCCTCTTTTAGTTTAAAACTGTTTGCCCTTGTCCTATCACTATTAGACTGTATGCAAAGTCAGTCTGTCTCCTGCTTATTAAGTACAAGAAAGCTGCAATGAGTTCTCTCTGGAGCTTTCCCCCCCCAAAAATCTCAGCTCTTGCATAGAGAAGAGCTGAATGTACCCTGTGAAGAAGCTCAGGAGATAAGAGGTAATCCCCTGCTTTACCAGTGACCCTATGACTCTCCCAACTGGCAAGAGACCCTCACAGCAGGTGGTTTCATTTGTGCTTTCTTCCATCTGTCATTGCAGCACTAGAAAGGCCTGATAGGAGATGCTAGGTCTCCGTAAAGCAAATGTAGCTTTTTATGCATTTATTTTGGTAATTTAAAAAACCAAAGTAACAATGGGGCTCATTGGTAAAGAAAGTCTTAGAAGCCAGCTGGTGGGGTAAGTGGGTGTTAACATGGGTTAGCTTCCAGGTGAGGGTGGCTCACTCTAATTGTTCTCTTACCACAATTGGCTGTCCTCCCTTATGGACTGATTCTCTGCTTGGAAAAGGATGGAGAGGTGGTAAAGCTACAGCTGATAGATTGTAACTTACCTTGGTTGTGCTTAGTATGGCTCAGGTCACAGCCATTGTGGAGAGTTCCTTGGACACCTCTGGAGAGGAATAAGAAGTGGAATCTTCTGACTGAAGGCAGTGAGCTTTTCAGCAGCAGAAGGGCGAGGCCTTCCATGCCTTAAACTGTTCAAATATGTTATTACTGGATGTTAACCACCAGGAAGAAAACTGTCAGTAGTCTCCCTTTGGACAGTTCTTTGTTTGCTGTTAACTGAAAACCTTGGAGCTATTGGAGAAGAGACAAAATGCACTGTATCCTCAGCCTTTTCCTTTGCTCTGGAATTGGAAGCCTTTCATATGTAGCCATGGTTGATAAGAAAAAGAGCATTTAATAGAACTAATCTTGTGTTTTCCTTCACCCTGGACTGGCAACCACGTTATACTTTTCTGGAAGCTTGGCTCATCTCAGAAGTGTGGGGTCAGCTGTTATAATGGGTGGCTCATTCAGCACACTGGTCATCTTGAAACCATTTCAAGGAGCATTACAAAAAGAAACTCCAAAACAAAAACCAATAACAACAAAAGAAACAACTCGCCATATATTTTTTACTAGGACTGACCATAGTGGAGGAGGTCCCATGTAATTTATTTCAGCCCAGCAGATTTTATTCCTGTTAGTGATTTTGAAGACAGAGGTTTGTCCTAAACCTTTGCTGTACTGACACTCTTGTGGGAGATTTTCCATTTGGGATAGTGATTCTGTCCTTGGTAGTACCTCAGGGCTTTAGGACTGTTTCAAGAGTCACCTTGATTTTCATTTGTTTATTTTAATGGTTGTGTCAGCCCACCCAACCTCCACTCAGCTCAAATCTGTGATGTGAACACCTCATCTGTCCTCATTCTGGTCTTTTCTTGATGCTGATAACCACTCTGGATGTGTTTTACAGTCAGAACAGCTTGCTTGAAGGAAGCAGAAAGTACTTGTCTGTCCAAGTTTCAGCTTTTGGACTTATTACAAGGAAATCGCTTTGTGGAGTGAACAACTCATCTAGCATAATTAAAATGATCTTTGTTTTGAAGCCAATAGGCAAATCTTCTGACTTGGAGTGTAGATCTTATCAGATTATCACTGATCTCTTGTTGACCTGGACTCTCTCTTCAAAAAGAGACTTCAAACAATGGTACGTCTCATCAACTGTCTGTCTTCCTTCACAAATGTGTTGTGGAAACCTGTTCCCTAGGCCATAACTGCCATCTCTTGTGCCTTGTAGTCCGCTATACACCCCCCAACCTCTATAAAGCAACATGGTATCTTAGTATTTTCTGTCTGTCTGTTGTGTATGTGCATTGTTTGCTCTTCTACAATAAATTCCTGAACTGTAGTAGTCTCTATGATTCCTCTGGCCAAATTTTTGATAGCTCCCATTCCTGTATGAAATTATCTGCATTACCTTCAAATTCAGACACCTCGAGGAGCTCAGTAAGGGTCGAAGCTGACAGTCTGCCATCAAACACGCACAGCATTCCTGCCTCTTCAGAAGTACAAGTACCAACAGACAACAGTGCAGCTGTATACTGTTTCAAGAGGCAAGAAGGAACATGATTATTTGCTGTAATTGGTGCAGTCAGCATCCTCCTGCAACAATGGTTGTGCGTATTCCTGGCTCTTAGAGCTCCTTGGCAAATTAGCAGGCACTCCTTGAGCACCCAGGGGAATATGCTGTAAGTGGGAATTCCTAGAGATAAATCTACTTGCTGCATGCCAGAACTCTGCATTTCAAACATTCATTTTCAGAAGGGTAATATATCCATTTTCCATTGGGATGCCTTTCCCATCCCCTGGCTCACTGTGTTACTTTTTACTCATCTTGATGCTATCAGATTTCTGGTGAAATGGGACAGACTGGAGCTGGTCGTGTTCTTTGTGCAAAGGGAGGGGCAGATGATATAATGAGATCTGTCGAAGATCTTTGTTCTCGTGTTCTACCAGGACTTCTGGATGCTTGTCTAGAATAAAGGTCAACTCTTTTTCCTGGCTCTAGCATTGCTGCGTCCAACTGCCTGAATGCTGGCATGATGATATTCACCAAAGTAAACTATTCAGCCAGGTTTGGAGCTCTTAAGTAGATTAATTTGGAAAGCTGAGTGGAAAAGCCTTCTGTTTAAATATATCAGCATTTTTTTCCTTTTCTGTGTCTCCTCTCAGTAGGAGTGGGCTATTTGTTGTTCCATAAGAAATCAGTATGCAAAAATATTTTTGTGTTATTCTGCTGGCGCAGTCAGTTTTTCTTTATCCTACAGTGGAAAGGTTCCCTTGGGACTTTGTTCAAGACTTCCTTGAGTTTCTGCTCTTACAAACTCAATGTGATGTTGTCAGTGTCTTTCTTGCAGTGCTCTGTAGATCCTTTGCGGAGACTGCTTTTTGTAGGCAGTGCACCAGCCTAAAGGGATGAGGTTTACCAGGCTGTGCTGGGAGACTCTCCTTACAGGTAGGATAAGGGTTACTTGCACTTAATGGCAGAGTTTGCCCAAAATCATCTAAGTTTCCTTCTGGTTTTCTTCTGTGTGTTTCACCCAGGCCTGGGGAAAGGCTCTGTGCTTTCACTTCTGAAAGTGTGTTCTTCCCTTACTGTCGTGCCTGCTATTTGTAAGCATGCCTATGTAATTACAGTCTTTGAGTGGTAGTTGAAAAATAATATTTCTGTGCTTCAAAAATCTTACATAGGCAAGTGTACAGACAAAACATTGAACTGCCTCCACTGTATGCTGGGCAGATGCTCCCACCGGTGTTTTACAGAGCAGTTCTTTGGACTTCTATAAGCACAGCTTATAGATGCCCTGTGCTTTGTAGCACTGCTTGGTAGTGGCTTCTGGCCACATTCTTTAGGCTGACATGCCGGCTTCATTTAAATAGGACTCAGGTTATCTAACCCAAGCAAATAAACAACTGCGCATCAGTTGCTGAGGATGAAACTCGGATAGAAGACTGCTCAAAAAAGTGGTTATTTAAATGCTTTTTTCCATGTGTCTTGTCCAGCAGGATTTCCTTCTCTGTGACTATGAGTCCTGTACCACCTGGGATCCGTACATCCAGAGGAGTTTAGATCATGCTGGGCTCCGCAGAAGTCTTTTTGCTGTCAGATACAGGAACAAGGAATCCCTGGTTGACAGATACACAGTTCCAACAGATTTTATTGGTTAGGTCAATCTGGTTTCATTTACTTTGCTTTCTGATATGGACACTTCTGTACCCTGCTGCCCTATAACCTGCATGTAGGCTCCCTCTGTTTTTGTCTTAACAAGGCCATAAGACCAAATGGCAACACAGAGACTAAGTGGACTCAGATACCAACTTATTTTAATTGGAGATGTATTTATAAATTACATGACTTCCCTCCTCCACTGGAGAGATGATGCAGTCCAGATAAAGGTCAGATGGGTTAGAATAGTGGTTTCAGTCCCTGTACAGGGTCTTGGGATACCTATAGTTTCTCTCTGAATTATTCTGTTATTTCTTGGATTGCATAGAGATTACTGGGTTCTTAAATTGCCTTCTCCTTGCATTTGATGCCTAACAAGTGGTTGTTGCTGTGCTTTTTCTGGCAGCATTCATCAGAAGGGTTCTCAGCCAGTTCACAAGCTTCACAGTGATTAACAGTCTGCTTTATGTAGTTATTCATCTGCCCCATAACTAAGCTGTTCCCTTCTACAGTAGGGTTAACTGAAGTTCATATACTTATGCAACACAATTGTCAGCGAGGGCTATCTCAAGCTAACTGCTACAGTTATCACTACCAGTGGAGAACCTGACTTTGCTCAGAGTGTCTCCCAAAAAAGGTGTACAGCCAGCTATGGTGAATAACTCCCAGCGTGACAGCTCCAGCATCTTTTCTGGACTGGCACAGTTGCAGAGTCTGGCCATTCAGATTTTTCTAGTGTCCTCCACGCCTGAATTCGATGGGCTTTCTCGCACTACAGGAACTAGGCTAGTTCTATTCTGCTGTTACTGTAGTGTTTTTTGTAACATTCCTTTCAATGATAGGATTGCTGTCCACTTTTTATGCCTTTGCAGTCGAACAGGAATGCTTTGTGGTATCACAGTTTGCACGTGCATAAATGTATGTGGATATAAAACCTTATAGTAGTGGGATCAACTTTGCACTTTGCTCAAGTGATTAAGGTTGCATAGCATATGTTGCAGGACAGTTCATATCAATCTTCAAGCTATTTTGTGCAGAGTTCCATAGCTTTTCCTTTTAACTTTCTCTCCTTTCCCCTCCTCATCCTTCTAGGATGAAGACCCTGAGGAAAAGATTGACCATGTAAGACTAGAATCTTTCTGAGTAGATGCTGGCTTCTCTGAAGGGGACTAGTAAGACTAACCTATTAATGGGCTTGGGGCCTACCATAAGAGGGGACTCTAGTGCCAGAGAGTAAGACAAAATCATGCCTGAGATGCAGTGCCTCTCCTGCATCTTCTGTTCCTGTTGCTGACAATTTTTTGTCTTATTATCTGGCAGCTACTCTTACCAGCTGCTACTTCATATACTCATGTTGCAGACCTATGTGTTGCCATCAAAAAGGCAGTCTGTTTTCATTTAAAAATCAGGACAGAGAGTAGCTGATGGATTACAGAACCCTACATGTGCTGTCCACTATGTTTAGCTTACTCCCACAACATGAAAACTGGTTTTAAGAGACTACGAAGTCTCACTGGTGCCCCAGAGGAGAAGGCCAGCCAGTAGTAACAGGATTGTGTGCTTGTGTATTTTCTGTGAGTCCTTCCTGGCTAGAGTAGCTCTTTGTATGTGTTAGATATTTAAAGCATCCTTTCTCATGTTCTCATTCTTTCTGCTGCAGCACCAACTCTGTAGTAGTGTAGTACTCTATTCAAGAAGTTTGGAGCCCAGAAAAGAAACCTATATCACCCATCTCATTAATTCTGGCCTCAGCAGGGTTTGGTTATTGTAACAACTGAGGGCTGTTCAGTTTTCTGTTGGTGGTGCTAGAGATGATATTGTAGGAAAGATCCACTCAGTTTATTATATCCACTGGGAGCTGTTGGAGAGGGTCCAGAGGAGGGCCACAAAGATGATCAGAGGGCTGGAGCACCTCCCCTACAAAGACAGGCTGAGGGAGCTGGGCTTGTTCAGCCTGGAGAAGAGAAGGCTGTGGGGTGACCTCATTGCAGCCTTTCAGTACCTAAAGGGAGCCTACAGACAGGAGGGGAGTCAACTCTTTACAAGGGTAGATAATGGAGGACAAGGGGAAATGGTTTTAAGTTGAGGGAGGGAAGATTTAGGTTGAATATCAGGCAGAAGCTCTTTACTGAGAGACTGGTGAGGTGGTGGAACAGGCTGCCCAGAGAGGTTGTGGATGGGCTGTCCCTGTAGGTGTTGAAGGCCAGGTTAAATGGGGCCCTGGGCAGCCTGGTCTAGCATTAGATATGAAGGTTGGTGGTCCTGCGTATGGCAGGGGGGTTGGAGCTTCATGATTCTTGAGGTCCCTTCCACCCCAAGCCATTCTGTGATTCTATTAGTCAGCGACAGATGCTTCAGGACTATACCCAGAGCACTTTTCCAAAAATCAGGCAAAGAGACTTCCTGCAGATAGGTATTCTTTTGGGAACTACTTACCCAATAGAATTTTTTCGTAGTAATTGTCTTAAAGTTTTGTATTTATTTATGTATTACCTCAGTGAACCCAGTCCTTACAGTCGGTTCACGGGAGCTAATTCTACCTTCCATGCATTGCCCTAATTCATAGCTTCTGAAGAGCTGCTGTACTGAGTGGTGGCTGGTCACATGCTGCAGGCACCCTCTTGCTCCTCGCTGCACAATTTGATTAAAACAACTAACCTGATTTGACTTCCACATGAACAATTGTTATTGCTTCGGGGGCGTTGTGCAATGGTGCCTGGCAAGGAGATTTTCCTTAATATGAAGTGATCCCCTCTCTGAAACCACTCCTATCTGGATAACTCCTGCACGCTTTATTCAAGCTTATGCTCTTAAGCAGCACAGTCATGCTCGAAAGTATTTTTCCATTTGTAAATGCCTGTGAAGGGTAACAAAATGGTTAACTGAGCATTCAGATATCTGACTGATCAGTAGTCTGCTTGTAGCTTTTAATACTTGTATGTTTAAAATGCCTACAGACTTCTATTAATTGTATTATAGCCCTCTTCCAAACCAATTATTAGCAGAACTTTATGTTGTAAGTGTGATCCAAAACTGTTCAGTTGCAGTATATCCCTCCCTTAGTCATTGCCTGGCCAAGCTGAAATACTTGGCTTCTTGAATCATGTCCGAAGTTGGCCCCTTTGTCCCTCTGATGGCTCACATAACCCTTCTCTGAACTCCCTTTGGGCTGTGCTGAGTGTTACAGTCTAAACTCTTCCTGGATTTGGTCCTTTTCCTCTTGCTGCTCTGAAGTTTGTGGCTGCCAGAATATCAGCAAACACCCAGTTGGTGCCACTGATGTGAGCATACCTGCTGAAGTCCTGCCCTCCGGCTGGCCGCCTGCTGAGAGACTTGTTTTGCATCCCCTGGCAAACCACTCATCTCACATCTGAATTTTTGCCAGTTGAGTCACTCATTTGTCTGTACCTTCCAAGGCACGTTAAGCCAAAGGCCGCAAGGCTGATCAATGGTATAAGAAAAGGGTGTATCCTAATATCTTAGTTAATTTGCAGAGGCAGAATAAGCAGGAGGAGTGCGAAAGTGGCTGGGAGCCAAGATTTTTGCTGAGTTCTCTTCCTGACTTTGCCACAGATTTGCTTTAGGGCCTTGGAGAAGTCCCTTCTTGAATTTGCTTTAGCCCCTGTTTAAAGGAGGGATAGAACTTCATATAGGAAAATTGTGGGGATTCCCTAAACACAAATCCACAGAGAGATGCCTTGCCCTCATAGCAAAATCAATATTTTAACCCATTGTAGGCCCCCACCCTGTGTAGTATGCAGACGATGTCAGATGGGGCTGGGAATTTGTTAAGGTGATAGAAAGTGGCTGGGAACTGCGGTGTGTCTGAAACCCTGCTGTCCTGTGGAGTTCTGGCACCTCTCAGAGCCGTAGAAGAGCAAGTCCTTCTACCATCCTGCTGCTTTGCAGTTGTCAGTTGCAGAGTAGGACTTTTTTCTTCAGGGACCACCAGGGATGGAGGTGTTAATTTTGATGCTGAAGCCATGTGTTTTACACACAAATTCAGAGTTCAAAACCTGCCATCTCCTTTCCAAGTTGGAAGATACTGATCTTATTGCCCTCTTCTTTCTTCTGAAAGATCAAGTCATGTTTCTTGCTATGAGCTGTTCTGTCTGAGAAGGCTCTCAGTCCCTTCTCTTGATGACATGCTTTAAGACAACAACTGCAAAGAAGAAATGAGGATCTGACCTCTCCAGAGGGGCAGCCAAGTCCTTCTGTAGTTCTTGATCCTGGTGCTTTTAAAGCGGTTTGAATGGGAAAAAATGGGCTGTTGCTTTTTAGGTTAAGAAGACGTGTCAAGAACAAGTGTTTTCAATAAATGCTTGTTGGAGGAGCAGCTATCGAAGCTTTAAGTAGCTGAAATATGAAACCAATTGCAGACCTATGTTGCTGAGTGACCTGGTTTGGTGAGGTTATATCTTTGCAACCTAAAATACAGACGCAGGGACCCCCTGATGAGCAGCAGCCTGCACCAGCTGTGCAGTGCTGAGCTGTGGCACAGCCTGGTTTCCAGAAGTAACTAAAGCTAGACTGTTTACAGAGTGGAGCTGACTCACATGAATCCTACTTGCAGGTGTGTCTGCACCTGTGGTGTAGACATGGCCTTGGGCTTTGTATGATCAGGGCCTTTAATCAGAGCGGTATTTCCCTAACCCAGTTCTTACCCGAGCACAGTGGTTGGCATCCAACTCCAAACTCATTCTGTTGTCTGATCTGGTTTCAATCTGCCTTGCAGGCACTCCCCTAGTGGTCTTCCCCACATTTCTTGCCCGTTGCTTAGAAATGTGGAACTGAGGATCCAAACACTGGATGCAGTCATACATGTGCTTACTGGGGGACATCATTTATGTAAAAACAATGACTCTGTTTTAGGCACTGTCCAGCTACCGTAGTCCAGAGAGTTCACGACTTAAGAAGACGCATGTAGTTGTAATGCAGCCTCTTAAAACCCTTTTTGGATCTATGACTTGCATGACAGTAAGATCTAGAGAATGTTGGTGAGTGACTGGGACAAAAAGTTCACATTCCAAAGACCCTGCAGTCTTACTGTGTTGTTTTTCTCTCCAGCATCCTGCTCTTCCCTGTGACCTTCAGCTTGTAGAAGAACTCTCACCAGAGGAAAGCTACTTTTCGTGTATGGTTTCTTGCCAGGGTTTTGCCTTCTTAGGCGTTTAGCTGGGAGTGGGTTGGACTGGCAGTTGATAGCTCTCGAAGTGACTAGCATTTCTGAGAACCTGGGAGGGTTCTCTAAGGCAGAATTTCCTGTAGCTGGTGCCCATTTTTAATTCCCTCCTATATCTGTGTTTGTTCTGGACTGGGCTGAGTATGTCCCTGCATGTCCTAGTCTCTGTCATCTGTTTGGATTCTTGCAGTATGCTTATAAACACACTCCACCACCATCTGAAGCAGCACTGACTTTTTTTTTACCTGCTTCCTTTTCCCAAGGATTGCATCTTCTTTCCAGTGGCCTTCTGGTTACTTGTAGAGTTGCAGGACTCCCAGCCCATTCCCGGGGACTGCTCAGCTGGAAGTTGGCCAGATTCTCCAGGAGGAATCTCAAAAATGCAGCTGAACTTCTGTTCCCTAATTAGGCCAACTTCCCCAGTGTGAGCCCCAGCACTGTGTGGCCCAGAGCTCCCCAAGGCCTCCCACTGCCTCTCTCCTGTGTACCCTGAGTGCCAGGCTAGCAGGACAGCTATTTTCAACTTCCTGAGGTTATCTCAAGCCTTTTGATGACATCTACTCAAATAGCATTTCTAGTCAGCCATGTTCCCCAGCCTTTCTAGTGGTAGCCTTCCTGCTTGGTCACCTTGATGTGGGTTATGGGCAAAACCTGAAAATGCCATGGAAAATAATTTTATTATCAGCTTTTCCTTTTCTTTCCACGCTTTTATTTCATGCTTCAAGTGCTCCCAGGCCCATCTGAAGGCAGCAGAAGAGCTGTAGGAGGCATGTAGATGGATGTGAATGTCTGTCAGTATATAGCACAAGGTAAAAGCAAGTGGGTTGAGAGACGTTTATATCTTGGAGGGCCTTGTAATTGTGGTTGTAAGAGGTTTATACCTGGTAATCCTTTGCTTGTAGGATCAGATTGTTGTGTGTTGTTTTCATGCAGAGGAGAGCAATAACTCTTGAGACAAGTTAAGGTGTCACACGCTGCAGTATGACAGCTTTCCTAGCAGGTGCATATGCTTTGTAGCCAGAGCTGACTGTTGTTTCAGGAAAGAGATTGTCAGCTATTTGACAAGATGAGCTGCTCCTTTACTTGCTGTGATAGATGTCAAAATATTTGAAGCCCCCCAAGAAATACTTCCATCTCAATAGCCTTTTCCCTTACAAAGGGATGTCAGTGACCATGAAGAACAACAGACTGTGGAAGAAATGAGAACCAGTGTTTTCTGTTAGGCATTTAAGATGTACAGAAGTCCTTGGAGGAGATGTATTACTTCTACAGTCTGTGGATGTGATAGAGAAGGCTAGCAGAGATGGGCCACTTCTTGCAAAAATATGAGGCTTGCATACAATTGGGAACAGATCCCTTTTTGATATCATATGTGCTCTCAGATGTGAATAGATTGTGAATGTTATGTGGCTGCTTAGAAGCAGTGGGGCTGTTTGACTTACAGCTCCTTAACAGGCAACAGTCAGAACTAATTAATGAGGGCTGTTTGCACAGATTGGCTTTCCTGCAGTCAGGGAGCCTCTGGCAACTTGCTGGAGGAATGGAAACTCAGGTCTGGCCATACTCCTTTCTGTCTGCTCCGTGGCCATTACTGGATGAAAAGAAGGTGCTTACATACAGTATAAAAATATCACCATGTTTGTATATGGAGGAGAACAGATCTCACACATTTTAAGATGTACTGCACGAGAGAAAGATTGTGTGCCCTCTGTTGTGTACTGTCAATGTCATTTGAGTCCCTACTTCCCTGCACAGAGTGCTTGCTGTTTCAAAGGAGTTGTCGTGTTGATGAAGATAAATTAATCCACATTTCCAGATCCTCCTGAGAATCTGAGGGACCCAACGTGCCCATAATCTTCCTGTGTCATGGTGGGTCCCAACAGGAACATCACTGGATCCTCCAGTTAGTTGCTTCCGTGGGGGAAGCAACACCCAGCTAGCACCTTCCAAGCTGCAGACATGAGCTGACAAGTAGCCTGGAAATTTCTGCCTTAATGAGGAAGCTGGATTAGAATCTTACATCTATCCGATAAGAAAGATCCTGAAGAAGAAGGTAGAATTTCTTCTTTAATAAAAGAGAGATGGGATTCAGGTACGCTGAGCAAGGCCAGTAATTTTCCAAATGGGAGATAAAATCCTGATTACGGTGGTAGTATGAAAGCATTGGTAAGAGTGCCTGGGAAATCCTGCCTTCGGGAAAATGGCACCAAACTGAATTTCAGAGAAAAAAATCAAGTAGGAGATACAAAGAGCATGGCAACGTGCCTGAAAAAAAGAGTCTGCAGAAACTAAGATAGGGGAAATCTGGAGATAAAGAATTGCCAACTCGAGCAGAAAAGCAAGCCATGGTGAACAAGTGGTTAGTTAATGGTGTGAAACCGACTGAGCAGCAGCAGTTGAGAGAGAACACTTTTGTCAGGAGCTGGTGGATTCTCTGTGTTCTCAACACTAAATCACTTTGGATGCATAGTTTTGTATAATGAAACTCTTGCCTTTGATATGGCAGGTAGTACCGACAGGTTCTGATCATTTGAAAGCCCACAGTCATTTGCATCAGGAAGACGTGTTCAGGAGCACATTTACTCCATGACAGAAGAACAGCGTCTTTCATTTCTGCTCTGCTTCCTCTGGCATTGACATTCTTCTCACTTTCTGTGTCAGGCTTGCTTGCAGTTGCAACTTCTCTAACTGTGACCATATTACGGCAATGCACAACATTGCATTCTCAATTGTAAATTACGTTTTAGAAGTGGGAAAGGTAAGTTTATTTACTTGACAGAAGTGCTTGTGGCGTGTGACCTTATTATGGCACTTTCCAGGCAACTAACAAAGAAAAACTATTTATTCTCAGCTGACAGGTAACATTGCCTTTCCTGTTGCTGGTGCTCCTGTGGGCAGCTCAAAAAGAATTACCTGATTTATTGCAAGAGGAATAAAAGGGCTGTAGGTGTATGTGAAGTGTTTGTCAGCATCTGCCAGACATTCGGGGCTGCCTGATGTGTATGATCAATGGGGATACATCATAAAACTGGGAAGACATTGGAACCAACCCCTTAAACACAGTGGAGTCACATCCTGTGCAAGGACTGGGGCAGCCATTCTCACCACACTTCTATCTGAAGTGCCCAACTTCGCTTATCTTGGAGCTGAAGGAGGGTTTTGGTGATGCAGGAATTAAATTGCCAGTGCACTGACGTGCCTTGGAAATGCTGTTTTCCCTCAGCCTTACGCCCAGGTTCTGTGGTTACGTTTGTGTTCAGGGAGCAAGGCCTGCTGGCTACCAGGGGGATGGTGCAGGGGAAGGAGGGAGAAGGGCTGTTTGCGTGGGAAGGATCAGTGTGGGAGGGAGCGTGTTTTTGAGGTAGGGGTGTGTGTAATGGGAACAGGGATGTTTATGTGGGCACGCACGCCCATATGTGGTGTGTTTTTCCCCATTTTCCTGGGCTTTGGGTGTGTCCAGATCAACTGAATTCAAAATGCTCCTTTTTTGGCACTGTTGCCTCTTCTCTGGTTTGGCATCTTAAGAATCTGGGGAAATCATTTCAAGATCAGAAAACTCCATTCACTTGGGCCCCTGAAGGCTTCACATTCTGTGACATGGTCATTCCAGTCGACTGAGCTCTGTCCCCTGCGGATGAGCCCATATAAGGAGGCTGTTTCCTGCGTTTCACGCTCCCTGCCTGTCCCTCTGCCCTCCTGTGCTCCCTTTGCCGAAGAAAGCTGGTATTTTGGGACTGCAGCTCCTGCCTCATTCCTGCTCCCTGTTTATTTTTGGAGAATGACTATTTTTGCTCCTATCAGGGAGCTATGCAGGGTCGTGCCCCCTCCCTGCAGCAGGCAGTGGCTGCCCCTGGCAGGCTCTCTTCATTTCCCACACTCACAAACAATGCTTCTGTTCCAAGGGATAAACACGGGAGACCCTTACCATCGGGGGTTAGTTCAGCCCCTTCCTCGTGTGTGACAAGAGACAATTTGGCTTTGGCTCAGGTTTGACCCCATCTCACAAGCAAGCTTCTCCTTGTCAGGTCAGAGATCCTCAGGAGTCACTCAGCCCATCTGCTTTCTTAATAAAGGCTCTGGGAGCTGTACGTCCTCTTTCCCTCACCCCAGATTAGACTCCTTTGCATTTACCGTGTTTTCCCCATTTTGGGGCATTATTTTACCCAATTATCCTTTTTTTCGGATCGTTCCTTCATGAGTCTGTGCAACTGGGCACCATCAACTGAAACAGACTGCCCAGGAGGTGGTGGAGTCACTGTCCCTGGAAGTGTTCAAGAACCACATAGATGTGGCACCGAGAGACATGGTTAGTGGGCATGGTAGTGATGGGCTGGTGGTTGGGCTGGATGATCTTAGTAGTCTTTTCCAACCTTAATGATTGTGTGATCCAACCCTATGATTCTGTGATAACCAGGAGCTATATAAGCTATATATAAGTATTCATCCACTGGGTTCACCTTACTTCTACTGCTTTCGGCATTGCATGCTGTGCAGAGCACTGAAGTTACTGCTGCATGAGGTGCTTCAGGAAGGGGGCAGGGCCCCAAACTGCAGAAGGCATTGGGCAGCTCTCAAAGGGTGGGCCTGGTATTTGGAAATTCCTGTTGTGAGCCCCAAGCTGAACTCTTGCCATGCAGTTGAGTGCCACGCAAGACAAAATAGCAGGGACTGCCCATAAGCTCTGAGTGAACTTTCCCTTTATTTTCCCAGAGGTGGTGATGGCAGGGTTCATCTCTTTACAGGTCTTCGGTGTAGTTGTCATCTGACTTCCTATTCTAGTCAGTGGAGAAAAGCAGATCTTTCTAGGGAACGATTCCTCATCTGAAATACTATGTCTAAAATGTGTGCTGACTGACTTGTGTCCTAGCAAACATGTAAAATGTGATGCTCCCAATTGAACTGTGAGCACCAGTAGTGAAGGTGTTCCCAGTGAAGCATGCTCAGGAGAGCAGCACAACCTTTGCAGATCAGCTGTGCTTTGTCTCTTGAGAAAGTCAAAGGCACACAGACCTGCAGCTTGTCAAGATAGCGACTAAAGCAGTGTGCCTCCTACTTACATAGACGTGTATAAAGCTGTTTCAAATATCTCTTACTTTGTGAATAAGCATTTTAAGCATTATCTCTCCATCTGTTTGGTAAATTGTTGCCTGAGTATGTGTGGAGCTGGTGTAAGAATTGGCTTGACAGGAGCTGGCTGTAAAGTTACTCTTTTTTTTTTTGTTATTGAAGGAACCACCACCTAAACCCCCACGCCGGCAAGGAGGCTGGGCAGTCGATCCTGTACTGGCACCTACCAAGTGAGTACTCACCTCATTCTTCGTTAATAGGGGCTTCAGCATGGATTAACTGAATGTCACTGGTTGGTCTTTGGAATTGCAGGCACTGGAGAAGTTTTTTCTGGATCTTGCAGTTGGTGTCTCCAATATCCTTGTAACTCCTTGAAACCATTTGAAGTATTGCTCTTGCTTGGTTCCACTAGCAAATGCTTTGTGTAGATTGATCTGTCTGGGCTATGAAGTGTGATTGCATCGCTGTCTGCAGGAGGCAGTGTATTCCTCACCTGGTATAGTCCAGGTGGGATTCCTGGAAGGAGTCGAGACCATAATAAGGATGTTAAATACAGAAGCTGGGGGTTGGATTTGATTACCTAATGCCCTTTCCAGGGCAGTGACACACATCAGTGACCAACTGACAAGTATGCGATGAACTGTTCAGGATTTAGTGATTATCCTTGATGGTAAAGATGATATTTGTTAATGTTTATGGGTGTATGGGCTTGTGGTATAATGGAGATGGTCTGAGAGAAGAGATGGAAGAAAAAACTATTCAAAATTGTAGAATGTATGTTGAAAAGTCTGATTCTTATGAAGGACACCTTAATGAAAGGGAAATATCCGGATAAGGTAATAGGATGGGTATCAGAACTGAGGGACAGTTCAGACCAGAAGTAGATCTCAATCTATTTGTTATTTATCAAACTGTAAAGTTACGTTGCTGTTACTCTTGTTATTCACAGGACTCTCCCGTTGAGTGGTGTGAGATTGCTTGTATATATTAAGGCCTTTGGTAAGAGTGCATGTATCTGGACACGTGCTTTGGAGACGCTCCGATTTCTGGAAAAAAGTTATATATTTTCTTTCCTGGAATGCTGAGAATGGGATAGCACATCTAGAGACCTGTTACACAGTCAGTATTTCCTGGGAGCTGAGAAAGATGGTCTCAATTCTAGAAAACAGTACTTTTCTGGGAAAATTATGGCTCTTTCTTTGTCTCTGAAGAATATATCAGCCCTTTGTAGAACCAAGCTGAAGCTTATGGAAATGAGCTAGCAGAGAACAAGGGTGAATTGCGTTGCTTAGGAAAAATAAATCATGTAATTGGTGGCTACGTGAGGGACTGGATAGGAGCTAATTCAGTTATTCAGAGCTGAGCCTAATGTGCCCTGAAGGACAGTACTCAGGTTCCTAATGTAATGGCACTGTGCTATGTGCTGCTGTAGGATGTTTTCCACAGTTTAACTGGAGTCTTATCAGATAGATTTGGAGCAGTAGTTATCAGCAGTGCTTCTCCTGCATCCCAGTTGCATGGATAACGGATATACCAGGTACTTGGAGTAAACACTCCTATGAGGTTGGAAGCAGAACAGGAACTAGAGGGCTGCAGACCTTTCTACCCTTATGGGACCCTGCCCAGTGGGACTTAAGATGAAGACGTGCCCCTTGCTTGTTCATGCATACAGTACTGTGTCATACTTGACAGTATTCTCTTCTTTTGCATTAAGAGCTTTTATGGAATAAATTTTATGAAGAGAAGGTTTGCTCTGACGTTCTTTAGTTGTAGGAGGGATGAGGCTTTTGTACAGCTCTTCCCCTGTCATTTCTTTCCTTCAACTGCAGATTGTTGATAGGCTGATCTCTTTTCCTTTCCCTCAGAGATGCCTGAGATGCTGGCCTGCAAGGCTGTCCTTGTGACATATCCCAGAGTTGAACCTTCATGTGAAAAGTCTGAGTCATCAGCTGATGTCATACCAACGTTGCTGTAGCTTTCTTGTTTCTGTTTTCTCAGGCTTTATCTCCCCATAGCTTTTCTACCAATTTGACCATCAAGTCATTGCTCCAATTTCACTGGGGTAGATATAGATACACTAGAATAATGTGTTTCTTTTAACATATCTGATGCAGCTATAAAGGACTTGTGCCAATGTAGCTCAGCCTACATTTGGAAGTATATTGCTTTAAGTAATTTTGTTTAAGTAATTTTGATCTGACAGCGATACACTCTGTGATACTTTGCTTACAAAGTGAGGGTGAGCAGAGCGTCTGCAGTGAGATTTTCTGTGTTGTGTGAATATATTTTGGGTCAGATGGGATACTGCAGCCACTTGGGAAAGCATGGTCCCTGTGCATCGTTCTCTTCCTTATTTGAGGTATAAGCTTTTCACTCTGTTTCTGACAGATACAGCCAGTTAAAACTGCATACTTATTGCTTTCTCTTCAGGGATATTTTAACTCTTTTTTCCTGTATTTTTAGTTCCAAGTTTTATCAGTTTGAAATGATTACTTGAAATTGTTCTCTATGTTTCCCCTGGGTACCTGTTAGAGTAGAATTTCATTTGCAGTGTGTTATTCTGTTTTTCTACCTTTGCTGCTCCCTCCTCAGCCCTTACCCATCCAGTTCTTGTCATACCAAGGTGAACTTCCAAATATTTTCACCATCTTGCTGATTCCTTCCATTAGACTTGTACAGTCTGAGACTATTGCAAGTTAGGAAGAGGAGGAGAACCCATAAAGTTTTCCAGTCTATAATTAGTTTTAAAATTACTTTGCACAGATTGTGTGCAAGGAAGAGAAAGTAATTTTGTCATGAGTTCCTGTGGCATTTACAAGTGTCAGATATAAAAGTCCCAAGAAGGATCAAAATGCTCTCTTTTTTTCTTGTACTTAAGGAGAAAAAAAAAAAGTTTCCCAAAAGTCAAGCATGGAGTGATTACTTTGGACACCCAGCACCTCTGTAAAACAGTTGTCATTACTAGGAGTCCCATTTTGTTGATATGGGTAACAGCGAGAACTATAGAATCATAGAATCAGATAAGTCAGACTTAGATAGACTATGGATAAGTTACTGAGCAAACCCTCAGCAAAGCCCTCTGCCATCAGCGAATGAATGGTGCAAAGTAACAACACAAAAATCTTTTTTTGCTTACTGATGGGGCTCTCTGCAACTGAATGTACTGTGCATCGTACAGAGAGAAAAGAGCAGTTCTCGGTGAGAGGAGGCAGTCCCATTGCTGCCCCAGCAATTTTCTATCCCCAGTGTTACAGGAAAGGGGACCAGCCAAGAACCAAGGCAGCTGCTTGGAGCCTAGTACCCTGTTCACATTACATAAGTAACAGTAGTTACAGATGGTTTCATGCTAGAGAAGCATCGCTCCAACCACTGGATGGAGCTCAAGTGCCATTCTGAAAGCTGTACTGATGTCCTTAATAACATCAGTGTTGACATTTGTGTCAAGTAAAGCAAAGGTTTCATGGTCAGGTTATCTCATGCTTTGGAAGGAAGAAACACAGAGTGCCTGCCAATGGGAGAAGGAAAAAGAAAGTCATTTTTGCATACTGGTGGGGATTTGACAAAGGAGAGATGCTTCAAAGATCCATTTAATTCCAGCTTCTGCTGATCTCATCTATCTGACTTTCCTTATATCCTACTTTCCTTATAGAATTTCTTTCATTTTTCTTCCTGTAAGTATGTTTTTTGTTTGTTTGTTTTGATCCCATGTGTCTCCTTTCTTCCGTGGATCCTGGCATTTTAGCAACAGGTTCTCCAGCCACAACTGACATTTCTTTTTTTCTGACTGCTCGGTCATACAGAGTTGGAATAATCAGGGCTTATTTAGGTGAATGACCAAAACATTTTGGAACAGATGTGCTGATACAGTGTCCAGCAATGCTTTTCACAGGAAGATAAATATCAAGGCCCTATAAGAAGGAAGTGGATGCAGTTGGGGTGACCTTTAGAGCAGAACAGCATTGATAACTCAACCTTTGTGTAGACATCATTTAGGGCTCTGGAGGCTGGGCAATGGTGAGATTGCACCCTGGAGCTGGAGGAAAGTTATTTAAGAGATTAAGGTTTTTTATGATTTAAGGTCTCTAGAGCTAACTAAAGTTAAAAACCTCCTGTTTCAAGAAGATGGGCTTAAACTATCCTGTGTTGTATCTATATGAGATGACCCTCAAGAGTGCCTGGTTTATAGAACCTCTGGCCATCCCTGTCTTGCAAGTGGGAGTAGTAAAGCGCTTGCAAGTTTCTCTATCTGACATGGCAGGGAAAAGCTTGTGTCATTGTGTCTGCCCTCTACTCCCAGCCCAGCAATGCTGAGATAAATCTTGGGCTAGGCTTCTGTATGACACTGCCACGTTAGGAGCAGAGCCAAGCTCCTGGTGGTGGGGAAAACAGCAGGCTCCCTCTGCATCTTGCTGCCCTCTGTGGATGTCTTCAGTGATGTGAAGAGTATAGGTACAAAGGATTGAGGCTACCAAGTGAGGGGGCACAACTGAGAAGGAGAAGATAGAAAAGGAAGTCTGATTAAGTTTTGTCTTGAGGTGTCTGTTTTTGGGTTTGTCCCTGCATTGATCTGCAAGGGAATGAGGCAAGTAATAGCCCCTTGGGGACCTTCAGGACTTTCCTCTCAATGTCAGCCGTCATTTTCAATCACCCTCTCCCTCCCAGCCATTAATTTTGGCCCAGGATCATGGGGACTTGTCCATCTATCACTCCTAATTGACACTAAATGATCTGTCAGTTTATTGATGAACGGCAGGAGTGGAATTGTCACAATATATTTTACTTTCTAACAACTCCTCCTGACAATTTTACCTTGTCCATCTCACTCTCCTCACATAAATCTCCATTGGCCTCTCATTCCTTCTCTTGGGCTGTTCTGGTGCCAGCCGCCTCCACGCCATCGGCACGCATCAAGGACATCAAGATGGCGGTAAGCTGCAGTGTGCAGACCTGGAGAGGGTTTTTTCTTCTCTTTCTCTCTCACTCTTTTTTTTTTTCTTTTGTTTTAATAAGCTGGATGTTCCAGGAATGCTAACAGGCTCTTGTCCTCTTGTCCCTCCATGTCATTGCTGGGGTGAGCTCTCCTTGGTGTTTCTGTTTAGACTCAGTAAAGATAACTGGCAGAAAATTGAAACTCCCTTAAAGACAAAAGAGTCATCTGAGAATCCCTCAGTACCATTGCTGTGGTGGGGGATTTTTTTCCTTTTAATCCTGTACAGTGTGACTAGCAAGGGTTTCCAGCAAAGGGAAAATGCTAGACTTAGGCCCATACCTGTGTTGTTGCAGTGCCCAGAGGAGCCTGGAAAAAGAGTTGGGCTTTTGTCTTTTTTTTTTTTTCTTAAGCTATTTTTCTGCTTATTTTTTTCTTTATTAGTGAAGTTTTCTTTGTCTTTTTCCTGAAAGACACTGGACAATTGAAGAAATAGAAGGGCTGTAGAGTCTCTCTCCCTAAGGAAATGGAAAATGGAGTCTGCACAACAAAAGCAGGATATTTGACATTTTGGTAGCAGTCCATGTAAGCTGCTGAGGTGGCAAAGTGTGCTCAGGGTGAAGTCTCTCATTTTTATTGATCAAGAGCAAAGCATTTTCCTTCCTTAGTTCTCTGCATCTCCAAGGAACTTACCAGCACATCCAGGGAAGACCATACTTGCTGTCCCAAATAGTTTGAGCTTAAAAAAAGCAAAGCACTCTTGAAGACCACGTGCAACGTGGTTTTGGGTTTGTCCCTGCATTGATCTGCAATTGATCTCTTTTGTATCTGTCAAAGCCAAGGCTAAAAACTTGTCTGGCCTATTTAGGTCACCTCTAGATTGACTGTGAAGTGTGGCTTGATGCAGTTTACCTGTGGAAAGAGAACTATGGTGACCTTGATCTATTTGTTTGCCACTATTTCCCTGTCCTCCCCTTTTCCCATATAATCGCTCTACTGTTCTCAAGTTCTTAACCCAAGTTCTTTAGATCCCATTTTTTTTTAGAAGACGTGGCTCTCAGATGACAGCACAAGGTGGCACTTACACCTACTTTGTCTGAGTTTTGGTGGGTTTTGTTCTTTTTTAATGTTTTCAATGACACAAGTAAGAGGACTTTGGCTGAGTCCTTCAGAATTTGGAGTTTGCTTTCTGTTGTGGGATTTGTGGGGAAAAAAAACGCCAAAACCCAGCTTCTTTGTCTTTGCATTCTAGTTCTGTTTCCTTTAGCAGTCAGATTTTCTGTAATCATGAGGATCCGTTATGTATGTTTCCCTTTAAATGGGAACTGAAATGCTCCTGTAACCCCATTCGATGTGAGAGTTGGCCCCGGTGCTCACTGGAGACTGAGGATGTGATCTCTTGGACAGGAGCCCCTGTTCTCAGGGAACAAAGATGTGTGGTGGATACCTCTAGAAGCTGCAGTGCTGTTTTCCCACACAGCAGGAATTTGTGTTGAGTGTTGTTGTTTTTTCTGTTGCTCAGTGGGAGCTCAGAGCAGCTCTGCCGGTCAGCTCTTTACCAGCAAGTGGATTGGGGCACCCTGGGAACATTTGTTACGGGGACGATGCATTGAGTAGACTGAGGTTCAGCAACCCTGTGAACTGCATCTGTTCGCTTGTGTTAGTTCCTAAAGCCTGCTTGCCAGAGCTTTCTTCCTTTCCTATTTCTGTTAAGTAAGCCTGTGTACTAGGACGTGAGGAGAAACTACAGTGTTTCTGCTACAGATTGGCTAGTGCCTCATACGCCCATGTCGGCTGGAGCTGTTTAGCCACAGTTTCTGTCAGATCATAGGATCACAGAAATCCTTGGGTTAGAGGCACCTTAAAGTCCACCCAGTCCCAAACCTATGCATACACCCGCATGTGCAGGGCTGCCCCCCACCAGCTCAGGCTGCCCAGGGCCCCATCCAGCATGGCCTTCAGCACCTCCAGGGATGGGGCACGCACAGCTTCTGGGCAGCAATGCCAGTGCTTCACCACACTATGAGTGGAAAAAATTCTTCCTCGTATCTAACCTAAATGTTCGCTCTTTTAGCTTAAGGCCATTCACCCTTGTCCTATCCCTGTCTGACAGTGTGAA
The DNA here is from genome assembly GCF_016699485.2 of Gallus gallus. NCBI lineage: Eukaryota > Metazoa > Chordata > Aves > Galliformes > Phasianidae > Gallus > Gallus gallus. The sequence continues at coordinate 38,007,941 of NC_052536.1, forward strand.
GAGTCAGTTGCCATCGTGCTTGTAAGCTCCCTTCAAGTACTGGAAGGCTGTCCGGGGCCTTTTCTCCAGGCTGAACAAACCCAGCTCTCTCAATCTTTCTTCATAGGAGAGGTGCTCCAGCCCAGGTCTCATCACACAGGGAGCACTTGGACATTGCCATGCCCCTCTTACAGCCATGCAGCACTCAGCATGTGATGCAGGCACCCCAGGGAGATGTGAGGCACCAGAGCCTCAGGGACCGTACAGGTTTCACAATTGTGTGTCTGCCCAAACCCCATTGAGGTAATAGCAACACACACCCATGTGCCCCTGGGCTTGGGAGCAGAGGGCTGTGAGATGGTGTCCTATGACAGAAATAAAGGCTCACTGCAGTCCTGGCTCTAGTGAGGATGCCATTTGGATGGCAAAGTTTAGCTTGATTTTAGGAGTCTTTTCCAGGCTGCTGCAGTCCTGGGAGAGGGGGGTAGAAACCTGAACAAGTGCACAGAAGCCCAAGGAAAGTGAAATGGGATAGCTGTCAGGGTGGGTTGGGTAGTGCCTTCCAGCACCACTTCGGTTCTGCTCTGTGGAGCTTTGGTGGGTATTCTCCACCTGCTGTGCCCCGGCAAACAAGCAGTGACAGAGACCCACACATGGGGAGCTGGGAGCGGTCGGACTCTGTACCAGTGTGGATGTGTGATGAGTTGTGCCTCAGGCTGCTGAACAAGCTGCTGCTCGTGGTTCACCACCCACTCACCACGGTGATGGGCACGGGCAAAATACTTGAGCAAGAGTGTACGGTGTTTGTTTAGTTGTTTTTTTTTTAATCATAAAGAGAAGTGGTTTAGACATGCCAAGAACGGGCAGGCAGATGAGACTCTCCCCGGGCGGCCCGGCCCTGCGAAGCGCCTCGCAACGTGAGGCCCTGCAGGCCCCCCTGGCAGCCGGTCCCCTCACAGCCGCCTCCCGCAGCCCGTCCCGCGCGGCCGCCGCGCCGCCGAGGCCCGGCAGAGGGCGGCCGTGGCCCGGCGGAGACCTTCGGTCGTCCCCCGCCATCCCGCCGGAGCTCCGCAGCCCCACGGCGGGGTGCGGGGGGTCCTCCCCTCCCCGGAGCGGGCTGCGGCCCGGCGGCTGCGGGCGTGAGCGGAGCTGCGTGAGCTGCGAGCACGGAGAGATTTCAAGGACGTTTCCCTCCATTCATCCCAGTTATGTGCGTTGCTAAAATAGGTTAACGGTGTCTAATTAACCACTGCACATTGTCATGCTGCATAAAGATAGCAGCCTGGCTGTTCTCTGAGCCCTGCTACTTTATCTCCATTTAGATCTCCGTGGTAGTCCATTAAATGAGAAAGAAACAGTTTAACGGAGATGATGTCTACATTAGGGCTGCCTTTCACCTCTGGACACGGCTGTAGGCAGCTCCCTGCCAGCCGAGCTGTGTGCTGCGCTGCGGTGCGGGGGGGTTCTGAGATTCAGCCCCCTCTCATCAGCACCAGGCAGGATTCCGGCCCGGCAGGGCTGAGCGGCACTCCAGACCGAGATCACGTTTATATCCTCTGCCCCAGCACACAGCTTGGAGAGGTGTGTGGTAGGATGCACTGGGGTCTGCCGGGGGTGTTCTGCCCTATCAGACAGAATGAGAGAAACAGAAGTGTTGTTCTCACAAGAACTGGTGGTGGCTGGTGTGTAGTACAGCAGACAATGCATTTCTGAGCATTGCTCCCAGGACTGTGTTGTTTTGTTTGCTCATACTTAAGTGTATGTATCTATGCAGCACAAAGATGCACCAGGGGACGTTCAGCATAAATGTTAGGAAAAAATGATTTACCATGAAGGTGGTCAAAGGCTGGAAGAGCATTCTTAAGGAGGTGGTTGACGCCTGTCAGTGTTGAAGAGACATTTGGATAATGCCCTTAATAATCTGCTTTAACTTTTGGTTACCCTTGAATCGGTCAGGCAGTTAGACGTGATGATTTTTGAAGGTCCCTTCCATCTGAACCGTTCCATCCTATGGTTCATGCATAGTCGCTCATTTTATGGATGCTTGTTGCTGCCTTCCCTGGGCTTGGCCTCCTGTTAGAGCAAACAGGAAATGATAGCAGTGCACTTCTTGCTGAGAATACAAGAAAAGGGTAGGAAATCTATCTATACTGACTTGACTTTACAGTCTATCTTCTTCCATGTCAGTTTTCAGTCATTACTAGAAAGCTGTGCCCTTGGGGATGAGGGAGATGCTGCCTACCTGGGCATGATATTCTTAAAGGATGAAGTGTTGCTCTCAGCATATTGCAATTGGCATTGATAAAGCTGAGCCAGTTCTCAGGGATGGACACTCCACACCACTTTAAGCAGTGTGGTAACTTCATGAAGAATGCCTGCAAGGCTTCCAGTAGCTTCCAATAGCACCTGGAGACCAAAGTGACGATAAGGTAGCTGATCCTGTAGGCACACTGCATGTATAGCTCAGCCCCTACCCAACCTTATGGAAGGCACGGGGCTGGAGGCAGGGCACATTTCGAGGATTTATTAACAACTTTCTTCACTTATTACCTGGATGGTTTTTAACCTTAAGACACAGGCCAAAGCTTGTCCTTTCTCTCTGGATCACTTTGTTAGGTAGATTTAGATGGTGCATTTGGGCCAAAAAAGCAGAAAGTTAGAAGTTAGGGATTAAAAAGTAACATGTCATCAAAGTAAATAAAAGGAAGGCTTTGGGTTTAGGACTCCATTTAAAAAAGAAAGCTGGTTGTTATCTTCTTTACCTAGTAACTCGGTCATCTAGGTCACAGAGAGTGTAAGACGTGAAATTCCTTACAGAAGCTTCATGCCATATATCCCAGATAGCTCTCAACCCATGAGCTGGTTTGAAATGCCAGTTTCATCAAATGATGCTATTCCAAGTCATATATTAACAAACCTCTGTCGTGCAGGTGACTGAAAGCAGATGTCTCACCTAAGCAGAGCAGCAGTCATTTCTGTCTCCTGCTCTGCTTTCATTGGTATTTAAATGCTCCGTATAAATGAGAGTACTGTTGACATAAGAGACTTTCCTCCACTGCCACCTCTGTGCCCTGAAGCATGGGGACTGGGACTGACAGCGGGGCTTTAGCTAGCACTAGAGAGAACTGCCCTGTCTGACAGGAGGGTGTTCTAACACCCAGACCCTGGCGTTACAGTGCTGCTGTCCCTTCCTGGTTTATTCATTTATTCTCCACATTACTGTTTTTTTTTTTCAATGCGATGCAGTTACTTCATAACAAGGTAAAGCTATTTGGCAAGCTTGAAGATAGTTTTGGGAGTGCAGAAACTACCTTCTGGAATCTGAGTGTACTGTACAACCTATGAAAGTATTAAGTGCAGACAGAAAATTAAACCTAAGCAAGAGAATTAATGCCCCCAACAAAGCTGTCTGGGTTTGGAGTCATCTTGATCAGTGAATTCTCGTAATGTATATTTTCTTACTGCCTTCAATGAGTCCATTTATAACATAACCAGGAAAAGTCTGGAAAGCTTTAAGTCTGAGAAAGAGCAGAATAGACTCTGCCTCTAGGACGAAATATGACTGCGTTCCCAGTGGGCCACCTGCATATCTATCAGGAGAGGGAGCTCAGGAAAAAGAAACAGAAATTGCTTGCAGGGATAGCAAGGTGTGACCCTCTCCTGGGAAGTATAAACATGTTTCACTCCTGCCTGGGGACAAGCAGTGAGCAAGAATATAAGAAGCGTGAGTGCTGAGGGAAAAAAAGGGTTATTTGGGGCTGGACAATTACCAAGAATAATGGGATCGTGCTAAGGAGAGGTTAGATAGAACCTCCAGGAAATGATCCCACTGTGAGTGCCAGGGGTCTGAAGACAGGCTGTGGGAAGCAGTTCTGTGAAGGCAGAAGGGAGAGAGAGAAAATGGGATAAATCTTGTATTGTCTTTTCATCTCTGGTCAGATTCCAAACTCCGTTGTGAGGTGGCAGTGGGCTCTGAGCCATTACTTTCTCTCTCTGTAGTATCAGGGGGTCACAATGGGGAAAAGGACTTAACTGGACAATTACTCCTCACTGCAAAAACACTCCTGAATTCACAGCTCCGCTGTACTTCTGCTGAAAGCTAAGGTGAAGGTGTCACTTATGTGGCTGTAGTTCCGACCATAGCAGTGATATTATTGGACTCTTACCTCTTATTGTGCCTAACCCTTAGCCTTTCACAGACTGCAAGCTCCAAGGAGAGAAATGGAGACAAAGATCTTCCTTCTTCTCATATCTAGACATTGTCTGTGTCCTGCTCCTTGCTCTTAGAAGGAGCAAGAGTCCTCCTTATTCACAGGAGGACTCAGTGAGGCCTGGGGCCTCATCAGAGAGAACTGAAGAGAAGTCTGCCTGTTTCATGGAAGTGCTTTGAAAAGTGCAGTGCAAGGCAGTGCAGCAGCTTCTCTCACACCCTTGTGTGTCCTGGGACAGTGCACGTGGTAGGGTAGAGCCCCATGTACTCTTGTCATAGTGCTCTGACTTGAGAGAGGGGAGAATATTTATTCCTAATGCATAGAGATGAAACTTCACTCTGCAAAATGGCCAAAGCAATCAGTGAGTGATGAAGTATCTGCTAAAAAGAAACCTGGCATTTAATTAACTTTTCAAAGTGCTGGTTCAGCAACCTCCATGTTTTACATTTTGAATATTGAACAAGCATCCCTAATCGGAACTGAATTACTTCTGGGCTTGCTGGGGTGGAGAGCAAGGGAGCTGCCATTTGCCAGTGCCTCCCCCCCACATTATTATTATGAACTTCTGTTAACTCAGCCGGATCAACCCTGATTTACTGCAGCGACAGCATGTCTGACCTGAACTTGGCCTGCTCGGATGGGGCTCCTAACCCTCAAAGGCAACCACATAATCTTTAAGCACAACCAAGGGCGAGAGGAACCTGTTGATCTCTCAGGGGGAGGTAGACAAATTATACTTTCTTCGTTGCTCCTTAAAGTGCCAACCTCTGCGCCCATAATAAGTGCAAGCTTTGCCCACAGCTGATGGCAGAGAGTATGAAAAAGTATCTGAGAGATTCAAAAAAAAAATAGGGTCTCTGTCTCTTGCTGTATCTGGACCTGATTATCTTTTGGGACTCAGATGACTCAGCTTTAACTTGATGCACTCAAGGACTTTTTATTGCCTTGGTTTAGTGGTCACTAAGAACTCTTTACAGGTGTGTGTGTGATATTAGACCTGGTTGCAGGAACTGTTCTATACATTAACAGTAATACAGAGAAATATGTTTTTTAATAAATCATTCTAGCATTTTCTAAGCAGAAACCTTTCCTTGTCTTGCAGGTCAGGAAAAAAGCATGCAGAAGAAGTAGAAGAGTAAGTTCCCATTGTTGCTAAGACTTCTTTTACAACTTCTATGTCTGATTTCACGGAGAAAGGAGATGGAACTCTCTAAGCTCCTGTACATCGAGATCTGGAATTTGGGACGGATGTAGAGCCTGGAATGAACTGTGTCTTAGTGTGGGTCAGGACTGGTGGCTCTGTAGTTCCCTAGATATGGAGTTGATGGTGGCTGTGTCATTCCTGTATGACAGAAAGAAGAAGTGGAACGTATCTGCTTTCCCAGCAGACTCATGCCAGGCTCTGCTGACTAAGCCATGTGTAATAACCTTAGTGTTTGTCACAGACATAAGGCATTGTAGACTTGTGGGGAAGAAGGAGATGCAAGAAGATACTTCTTTGGGCTTTCATTTGAAATTCTTTTCTCCTTGTGTTTTATTGCAGCCATCGTCTCAGGCAGCAGAGCCAGGAAGTATCAAGTGAGGGAGGAGGTATGTTTTCACCTACTTGACTGCCAGAATTGCCTTCATACCTGTCTGGGGGTTATCCAGTAAAGTGAGCAGAGGCATCTATCTGGTAAGAAATGGCTAGAAAATAAACCACCTCAAGGTGAGAAATAAATGTGGCTGCTGCTTAAGTCTCTCAGCTGCTGAATGGGGGAGAGAGAGCAAAGAAGCTTGAGAGAAGGATGATGAAATGAACCTATAGTCTAAGTCTGTCTCTTCATTGACACAGAATAATAAAGTGCCTTGAGGAAGAAAGGAAGTGTCATGGGGACACTTCTCTGTGATTACCTCCATAGGGATAATAGTGTACTGGGGAAGAAGAAAGCTAAAAGACTGATAAAAGGGTAAAAGCAGGGATAGAAATCACTGCTGTCCCCTAGTTTAGGTGATAGCAGGCTTTGCTTCAAGCTTGTCTTGTGTTTTGTGATAAAACCTTTATCTTGTGCCTATCAGGACAAGTGCTTGCACAGTTCTCTTAAGGCATCTGTCATCATTAGAGAACTCGTTATTTAAGAAAAACACTTGCACTAATGCAAGATCTTAGATCATAAGCTGAACTTACTCTGGTGGGTTATCCCATCCCATCCTTTTACAGGCTGCTGTGAAATGTACTGGACTCCTAACTTACTACTGCTAGTTTTCCATACGGTTTATATTACCTACACTTACAGGACTGATTGAGGCAAGAGGAAGCTCAGGAAAAAATCCACAGTAGGAAGTTCTAGGCAAACACTAGACGGCCATGGACTTAGAAATTCATTGAAGTCTCTAGGAGCTACCTCTATTTTCAAGGGCTAGGAATTTTATACAGTGTATAAAAAGTTGCATCTGTAAAATATTGCCAAGCATTAAGAGAATTACTGGAAGTCACAAAGGATGAGACATCAATATGTTTAATGAGACTAATTAGAAGACTTATTTGGGTCTTCCAGACAGATTAAGCACAGCAGCATATGACTGCCTGAAGTGGCACCTTTATAGCATTGGCATCTTCAGAATAGATTTAATTTCCCCCCTGGGATGTTTCTTGGGCTTCTTAAATTTCATGATATATCACTGAGGCTGATAGTCTGTTCTGAATAGCTGTTTGTCTGTTTGCATATGTGCTGTCCTTCTTGTTGAACCTTGGTTTTGTATTCAGAGTATAATAACTTTCTTTGCTAACCAGGTGTAAAAACGCTTGCCGTGTGTTTGCAGCATATGACTCTTAGTGCTCCCACATGTTGGGTTATAAATACAGAATAGAATTGATTCAGAACATGGTATGAAGACACGATAAGTTGTAATACGCTTCACTCACTTATTTGTACCTAAGCTGTGGCTTGTAGTTAGTTTTGGCTTGTTTGCTAATCAGAATTCAACTTTGGACTATATACATGTGTTAGAAGAAGGATCCTGCAAACATTCCTGGGAGTTCCCACCCGGGTAGTTCCTAGTATAATCAGATGCACTGGTTTGTAGATGTAATTCCGATATGGAAAATCTCTGAATGATCAATGCATTGCATGCTGGTGGTCCTATTTCTACAGGGAGATTAAACAGACTAATTCTGGGAGAGCAGTTCCCTGTGTGGACTCAGCAATTGCAATGAGGACAGGTGACATATAAACTCCAGAATGTGATTAAAAATGCTTTTGGTAATTAAGCAGAGAGATAAATAAGAGCTGCCCAATGCAGAGGGCGTGCTGTGGTTGTGCTTAAAATTGAGTCATATTGGCCTCCCCTGCTCACAGTGAAGGGCTTGTGTCCTTAACTGTAGCGGAAAAGCCCAGATTCTAACCACGCTTAAATCAAGACATTGGTGTATGGATCCCCAAGGATGGGTCATGGTTATTTTTTGCTGCATAATGTGTTAGCTTGTACAACTTAATATGAACAGGCGCGGTTGCCTACTGATTGCTGCTGTCAACCAATACATTTGTATTACCTTCCTTTACACTATTAGAAAGCTTAGCTGTACCATTCCATTAACATTGCTTGTCCGCTGTCCAACCTTTTTATTAGAAGAATGAAAGACAAAACTATCTGCCCTTAAAAAGATAGCTTATGTATCTGAAGTGTGCTCAGCTGTAATCATTTGTATGGCACTAAAGCCCAGAGGCTTAGAATTTGGAGTCTGTTGGAGGAAGCACTGAAAAATGACAAGCCCTGGAGAGAATCCATGGTTTGGTGTGTGGAGAATGTGGGAGTTTGGGAGAGAAGGACAGTTGGTTCTCAGAGTGTGGGAAGGCTGTGTGAAGACTGAAGTAACCTGGGATGTTGTAAGGAGATGGACCAGACAGGGACATCATACATGGAACTGTATGTATTGTCAGCCACTCCTTACAGTTGCACAGGGAAACCCAGGTGCAAGTCATCCACACTTTGCAAGAGAAACCACTGAAATATTAGCAGTGAAGTACCTGGGCTCACGCTTTGCTCAGAATTCATTTTCTTTAACCTGTATTTCTTCTTCATTGAGGCTAGGCCAGGACGCGAGAGCTGTTTTAAAAAGAAGCCAGTTTTGAGTTATAGGGATCAAAGAAATGTGTTTCACTAAAAGCACCATCTGCTCCTTTAAAGTCCCAAGGTAGAAAGACTGATATGAAACAGTGCAGCGTCTTTCCTGCAATAGTTCTGGTGCGTCTGTCTGATGGAAGCTGTGATTTCCTACAGTGCCTTCCTTCTCTGAGCTCAGTGCCCACCCTCCTGAGCAGTCCCTGGTACACATTAGAACATAGCCACAGCAGGTGGATGATGTTCCTTTGTTAGGTTGTTGTGTGTCCAACCAAACCGTGGTGCAGCCCAGCTCCTCTGTACCATGGAAAACTTGCTATAACAGGATTTAATGCATCACATCTTGAGGAATAATAAACCTTCACAAGCCTCAAAAAAACGTTTAATTCCTAGAGGACAGGCCTAGTTGAGTCGCTTTCAGCCAGGGGCAATTGGGGGCTTAATGCCATGTATGTAGCAATCTGGGCAGTCTGAGAGAGGAGTTTAAGGGTAATTGCTCAATTTTCCGTCCGTGTCAACAGGGAAAACGGGCAGCTGAGACTGAGTGCTGTACAGCCAGGGGACTGCAGACGGGAGACAATCAGGAGAATTTAACAAGTGCTTTCTGTAGCAGCCAAGAGCAGTTTCTCCCCAGTTCAGACTATTCCTTGTCATGAAGTGGGAGGAGGACAGGACAACTGAGTGTATGTAGAAGGGCCTTCTCCTCCCTTTGCTCCTTTCTCCAGTAGGATTATAGAATCTCTCCTTCTGCTTTGTTTGGGTTTGGCTTTATTTAGCTTGTACGTGACTTTACTCAGCTGTGTGTCTCATTCTGACATGCAGCTACACTTTTCTGTCAGCAAACGACTTTGTTGTCTAAAAGTTTCCTCTATGTTCCATTCTTGTCCACCTATTCTGCTCTGCTAGGCTGCATGCCCCAGATGCCCGTCTCCTCATTGCATGGCCCTTGGGCATTTCCTTGGGCATTCTCCCTGCTCTCCTTCCTCTATAGACTGTTTTCCCATCTTCAGAAATCTTTTGCCCCTTTCTCACTTGCTCTTACATAGCTCCTAGAACAGGGCTTTTCATGGAGGATTGGGCTGTGACACATGTGATATTCTGTCTGTGGAAACAACAGCTTATTTTAAAGCAGATAGTGTGGGTGAATGAGAGAGCTGATTGAAATGAAAGCCTGCCTATGCTACACAGACAACCCCAACGTGACCTGCAGGTGAGGAAAGCTGCCAAGAGACAGTCACTGGATCTGTGCCCTCAAGGCAAAATCCCTTCCTGCCTGCTGGGAGGCCTCCTCGAGGAAGCAAAGCTGGCGATGAGACCTCTCTATACAATGTCAAATCTTTAGAAGGACTTCTTACCCTTCTGGCATGTGGCAGCAGCTCCTTTGCATTTGAACAGGACAGGAGTCCAGGCTCTGAGTGCAACAGGAGCAGTAGAAAATGTGTTAATGCTCCATCAAATATTGATCTTCCTTGCTTGGGAAAAAACAACAACAACAAAAAACAAGAAATGGAGAATGTGGGCATGTGCCATGGTCCCTGCATCTTCCTGGACGTGATATCTGTCTCTCAGGTGGGAGGTCACAGGAAATCACAGGATATGGCCATAAAATACCAAACACTTTACGAGCTGTATGCGAATATGCACCAGTGCTGAAATGGCTCTGAACAGAGCTGAGAGTAAGAGCTCAGTGTGGGTTATTGCTGCCCGCATTATTCCTGATGAAGTTTGCCAGTTGCTTCCTGGTGAGCTGCTGTGACAGAACACACCAAGTGCTGGTGCTTGCCAGGGGCTGTGACTGCAAGGAGTGTATGACATAGAAAGCTTTATCAGCCAGACACGAGCGAGAAGGGTGAGAGCTGGTGGATGGGAAGCTGGACATGAGCCAGCAATGTGCCCTTGCAGCCCAGAAAGAACCATATCCTGAGCTGCATCAAAAGAAACTTGGCCAGGAGGTCGAGGGAGGTGATCCTGCCCCTCTACTCTGCACTGGTGAGACCTTGCCTGGAGTACTGCATCCAGATGGGGAGTCCTCAGTACAGAACAGACATGGACCTGTTGGAGCACATCCAGAAAAGGGCCACAAAAATGACACAAGGGATGGAACACCTTTCCTGTGAGGACAGGCTGAAAGAGCTGGGACTGTTCAGCATGGAGAAGAGAAGGCTCCAGAGAGACCTGAAAGCAGCCCGTCAGTATCTAAAGGGAAGCTACAGGAAAGATGGGGACAGACTCTTTGGTAGTTTGTGGTGATAGAACAAGGGGAAATGGTTTCAAGCTTAAAGAGGGTAAATTTAGGTTGGATATAAGGCAAAAGTCTTATACAGTGAGGGTGGTGAGGCAGTGGAACAGGCTGCCCAGAGAGGTGGTAGATGCCCCATTCCTGGACACATTCAAGGTGAAGCTGGATCAGGCCCTGGACAACCCAATTTAGCTGTGGATGTCCCTGTTCCTTGCAGGGAAGTTAATCTAGATGACCTTTAAAGGTCCCTTCCAGCTCTAAGGACTCTCTCATTCTATGAGTTTGCAGGAACTGCTGTGGAGATGGCCAGAGGCTTGGGAGCCAGCAGTGGAGCAGTTTGGGCAGAGCTGTGTGGGCTAAAATCATTGAGCATGAGTTGCAATGGATACAGAGTGAAAAACGTGGTGTTTGGGAGCTTGTGTGAGGGACTGAAGAGAGGGGCCTGAGGCAGAGTGACAGTGACTGCTGTGTTTCTGTGCTATGACTTGTGTGCGGTTCTGTCAATGCACTGCTGTCCTTCATTTGCTGCTCCCTACTGCACTGCCCTACGTCTCTGCACAAGGTCAGTGAAGGGCAAACTCGGACCAGTGTCGTGGTTTCTCCTCTGCTGCTGATTCAGGCCAGTTTGAACTCCTACAGTGACTGCTGACATTGTGATCTAGAGCTTCTGCTGTTTGAGGAAGCCTTTTTTGGCAGCCGTGGTGGATGAGGGGAGCCGAGAGTATGTCCCAGGGGATAGGGCTGAAGTCCTCTTTTGGAGTGGCTAACCACATGTCACGGGGCAGCGGACAGTTTAATTGCAAGGGAGTGAGCACAGCTTGTTTGGGGCTGAAAATAAAGGACTGGGTAAGCATCTTCTATTGCTGTATTCTGCAGTATGGTGGATACACAGTCATGTTGGTCCTGTGATTGCTGAGTCCATAAGTGTAGTTGACGGACTAGGTTTACCTAAAATACCCTTTAAGAAAAAGCTCTTGAAAGATGATTACAGAATTGAGACACCATCATTTAAAACTGCCTGAGGCAAGCTCCTTTGAAAATTGCAGCAGTGGAGGGACAGAGAGAGAACCACGTAGCCCTTGATTGTAGTGTCGTTCCCTCAGGACCCGTCCCCCCTCCCCCTCAGTTTCTCATCTGATATGAGAGAGAGCAGCAGTAAGATTCCTCATCTGTCTTATGAAAATCCGATTCTGAGTGGCTCTGATCAAACCCGGCTGGCTGTCAGCAGCGGTGGCCTTGTGTGGAGGGAGGGAGGCTTCTGAGGAGTTGCTGGATGTGGAAATGTCATGGGTGCTGCCGATCAAAGAGGCATTTTTTAATAAATATATAGAAAAAAATAAAAAAAAACCTAAGGATTTAGCATAAAAGAAATGTAGTTTGTCTTGTTTTTCCAGCGTAACATGAAGAGGATGAAATAGAATCAGATACGCCTGCTCCCAAACATACATCCACAGGAGCATTTGAGAAGCTTCTTTCTCTGCCACACTAACACTCCAGTACAAAATCACTCATCTCCAGTGTTATTGAGGACAGCTTTGTATTTCTGAGTTCACCAAACCCTCCCAGGGAACCTCATGCCTTCTCATCTGCTGCCCTGCCACCTCCTGAGTGTGTTTCAGCAGGGGAATACTGCAAAGGAGCAAAGAGCAGCTTGTGTAAAGAAAAAACAGGTGTTAGCAGAAAGGAGGGCAGGTGCAGTGCTCTGTCAGGGGCTGTGGGTAAAGGCTAGGAGGTGTCTGGCCACTGTAGTTGCTGATAACCTCAGGAGTATGTTGGACTCCAGGTCCTGAGCTTGGCCTCCTGTCCACTGCTGGTGAAGAACCTATACGTTAAGAGATTCCTTGTTTTTAAAGCCTTTAGTATCTGGTCTTGCACAGAACAAGCTATAGATTGCCACCTGTTGAAGGCCTGCATGGAGCTCAGTGACTCATCTGACATGGCTTTTTGGTGCCCTGGTTGCATTGCAGCAGCTTCTCTCTCCTCATGCTTCCCAGGGATCAAAACTAAGGCTCTGTGGCAACAGCAGCCTTGAAAGATAGAAAATATGGCTGATGCTTGTCCAGCAAACCGTTGTGTGAGATTCTATCCAAAGAAGTAGGGTGTCTTAGTGAACCACCCGACCTCCCAGCTGGTCCTCCATCTAGCTAGCAGTATCATCAAAGCTTGGTGGCTGAAGAAAAAATGATTTTGTCTGATGCATCTGTAAAGCAAGGCTGGAGGGTCATTGCTGAATCTGCTGTGTGACCATGTCCCATCTAGGTCCTATGAATCCTCTCACACCAAAAAGTGACTTTTCCCTTCAGCTGCCTAAGTCGTGCCATTACGATTCTCTTCTCAGAGGGATGTTTTGGGACATGTGAACCTCAGGTTATCTTCTGCTAGTCTCAGCTTTTAAGACAGCCCCAGCAGCTGTAGTACCACCTGCTTTTCACCCTACTGTTTTCATCTCCCTGCTGGCTGAAGGGTATACTGCTCAGCATCAGCCTCTTGCTAGGGCAATTTCAATCAGGGAAAGGTATCCCTATGAAATTAATGCCTCAACATCCAAAGAAGTATTCTTTATCCTCTCCATTTGCCTGCTGCTCTCCTGAGAAAGCTTCCAAAAGCCTTCAAGCTTGTTTGTGTGTTCAGCAGAGGCTGAATGTGTCCCTTATTCCTTATGGTTTTTTGAAGATTTTTTTTTTGCCTGTTGCTTTCCACTTTTTTCTTTTCTTTTTTTAATTCTCCATTTTTCCACTTAGAGAGAAAAATTATTTATTGCATTGAGATGCGCTAATTAAAGCCATTTTCTGGTATTTGGTTACTGAAGTGTTTGATGTCTCTCTGACAAGACCATGAAATGCACAGTGTGTCTACAGGGACAGAATTTGCTGAACACGGTGCTTTGTAAATGAGGGGACACAGTGTCGCAGCAGCTCATGAATATGAAACGCCCATGATGCTACCTCAGTGGACTTGAGAACACAGATGAATCCTGTCATGTGCTAAATGAGACCAATTTCTTTCACTTAACTTCATCTTCAATCAGACCTTCTTCCATTTGCCTGTTTAAAATTCCCCAAACGTGATGCAGAAGGTAACAGCATTCAGTAAAACAAAGTTTTGCAGCAGCAGAGATATTGTAATTATCTCATTTTTACATTTTATGAGCAAGCAACTTAAACTAAAGTTAGTTTCATGCTTATGCCTGCTCAGTGGCAGGGGACTGCCAGTTCCAGCAGCCGCTGCCCTTTTTGTTCTCTGGGTATGGCGGTGGATGGGAAGAGAGGACAGCTCCATCCCCATTGCAAAAGTGCCATTCTGAACTGGCACTGGAAATATGCACCCAGCTGGTGGAAGTGAATCAGATGGAGCAAGATGGAGACATTCTTTTGGGTGGCAGGATTTTGAGTGTGAGGCTTAGGTCACTTAAAGCAGCCCAGTGAGAAGTGGCAGCCGCCCTACTGAAGTGTAGGCTGGGCTTGGGACGTGGTTTCCAGGTACAGCTCTGATTTATTGCCTGACCTTGAACAAATTCTGTCTGTCTCTAACAAAGCATTGAGTTCTGTGGGGCTAGGATCAGATCTTACTGTGATGAGAGCCTGCAGGTGTTGCTACTAAACCTAAAATAAGCTCCTTTACGCAACTTGACAACTTGCAGGTGTGGCTGGGCAGTAAGTAGTAGGTGTGCCTCCATTTCCTGCATGTGGCTTTCTGTGGTTGTCATCAGTAACCTCTTTGCTAAGGGGTGGAAGAGGTGATGGTCACTGCACATTCTCTGTCATGAGCACAGAGCCCTGCTTTGTGTGTCTCTTTAAAAACTGCTATTCCTCATTTATTGTTTGGCTATCCAGATGTAGCCTTTCCCCTCTATTTCTTCGTTCTACTGCTCGCACGCTTCTGCCTCATGCTAGCAGTGTCTTGTCATAACTTAGCTATAGAACTCTTTTAGTGTAAGACCTCACTGGGTCTAGCTATCATAATAAAAATACTGTTCTTAATTATACTCTGGACCTAGGTGTTCTAAGACATTCAGTTTGATGGAGTATATTACGACTCCCCTGTTAGCCAACACTTGTACTGGTGTCTCCTACCCCAACCTCTGTGTGGATGCACTCAGTTTGGTTTCATTCTTTCATAGTTTGCGCTTGCTTGCTGTTATATGGGGGATGAAGGGGAATCTGCAGTGGTATAATCCAGCATTTGATGCTCACTCAGTATTTTATATCTCTATCATGAGCAGTTTCTGAAACTAGTGCCTTGTTTATGGGCTGAAAAATCAATGAGAAAGGCTTTGTTTTACTTCGTTCCCAGTCATTTTGAGCAATAAGGGAAAGTTTCACCCATTCCTCTTTACTGTCACTGTAGGCACTGAGCTTTATGTTATCTCCTCCACCATGGGCATACCCATGTCTTCTGCTGGTGATGCAGTACCTGGCACGTGTGTCCACCTCTTCTCTCCCTTCAGCTAAAATGAAATTGAGATACTCTCTCAGGGGGACTTGTGTGCTGCTTTTAGGAGCATTCGTTCTGGCATTTCTATCTGTTGTATGAAATGGAAATTTGGAGGAGTTCTGTCCGGGGGAGATCATTTGCAGGAGGCTGCATAGATAGCAGTAGGAATTTGTAAGGTAGTCTTGTTGGAAACGGCTAAAACCATTTCTGTATGAGTGCTGCACTATGAGACTGGGAGAACATGGTCCTGTGAACATTTCTGTATGTATTACTGTTATATCAGAGTCATCTCACTGCAGCTAATGGCAATATTAAAAGTAAAGCATATGCCTATATTCTTGCAGCGCTGCAGCCGACGTGGTTCTGCTCCTTACAGTAGCGATAGTGCCATGATTTAGCTGTGTTGCTGGAGCTTGTTGGGAAAAGAAAGATGCACACCCAAAGAAGAGCAAATAGTGGGCAGGAGCCTGGGCAAGTGGAAGGTTGGCTACTCGGTGATGAAGGTGAAAAAGGAGACACTTTGTGAACTGTAAGGAGAGAGGAAGAAGAGGGATTGTGGAGAGGTGGCACAGTGGAAATGGGCAGAGGGTAGGAGGAGTTATGAGTAAAACAAGGGACCCAAATATTTCAGGCCTGATTTGCTATTGATAGCAACTGGCCTGGGGAGGTTTTTTTTGTTGTTGTTGTTTAATAGCATGCAACATTTTTGTTCTGTTTCCTGACAGTCTCTGACAGTCCTAAGGAGCATTGCCTGTGCCTAGAAATGGGCAAAATCATCGGCACTTTGCAGTGAGAACACTCATGTGGTTCCCTTTGCTGGAGGGGCTGGCAGGAGCCCCCAGAGCATTTCCACTTCTTGTGTCTGAAATATTTTCAAAGTGCCTATAAAAATATTGGAGCCTTTAATTTCTTTTCGAAGAAATTTCTATGTGATTGCCTTCATCATGGTAATACAGAGTAGAGGCACCGCTCTGCAAGGAGTTTGGGAATCTCTCCATGGAATTCAATGGCAATGAGATAAAACCAGCACTGGCAAATCCAGGATTCTTTGGAAGGAAGGTGCAGCTCAGAGCACTAAGTTTATGGTTTTCTCTAGCATGAAAACAAATACACAGAAGCAAAAGCCTGCCAGGGTACCTCTGTGCAGTCCTTTGTTCCTCCTGTTGTACAGCCTCCACAGTCTGTTCCCTCCTTGGTCTTTGTTACTTTTGTACAGGGACTTTCTCCCACATTGTCACTGAGCAGTTCTCTCCACAGGTCACTCTCTGTCCATGGAGATGCTGTTACCCTGTGATTGCCTTTTATTATGAGCTTTACCCTGAGCGGGGAGCCCCTGCATAGAAGAGCTAGCAGGACAGCAGGTTCTCTTAGCTCTCGTCCCTATATGCAGAGGGGGGACAGATATATCCCAAAGACACGGTGACACACTGGTGAGGCATTTCTTGCCCTCTAAGGGACATCCTGGGGGCCTGTTGCTGCAGTTTTCCTTTAAATGTCTTTGAGAAGTTTGCCATAGTCAGAGAGCTGCTTTGCAGGCACCTGTTCCTCAAGCAGCTGGGGAGCTCGAAGGCACAGCTCTGCTGAGATCATCCAAGCTGTCACCTCTGCTCGCCTTGGCCTGGCTCTCGCTGCAGCCGCTGTCCCGCTCAGCCCTCCGCCAGGCAGCCAATTAGTGAGAAATCCCACTGTGTGGCCAGCGCCGAACGACCGCCGCATTGAGGCCCGCGCTGACCTGTGTCCTCCCACAGCTGGACCAGGGCTGCTCTTGCCCCAGAAGCCAGTGAGCCCCAGGGATGCTGAGGGAATGCTGGGCAGAGAGGGCAGCTGAGAGCCTGCGGAGCTCTGACAGGCAGCCGGACAAGGGGCTCTTCAGCAGGATCCCGTCCGGAGCCTTGGCCACCACAGGTGGGCACGTCTCTCCGGCTCCTGAATATTCATCTCAGCCTGGGCTGCAAAGCTGGGCAAAGTCAGGCCCAGCTGCCTGCTGTGCTGCTGGCAGAGGCAGGAGCAGCCTGCCTGCTCCAGCACTAGAGGGCCAGCTCTGATCCCACCCTGTGCTTGTGAAACTTCTTCCCAGAGCCAATCGCTGGCATCTCTGCCATCTGAGGGCACAGCATCTCTCAGGTTTTTAGTAGGATGCAGTGTGCACCCAGTTTTTCTTGCTCTCCTCCATTTTTTTTTTTCTCTAAGTACCCTCTTTAGGTGGAGTAACCGTAATCATCATGCTGGGAATATCTAGTGACACCTATCAGCCATTCCAGGTTCACTCGGGAAGACATAGAAAGATTTATGACATTACAGCTTGGAGCATCCTCCCTAGTTTTAGTGTCAGCTGGACCACCAGCATGTCCTCCTTCAGCCACCTGGAAGGTCACAGCCTCTGCTCAGTCTGCGACCCAGCCAGCAGCTCCTTCAGCATGCAGATTCATTCATGTGGCTTCTGCCATTTTATGCTCCACACTTCATTTCTTATAGAGTCTAGGTGGCTGAGCTGAGCTGAGCAATTGACAATGCATCTCATAGGAAGCAAATTCTTACCAGTCTTCAGATGATGGCCAGATTCTTTCAGCTTAAGGTTGTCTTCAAATGCTGTTTTCTCCTATTGCAGATATTCCTGTGATCCCTGACTTAGAGGAAGTCCAGGAGGAAGATCTGGCTATGCAAGTGGCAGCTCCCCCCAGGTAAGAGTGCTCTTAAGGCTCACATCGGCCGTGTGAAATGTGCGGTGAAATTAAACTCCATCTTATCTCATGCCCTGTGGATGTCAGTGGCAGTGCCATTCAGCAGGATTCGATGCTGTGCGTTGTGACAGTGGGGCTCCAGGCTGAACAGTGCAAACTTGTTCCCTATTACACAGAGATAGCAATTAATGCATTTTCTCTCTGTATACACAAAAACTACATTACAGCAACACTTTTGATGTTGCAAAATCAAACTCTGAAAAGTTAGGTGTTGCTTGATTTAAGGTTGTCTATGTGACAAATGCCTCCAGTACACATGTATTATCACACACACTTTGATTGCATTCTGCTTTGCCCTCCACAGGATATCCTTTTCACTCAAGGGCTTAGTTAATTTGCAAAGCACAATACGATCTGTAGGTGTATCACAGTAGTCTTGGGATTAGCTCATAGGAGACCAATACGTTTTAAAAATGGAAAATTTTGGAGTTAATTTTCTTGATACTTTTAAGTCTTCTCTCCTGTTGGATCTATATATTACTATACAGAGTAAGATTTCTGTTGACCTTTGTTTGGATGACCACAGATGCCTCTCTTGCAAATATGAAGTAGGTGTCATAACTAAATAGCTGTTAGTAAAAATAAATGACATGTCATAGCAGCAAATTAAAAAAGATTTTATCTCTCACCAAAGTTTGCTTTTTTGTTTTCTCTCTTTTATATAATCCCATCTGTTCTTCCTGTATCAATAGTCACTCTGCAATAGAAGACAAATAATTTTCATGGGCATACGTAGAAGACAAATTAATACAAATCTTCCCTGTAGTACTGCGTAACATGCAAAGGGAGGTATGGCAGGACAGTACATTGCCCCCCTACCCCTGCTTGTCTTTGGAGCCTACATTTTAAGAAATTGCATTTGATAGCTGAAATTCAGCTGAAAGATGGAAATCACAAAGTCTTCACTGTTCTGTAGTTTGCATCGTGGGACTTTTAGAGTGTGCTTTACTTCCTGGATAGGAGTGGCATTTTGGCTGTTACACGCTGGATGTATCTGTATCTGGGCTGTTTGAATGTTCATTGCCTTCCTGTTTTCTTTCTGGCCCTTGCATGTGGCTTATGGATCTTCTCTCTGGCATGCCAGCTTCTCTGAAGGAGTCCCTAGTTGCTCCATATCCTATTTTTACACATATGATCAGCCTGGCTCTCAGGTTTGTCAGTGCCTTTTAATTTGCTGAATGAGATGTGCTTCTGTTCTTGGACAACCATCTCGATATCCTCATCACCCAATGTGGATACTTGAGGTGGGTGTCCCCACACTACTGTTCAAGCCACTGTTCATCTCATATGATGTGCTTCCACACTTATCAGGGGTCTGTTTTGCCCCCTTCTGTTTGCAGTGTGCAGGTGAACCGAGTGTTGACCTACCATGACTTGGACAAAGATCTTATGAAGTATGCTGCCTTTCAGACTCTGGTAAGTGGTTGTTGGTGTGGAGTGACCAGTGTAAGTCCCTTCCAATTTTCCATTGTCCTTCGCAGTGATACTCAGCTGCATAAAATACATTGCTCTGTCATCCAAGCACCCTCCAGTGTGCCTGCAAGTGTTTTCCTCTCTGCAGTGCGCCTTTAAGGCTTGTGAGTGTCTGCAAATAGTGCCTGTATAGTGCTCGTTGTTCATATGAGGAGGTTCCTGCTGCTGTCCTAAAGAAGGTGTATGTCATGTATGGGGCAAAATGTTATGTCTGTATCTCTAGCAACATCCTCTCTGGTGAAATGATGGTGTCTGCTTTCTCTGTGTCCGTAAGACTGTGACTGTGTGTGTTCTTAGGATGGAGAGGTTGACCTGAAGCTTCTCACCAAAGTCTTGGCTCCAGAACATGAGCTACGGGAGGTGAGTTTTTTTCTGGAAACGCCAGTGAGTTAAAAGCTTCTTATGTCTCAGACTGTACTTAGAAAGTAAGCTTTTGTTGGTGGGATGGAAGAAAGAGACTTGAGGAGGAGCCTATGAAGAAGAGCTTGTTTTCAAGCTGATGGAGGTCTGATTTCCCCAGCAGATTATTTTAAAAGTCTGTAGGTATTTCTGTGTGTGAGATTATGGCCTCTTTGTGACTGGCTTCCTTCAGTTTGAAAGAGCTAGTGAAGGGCCTACTACTGTCACAGATCCCTGCAGAAACTGATGCATTGTGTAGTCAGTCTTTTGGTAGCCACCATGGGCTCCAGATGGTTCAGCAGAGTGCTACAGAGGAACAAAGAAAGCATTTAGGGTGAGGACAGAGGGCTGTTTTAAAGCAGGGCAGAAGAACCTCAGTACAAATGTATAAGCAGTAGCTCAGAACTTGAAACAAAAGATTTCTATGGCCCAGAATTGCAGATGCTTCAGTAGAAGGGTGGAAGATTTTTATGTCTCCTTATGCCCTTCTTGGGAGTACCTAAGGTTAACAGTGTGGGCTTTACTGAATTTGGGAACATGATTAATTCTGCCAAAATCTGTAAATCGTAACACAGATTCACATTAGTCAACAAAATCTATGCCTTCCTCTCTAGCAGGGACATCATCAGAGACCTTTGGGAGTTATCAGTTAAATTTTCAGCATCTTTGTCTTTGTCCTCTTGATAGGATGATGTCTGCTGGGATTGGGACCATCTCTTCACAGAGGTATCCTCAGAACTAGTAACCGAGTGGGACGTGGGACAGTCTGAGAGAGAGGACCACCTCAGTGTACCCTAGAGCACTGATACACCAGATATCTCCTCATGTACACATTCCCTGTAAATAGTTTAGCACTTTAATTTTCTATTCACTTGTTTGTATTTGAGTATATATTTCAGACGTGGAAATAAATAGAGCTTGCTCTGTAGGAAAACTGGCTCAGGAGAAGCTTTGGATGTTTTGTAGTAAGACTCTTCATTCTCAAAAGAGATTAAGAATTATAAACACAGTAAATTATTTACTTATGAACAGTCACTGTCACCTTACTGCAGCACCTTTACAGATAACTGCAATGGTCAGTCTTTCTTCAACTGAAATGTAGCCTCTGGGAGGCCGTCTTGCACAGTCAAAGAATGGAGTTGGTTTTCAGTGATGGCTATGAGAGAAGCTTAGGTTGGTGCAGTTTGTTTGCCTAGGACATCAAGGTTATCATCTTCCCACAACAGATGCCACAAGGTTGTCAGGATGTCTGTTTTACATCTCATCCATCCGCCTCTCACTATCCCTTGCTGGTTTAACATTTGCCCTGGGTCCTTACCTCTCTATTGACTCAGAGGAAGCAGTATCACCTACTAAACTGCCACTGCTGCTTCTTACAGCACCTTTTCTTTGTTTTCCCTGGAGGTATCCCCAGTCAAGGGCTGACCAAGCCTAACCCTGCCTAGCTTCTGCAGTCAGATGAGATCACATACTGAATGGAGTTAGCTCCAGGCAATAGGTAGTTTGCAAAGAAAATACTGCTCATTTCACACGTGCAAAAACGAAGCCTGCTGCTCTGAAACAAGCTAACTCCCTGGTGTGTTTCCTTGGAAGCAAGTAACCTGCTCTCATTGTCACCTAAAAAAAAATCCGTTTAGCTGTTAATGCCCTATCCCCATAGAGCTGTGGTCATTATTTGCAGGAAACAATAGTATTACTTCTAAGCCGGTGTCCTTCAAAGCCTTGTCCCACCGGAGAACCTTGCTATATACTTCTGGGGGGCAGTGCAGGTACTGTGCGGAAGGCTTGTTGTGCTGCTTTTCTTAGCTTGTTCTATAGGTCTAGTGGAGCACTGCATTCTTTCTTTTGTACTGCCAGAAGTCCAGGAAAAACAACTCACTGTGAACTCAGTAGTCTGCAAAATTTCTGATCAGAGTTGATAGCCAAAAAAAATCTACCAGGAAGAGAGAAGAAGCTGTCTCAACAAGATGCCGTGTTTGTAAAATCAAATAATCTCCCCTGTAAATAGAAAAGTAGATGAGATGGAAGCCTTGGGGCTAGTGTATGGAGGATACCCCTGAAATCTTTTTCTGAGCAGAGAAACCTGTTTTGCTATGAACAGAAACTCCCCAGCTGGGCCAATGTGTGTTTTTCTCTGACATCTATGGCCCTTGGCCAAAGAGAATTTAGGATTCTTCCTATAGTCCAAGAAAGAGAAAACAAATTCAGCAAGCTTAGTAAATCAGACAATCCCAACAAGGCTGTGTGGGGAACAGAATGGTGAAGAGTGGGAGAAATTGGTTAGGCTTGGGGTTACATTTGCACAGTTCACATCCCAAAGATCGCAGAGAAGGCAGAGGCTCTCTTCTCTCAAATACAGTCTGTAGTCAGTTTAGTGTGAGCTCTCTCCGTTCTGCTTGAGCTCCTCTCAGCTGCTTGCCTGGTATCACGGTATTCAGTGCACATCAGCCAGTTATCAATGACCACAAAAACTGAGGATGCCCAGGCTTGAGGCACAAGAGTGGATGAGCTATGAATCCAACTAATCTGGTAGTCCAACCTGAGGTTTGATCTGTGACATGTGACATATCATGTGTTGAAGTTTATTTAGGAACTTAGTGAGGTGACATTACTGACAATTGGAGCTTTAAGAGAGGAAAGCCAGGCAGTATTTAGGATTGCAGCCTGCAGGACGTGGGCTGTAGAGGCTGTGCTCAGCCCATTGCTCCTCCTGCAGCTGCATGCCATGCCAACAGTCCTGCCTCTATCCAGGAGGGCAGAGCACTGTCTGCCTCTAAGGACTTCACTGATCTCCCTGGGTAGGCAAAGTGCCCCTGGCTGGCTGCCATCCTTAGCAGGGAGAAAGGAGAGGTATCTCTGGTCTGGGCATTAGTGCTCAGCCCCTCAGAGGCCACTCTGGACCTTCAGGAGCCAAGAGGAAGGAGACCCTTGAAACAGAAGTGGGAGGGACATTGGATGCTCAGAGATCTTCCTGGAGATGGTGACAGGTAGGAGTGTGGAGGGCCTGGGAATGCCATTTTAGGCAGGGTGTGGGGAGGAGGGGACTTGACATCACAGTGGGGTTTGTGGGAGGGGCAAGAGGAATGAGGAGGGTGAATGATTTGGAAATGTATGTATAATGTTTGGAGGGACTGAGGACAGAGCAGGTACTGATGAAGAGGCTGGAGAGAAGGAAAGATGAGGTGCTTTGATGTGTAGTCTGACCTGCTATGATACAGGCCGTGGCAGAGCTCAGTGAGATGTGGCTGAGCTTCACCTGTCTTTTCTCTGGTTAGTTATCCCAGTAGATAACTGCCATTGTGGTTCAAAATCTGCTTTATTTCTAGGCTCTGTTTTTGTTTCCTCTTCTGTTCCTTGCATCTGGTTATGCTTTCACCTTCACTGTTAAACCATGCTGTCAGATATTTTCTACTTGCTCACGTATTTATGTGCACTGTGAACAAGTTGTCTCTTTAATTCTCTTCAATAAACTTAATAGAGTGAGACTTGTTTCCACATCTTTCCCACTCCTTCCCCAGCTGGAGGGAGGAAGGTGAGCTGTCTGGCTCTCAGCCTTCCTCAGTGAGCCCTTCCCACTGTCTGCCTGGTTGCGGTGCTGGGAGGTGTCTGAGCTATGCCCTCTTGCTGTCAGGCCCTGGTGATGCCACATTGGAATCTGCTCCTGTTACTGTCCCTGCTGAAAAGAAACAGATGTAAGTGCCTTTGCTAACTCTTGGTGAGGAAGGCTCTACAGCCATCCTTTGAGGCATCTCGGTGTCCACAGACTTTCGTCACAGAGGGATAAAGTGATGTGCAGTAGTGTGCCCTCAGGTTCCTAATCCAAATACAGTGCTTACAGACCTAGTGAGTGTTTTTGTTCCCAGTCTTCTATCTGAAGATAGTGGAGACCTTGTGTCCTGCTTGCTCCTTGTTCTGCTCTGGTCCTACATGGCTGAGGGAGAGCTGTAGACTCGTCAGTGTGTTGTCAGCAGCAGGGTTAGCATAGTGAGTAGCTCTGGGTGTCTGCAGAAGGCTCTGCTGGGCTCAGGCTAGGTGAGCAGCTCTGCCCCAGAGAGCCCCTTGCAGGCTTAGGCCTCAGTGGTCTATTCAGGGCAAACTGTGAGCCTCATCAGAATAAAAGAAATGCACAAATAAAAATGAATTCTAGCTCCTAACGTATTTAGGACTCTTTGGTTCTGCTTGTAATAATAGGTACAATATCTGTAGACTTAAAGGAGATGCCTTTTTGGAGTACAGCTTGTTGGGGAAGTGAGAGGGTTTTCAGGGCAGAGACTGCAGCTCTGGAAAAGCATATAGAAAATAAAAGCTGAGTAAATGCCAGGCCCAACAATTCTCCATTGAAGAGCCTGCCTGCTGGCCAGGAGACACTTAGAGGGGCTCTGGCTGTTTTGTTAAGTGTGGAAAAACGATGGGCGGGGGGGCTTTATGTTAATCAGCTGGAGAGGTGCTGCTGCTCTTCTCACCAGAGCATCTCAGGGACAGCGGAATTAATTCATAGCATATGCTCCCAGCAGCTGCTGCGCTGACCCAGAGTAGCAGCGGCCTGGGGCCCAGCTCCTACTCCTCACTTGGGCCTTGCTCCCTACCAGCCCTGCTGGGCACAGCCACTGCTGCACAGCCCGGAGCTGGAGCCTTCCTCTCTCTGGGAGGGAGAAATGCTGTAGGCCTGGAGGGAAAGGAAATGCTTGGGTAGAAGAGACTGATCTGAGTAGAAAATCCACTTTGTCCGAAACAGCCCTGATTCCTCATACAGTGCTTGCTGACCAGGCCCTCTCTCCTCAGCTGCCTGTTCTGTGCTTGCTGTGAGGCACCCGCTCCTCATTCTCCATCTTTGTTTCCGACTTTTGCAGAGCTTAGAAACAACTGCAGAGAGGCGAATGTTTAATGGCTCCACAGTCATTTGCTGCAATTAAAAAACAAAACCGTTTAGAGGGGCTGTTAACACCTTGAAGTCTGAAAATCCTCACTTCAAAAAAAGTGGCTTTTGAAGATTCAACTTCAAAAAAACCCTCAGTAGATGGGTTGATCTTCTCAGTGAGAGCACAGAGACAGACTTTGCTGATAGTAGATGTCACATGTCTGATGGCTCCCAGAAAGTAACTTTTTCAGCCTTGTTTTCACTCTAGTGACTATCAGCTGTGTCCAGGGCCTGCGTCTGCCTTTACCGGTGAGCGAACCATGTTGCTTACAGGCCGCACAGGCCTTTGTGCTTCGTGCCCTGTCTAATATACAGACAACTCTCCTCCTTTTGGGAGACAACTACTCCCAAGGAAAGCTGTCACTCTGCTGCCACTTATGCCCTTGGAGGAGTGAAGCCTCTCCTCTAGGTGCCCTCTCCCAGAGGGATGCTCTGCAGTCAACCTCGCTGGGCCTGAGAAGCCCTGGGCTGTGTGCCCTTATCAGGCTCCATCTCCAGTCACTTTCAGGACTACTTCATTATCCCTTTATTAGCCCTCTTCTCCCGCTTATCGTTATTAATAATCATGTTGGATTGGCTGGAGTGCTGACAGCTGCCTCTTGTCTATTCTTTCTGTCTGTTTTAATCCTGCCTGCTTATCTGGGATAAACCTGATCCTTTTTCTTTTAATTAAAGAAATTTGGTCAGCCAGCCCCTCCTCCCTTCAGAGATAGGGCTGATCACACCGATGATATGCAGCAAGCAGGAAAAGGGGTAAATTGCTGGGTGACAGTGTTTTCCACAGCCCAGAGATGGGGGATGTGGGAGTTCAGGCTGGAAGAATCACAGGCTGCACAGACCATCCCACACTACCACAGCGCTGTGTGCTGGGGCACAGCTCTGCTTCTGGCCCGTTAAAAATGCTCAGGCAGCTGAAATATTTGTGTTGTCTGAAGGGACAGGTCACTGGAGGAAGGGCTGTGCAGATAGGCTGGGGAAAAACTGTTGACTTAATTTACACTTTTATGAACCCGTGAACTCAAATCTGCATTCATTGCAATCTGTAAAGTAACCGGACTGTGGGCTGAACTGCTTAGGAAGTGTTAATCAGGGGTCCGTAACAAAGCAGAATGCTCTGAAGTGCAGCAGTGGGAGCCTGACCATGAGCAGCAGGAGTACTCAACCTTAGTGCTCAAAATGCACATTCCTTTGTTCCCAAACAGTTCATTTCAGGTGCACATGCTGCAGTGGTGACTGGATATGTATGTACCCTCTGTGACAGAACATGGCAACTGGCTCAGATTTGTAGGACTGCTCCACCCTGAGAGGCTGTGAGCCCATGAAGAGTACAGGACAGAATTTCCCAGTGTTCACTTGAATGCGTGGCTCTGAAATTGTGTTGGGCAGAGCATGTTGTTTCCTGTCCCTGTGCTGCTGGTGCTTTTCAGTGCTTCAGCTGGCTGCCATGAATGCTCATCTGCAGGTCAGATGTTGGTTAGGCAGCTGCAGCAATGCAGCCCACACGTATGCCATAGAAGATCCTGTAGAAGTGCAGGGTTCTTTATCAGTGGCCGGCAGTAGCTATACATTGTGGCAGTCATGCTGCTGCATGCTTTCCTGCTACCCCTAGAAAATATTTTTCCTCACTTCCGCTCAAGAAAATGCTGGAAAATAAACTACAGTGTATGGCTGGTTTACAGCCAGTTATTGATAGCAGACAATGAGTGATAATTACTCAGTGTTGAACAAAATATTTCAAAGATAAGAAAACAGAGTCCACTTGCCTGAACTAGTGGTGCACTAATAGCTGCTCTGAGCTTTTATTATCTGACCCTGCTCCTGCAGCAGAAATCCTCCTCCTGCAGATCCAAGTAAGGCAAATTCTCAGGATGGTCATTGGCATGGAAGTCACGAGGGGCACCTTTTTTGGAGTTGTGGGACATTTTGAATCAGCCAAAAAAGAAGGGCTTACAGCCTGCAGAAGAGGCTGAGGGTTTGCTTTGATCAGTGCCTGATCAACAGAACTGCCCACAAAGCCAGAAAAGCGCCTTGGGAGGCTGCCAAAGAACTAGTTCAAGTTAAGCAACTTTCTCAGCGCTTTGAGCTCCAAAGCCAAAGGCAGAATGCAGTATGTATCTCCCCGGGGCCTGTGGGGTTCTGTGTGCAGATGGCTTGGTAAGTCAACTAACTAAATAAATGTACAGTAGCAACTATACCTGAGCTAACACAAAGGCAGACCAGACAGCGAACTCCATCTAACCCAGAGGGATGCAGAGCACCCTGGGCTTGTCCAGCTGGGTGCTGTGGCTTGTCCTCAAGGGTCTGAGCTGGCTCATTTAAACCACCGCTGGTGCTGCTCCTTCCAATGCTCTGCACTCCACAGAGATACTCTTATTCATTTCCACGGCTTTCACACCTGTAGTGTCTGAGTCCTAAGACCTTGTCTGTCAGTATACAGGGGATTGAATGGTCTTCATTTCACACGGATTAGAGCCAGGGTCTGATAATACTGTTTCAGGGTCCCACAGTAAGACAATGACACAGTCTTCCAGAACCTCAGCCCCATTACTTCACTAACCAGGATGTTGTACCAGGACAGTGAATTTGTTAATTTTGATTTTCAATGAAAAGGCTATGAAGCCTTTTCAAATTTTCAGATTTGAAAATTTCAGATTTTCAAATACAGAAAGTAAAATTTCCTAATATCTGTATGAAACGCCATCCCCAGGAGAAGCACAGCACACCACCCAGCTCGTGGTATCCCAGCTGAGATAGGAATCTGTATGCATCCTCTGCAAAGCCATTTAACTGCCATAAACCCACTGCCTTTGTCCCAGGAGTGTCCAGGGAGAGGGATGAGTTGTCAGTGTGGAAGCTCAAAGCTGATAGAGCTCTTCAGCCTTCTGTTGTCCCCAAATCAAGCTCTTCTGCTGAGCTCAGCCCTGGTAGGACCACAGAGCAGTGATGGGAGATCTCCACGCTGAGGGCTGCACGCAACATTCAGGAAGGCTTTGGTGAGTCATGCAGTAGCTCATGCTTTAAGATAACCAAAAATGTACTTATTTCTTTCTTTCTTTTTTAAGTTGCATATTGTTCAAGAGACTTTAATGCAATTGCTGGGCCTGCCTGTCCCAGAGACTCGCCACAAGGTGCCCCAGTCCCAAGGTAGTGTGTGATCAAGTGGGACCCACAGTTGCACAGGGTCTGCGACATCTTCCTGTGATATGACAGGCAGAGAGAGAGCCCTGTGGGATGCCTATGGCTTGTATGATGTGCAATTGGTTATGGCCAGCTTTGAGAATAGTGTTCCATGTGGGCTTTGTTGCATTAGGAAATGGCCCTGGAATATACGCATGGGCCTAAAACATCCATCGTTATCACATCCTATTTGTGGTATTTTTGCTTACATAGTGTGGATTTGTGTCTGGGTCATACTGGGTGTGCACCTCTCCTTGGCTGGAGGTGTCCATACAGAGCACAGCTGTGTCTTGCCAGCTGCACGGTGTCTGTCTCATTGGGTTCAGGGGTCTGTTTGTCTGTCTGTGCAATGCACGCATGCACCAGCGGTGGCTGAGGTTGGAACTATTTATGGCAATTAAAATGTTTTGCCTGGGAGCTGTTTTGGGGCTTTTTTTGAAGTGAGGATTTTCAGACTTCAAGGTGTTAACAGCCCCTCTAAACGGTTTTGTTTTTTAATTGCAGCAAATGACTGTGGAGCCATTAAACATTCGCCTCTCTGCAGTTGTTTCTAAGCCCTTTCAGTCCTTCTTCTATTTATTCTGTTTAATTCAGTCAGGTAGCTTCAGGGCAGTGAAGATCAATACTTTACTTTGATAGAAAAGAGTCAGGTTTGAAACATAGAGATAAAACTGACACATTTTGTATAAATTTAATTAAAAATGCACCTTTAGTGGCTTGTTGCAAGCACAAAGCCAGCCCTCCATCCAGCTATCTCTCTGTCTCGCTCTCTGTCTCTCTCTTCCCTTTCTTGTTCCTAACAGGAAGATCTCTGAATCCGCCTCACCAACAAAGCACCTCGTTTTATGATTTTTGTCTTGAAAGTTTAGCACTGAGGGAGAAGGATGGAAGGGACGTGCAATGCTAAGCAGACCTCCTGCTCCCCGCCTGGTCCCGCTCCTCATGGTGGTGGGGCTACAGGAAGGAGCCGGCTCCCCGGTGGGGGAGGGAGGGGGATGAGGCAAAATGATTTTATTTCAAAACCCAGCAGATTGGACACCCTGGGGCGCTTTCCATTTGGATCTGTAGCTTTCCTCCTCTCCCGCCCCCCCTCTTCCTGCTTTGTTAGGCTGAGAATTATTTTTCTGACTACACGAGCATCCCTGATCCCACTAGGATAGTGCTGGCCACGAGGCACCGTCTTTATTCTCTCTTTCTTTTCCCTCCCTGCCCCCCTCACTTCTTCCCTCGCCTCTTTCCCCTAACCCTGCTGCCAGTTGAGGACATTTGTCTTGTGTTTTATACTCTGGCCCCTTCGCCCCCTTCCCCTGCACTTCTCTCACTCTCTCTCTTTCTCAATCCCGTTTGCCTTGGTTCATTTTTCACTTGAGTGCCTTTCCTCCCAGACTCCCCTCTGCTCTGGCCCCCCTCTGCTCAACACCAATAAAACATGCGCAACACAGGTAGAACAAGGTGCCAGGGCTCAGCGTGACAAACGGCACGCGCGCCGCCCCGCAGCCAGGCTGTAAATCGCCCCTCCTCATCCCGACAGCTCCCAGGGATGGGGCTGGTAGTGTGGGCTGCTCTGTTCTGGGGTGGGCAGGTGGCAAATCACAGAATCGTAGGAGTTGGAAGGGACCTCTGGAGATGATCAACACCAACCCCCCAAGATCCCACTGCCGGGCACCGTGGCCCCTCTCAGCCCACAGCCTGAGAATAGGCAAGGGGAGAAGACACAAGCAAGTTAACAAATAAACATGGACGGCACCTCTCAGCAGCCAGCAGGACCAACAATCAGCTCCTGGGTCTACACAAACTCCAGGAACAGTATAAAGAACACAGGGAAAGGAGCTGGTACGTGATGGATGACATGGGAAAGGGGAGTGAGGGAACAGTGCAGATGTCAGCAACGGAGACTGGATATAGGATGAGAGATAATGGCCTTAAGTTGTGCCAGGAGAGATTCCGGTTGAATGTTGGGAAAAATTTCTTCTCAGAAAAAGTGGTGAGGCACTGAAACAGGCTGCCAGGGGGAGTGGTGAAGCCACCGTCCTTGGAGGTGTTCAAGAAACATGGAGATGTGGCACTGAGGAACATGGTTAGTGGGCCTGGTGGGGATGGGCTGATGGTTGGACTAGGTGATCTTAGAGGTCTTTTCCAACCTTAATGATTCTATGATTCTAAAACAAAAGGAATGGATGATGAGAAAAAGCTTGAGGCTCTTGCACGAGCTGGGCGAGCTTGCAGAGGAGGCTGAAGGACAAAGTTGCACAGCCAGAGAAGAAGCAGAAGAAAAATGAGGTGACTGGGGGACAAGCAAGGGTGCATCTGGCTGCTGCCTGGGGCAGAGCTGGGCCCACAGCTGCAGCCACAGGGAGCGATGCACAGAGGTGCATACTTTGAATTCCATTGTGTTTGACTTTAGCCGTCAGAACCACAGCCGCTGTGAATTTTGCTGGGAACTAGGGGATGCCTTGCTGTTGGAGCTGTTGGCTTTGGAACAACATGTAAGTCCGGCTGTCTGCCCTATGAGGAGCAGTCCCCATTATCTTGAGTAACTGCCAACTTCAGAAACTGTGTGAGGCTCCTGGTACCAGCACCAATGGAAGTGGGGTTCCTCTTCGCCAATCCCTGTGTCAATCTGTGCCGGTGACATACGTGGCATTTCCTACCCTCCTGCCTAAAGGACGCTGCACTTCAGCTGCCAGCGAAGGGAACGCATTCTGTAAAGCGCGAAGTACAGGCAGACTTTCCTTACTGCGTTAAGGCACGATGGGGTTAATTCTGCCAGTCGGGCTGCAGACAGTGGCTGCAACATCAGTTGGAGTCCTTCGAGTGACGGTGGAGGTGAACGCTGAGGGCTGCTTTCTCAGGGACTTCACCACAGAGGTGTGCCACAGCCAGCAGCACACTGCTGCGCACAGACACCTCCCGCGCCTCCTGCCTTTAATCACAGCAAATGAAAGTTCCCAAACAGGCGGAAGATGCCAGGCTTTTGTGTTCTGCCACCCGAGCTGTCTCTGCGCTGCCGTCAGTGCCGGTAATTGCAGACAGAAACCGCTTTGTGTTAAAATGGCATCGGTAATTGAAACAGAATTCAGAATCAGGACCCCGCAGGCACCGCTTGGTGAAAGAAGAAATAAAGATCGCTTGGGTCACATCACTTGTAATTCGCGTTTAATAATCGTACCGGGAGGTACGTACAAAGGGAGAAGAGACGTGAGGTGCAGCACTCCCCTCAGCCCATGCTGCCTCACAGCCTTCTGCAGCCCAGGGGGCCCGGCCAGGATGTGCCCAGCTCACTGGGGGACAGGAGGAGAGGAGATGCCTCGGTCGTGGCCAAGTGGATACTCAGTTCTGTTTCAGGACCCGCCGCCTGCCAGGAGCCTGCATGCACTGAGTGCTAGAGCTGCGGTGTGAGCTCATAGCTGTGTGCTCCCATCTTCTGCTGAGCTGCTCTTCCCCTTGTTTTGCCTTTCTTGGGCCTTGCTATGGTGCAAAAATAATCTGGATTTCTTCGGTTATTAAAAAAAAAAAAGCTTTTATTTCTTACACCAAACCAATGACATCACGCATACACCTAAGGAATGGCGTTATCCATTCACATTGTCCACTTTGCTCTTGGTAAAACGCAGAGAGTGGCTGGGAGCTACTCTTAAATTCAGACCAGGTGGGCACAAATGTGAGCAGGACCAGTCCATTCCACCCTTGGGTGGTGGCTCTCCTTAACCCACACTGAATACATTCTGGGGAACAGACT
Source organism: Gallus gallus (assembly GCF_016699485.2). Taxonomy (NCBI): domain Eukaryota; kingdom Metazoa; phylum Chordata; class Aves; order Galliformes; family Phasianidae; genus Gallus; species Gallus gallus. Next base: position 38,039,352 of record NC_052536.1, read on the forward strand.
CAGTTCTGGTTACCTTGGATGCTGTCCTGCTAACTTCCCTGGGAAGAAGCGAGTGGTACACTCTGGGCTTGTTTCGTATAACAGGCATTGTCTCTACCATCAGAGTTGACTCAGAGACAAGGTGTTGTTGCTGCCTGTGCTCAGGATATAAAGGAGAAGTCTCCAGTGTCCAGCAGTTCTCCCGTGTGCTGTATTGATGCTGTTACCTCGTGGTTTCCCTTGCATATGCACTCTGCATTTCTTCCTTAAGCTACAGTTGGCAGCTCACCATCTCACAGCTCTTGCCCATGGCCAGGAAGAGCATCATCTGTCACCTACATCTGGAGCTGCCATCCTGCCTTCTCCCAGGGAGCCCAGCGGGTCCTTATCAGGGGGACTGAGCTGCTGTTGTGACAGCAGAAATTTAGGCTGGGGAAGGGAGGTACCTTGACTCTTTCTAGTCCTAATTGCCACTGTTAGAGAGGATTGTGTTAAATGTTGAGAGCAGGCATCCTGATCTTTCTTAAGGCTAGAGAAGGCAGTGATACGTGAATGGTGAAGTGCAACTCAGTGTCTCCCTGTTCACATGTTATCTGTAAATACTCCGAAGCTCGAAGTCTTGAGGGAAAGCACCTGAAAGAGGTAAAGACAAGAAGTTTCTGTGCTTTGTGGAGAAAGAGAGACCAAGCCCCATGTGATACGCACAGGCCCAGCCTTTCCCTTCTGCCTGGAACACTAGGGCTGTGTTGGCCTTTGGGTGGAGCAGCATCACTGCCAAGTGGGCCAAGGAAGTTCGTGAGACACTGTAAATGCTCTGTCCTTCTCTCTCCAGTCCTTTCTCTCATTTCATGCATGGCACAGATCTAGCAGCCATTGTCACATTAATTCTGCTCCTTGCCAGCACCTCAGGAAGTGGCTGTGACACAGGCTCCATCCCACAAAGACAGCCAGGTTGTCCGGACTGCTGCCTCTGGGTGGTTTCTGGCTGGGTGTGTTCCCTGTAGTGCTTGCCAGCCCCGGTGGGATGTGGTGGCAATGCTCTTCTGCACTCTTCCATCCTTAGTGCAGCCCCAAATCCCTCCCCAAATCCTCAGCTTCCATTCAACATCTTCACCCTCTCCCTGTGTGAATGGGGACCCAAAGAATGCAGGTGGCTGGTGACCTGCTTGGTGGTGAGGAAGGGAAAGATCTTGCAGATGAATTTAAATGAGCCCTTCTGGCCTTGCTGTGTGTTAGTGCCTCTCTGGGGGGGCTATTTCCACCGGCCTGATGCTTGGCTCTGACAGCTGCATCCCCTTTATGCTGCGCTATCAGAACCCACTTTGCATGCTGCATAAGCTGTCATTAGGAGGAAAGGGCCGTAAAACCATCAGCAATGGCCTCCCCCAGTCTGTATGCTTCCCTCACACCCCTCCCACTACCTCCATTCTCACCCCAACACGCTCACCGGACAACCCTATGCACCCACACTTCCACACACTCGCACCATGCTCTTACTTTCTCCATTTTGCCTTCCTCCTTTCCCTCCTCCCATCTGTTTGCCAAATAATTCCTGGCTAAGGAACTTTCCCCATGCAGCCCCCGGGCCGGGATGCAGAGACATGGCCCCCCCCCCCGTGTCTGTCCAGGGGGCTTTGGAACATGTGTTTCTGGGAGGCAGACACCAGCTGGCTGGGCAGCATTTGCATAGTCAGCGAAAAGCCCCTGAGCTGAGCTGGGCACGTCTAGAGGAGCCTGTGGCAGGATGGAGGGACAAGGGATGTGCTGGTCAGCTCAGGGTCAGCTGGAACAGATTTCCAAGCAAACGGACAGATGGTGAAAGGAGGCGAGGGGTGAGGGGGAGCGCATGAAGGCTTCTACATCAAATAAATAGCTGGATGCAGCTTGGAGTAAGTGACCAGTGTGTCTATGGGCATGGCAATCACCGTGCTGCTTCCTTCAGAGCCCGTGGGGTGGATAAGGGAGAGCATGGTGCTGGGGAGGGGAGCAGTATGAGGATGGAGGGTTCCAAGAAAAGGGGATACGGCAGTGGGCAGACCCTGAGCTCACATGGCCACACCACATTTCCTTGGCCTTACCTAGCTGTCTGGGTCTGCGACTGGGGTATGCGAAGTCCAAGCATGAGGCACCATCACAGCACCAACCCAGTTCTCCCGTGCTGCTTCTCTCATCTCTCCCTCCACCCCACTTAATTTGATTGTACTGAAAACAGTGAAGCAATCTGTACATTTTTGCTCCTACAAAGACATGTCTATCACATACCAGAGTAATAGCAAAACACAGTAGTTAGGAACCACTACTATTGATAGGAGTTTCTGTGCTGCCTTTGCACTCTGCTCAGCACTGTGGGCTGCCTGTCTGGGTCCATGCATGCTCCCATTTGCACAACTAACTCCACAGAACAGAAAGTGCACTTTGGTGTTTGATCCAATAGCACGTACTGCAGTGTTGGAGGAAAACAGTGCCCTCCCTTAGCATGTGAGCTGCCCAGAGATCTTGAATTGGAAGGGACCTACAAGGATCATCAACTCCACACAGAACCACTGAATATTCAAAACATGTTTCTGAGAGTGTTGTCCAAACATTTCTTGAATTCCACCTGGCTCGGTGCTGTGACCAGTTCCTTGGGGAGCCTGTGCCAGTGCCCAACTATTCTCTCACTGAAGAACCTTTTTCTAATACCCAACCTGAATATCCCTTGCTGCAGCTTTATGCCGTTCTCTCAGGTCCTGCTGCCCATCAGCAGAGAGAAGAGATCTGTAGATGAAAGGCGTCCTTCTGGACCTAGGGAGGCATCTGTAGACTCTGAGCTCAAAGTTCCAGCTACTGGGGGACCAGCGTGGGGGGGGAGACTGGGTCTCAACTACTGCAGTATGACCAGTGGTTTAGGCCTGTGGATGGAGGTGTCAGCTATTGGAGCGAGCCGGAGTCCTGGTATTAATAGCATCAGTAGTTGGAAGGGATCCTCCCTGTGCCTAGGGAGGCATTCACAGTCTCTAAGCCCAGAGTGCCAGCTTCTGGGGGCTAGTGCAGTGTTGCTTGAATTCAAACGAGGTGTAGGCGTAGGATGTGAGCAGGCTGTGCAGCACCAGAGAAGATGGAAGAGTCGTATGCTCTTCTCTGAGACACAACAACTTAAAGAGCCTCGTAGCTCAAATGCAGGAAAGAATGACAGCATCCTCTCCCACTGTTGAAGTAATCTCTTGAATTAGGGGAAGGATAGACGAAAGTGACATCATTGGAAGTGTCTACTACAAGCCACCTGTCCAGGAAGAAGTGGATGAACCCTCTTATCAGATAGGAGCGGTCTCAGGTTTGCAGACCCTCACTGTCAAGGGGGGCTTCAGCCACCCTGATATCTGTTGGAGGGACAGCCCAGCAGGATGTAAGCAATCCAGGAGTTTCCTGGAGTTCAGTGATGATAACTTCCTCCTTCAAGTGATAGCCAACCAGAGCAGGTGCTCTGCTGGGTAACCTGCTCTATGTCCCTGTTTGAATGTGGGGGCTCGGTCAGATGACATCCAGAAGTTCCTCCCAACCTCAACCATTCTTTGAAACACATTTGTATTATTATTAATTTACTTTTGGATTGGTATTTTTCTTTTTTTAGGTTTTTTTTTAGGTTTTTTTTTTTTTTTTCCCCCCAACTCCCTGTATGGATGATTCTTCTCCAGATGAAAAGAATCTGTAAATCAAGCAAAACTGCCCTGGGGCCACTAATAGGACTTAATTGCCCTGAGTGGTTTCACCTGGACACCCACCCACACCTGCTGTCCATGGCCTCATTTAAGCTCAGCCTTGGGGGCCTTGCTCCTTTCCTGAGCTGTAGTTTCACATGTTTCTAGTTCTGTCTCTGGCCTCATCTCCTGGCCAGGCCTTTTATCTATACTGCAGCAGTGACTTCAGCCAACCAGACTTTCTGGATGGTCCTTGGACACGGTTCATACTATACCTTGACTGGGGCTGTTGATGGACCTTGTTACTGTCACCTGCCTTCTGTATTCAGGCACTACAGCACTGAACCCTGGTTCAGCCCTGCCTGGGCTGGATCCTCTCCTGCTCTGAGTCACCTCTCTTAGAAGCAGTCTGTCTTTGCTATGGCCTGACATGGATTGCCAGTTGCAGTTGGCCTGGAGATGAGAAACAACTGCTGCCTTGCATCCATCAGCATCATGCATTTCTGCTGCTATCTATCTCTGAAGTTCACTGCTCCTCTGGCCTGGATTTGCTAATACAGTCAGATTTTGCTACTTGCCCCTAATTGTTGAAAATGCAACATCAAACAGCACTTCTAAAGGTCACATCCTTGCATCTCAAGGCTGACCTTTAGCTGCACTGAAATTAGCGATTAACTCATTCCTCTTCAAATTTGTGCCAGAATTGTCACCTTCACCTCATCGTGGTTTAGCTTCATCAGCAGCATCTTCAACCTGATGTCCTTTTTTGCAAGTCCAGGTAATGATTTCTCCTTTTCTCATAATTTTGCTCAGGAATTACTGATAGGCTAAGGATGGCTAATTTTCTTTCAGAAAGCATCTCCATTATGTCCTTAATTTCTGTTCTTTTTTGCTCCATTTTGTTACCTCTAGCTTTGAGTTGCCGATCTTGGTAAGCTGATGAGCAAAAGTCAATTATGGTCTGCGCTGATGTGGACACTGATCAGTAGTGCTGTTTTCTGCTCTCTGAGCGTTAAACTCAGGAGCCTCACATGACTGCTCAGATCCTGCTTTGAGCCTTCATAGTTAACTCTGTGTTTTTTAATTGAAGAACAACTATCAGGAGAAAAATAGCTCTTTCAACAATGCTTGCTCAGTTGCTATCATATTCAGTACACTTCTTTTTAGCTAACTCATCATTTATTGACAATGGACTCCTCCAAAGTACCGGGTAGTCCTAATTCATCCCTGTCCCTTTGAACTTGATCTAAATGTCTGTCCTGACAGACCAGAAATCAACAAACAACATAGCCTCTGAATGTAGGAAATCATCATTCATTCCTCTTACAACAAAGAAATAGTAATTATTATGAGAGCTCACCTAGTATGAACAAAAATAAATGTAAAATTGCTGTGTTTTTTTACCAAAAAAGTCCTCAGGGCCTTATTTATCACTTGGAAGTATTCCCATGCCTCTGGGGATTTCGTCCCAAATTTGCAAGTCTACAGAGCGTTCTGTATTCTAGTAGGGAGACTTTCCTCTTTCAGGTGTGGGCTGTTTTGCTATTCTGTAGTTCATGATGTTTGTCATCTAAATCAGACAGAAATGCTCACTGCAAGCGTCCTGTGCAGTAGTAGTTAAAGCTGCATTTCTGCAGTGCCTATGCAGTGTGCTTGGACCCAGTAGGGCAACAGGGGAGCTTTCTGGGCAAGCTGCTCTCACCTGTATCTTGCTTGCATGTGGGTTCTCCATGCTCCTCAGTCTGAGTGCCCTTCTCAGTTCTGTGGGATTGAATATCTGAAATAACATCAGTGAAGCAGGCAGGGAAAGAGAAAGTGGGTTTGTCACCTCTCTCTTCACACACACGTGCACACATGCATGTGCACACCATAACAAACCCTGTCAGTTTCTTGGGCTTGCTGAGCTGCCAGTGGGATACAGAGCTTGTCTGCCTTCAAGCTTCAACCTGTGCTTCCCACTCTGGGCAGCTGCTGCCAAGTGCCCAGCTCATATTTTGTTTTATGAATCCCTTGCTTCTGTGAGGCTTTTTTTTTATTATTATTTGAGCTAAAATGGATCCGTAACCTTGTGGGACAAGGACATCAGCCTGGCTGGCAGCGCATGCACTTTCTTTTGCTCACGCTTTCCCTCCCCTCAACAATTACTCTTCATTCAGCACAGAAAATAAAACATTCCAACAAAATATGACAGCCCCGGTGAACTGCCCCCTCCCCTTCCAACAGGAGGTCACCAAGGTTTGGACTAGTGCAAGGAAAAGAAAGCCCAGGAAAAGAGCTGTTTTCCTTTGATTTACATGCTGGCTGGCCAACAGGAGGGACTGCAGAGTGGAGGGAAAGGACTATGGAGGCTGCTAACTGAATAATCAAGGCTCTGAACTACAGAAAAGGCAGCAGAAGCCCTTTTCTTGCCCTGGGTATATGGGACGGGTGTATTTGTCTGCTTTTTGACTTTGCACGACACAGTTGCTATGTCTCTGCCATAGCCAAGAGTGCCTTCAGTTTTGCCTCTTCTTTTGGTGTTTCTCCTTTTCTTCTCTAACACTTCATATCTGGGAAACTTAATTTAGTATTTCTGTGTCTGAATAGATGTAGAAACTCCCTGGGCATGACGCAGAGCCTTCTTTGGCCAGAGTCAAGGTGAATGGTGTTTGCTTGCCCTCTCCCTCTGCTGGTCTAGGGGAGCTTGGTGTGAACATGCCTGTGTGTGCTCCGTCCATCCTGTCTGGGGCTGAATCTGGATGCTGGGGCTCTGAAGTTGAATTCGGCTAGAACCAAAATGCTCTTCTGTCTTGCAGCTATATGTGTGATGCTGTGGTTGTCAGGGCTGTGCAATGGGAATACAGCATCTCCTGATGTAACTGGGGCTCAGCTAGAAGTTGCTGTTCCTTCCTCCTGCTTCCAACTGTGCTGAGCTGCCAGCAGCTGAGCTTCCTTCCCTCCCAGATGCAAACTTCAGCCACACATTCAAAATTGCAACCGAACTGCACATCATCTTCCAGTAGTGATAACCACCTGTCCTCCTTGTGGTGAATTGTACACCCAGTTCAGGACTGTGCTGGAACTTGAGTGGCTGCAATTCAAGAGGTACTGTGGGCAAGACCCAAATCCATTTCATTATTTCATTTATTTGCATTAGTTCTGGACGCTCCCAGTCTGACATAATCACTCTCATGCTTTGAGTACCACTTCTCCACCTCTATGGGTCAGTGGATATTCCCTGTGATCAGCACTTGTTTTCCTCTGGCTCAGGAGGGAGGCAATTCTTGCACCAGTCGGAGCAATTGAAACATTTATTTCTGGCTGTGAGGGCTGCTCAGAGGGGAGGACAGGCAGAGTCCCTCCAGCATCACTAGAGGTCTCTCTTTATCTGTATGTGCTTGTCTGCAGGGCAATGGGAGAAAAATACACTTGCTCAGAATAATTTCTTCATCTGCTTCTTGACATGTCACAGACTCCTGGAGCATGCAAGCCTTGTGAATTCATAGGGCTGAATCCTCAAGGCTCAGTTTCTCTGGATGTCTGCTGCTTCAGAGTCTCTGTCTGTGCGACATGCCTTCTGTTGTCTGCTTCTCTGCAGCTCCCACTTCTTCCCAGTGCCCTGCTCAGCACTGCAGAGCTCTGCAGCTGGCTGGCATCTATTGCCTTCTGTCAGCCCCCTGAGGAACCTGCTCAGAAAGTGGTCAGTTCTCTGAGGAGCTGGCTAAGAACTGGTCCTCTCTTGGCTCCTTGTTCTCTGGCCATGTTGTTGGCCACAGGTCTCAGCCTTCCTCTGTCTATGCCACTGTAACTCCTGCACACTGTTGGGCATGATGAAGTCCTCCAGCAGCAAACCGTAATGCTGCTTTGGAGCTGACACCAGTGAAAGGAGAGGAATGGTGTTACTGGTGCTGAGGCTTATGGAGGGCTGGCTATCTGTTCTCGCATGTGAGTCACTTCACTGCAGCAGTGGTGAGCCATGTCCTCAAGAAAAACTTCCTCTGCTGGCTATGAGGAACAGGAGGCCTGTTAGGAGTCTGAGAAACTCTTCATTCAGTATACTGCTACCTCATTCCCACTTGGAAGTAACATTGACAATGTTGTTGTAGTCTGTTTGTAAGTAGGTAGAGATACTGATTTGTTTTTGGGTACTAATGACTCTTTAGAAGCTTTTCAGATTAATTACATGCTTGTCTTGTTTTGCATTTGTCAGCTGCTCCCCAAAAGACATCCTTGCTAACCTTCATCTAGGCAGAAATACAGACAGTTCAGGACGTGACCATGACACGAGTGTTTTGGGACATGAAACGCCAGGTCTGCAGCTTTCTTGTGATGCATTCACTCTTGAATGCAGGAAGCCACTGGTTGAAAGAGACTGGTTCTTTCATCTGTTGTTTCTTTTTTTTTCTATCTACTTCACTGCTCTCTTGCTGTACCAAACACCAACAGAACCAGTAATATCCTGTGCCAGGAATGTTTTCTAGGAAGAGCTTACAGGTGCCAGTGTCTCCCTGTGATGATAAGGCAGACGTACCTCAGCATGGTTCTTTATGGTATGGTCCTGCCAACTGGCTGAGCATCAATCAAATTACTTTGATTCAGCCCAATTGATAAAATTTGCTAAATTGACAATTTCTAGATTTGCTGCCTATGGCCAGTTCTTCTGTGAGGGGCACTGTGAGGTTGGTCAGCTTGGGTGTTCCTGGGTGCTTGAGGCCCACGTGGGGGGAGAGTTGCTCAGGGCTTGATGGTGGTGGTGGTGATGCAGAAAGCTGCCCTAATGCACTGAAGGAAGAGTGATGTGAAGGCTGAGGACTGGTCATCTGTACTCCATTCTCTAAGGGCAAAATGCAATGGAGCAGAATGGGACTTGCTGGGTCCCAGAGAAATGCTCTGAAATGGCAGTGGAATCAATGTTGGGATGTGCTACTGCCATTTATTTTTCTGATAGGTTTTTTCCATTTGGAAAATCCTTGGAAGGAGGAAAGTGGAGCTCTTCCCCGTGCATTAGCCCCTGGTCAGTGCTGGGCCTGTGTGTAGAACTAGTCAGCTTAGTAAATGAGACATGGTTTTTTAGGGCTATGCACCCTTCTACCTGCATTCACTGTAGAGTGGTTTGTGTGTGTGTGTTAATATCTTCTGAAGGAGAGAAACAGAAAGGGTACCACCAGCTGCTGCTGCTGGTTTCACTGGGGCTCAGGATGCCTTGAAGCCTGGCTGTGAATACATTTAACTCTGCTCTTTCATGGCTGAGCATCTCGGCAGTTACTGTAGGTGTTTGCAGGCACACAGGCAATTATCTGCATTTCTCCATGTGCTCGTGTGTTGGTACCTTGGTCTGGCCATGTACCTGTGTCTGCCAGCGGGACAGTACAGTGCTGTAACGAGGGATGTCCTGCAGTCAAAGCTGCTGCAATAATTACAGCAGATAAACTGCTCTGCTTGAGGGCTGCTGTCCCCAGCAGTCTGCAAGGCAAGCAGCCTGGCTTAACCACTGAAGTCTATTCATTTTAATAAGAGGGACACCCTGTGTTATTAAGAAGAGTGTTTATTACTGTCGCTGCGTGCTGACAGCAGCTTCCATCATCGTTAAAAGGCAGATGGGGGGAGGAGGGTAGGGAGCTGTATGTTCCCATCTCAGAGGCTAGGACCCAGCTGGTGAGGCGGCAGGGGGCTGCGGGGCTTCCCCTCAGCCCAGGGAGAAGCCACCGTACAGAGCTGGGGCAGGATGGGGTGGGAAGTGTGGAGCAAGAGCAAGTGGTAACAGGTGATGCTTTGCACAGTATGAATACCCAGCATCAGTAGCTGGACTTGCTGGTGTTTTCAGTGTGCCCATCAGGTCTTGTTAGATGAAGTGTGGAGGGGCCATGTTCAGCACAGGACAGGATGTACCAGTGGAGCAGGGTAAGCATATTGCTTTCCCCCTCTGCCTGTGGTGCTTTCACACTTCTTGCTTCTGAGCACCTGAGACAAAGTAGTTCCCAGATAAAAGATACTTATGGAGTCAAATCCCTCCTAGCTCTGGACTCAGAAACAACTGTATCTAAAGCTGGAGATGGGCCGCATTACTTTGTTTCTCAGTGTCCCCAGGGAAGTCATTGATAATGTTTGACTTTCCACTGAAGAGCTCCAGTTTCAGACACCTCTGGTGCTTTTCAAACAAATGAAAGGCAGCTGTTTAAAATTTCCCTGTCTTCCTCCCAGATGTTTCTCTCTTTATAATTTCTCTAGTATATTCAAAACTGCCTCCAGTTTCCATCTTCTGTTTTTTTCTCTTCTCTAAACCTTTTGGGTTCAAGCTCTTGGGCTTCTTTCTCTTCCCTGAAGGTGTGGTATTGGGGAAGTTACTACTGGGGATGTCAGATCCTCCTTTGTTGCTTTCCCTCCCGAGGAAGATGAATGAAGGGGATGAGATGATCTGTAGGGACTGTCACAGGTGGTGACTGTCACAGCACAGCAGTGGCAGTCCATATACATCCTCCTGGGTGCCCTTTGTCCAACTGCAGCACCCATTGTAACAGGTGTTACTGCACTCCATACAAAAGTAAAACGTCTTTGCAGTACTGGGAGGAGCAACTCTCCCAACAGAGGAGTGATGCAAACCTGCTGTTTTGTGGAAACCCTGAATGTCCTGTATGTTCATAATGGCAATAGCAGACTGACACACTGATGATTTAATCCTACCAAGCAATAGATGAGTAGTACAGGGGACAGTGGAAGGGAGCTGTACAGGGGAGCCTGTGAGCAGGCAGAAGACTGGGGGAGACTGGAGCAACAGGGGGAAGCCTGTCTTGAGCCAGCAATGATTGCTCTGATGTGCAAATCCTGTCCCAGCTACACTGAGTCCAGATGTGGTCTCTTGTCCTTGTTCTGTGTGGCTGAGTGCCTTGCCCTGACAGATTAAGCTTTTGCTGGTCAGATGCCTCTGGTGGCTGAGGACTGCCCTGGCTGCTCCCCAGGCCCTTACCCACCCTCACTGGGGTTCTCCAGCCAAGCATGACATTAAGGCTTCTCTAAGTCTCTGCAGGTTTCGCAAGGTTGATTGGGACCAGTGCGTGTCACTCTCGGCCACTTCCTCATCACCATAACTCTGCTCTGAATAACAAGAGGCCAAGAATCTGCTAACGCAGGCCCCGGCAGAGTGCCCCATCACTCTCTTTTATTCACCCTGGAGATTTATGCTGCCTATCTCCCTTCCCTTTGTCCACCGGTCGGGCCCTATAAGTCACGTCCCTAGGCTGACAGGTCACGTGGCCTGTGCTGCTGCACTGTCAGAGTGACTGATGCCAAGGGGTGATTAAAAGAGAGGAGGGGTGAGAGGTCAGCAGCAGGCGGCATGATGCAAGCGAGGGATGTAATTATCACTCCCGTGACATACTGCTGAGGGCTTTCATGGATCGTCACTCGGGCTGGAGGTGGGGAAGGAGGTGCTGGAGCAGGAAGGGGAATGGATGGATGCATGGCAGAAGCACAGAGTGTAGGCATGGGAGGCAGGGGGTTTCATTTTCAAGAGAAAGGAGGAGGTGTAAAAGCCAGTGTGCTCTTCAGAACTGAACTTCTGGGCTCCATGGGCCAGGATGGAGAGAAAAGGGCATTTGGAAAGCTGTGGAGATTTCTGTTGGGGTCAAAAGGTAGCCCTCTGTTTGGAGGGGCTTATGGCCACATTTAAAGTGCTGCTCGTTCCTTCTGTTGCTCCATCCCAACACTGACAACACAATGCAAGCAAAAGAGTATTCGTATGTGAGAAATGAGAGACCTGCAAGAACTGCTGGGGGTATGAGTTGACAGAAGCTGGCAGGCTCAGTCACCCAGTGCTGACTCTGCCCATTTCCATCTGCAGTTCCCAGTTTGGAGTCTTCTTCGGGCAATATGAGTCTCCCAGATGCACCAGGTAGCCTCTACCTTTGATTGTTCCCTTTCTGGCCATAGCTAGGGAAGGGAACTTCTGTAGAGGAAAAATTGAGAAAGAAAGTGGATGACAGATTGGAAAGCACGTATCTCCAGCCTGGAGAAGAGGATTTTGGATGGAGCAGGAGGACAGCTGTCACATACCTGTATGAAAGAGAAATAACTTAGATTCTGACAGTGGGAGGATGAAGAATGCTAGACGGTAGCTGGGGACTGGAGAAACTAAAATGATGTTGAGAAATGTCTTAGCAGTGAGAGCAGTCTTGAGCAGGGTCGGTTTTCAGTGTTGCAGAGCTGTTGGGCAAGAACTGATCAGATCCATGGGAGAATGCACTAGAGGGGCAGTTTCTGTCTCTGGTCTGATTTAGGTTAATTCCAGGGTGTCAGGGTTTTTTTTCCAGTGGATTCTGTTTGTGCTTTCCTAAGGTTCCACCACTTAAACTTGAATTTCTGTTTTTCCAGTCCCACCTCACCAAGGTGTTCTGTAGGCTAGGCCTTGAAAGCTCCCAACCTTTGGTTTCCAAGAATATACCTGGGAGCATTTCCAATTCCACTTTTTCAATGCCTCATACTTGTCTTGGTGATCCACAGATAACGTGGGTGTCTATCACCACATAGCAATGTGAAACTTAACGTTGAAACTTTGGACTATGTATGGGAATGTGGTGAAGAACATGCAGTACTCTGCTGTTGTGCTCTTAGAATTGAGGGATGCTGGAACACCTCTGAAGAATACACAAGTGGTCTATCTAGTTTAGTATCCAGATTCTAAGTGTGGCTGTCACTGATGTGTCACAAGGAGCTTGTGAAACAGGCAGATGTGCCCTACCACTAACTTCTGTAGTCTGAGGATGGTGATGTGGACAGCTGTATACTGTGTCACTTTGTGCCTTTGACTAGCCTTGTTTGGTAGCATTGAGAAGGACAGCCCTTCAGATTCAAGGTGATGTCAAGCGGAAGAGCTGCAACTTTTTGGTGATCTTGAAGGCTGGGGATATATCTCATCCATGGTAACTTCATATTACAAGGATTAGTGGTTACATGTAGATGTCAACAAAACCTATGTAGTAAACAAAATGAAATCAATCCAATGTAGACCAAACATGAAGGAACTGCCTTTAATAGTTTCTTGTATAAGCACTATTTATATACTGGTATGGCTCTAAGGGCAGATCTTCTCCCAGAGGAATAATTTATTGTTAAAGGGAAGATATCACTGAAAAAGCTAAGAATGAATATTATTCATCCAGTTTGAATTAATGCATAATCGTATTCTTCAACACTGTCTATCTCACCAGGTCTGGACAGAACTACTGTCACACCTCATTGAAGCTCAAGGGCTCAGAACTTTCTTTATCATTAAAATAACCAAACTTAGAAAGAATCTCAAAACTCCACAATACCTGGAGCAGATGACCTGCAGTCATCAAATTCTGCATCTTGGCTTTCCATGCAGAGAAGAGGACACGCTCCTTCAGATTGTCAGCTGTATCATAGTACATGTATAGTGTCTATTCTCCTTTTCCTCTCTCCCTCATTTTGTCATAGCTATGCTGGGAAGCATAGACTGTAACTTCATTACTTCGTTAATGCCTCATGTTGTCGTTGTTCTCATGTTAATATGGCTCCACTGCAGATTTTCAGCATTGTGCTTATTTCTGGGGCTATGTGAGTTATGGGTAGTCTGTGTAGCATTAGTAGAGTGTCCTCAGGATATTTCCAGATTCAGAGGAAATATAGTGGAAAAATTCATCTCATCTAGCTCCTAAATACCTATCTGATTCCTCCCAAATGCTTATCTAGAACTTGGCCTTTAAGAAAAATTGCAGTGCTACCACATCTCAGATCGTATTCTTTCAGGACTTTACCGCACATATAGCTAGAAAGTTCTCCCAGTTTTCTAAATCTTTCTTCATGCCTTTTCATGCTATTCCTTCTGCTCTCCAAGGACTGTGTTTCTCTAAAGCAGTCTGCTATGTATTTGATGGTTGTCATCAACTCCAGTCTATTTTTTCCCCCTCTTGACCAAATAAGCCGTGTTACAACCTTGTCTTGCTGGACAGGTTTTCTAAGTCTCCAGTCACTCTTGCTCTGCTTCTGCTTCCCTGGTTCTTCCTGGATGGTTGTGTGTGTGGTTTTTTGTTTGTTTGTTTGTTTTAATTGGGTTTGGTTTGTGGTTTTTGCTTGTTTTTGGAACTTAAGCCTTCAGAGAGGGGCAAGGAAAGGCAGAGAAGTCCAGCTCAGTACCTCTCAGGCTTGTTTACAGAGATTGTATGTTTGCTTTTTTACAACAGCTTTGCATGGAGATTTGTCTTCAACATGTGAGTCTATTTCTTCACTTTTTTATAGTGCTGCTACCTATCTGATACTTTTCCAAACACATGATTTTGTATGGTTCCTTATTCAGGTTGGAGAGGGAGTCCTTAGGCCATCTTCTTTATCACTTTCAATAGCAGCAAGAATATCATTAAGTCCTGTGCTGAGACTGTGCGGCTCTGCGGGTCCTTCCCTTTACTTATAGAATTATAGAATCGTAGAATCATAGAATTGCTAAGGTTGGAAAAGACCCACAGGATCATCCAGTCCAACCATTCGCCCTTCACCAATGGTTCTCGCTAAACCATGGCCCTCAACACAACATCCAAACGCTCTTTGAACACCGCCAGGCTCGGTGTCTCCAACACCTCTCTGGGCAGCCCATTCCAGTGCCTGACCCACCCTTTCAGAGAAGTAGTACTTGTATAGTTGCATCCGCTTGTGTTATTCCTACCTGAGCGTGGTGCTCTGGCTGACCCGCTTCTTTTATTTTCTAGACCTTTTCTTCAATTTGTTGAGGTCTTTTTTGATTCTTGCCATCTGTAAATTCATGATCACATTCTGGTACGTTGAAACTTGTGATGATGGGTGACCATCGTTTGCAAAAGAGATTATACCTCATTGAGAATCAGTTACAAAAGTTACTGAAAATAATAAAGATGGAAACTGAGAAGGCTGACCCTAATCAATGCATAGTCCACTGAGTCATCCCCCATTTGATCATGCTGAAACAGTTATTTATTTAGTGTGGCTTAAAGAAAACCTATCACAGAAACAACAAGGTACTAAAACTGAACATGAGTGGGGAATTAAGAGATAAATAGTGATGTACGATAAGTTACTTGGGCTAAAAAGAGCTATGTGATTACATCAAAGAATTTCTGCAATTATTAGCTCTAATAAATGGGATTCTTTTCCACTGTGTTCCTTTTTTAGGGTTATAGGCAGTAGGCATTGTCAGGAAGTATTTTGTGAACTGGCAGTTTTACATCAAAGAAGAGTTCCAGATGTGAAATCTGAATATTTGTCAGAAACCTTGTTTTTAGGATGGTTCTGAGATGTCACAGCATATGCACCACGAGGAGTTCTCCCAGACCAAACAAGTCAGGTATAATCTCATGTACCAAATATAAAATCCCTCTTCTGTTTTCAAGCCCAAACTCATTTCGTGGAATTGGTGAATACAAAACAGCAAATACTCTCAAGGAAATTCAACTTGATGAATAACTCATGAATGGAGAAATGGGTTATGTTTGGCAAATAGAATATTTTCAAGATACTACTTATTGGGGTTTAGAGGGTACTGGAAAGGACATACTGAAACAACTATTCCTAGTCTTTGCACAAGGGAAGCTTTATTGAAGGCATTATGAATGTGTTACGCTGGGTCAGAAAGGAGGACTGAAAGAGAACAACTTACTGAAGATGAGCTCTAGCAATGGTGATGTGAGGGGAGGAGGGGGGAAAGGATATAACAAGGATTGGATGAGAGTAGGTAGGGAGAATGAGAGCAACAGGTAGGAGTGGGAGACACTAGAGGGGTGGGAGCATGGGGGAGGAGGTGAGAGAGCGAGTCAGGAGAAGACAGCGTGACTGTGTCTGATCTACACTGACGAGTACCAATGTTAACTGTCACCTCTCATCTCCAAACTAAATCACACCTGGAATTGGAGGCAGCACAGAGCTGATAGTCAGCCTTAGAGAGCCGACAAGTCAATCAGAGCGGAGATGCATGGAAAGACACCAGCTTTATGGGGCTCGGTGCTTTCATTCATCGTGGGATTTACACCTGTCAGCTTCCTGGAGGGGGGAGCTCGCTGGGACTCACTTCAGTGCCACTTAAAATGGGGCAACAGACATGTTACTGCAATCAGCTCCTGCTTGCCTTTCCTATGGACAGTATTTTGCAGGGAGCCTTTGCTACTTGCACTTGAAGCTGAACGCACCTCCTTCCACAAGGGAAAGCACTGCCTGCATTTCAAGATCAGAAGGACTGTTCCCCACACAGCTGACATGCCCCAGACCAAGTAGGCAGGGTGGCCCTGACTGGCTTCATGTTCCCCAACATGTGGGACAGGGGGAAATAACAGGGTAACCACTCACTTACCAAAAGAAGGCTTCAGGAGCTATGTAAGCTGCATGAGCCCATCTCATTATCTGAGTTTGTCATGACACTTATTACAAGAGGTCAGTGGAGGCCAGACCAGGAGATCAGCCTGCCTTGTCTTCTATCCAGCTCTTTTCAAATACCTGCAGTGCTCTATAAAGACCCTCCTCTCCTTTCAAAAGGGCCCCCAGATCAGAACTCTTCCCTGCTGGCTAAATCCTGGGTACCAAAGCTTGTGATACAGGCTTTGAGCTGCCTGATCTCTTAATCCAGCTGTGTGTATTCATTTGAAACTGAAAGCAGCTCCTTTTTGTCGTCTGCTTCTCAGCATTAACTTCTCTTTGATGTAATTCTTGCTTCCGATGCTCTCTCCCTTCATGGGGAAGATTAGTGTGAAATTGGCCTGCTTCTCTAGAGACTGCAGTGTTAAGCCTCCAACACTTGGTCCTTATTGGAAATCCTTAACCCACATCGAAAGGCGGGGGAAGGGAGGAAAGTGTACAAGTTCCAGACCTGACTATGGCAGGGCTCTGCTCGCTTTGCTGTTTTGAGAGTGGGGATCATGGGGGTTGAAGGAGGTAGGGATATGCTCTTAGAGATGCGGGGTTTTTGGAGCAGGAACAAAGGTAGCATCCCGGTGTGTCTTCTCAGATTGAGAAGAGAGGACGGCAGTGCAGGGGTACTGAGAGGGGACTATGAGCATGCAAACAGTATGCCCAGCCTGGGCTGAGTGACACCCCCATTTGGAGAATTAAGCCATCAAATTGATCATTGCTAATCTGCTTTGAAAAGTAGGCTTGGAGCAGCATTGCCAAAGTCCATGTGGTCCAGGACAGAGTCCAGGAGACAGACGTTCCCTCTTCTCCCTGAAATGATGTGGCTTCAGGGTAGTCTTGTGCTTCATCTGGAGTATCTCCAGCATGAGAAGGGTGATGAGGTTGGGGCGGATGAACTTCAATGAGTTTGCAAGTGCTGATGGCTCAGACAAGGAGCTCAGGAGGCTCTCTTCCTTGCAGTGCCAGGACAACCTCTTTTCCTTTCACTCTGTTTCTTGTGCTTGCCTTCCTTAAATGGCTGTTCTCTGCTTTTCTTTCCTTATCCTACTATTGCATGTTCTTCAACTTTACTCCCCTGACAGTTTCCCACAGCCCCTGAACCTGCTGCTGCTTCTCCCACCGATCTCTGCCTCTCTCCTACCCTCACTGCCCTTCCTGCTGGCTCTTCCTTGCTCCCCGCACTTTTGGCCTCTGCTATCTGCTACGCTCCAGCCCCACCATCCCCTCCCTCTCAGCCCTCTATTGCCCTCCCTACGAATACATGGTGCTGTTATCTCAGAGAAGGGCCTTGAGCACCCCTTTGGTTTAGCCTTGTGCTTCCTCTCGCTTGGCCGCCCCCCTCCCTCACCCAGGTCTGCAAATCACTCCTTCCCATGTCAGCCAGCAAATTGGTTTATCCTCCCCCCATCCCAGCTTTCATTACCTTGCCGAAATGAAGCGATATCTCCTCGGCGGAGGCTTCCCGTCGCTGCAGCCAGTACCCAAATCATGAGAGCTGGCATAATAAATGAAGACAAAGTGCCGGCGGCCCGGGCCATCTCTCCCACCGCGCCACTAGCCGCTGCCAGCTTCATTATTCGCTTAAGTTGCCGGAGAAAATTACTTAACCCTGACCCGTGTATTAGGGCCCTGTATTAATGCTGCGACAGGCGTCTCTTACAGCAAAGAACAATTTATTAGAGCCGAAACAGGCTGCTTTTCTCTGTCATTTTTCCAATCTGAGCTTTGAACACACATCATTAAACTTGTCTGACTCTCTCCCCTTCTCCATCATTCCTTTTTTATTTTTTTTAAACAGAAAGCGCTGTAGAGAATGGAGATTGTTCTGAACTCGCTGAGTGCCTCGGACTTTGCCCCCGCCTTTCTCCCCCCATGCTTTTTCCTCCAAACATGGCCCATGTTTCCATCTCTCTCTGTCTAATTCACCTTATTCTCCTCTTTTTGTAGCTGCATCCCTGTTTTTCAAATTCTTCTTCTTGAAATTCTCTCGTATTCTGTTTGTAGCTCTGCTCGTTTCACTGTCCCTCTCTGTACAGGTGTGTCACATTCTCTTTCACTCAATTAACTTGCCTGATTGTCACTTTTTTCTCTGTGCTGAACTGATGTTCTGGAGGAAAGATACTGGGTAGTATGTGCTCCCCGTGCCATGTAGAGCCTGTCCCACTTTGCACTGCCTTAGGACTACCTGGAACACCAGACATCGTCAGAGTATCTGATAATCTGGTTTTCAGCACTATCACCTTCGCCTCATTCTCTCTGAAGGCTCCACTTAACTACAGTTTGGTCCTCGGTGTCACCCAGCAGTTACTCAAGCAGTGTGAGCACCAGGCAGTGCTTCAGCAGGACTGACTGTGCTTGGGAGGGGGCTTGCTGAGATACTTACATGTGCTTTAGTGGAATTCAGTTATCCGATCTCTTTTCTTTTAATAGATGTTGCATTATGAGATCCAGTGTAACTCGTGATAACACAGAAAGATATAATGAAAATAATCACCGTCCCTTTTAAATCCCATGTTGGCAGACTCACAGAAGGAGGCAATGAGAAGTTAGATACAGGGTGATGGCCAAGGAAGTAGTAAAATATACATGAGCATTGGTCACTGGTTCAGAAGCATTGAAGCTGCAGGTACTTTCTTGGTTGGTTTCTCACCTTCTCTCAGTTAATTTACTTTAATTTTTTTCTTTGTGTATTGTTTGTCAACTTCCATCTTATTTTCTCACTGACCCATTTAATGAAATTATCATGTAGGTATTATATCACCATAATATTTCAGTTCTCTTTCTTCTTTTTCCCCTTTTCAGAGCCTCTCTGGCCAGAGGTCAGATTAGTTGAGGACCTGGCACAAAGCCTAATTATCAACTGTATTAGACTGGAGCTACATATGGATTTGGGGTTAATTTACCAATCAATTTATTAGTTGACTGGTAATAGAAATTCAAGGCTGAGCCCTTTAGGAGAAGACAACATGGCTAACCTAGAATTTCAACACAAGCTATAAAAGGCTTTCTTCTCCATTTCCATTTTACTGGTGATTTCCACAAGAAATCAGCAAGAAATAGACACTGCTGAAGAGGAAAGGCTGAATTTACAGATTCTCTCAAATCATTCCAACTTCAAATATTTCTATGTCTGGCTCTGTGCCTGCTCTTAACTGTCTGTTAACAATTTGTCATTTGCTAGCAATTGTCCCATGGGGCTAAGTGGTTGAATTGGAATTGCTAAGGATTGAATGGATCATGGTGAGCACTCCAGCTAGCTTTCCAAGAGTCCCCTTCTGGGCATTTCAGGTACTTGACAGGAATGAAACCTGGTGCTAAAATGCGAGGCTTTGCCTTGTGTGGAGGGTCTGCTTTGGATACTGTCAGGATATCCCAGAGGAGCCGGAGATTACTGGAGCTCAACACATGGTCATGGGTAGATGGGATTAGCCTAAGAAGAGGTAGGAGATCTGCATGGGGTAGGACTTAAGAGAGGCTGTTTGTGCTACTTTATGGAGAGTTGTATATACTGTGAAACTGAACACTTCTGCCTGCCTTCACATTTTCCTGTGTGATTCAGATGAAAAGTAGTCCATTTAAAAGTATTTCTATTTTCACACTTATTTATTGTGAGTGCTTTGCTGGATTGAGCTTCCTGGAGTATAAGGAGTGAGCCATTGTGCCCTCACCCCTACCCTAGAGGAGTGGTTTTCTTCAAAGGAAGGGGAAAGGTCAGTCCCTGTAATTTTTTCAGTCTACAGATGCGTGGCTGGAACTTCAGCTTCTCTGTTACACTTTTTTTCTCCAGTTTGGAACTTGCCAAAAATCCCTCTGTCATTTCAGAACAGGATTTTTGACAATCTTAAGTACAGCATTGGAAATAGACGAGTAACAGAAAAACCCTTATAACTAAAGCAATAACTAATATTAACAATGGGAGTAATGGGTTAGATAGATTACTCTAATTAAGTAGAATCTTTATTATCTTCCTGTCCACTGCAAATTTGTCTGGGATACCAAAGGTTTATATTAAAAAAGAAGGAAAATTAAAGTGATGGATGTTTTTCACTGTATCATTCATATGTAGGGTAGGAGAAATTCAACTTTTTATCTGAGCCCCATCCTCTAGTGTTATGTGGGCTGGATGAATTTTCAAGGCTGCTTACCTTCCCGGAGGGGGAGAAAGTTATTTCTAGCAATGTCAGGAATCAAGGGGATTCTGTAGCTATTTGTCAAGGGAGCGATTGTGAGCTGAAGGACAGCAAATTCATGAAGACATACACATGGTGCATGAGATGGCTTGGGGGCTGGTGGGCTGTATCATAACAGTGATACCTCTCAAAGGGGGGAAATATCTCACAGGAGTCATGCATGGAAAGAGTGGTGCAAAAGCTGGTTCAGAGTAACATCGGGGTAGTTTTCCTCCACCTGTATGTAATTTCTGTGAGCAAGACAGTCAAGAGCTCTAGTTTTTAGCCACCTGTTGAGGAATCTGCTAATGAGAGGTACTCCGAAAAGCCATACATTACCTCCCCAAGTAGCTTGGAGGGAGGCCAACATTTTTGGAACCTCTTTGAGTGTTAGTGAAAGGCATTTAAAATGGGCTGTCAGCTGGGCCTTTTGGACCTCAGCAACTCCAGTGAGTTTTCAGTCCCGAGTGTGTAGGCTCTGCCACCACATAAAGCATCTCTTCAGCCACTAAAACTGCTGATCTTTGGAACTTTGCAGGTTTTTTTTTTTTTTTTTTTTTTCCCCAGAGATGTGTGCAGGGGGTCATTGGGTCTGACAGGGAGAGGAGGGGTGGAGGGGAAGGCAGTGAGGGTGAGAGGGGATGGTTGGTTGGAGCAGCTGCCCTTCTGCTGGGAGTCCCTCCCGAATTCTCTGGCACTCTCCTGCTCAGCCTGATAGCTCCTTCAAGTTCTCTAATCACCTTCTTGCTGTAATGAGCCTCTCATCTCACTGATGGAAATCAGGGTATTTGGTTATGAAAGGGACACTGTTAATAACACGATCTCTCTCTTCCCCACTCCATCCCCCACACCCCCCACCAGCCCCCCTCCCAGCTCTCCACACAATTCTCTCAATTAACGATAGGCAGAAATTAATTTTTCCCCTGGACTGAAACAATTGCTTGGCAGAGGATTGCCAGCTCGGCTCCAGATAGGGACCTTTCCCAGCAGGGCCCAGAGAAAGGAGGAGAGACCAAGGCGATAAGCAGGGCCCTATCAGCAGCCACAGGACGCAGTAATACAAATGTTATCCTTAGAAATGTATTTAAAGAGGATATGTTTATAATTCGAAGGGGATTGTCAGGCTGCTCCCCTCCCCCTCCCCGCAGATCTATGCTACCGCCTTCTTCCCTGCTATGAATCGCACTTTAAACCTCCAAAAGGCTTGGCAATGTCAGCCCTGCATTCTCCCCTGGCCACTGCATGGAGTGGCAGGGGGGCTGCCTCGGCACAGTGCTGGGAACAGCCAGGGAAAGCCACAGAATCCAGCATGCAAGCCAGGCAAGGCAGCAAGCAGGATCTGCTCAAGGGGCAGGGGCTTGTAGCAGATCTTCTCAGATCTCAAGCAGCAAGAGGTAAGAAACAGGAAAGTACATTGTGCAGGAGAAAAGTGGTAGGAGGGATGAGCAAATACATGAAGACAAGGGAGGAGAGTCCTGGCTGTAGGCTGATCTGGAGGGCAGGGGAAGCTTATGTCCAGCCTGGAACCGGGATCCAGCTGCTGCTGCATGCAAATGTTTTAGTAACACTTGTGACTTGGGAAACGTTGTCATCTTGGTTGCTTTCTAAAGCCGCACGTTTATGGATCCCGTGTGCATAATAGCTCATTGTGTAAAGATAAAACATCAGGTCCAGACCAACCAAGATGCAGGGCTATTCCAACAACTGTGCCCCTGGCTGAAACAGCCAGCCCTGTTCTCACATGCAGCGAGCAGAACATCTTCATCTTCCCCTCAAATTAGGGATGACAATACAACCAGTGAAGCCTTCTGGCAACCCTTCTCCGCTGCTTTATGCATACTTGTGACATGCCCTGCAGCGCTATCTAAGAGGACCTGCTGTGCTTCTATGTTCCAGTTGTTCTCACTGCAACAGGCAGATAATGAGAAGTTGCAAGGACAACAGGAGAGGAGCAAGAGGACTTTCAGGAAGCAAAGCCTGTGGTTATTATAACTGGAACAGGCATTATTCTACCTTCCTTGAGGCTTCACCAGTCCTTGTAGGTGATCTCTGCATTTGGCTCTGTTTGAGGCCCGTTACTTGTGAAACACCTCTTGTTCTTGCTGGGAGCAAGCTAGCATTGAGTTTCTGCCACACAGTGTTAACATCCATGGTGGTCCAGTGCCCAACAGCATCACCAGTGCTACTGCCAGCCCTTTGCTGCCATGATGAATATGTTTCTTTTAGCTGGGCCCCAGTCCTGCTGGCAGACTGATGAGTGCCCCTGTGGGTGGTCAGAGGCCACTGTTGATAAACCAGCAATAGAATGGAGGACAGGCAGCCATATGTAATAACCAAGACTATTACAGCAGCCAGTGATCTATGGGGAAATAAAGGCAGTTGTCGAATAAAATGTATTAAATATTCTTTACAATACTGTAAAGAGGCTGGCTCTCCTATGCACCAGGTTCCGTGTACCTCTTGGCTCTCTTCACCTCTGCTCTTTCTATCTTCACCATGCAAGGGAGCACTGATAGACCAGAGAAGATCTGATTCCCGGAGTCTGAGGAACAGATGCATGTTTTAAAGTACCTCTTCCATTCATTGTGTGGAAGCAAAGTCTTTCGGTTTCATGCAGAGGTGCTGTGAGCAAACAACAAACCCTAAAATCCAGTCCATGTTTGACAACATTCCAGGGACTGTTTGACCCAGCTGGAGGTCAAAATGTAACGTTTGCAGACTGGTCAGCCCTCATATCTACATTGCTTCAAGTTCAGAGATAGAAAGTTCTTCTGGACCCATCCGCATAGTCTGTGAGGATAACAGCAAATTAAGCAGAGGTCTATTACGGGCAAGGTCATTCCTGATTATTGGGACTAAATGAACACCAATAACATTACTCAGAGGAACATAAATGTAGGCCTCAGTTCATCCTCAAAGTCACTTAAGAAACAGAGCATGTTATGGAAGTAGCCGCTGATGTGTGTAGAGAAGTAAGCAGATGATGAGCCTGAGCTCCTGCACTGAAGTTCTTGGGTTCTTCTCATGACATTTGTTCCTCTCCCGCAGTATCTCCCAGCGTTGCCAACCTGCTGCTCCTCTTCTGGGTGGTGGAACCAGCTATCCTAGCAACAGTAACATTCATCCCCTTTTCTTTGTATTTGGGAATACTAAAATATTGGTAATGGGGTGGTGGCATATCCAGCTACCCTGGAAGGGATGAGGTCTACCACTAGAAGGCAAGATACTTGTGTGACCTTTACCAGCAGAGGCCCTGTGGAGCCAGTGGTATAAAACTCTAGGAAGAGAAACGAGGCAGTATAAGTACGTTGGATGTTGCAGCTCTATCCTCCCCAGCCACGTTCTTGTGGCTGCTATTCAGTGGTTATGGATCTGTGCACATGTTCACAGCCTGGATGGCAGCCTCCTCCCTTCCATGCTATTTTCATCCTGCTTTTGTCACCAGGCTGCCAGTGCTGAGTCAGCCCAGCAGTCACTTCACGCAGATGTCCCTAGTGATGGCCTGGACCTCCAGATGGGAGTCCCTCAAGGCACAGACATGGGCTATGCCAGCTGCTGAGGGGAGGCACCAGAGAAGGTCTTGTCTTGTGCAGAGCCTCCCGCATGCAATTCCTTTCTACTTTCAAGTACTGTTTAAGTGCAGACAATGTTGGCTGTTGGGAAACTGGGCTTTTAAGGTGCCCAAGGGGACGCTCCTACAAGACAAGTAGACACAGTCCATCAGTTACAAGGAGACGTTGACTTTTTCACAAAGACACCAAGAAGGCCCCTTCATCTGGCCCAAGCGTACCTGTTCCTGATAAGAGCCTGCTCTCTGAGCCAGGGTATGGCCCACCAAATCCAAACTGGCCAGCCAAGACTTTCCAGGGGGCGAATTGCAGCTCAACAGCAAAACTCTTTAGAAACTCCTTCCGGGTGGTGGGGTGGGAGGGAGACGTGGCGGCGCAGCCTTGTCCACCGTGCACTTCTTCGCTCCCTCCCTTTCAGCCCTGTCCTTTCTCAATACCCAGGAAAGATTAACTCCTCTCCATGCGCCAGAGAAAGTTATTATCATTAATGAAGAATTAAAAGGGAGCGATTAATAAAGGGCCCTTATCTGGCAGCGAGGAGGAGGCTGGACAATGGAAGGAAGATGGAGAAAATGAAAAACAATAAATATGAAGCGTAAAAGGAGGCGAGCACTGCTCCCACTTGTTAGATCGCAGCTGCATCTCCTGAGGGGGGAAGGCTCCAAATTGCTAATTACTGCCTCTGAAAAGACCTCGCTCTGATATGTTTTCTGCTGAAAGGTTCCCATTAATGAAGCAGCGATGATGCTGTTTCCCTTTGACTTGCCTTCAATTCCCTCTCTGAGCTTCCTCCCAAGCCGGGAACAATGAGGCCCTGGGAGCTGGCGGCTCCCACAGGCCTCGCGGAGACTGGGCCGGGGGCAGCCGAGTGAGGGGAGCCGCGCCGGCTGTGAAATATGGAGGGGGGAGATAAGGCAAAGACAGAGGAAAGAGGCTCACTCCCAGGAGCCCAGGGAAAATTTGCAGTTATTATGAAGGAGATGAGACAGATTAAAAGCCCTTGTGTTCTGCGCTGCCCTTTTATTTAGTGGCTTCATCTCCAAGATGAAAGAAGTTGGAAATGACTTTCTCCGCATTTTGCTGCAAGAAGCTTCACGGCACATTTTTTGACTTTATTCCTCCCTTTGTCTCTTGTCCCCTTTCTGTCTCTCTCCTTTTCCTTTTAACCCCTGGAAGGTTTTGCTGAGAAGCACCATGGGACCATGCAGAATGTTTGCTGGGGTACAGCAACGACCCCTTTACTCTTCCTGTCCTACCAGGCCATCCCTCTCCCTGTGCAGGCCGGGGCGTGAGCTGGGCAAAGCAGCAGCAACAGCATTCTGTGAGCATCCCGCAGACCTTCCCTCGCTGCTCACCTCAGGAGTGTCCCTCGCCAGCAGCATCTCCTCTCCCATCTCAAGTCCCAGCAACAGTTTAGTGCTGGCGACCACAGATTCTGGGCAGGAGAAAGATGCTTGCATGTGCAAAGCCCAGAAAAGGCTAATAATCCACTTAGGATACAAGTGCCGAACATTTTGCATCCCTACATCTTTTCACAAGCAAAATTAGTGCTGAGAAAAATAGGCCAGTCCCTGTTGTTCGTGCAGGAAAACTGCAAACTACAGAGAGATCGAATAATTCACCGGGGATGTGGGACGAAGCTGAACTCAGGCAAGGATTCCAAATTTATAGTCACTGTTCCACTTCAGAGTGGACTTTGTGAGACAGAACAGAAATATCATAAACAGCTCAGAACCAGATTACCCCTTCTTCCCCAGTATATTTCACCAACTCCTACTGACAGTTTTCCATTTCTCCCCTGTACACGCCAGTGCCCTGTTTTGGCACCATTTTAGTGCTTCTGACTCTTGCAAAAGGCAAAAGCAATTCTGTTACCCCCCAAAATTTCCCAGAAGAACATCCCTCACCTCTCCCAGATCAGAAAAAAAGGCTGCTGACATCTCTGGGAATTCAGTTTGAAATGCTGAAATTTGCAAAAAAATATTGACAGGTGCTTTAAAAATTATACGATTTGTAAAACTGCTTGTTGACCAACAGCACAGCACAGAACTATTCAGGAAAACGAATGGAAAAGAAGAGAAATTAGAGTGGGCATCTGCTGCTGTCTCCTTAGGATGTGTGAGCACAGGAATTCTTTTACACAACGGTTTGTCTAATTTGTTATCCTGCCCAGAACTACAGCCAGCACAGAGCTGAAATGAAGAGGTAAGAAGCTCTGAAGTGGATGTTTACAGAATAACCTTCCCACCAGGGGAGTTTCTCTGTAACCCAGACATTTTGTAGCTGTTTTATGTCCTGAAGCATGGAAAAGGATTGCAGCGGTAAAACAGGATTAGATTTTAGGATCTGAGAGTAAAAAGAAAACCTCTGTACTGAAAATAGGAAACTAAATGCTGCAGTCAAGGGAGTGAGATACTGCAATGGAAAGGGTTAAAAAGACAAAAGGACAGACAAATGCAGATGAATTGGTGCAGAGAAAGTAACTAAACTGAAGTCAGACACTAGGAATGAGATAAAAATGATTTACCAAACGACTGGTTTTGTTCTTTTAATATTGCTTTTCCACACGGATGTCTCAGACAACTAAAAGGTAAAGAAAATGTTAAAATTACAGCTCAGAATAAAGGTCAAGTTGGAGAAACGGCATGGGGAGATCTCAGGGAAGCTGAATGGTGATCATTTCAGAAGGTGTAGGAAGCAGCCACAAACAGAAGGATTCTCTTACGGTTATTTCTGAAGTACCTTGACAAACTTGGGATGGGGGGGTGCCAGGGGACTGGGGAAAAAACAAGCGTGGGAGCAGGGGGGAGCAGGGAGGAAGACATGATCTTGGCAATTATCACCCTTTCAGTATAACTTCTGTTCCTGGCCTCATAAAGGAATAAATAGAGGCGGGGAAAAAAAAAATGTAAAAGTGCAAAGGATAATAGATCTGTGAGCAATGAGCAGCAGCATAGATTTATAGAGAACAAATCATGTCAGACAAACCTGATTACTTTCTCTGATTTAATTTACAAAATTAGCGAATGAAGAGAATGCCATGTACATAATATATCTGGGCTTCAACAAATCCTTTCATATACTGCCTCGTAAAATATGACTTGAAAAATGAACTAATATTGGCTTGAATATGAATGCTGCCACATGGATTAAATAAACGGAAAGACGGGAAACAAAAGGGAATGCCAAAGAAAATGGAAGTGGGGTCACACTTGGCTTTACTCTGATGGCCGCTGGTGATCTATAAATTGGGGAGATAATAGGCACATGCTGTGACGGAAGGAGGTGCAGATTTAAGGACAAGGGAATTGCACAGAGAGGTTTATCTTAGAAAATAACAAAACTAAGTTCCATCCAGATGTAGGCATTTCATGTATATCCAGATATACAAATCCAGATACGTAAATTCAGTATGAAATGGAGTTTTGGTACTGAGTATACCGATCGCCTGCATCCTACAATTAAAAAGAAAAAAAAAATCAAGCAGCTAAAGGGGAAGCACATGGCAAGAGCAATTCAGCTTCTATTAGCAGCTAATGGTCTGTGGAGACGTGGGCTGGGACTCCGACAATGGGACCTACCAATGCACAAATCTTCAAAAAATCAATAAGAAACACCAGCTTTCAGCAGGGCGTGTGTTACTTCCATTCACAAGCAGGCCAGGGGTCAGATAAGCCAGGGACTGATATTTCCATAAATAAGAACTTCATAAACCAATGGCAAGTGATAACATACACCCACTAAATCAAGGGATGCCTGCGCGCCCAGCACTGGGAGAGGCCTTGTGTACCAGGCCTGGTTTCTGCTGACTCTAGAGCTCTAAAGTGATCTGTAGGGTGAAATACTCAAACACGGGCAGGATATTCACTGGGGGAAGCGTGGTTGTGGGTTTGGTGATATTAAACCTCAGCAGTGAGTCCTGCAGTGACAGGGCCTCATGGACAACTCTCCTGCCTGATGTGGCACTGCATCGAGGCACCTCATGGTTATCTCCAGCCAAGAAGGGTCTGCTTCAAGGAACAGAACACTTCCTGTGCAAGTGCAAGCTGAGAGAGCTGGGGCTGTTCAGCACAGGCAAGAGAGGGCTGCAGGGAGACCTGGGAGTGGCCTGTCAGTATCTAAAGGTGGGCTATTAGAAAGAAGGGGACAGACTCTTTAGCAGGGTCTGTGGTGATAAGACAAGGGGAAATGGTTTCAAATCAGAACAGGTCAGATTTAGATTGGGTATAAAGAAGAAGGTTTTTTACAATAAAGGTAGTGAAGCACTGCAACAGGTTGCCCTGAGATGCAGTGGATGCCCCGTCCCTGGAGACAGTCAAGGTCAGGCTGGATGGGGCTCTCAGCACCGTGACCAAGCTGCGGGCATCCCTGCTCATTGCAGGGAGTTGGACTAGATGGCTTTTAAGGGTCCCTTCCAACTCCAACGACTCTGGGACTATGATTCTGCGAAAAGGCTCCAAGGAAGGATTCATGAAAAGCGATAACGGCTAACGCGCCTATCCTGCACAGTGACTCCTGTCCGAGCACCTCTCCTCACTAAGGAACGGTCTGCAACTGCTTCTAACGGCCCGCAGCAGCGCTCAGGCAGAGCTGCACACGGCCCCCTCAACCCGCCGCGCTGCCGGGCGGCGCAGCGCCCCACACCGGGCCAGCCCCCGGCGTCAGGCCCGCCCCTCGGCGGGGGGGGGCGGGGAGGAAGTGGCCCGGGAAGGCCGGAAGCGCTGCTGCGAGGGGCTGGCGGAGCGGGCGCTGCCCGGTGAGTGGGGTCGGGGGCCGCGGCCCGGCGGTGGGGTCGCGGTGGGGCGTCGGCGCTCGGCTGCCGGGTTGGGGGCGCCTCTCTCGGTCCGGCCTCGGGGCGCGGCGGGCTGTGCCGGGCTGCCCTGCGGGGCCGGGGGTTGCCCGGCGGTGCGTGGGAGAGCGCCGGCGTCTCCTCGGAGCGGGGAGCGGGAGAGGCGTTACGGTGCGGCCTTCCGGGCGCCTGGACCGAGGAGGAGGCCTACGGCAGCCAGTGCTGCTCCGGGACGGGGCTGCGGGTGTTCTGGGCGAGGTGGCTGAGTACGAGACCCTGAAGTGCCAGAGGTGGGGCGGCCCGGCGCGGGCGGGAGGTGGAGGTCACGGGCTGTGTCGGGAGTTGGGCCGTGTCCTCAGGATGGGCTCACTGGCAGTCCGGAGGTGGAAGGGTTGGGGATTTTGCCCCTAACAGCTGGGTCTTGGTGTTGTAAGGAGCGTGGGGCCCCATGTATCTTATTTTGCTGCTGAACTGATGCTGATTTGCAGACTGTGTTTTTGCTTTCTGTTTTGCTCGCAGCTTTACTGCCTGTCTACTTTTTGGAAGACTTCAGTCTGCTTGCTACAGCTGCTAACCCTTCTTTGTGGCTTATAGTAATTGACACAGACATACCAGGTAGCAAACTGGTTGCAGGCTCTCTTACCCTTAAGATGTGTAATGGAACACATTCCTTCCAAGCAAAAGATACAAATGTAAGGCCTTTTCAGACATGGAGCACTTGACCCACCTGCTGCAGTGGTGACATCGCTGCCACCGTGGTTAGAAGTGAGATCTGACCCCTGCAAAAGGAAGGAGTGAATGTTAGCCCAAGAAATAGCAGTTATATTGCATTGTTTCTCCCTGGCAACTCAAAGTAAGTGTGTAACTCGGATGTAGTATGCTGTAGTCTAGTGATGTGCTTGTGACAGCATTTACATTTGGTGCTAACTGTTTGCTGTCATTTTTAGTAGGCATTGCCAATGGATGAACTTGTGCATGACTTGGCGTCAGCCTTAGAACAGACTTCAGAGCAAAACAAGCTGGATGAACTATGGGAAGAGATGGCCTTAAGCCCGCGGCAGCAGCGACGCCAGCTTCGCAAGAGACGGGGTCGCAAACGACGCTCAGACTTCACGCATCAGGCAGAGCATGCCTGCTGCTACAGTGAGGCCTCGGAGTCGAGCTTGGATGAAGCTGTGAAGGATTGCCGTGAGGTGCTGACAGCCAATTTCAGTGACTCTGATGACATGGCAGCGGTCAAACGACATCCAGCTCTCAGTGCCACCCTGAGGAGCAAGCAACACTCGTGGCATGAGTCAGACTCCTTTACAGAGAATGCACCCTGCCGGCCTCTTAGGCGCCGCCGGAAAGTCAAACGTGTGACATCAGAAGTGGCTGCCAGCCTCCAGCAAAAGCTCAGGGTGTCAGAGTGGAACTATGAGAGGGGCTGCAGGTTTAAGTCAGCAAAGAAGCAGCGTCTTTCGCGCTGGAAGGAAAATGCCCCGTGGACGTCATCCAGTCGTGGCCTTTGTGAATCGGGAGAGAACAGACCCTTCCTCAGCAAGGGGGGAAGGAAGGAGCGGATGGAGTGTGAAGCTGATGAACAGAAGCAGGGCTCAGATGAAAATATGTCTGAATGGTGAGGTCTTCGTTTCTTCCCTGTGCTAGAGCTAGATGGCTGCCTTGCTTGCAGCTACTTGTAAATCCTTGCTTTTGGAAGTTCTTCCTGAACTCATTCAGTGCTGTTCTTTTTTTTGAGGAGGGGAAATCCCTCAGCTACTTTAAAAGTTTAGACTCTTTCCTCAACAGTTTTTTCCTGTCAGTGCCATAGTGATGACTCAAACGCTTTCTTTGAAAAGTTAGCATTATATATATACTTATATTGCACAATATTATTACACAATAATTTTATTATTGTTATATTACACAAGCAGCTCTTTGAGAATTCTGTGGTCCTTCTGCTACGAAGTGGGGTGCTTGTGGCCTGAGGTTTGGCACATAAATCCACTGTTGGTGTTTATGTTGTCTGATGGATATGATCTGTTCGCAGTTTGTTGTTTTCAGAATTTACCATAAGCAGTAATAGAGAACTGATCAGATAATGAATGCTAGCCCTCTGTGCAGGTACTGTATGAACCTCAGTCAAAACATCTTCTTTGCAGTTCTACATCTCTGCTATGGATTTAGAATAAGGTTCTGACAGGCTAGCTGTGGCAGGAAAGCAGTGAGAAGATAAAGAAGTTGGGGAGAATGGAATATTTGCAGGGTAAGTCTATGAACAGTGAAGTGTGGCTTATATTTGTGTCTGGTTTTGAAGAACTGATGAACTAGTGGTACAGTTTTATACAGGAGGTGAAAACGAGAAGCATAAATGGCATGGTCTGAATTTGTGCATCACTCTTGAGAAGTTTTTCCTTTGAGTTTGATTTTTATTCTCTCCATAGAAGGTTCAGTGTTATAAAACTCCTTCTTTGCCAAAAGATTTTTCAGATTAGAAGAGAAACAACTGCTGCGAGTCAAATGGATGAGTTGTAATGAATGGCATGCAGAAAGGAAATAGGGACTATCATTGTTTAAGAAGCAGGAGACATTCAATACAAAACATTTTTTTTTCCATAAAACTGCTGTGGGACATTTTGGAGATCAAAATTTGTATCTGAAAGGGGGTTGTGGAGGGTAGATCATCCACGGGCAGGGGCTGATAGGCATTACAGCCGAGATGGAAGATCTGTCTCAGGAAGTCCTGAAACTGCTGGCTGCTGGAAGCTGTACAAATGTGCTGAGGAAACGGTCAGTCCACATTTGTTACAATCTCGTACTTTTCACAAGTATTCACTACAACAGACGCTGTCAGAGACAGTGAATTTGAGAAGTATAATTGTTTGCTTTGGTGTAATTGTTCATGTATTCAGGTTCATTTAAGTGTTCTGGCTGTCTAGGTACTGCACTTTGTCAGTGGACGGGTGGCATGCAGTTATTGAGGGCTTTTAGCTGGAAGTACAGACTCCTCAAAGGTACTTTCTGAGAGGCTGTGAAAAGCATAGGCTGTAGTACATCCTTTCTGTCCTGATCCTAGAGATCACTAGTGCATTTTTATTGAACCAGCCTTGTAGCTAACTGTTAAGAAGATAGAAGAAGCAAAAAAAGTGATTTTTTTTTTCATTGAGAAGTTGTTCTTTTTTTAGGTTAAGAAATGGGGGAAGATGGGCCTTTTCAAGATGCTAGTGAATGCCTTTTTGGTATGAGCTGCTAAAAACACTTTAATCTTTTCAGTGCTGTATGCTGGCAGTCCAGAAAAGGAAATGTGCTGAGTAGCCCCTGAATGGTGCATGTTGCTAGTGATGGACTGAGAGATGCCCTTACTTGATGCGGCAGTGATGGACAGTGCTCCTACAGGTTTTTTTTCTACCAGTCAGAGTCTGTTCCATCATGTCAAACTTGAACTTAAACCAGCAGGCTTTCATCTAGCCTTTATTTGTGCCAGAATTTGGAAGAGCAGATAAACAGCTTTGTCAGACTGTACTTGAGGACCGTGCTGAGGATATCATTTGTTCTGTCTCAGTTGTACCTTGTTCTCAAACTAATTATTGTGCAAGTGTCTGCATCAAATGCCATTTGCCTTCCACTGCCACTTCCACTGCCAAGTCTTTGAGATTCTCTTCAGAGATCCAGAGGTCAGAATATTTGACCTCTCCAACACCACGTGTGTGATCTGTGCTGTGATTCACTTGAGAGGGTCATAGAATCGCTAAGGTTGGAAAAGACCCACAGGATCATCCAGTCCAACCATTCGCCCTTCACCAATGGTTCTCACTAAACCATGTCCCTCAACACAGCATCCAAATGCTCTTTGAACACCACCAGGCTCAGTGACTCTACTACCTCTCTGAGCAGCCCATTTCAGTGCCTGACCACCCTTTCAGAGAAGTAGTATTTCCTAACGTCCAGCCTGAATCTTCCCTGGCGCAGCTTGAAGCCATTCCCTCTGGTCCTATCACTAGTCACCCAAGAGAAGAGGCTGACCCCCAAGTTGGTCAGAGTTGAAGAGAGAAACACACACAACCCTCTTTGCTGTGGCCTATCCCTTGCAGCAGTGAAGGATCACACTTGGTCTCTGCTGCTCTAAATATAGCAGTTTGCTGCTAGCAAAGTGAAACTGGCTGTGCTTACCTCAGCCTTGCTCTGCTGTTGCTTCTTTTTCTGCTACCATGAGAGAGATACTTCGTACAGCTGTATAACATGCATAGCATGAGGAAGGGAGAAGAAAATCAGATACCTAGGAGAAAGAATGGTATATTGTCATTACAGGGTGAGAAAGTGACTAATAAAGCTTGCAGCACCTGGAACCAGTCCACTGTGATCTAGGGATATATGGAACAACTTGATACTGTATTGGTTCCATTTCTGTTCATAGAATCACAATCATTCTGGTTGGAAAAGACCTTTAAGATCATCAACTCCAACCATCCACCTAATTCCACTGCTAAACCTTGTTGCTTCCACATCCACGTGTCTCTTTAATACCTCCAGGGATGGCAATTTCATCACCTCTTTGGACAGCCCTTTTCCAATGCCTAGCTACCCCTTCCATAAAGAAATTCCTCTGATAGCCTCTCTGAACATCCCCTGGTGCAATTTGAGGCCATTTCTTTTTTGCATTATGTAGGAATAAATCTCCTTAAATGATGAAATTCTCAGCGTTTTCTCTGCTTTCAAGAGAGCTCCTTGTCTAAGTCAGATCAAAAGTCTACTGTATCAGGAAATAAATTCTCATTCACTGAGAAAGCTTTGGAAATGTATGTTTAATGGGGAGTTTACTTGTAGACATGTACCTGGTCTACGTGAAATGAAATATTTGAAGTTGCCAAATTTCAGCATGCACTGTGAAGAGGACGGGTGTGCAGGAACGTGATGTGACTCAAAGCCTGACATTGATAATTGTGGTAACAAGAAGCAAGTGGTCTTCGTTTAAATAGTCATCTGCATGCTTGCACAAGAGTGACAATTAACTGCTAAGGTAACATGCCCTTCTTTCTCCTCTAATGCTTGGAGATTCCCTGCAGCCATAATATAGCAAAGGGAAATTATAAATAGAGTGCTGAACCTCCTCTTGTTGGTCTAAGCTAAGCACTCTCGGAATGATCTGGGTTGGCTTGAAGCCAGAGCAAACCATGGTCGAGAGTTGTTCGACAAATCACTTTGAGTGATGTGCTTAGTAGTGAGAGCTCTGTTGTTTGTCTGATCTACTCTCAAGTGCCATCACTTGACTTTTTTGAACTGGTCATTGCCCTTGCCCACTGGCTCTGTGTGACTTCACTGGTTTGCTGCTGATGTGTTTTGGCCTGGGATTGTAGCCAGTGCTTCTCAAGTGTGTAGTGCAGTTGCCTTTACCCTTTGGAAGAGAGCTATTTTCCTAACAGCCTGCAGTGGCAGTCGAGAGCCTGGCTAAGCTGATGAATTGGAACCCAGTCTCTCGGTAAAGAAAAAATTCCTCTCTTGGAAGGCAAATGACAGAGACAGAGTGTTCAGCTTCCCCTCCTCCTCCAGCCCAGCCTGACCTTCTGCAGCCCCTCGGTGCCTCTTGTTTTCTTATTTTTATGGAAAATCAATATCCCTCCTGACACAAACAATAGCTCAGGAGAAAGAATAAATGGGGTAAACCTGAGATCTCTGTCCATCACCTCTCACTTTAACTCCTCCAAACTATTTAATTATAAGCATGCTTTGCTCCAGGTGTTTGCAACAGTGAAATTGCTAAATGAGGACCATTTTAACCAAAGATTGCGTGATCAATAACACTCTATAGCAGTAGGTTGTCGGATCAATAGGATTCATTATTTCATGGTTAAGGTAAGTAGCCTCCTTTGCAAGTGGAGGTCATTAATCAGTGCTTACTGGACCTGTAGAAAGGCTTGTGGAGGAGTCTAGTTTGTGTTCAGCCCTGAAGTGTGAAATGGTATAGAGCGTGAGTGGGATCCATGAAAGTTGATTCAAGTAAGGCATTGGCAATAATGTGTATCTGTAAGGAGCAAAGGAGCTGTCACTATGACAGAATGCTTAAAGTGCAGTTAATATGATCTGGAATCTTACATAACACCTCTTCTTTTCTCTGGCACCTTTTCTCCGATGATGCTAATACCCATATGCATCAGTCCCTCAAATCCTTGGATTTGAGAATCCAAAATTCTCAAAAGAGAAAGCAGACACACTTAAGATTTGTCCGGGGTAATATTGTGAGTTGGTAGGAGAGCTAGGAATGAAACAAATGACTCGTGGTTATCAGTCCTTGGCCTAATTGCTTTGTTGTGTATGTGGGAGGGTAAATGGATGGCCAAACTCTGTCATGGATTGAGTTGGAATTTGATATTAACTTACATACTGAAATGTGGGAATGATATACAGACCATTCATCCTTAAAAATTTGTATGACCTTTGTACAATGATGAAGATGCAGAGTTTGTAGATATCCAGCATGAAGAGTTGATTTGGCTGCACTCGAGAGCATATTTTCCAAGAGCAGTAATGTGCTCCAAAAGTTTTATTAACGTTTAAATAATAAAATAACACAATAGAAATAAAATTTAATAACATGATGAAACTGGAAAGGTTTAATTATGTTCCTGCATTTATTTGGGGTGATGCTTCTTATGATCACTCATCCTTTTGTTTTGTGAGTTGAGGGGTTTTCTGTTGCTGCTGGTGTCAGTATGACCCAGTTGCCTTGAAGCAGGCCAGAGAGCTTTGTAACAATGCATGCTCCTCAATCAGAGCTTGATTCTAGTTCTGACTTATGTGATGTTTGTATCTCCTATCAGACCTTAGTACTAAGGGGGTGGGCAGTAAGTAGGTACCACTTGTTCTGATATTTCTCAGTTAAATTGGAGGAAGTATTACCTGAAGTGCATTTCAGCCCAGAAGGCCGATCCTGGACAGCATCAGAAGAGGGTTGGCAGCAGTGCGAGGCTGCTCTGCCCTCGTGAGGGCTCATCTGGACCTGTGTCCAGGTCTGGGGGCACCGCATGGGATAAATGAGGAGCTGTTGGAGCGGTTCCAGAGGATGGCTGCAAAGATGATCAGAGGGCCGGAGCAGCTCTCCTATGAAAGAAGGTTGAAGGGGCTGAGCTTGTTCAGCTCAGAGAAGAAGAGGCTCCAGGGAGACTTCATTGTAGCCTTCCAGTACTTAAGGGAGCTTACAAGCACAAGATGGACCAACTTGTTCACAGTCTAGTAGTGATATGACAAGGGGGAATGGCTTTAAACAAAAAGAGGCGAGATTTAGGTTTGATGTAGGAGGAATTTGTTTAGAGGATGGTGAAGTGCTGGAATAGGCTGCTCAGAGAAGCTGTGGATGCCTCTCATCCCTGGGGACATTCAAGGCCAGGCTGATGGGACCCTGAGAGTCTGATCTAGTGGGGGGCAGCACTGTCCATGACATGGGGTTGTGACTGGGTGGGCTTTGAGGTTCCCTCCAACCTAAGCCATTCTATGAAGTGCCTGAGGACTAATTTAGTGTCAGCAGTAGAGCTGTCGGATGCTTGGGGCTGACTTGAGCGTGTATTTCTGCTGCAAGTTTTCATCCAATTTTACAGTCAACACATTAATTTCTACTTTGGTTCCTTGATTCGAGAATTAAGTCTCTTGTAACTGCTTCAGCAAATGCAAAATGCCCAGTGGTGAGTGGCATTCAGCTGCAGCAAGTCATGCTATGCTTTTTAGCTGGAGAGTTACAAACATACCTGCTGCTCTTCCCTGCAAAGGAAGTAGAAGTTGCTGTAGATTGAAGAGAGGCTTATGTATTTGGCTAACATGTTGGAGAAAAAGGAATCTGAAGTACAAAACTTAAAGAGACTTTTCAGTATCTGTTAAGTGACCCAAGGGCAGTTAATTGCACTTAATTTCCTAGTGAGTATTCCAGACAGTGTCATAGTTAGGTTATTAACTCTAGTACCCAAGGCAAATGCAAGGTATTAATTACTTTTTGGTACCTTAGAAGTAGACTGGATACAAGATTTTGCTTTTTGTCAAGAGCTACAGCATTGCTAGGATTGGGAAGCCATCATGACCCATGCTAGAGCGAGCCATGTATGTGAAATGCAGCAATACCCAATTTCTGTGACGTACAGCACTGTGAGCTCAGAGAAACTAGTAAACTGTTTGTTTTGTATTTGCTGGGGTTGTAACAGTGTTTTTCTTGTTTGTTTGTTTTTGTTTCAGTGAAACCAGCAGTGTATGCAGCAGCAGTGACACCGGGCTATTTACCAACGATGAGGGCCGCCAAGGTAACAACCATCCTGAAATTTTCCTTGTGTTACAAGGAGTTTCCCTTGCCTTTTTTAAAAGTGGATCCAAAGAAAGATCTGAATTTGAAGGCAGACAGGGAATAGAGAGTGTGGGGAAGAGTCCAGTGGCTGGGAGGTGCTAGAAGTTATCAAAATGATCTGAGGCCATAAAGGTACGGCTTTGGTAGCAGTACAGTCTTGAATATCACAGAATCATAGATGTTGGAAGGGACCTCTGGAGATCATCTAGACCAACCCCCTGCTAAAGCAGGTCCCCTACAGTAGTTTGCATGGAAAAGCGTCCACGTGGGTCCTGAATACCTCCAGAGAAGGAGACTCCACAACCTCTCTGGGCAGCCTGTTCCAGTGCTCCATCACCCTCACTGTAAAAAAGTGTTCTTTCTCATGTTCATATCAGATCTATAACATTTAGTATACCAAAAAAAAAAAAAAAAAAAAACCCCAAAACAAAACAACCCAACCCCAAGAAGCTACTGTTATGGCAAGGCCTAGAACGACAAGAGAAGTTTTATAGCTCTCCATCGTGAAAGAGTAAATTTCACAGTCTATTTCTATAGATGTTTTAATTGTTATCTACTTACCACTAAAGCCCGATCTGTTAGTTTTTTTTTCCCAATGGAAAGGAAGAAACAACTCCAAAATAATCAGTACTGTCAAGTCATCTGAAGAACTATACTAAGAAGAGCCTTGCTGTTGTGTGTGGTAGTTGAGCCTAGTTATCTTCAAGGTCTATTGTAGAAATGGTTTCTGAAGGCTTTTGGGTGTGGAACAAACACTGATTTTATTTACCAGTGACAAGTGTTCAGTTTATGGGAGATAAAGTAGAAGTAAGTGTGAAAGCACTTGTAGTAGGCATGGGAGCAATCAAGACTGTTGTATTTGGAGCAGGTGGAGTATGACCCTGGAGACCTGTAAGTCTGTGCAGCTTGTGCTGGTGTGTATTCTGTCATATGTCAAAAGCTATAATTTGGATGAGATCTCTCCTGGGAATATGTGAGTGCTAAAGGAAGAAGAATCAGTAACTCAGTAGGAAATGCTGCTTCCACTTGTTACTGATCCAAGTGTCTGGGTGTGAGGCAACACCATGCTAGCAAATATGCATACTTTTTTTTTCTGATTATATTGGGCTGTAGGGCTGATGTGTTGTGGCTCTAACACTTTGCCTAGGGTAGCAATTTCAGAGATCAGCTTTGCCCTTTGCTGAGAAATAACAGTTTCCAGCATTCTGTTCTTCAAGAGCAACAGAAAAAAAATGTCCTGTCCCCTGTTTTTGTGAGTAACTCTACTGGGGGAGCTGAAGTTAGTGAGCACCTGCATATCAGACAGTGGCATCGTGTGTTGACTGAAATGTTGAAATTTTAGCTCATCACTCAAGACAGTGTTGGTGTAGACCATGTGCATGTTTGCACATATGCATACCTGTAAGAAGTTTATGATCACCTCTGCCTGTTCAAACTATTTATACTGTAATAGCTTTCTGGCCAAGGTGTTTTAGCTTATGACAAAAAGGGTTGATAATTTCTTAAAAATTTAAATGTTGCATTTTCTAGTTAAATAAGGAATACTTTCCTGTCCTTCTTTTAGACAGTTTCTGGTCATAAGGAAGTAAGTGATAAACAACAGCTCCTTACTTCAATGAGATGAAGAGAGCACAAAAAACTCTTTTGTTTGGTGACAGATCATATTAGAAATAGTTTTGTAGTCAGTTCCAAGCTGAATAACAGGAAATGTGAAATAGCAGCATCTTAAATTGAACAGAGCTTTTTTTCTCTTCTTCCGAGGTTATGTCATGTAATGTATTTGCTGTCACTAATTAAATTAGTTATATTTGCATTTCCAGCTTCCAGTACATTTTAGTGAGTGGGGAATGATCCTGGTTTATAATTTTATTGCAAGTTTTTTGTTAAATGAATCTCTCAAGGTGAAATTTGAAGAGGTATCAGCATATGATCCTCACTGTTAATGTTTGTCTGGTGGAAGTAGTGATTTGAGGTATGATACTGCACTATGATCATAGATCCAAAACTTTGGGGATATTTTCATATGTATTACGGTCACCTACAAAGAACTAGGCAACTTTACGTGGTTTTT
Source organism: Gallus gallus (assembly GCF_016699485.2). Lineage (NCBI taxonomy): Eukaryota > Metazoa > Chordata > Aves > Galliformes > Phasianidae > Gallus > Gallus gallus. The sequence goes on from NC_052536.1 coordinate 38,078,268, forward strand.
GCTTGAAGGTAGGTAGAAGTGTGTGTGTGTGTGTATGTTTATGTATATGAATATAATCGTCATGCATCAGTTGACGAAGCATGCTTATCACAGAAATAAAGAGCCATTTCAAAGCTTTGGGATTAAATGTTCTGGCTTTCCTAGCTGTTAATGATTGGCGTTGGTTATGTGTGCTGCTTTTTCTGTTACGTGTAAGATTGCAAGAGTCTTACTAGGATGAAGTTTTTTTCTTTTTGTAGATAAAACGGAGCTCAGTCACAAATAACGTGATTTGGTTAAGAAAGAAAGGAGAGTAACTGGGAATACCTGAGTCCTAATGGTAGGCAAATGAGTTTTCCCTAAGTCAGTTGTGTTAGTAGAATTTTAAGGCAAGATGAAGTACTTTGCAATTACACGGTACTGTTTCTCAGTTGGGGTACTGAAGATCTTCTTTGTCATCTTTCTTTTTTTTTTTCCATGTTGCTCATGTGCTACTACTCCCAGGGGCCTTTTGGCCAGGCAGGTTTACCATGAATGGTGTCTAAGGCAGTTCACTATTAAGACTGCAACTGTATTAATTACAGTGGTCGTGCTTTGTGGAGACCTTGGTAATGACTTCTGCTGCTGCTGCTCTACTTTTGCAGGGAAGATTTTAGTTCTGACAGATAAAGTTGTTTTTTTCCTGTTAGCTGCTGTGGTAGGAGATCTGTTTCATCAGTGAGTATGTTCCTTTTGCTTATCCAATGAGCCTGCTGTCCCGTTGTGAAATCTTTCCTGTGGTTGCCTATAAAGTGTGCCAAATGATTGGCCTCTATTTCTGTCACAGTAATTACTTCAGTGAAAGAGATGTGCGTTAGACATCACACAGCATTGAACTAAGGTTGATGAGATGCGTCCACAACAGAGTGCTAACGCTGCCCTAGGCAGGTCTATAAAGAAGGCTTTGTTCTATAGGGAAATTCTGTAGACTGAGTTGGATAATTTAAAGCATTTAGTGATATCCCATAGTTACTGCAAATGATTGAAACAGAATACAAATATAAGGTTCTCTAGGAATGAATTCCTAATGGGACTTTCAGCTGTTGTTCCACATCCAAAACTGCCTACCTGTAGTACTTTGTGGGACAGCCACAGGGCACACTGGTTTTTCTTGTGGATAATTTCATTCTATTTATTTAGGAGACGATGAGCAGAGTGATTGGTTTTATGAAGGAGAATGTGTCCCAGGATTCACTGTCCCCAACCTTCTTCCCAAGTGGGGAGCTGACCACCGATCTGAAGTGGAACGGATTGACTCAGGCCTGGACAAGCTCTCAGATTCCACGTTTCTCTTACCCTCACGACCAGCTCAAAGAGGTGAGTTCCATAAGGAATAAGGTGTTTTGGATCTTCTGATGTGATGGCAAGAGTAAATTTCACTCATTAGGTGCTGCAACGTAAAATGATATTGATGATCTGTTTTTTGTAATGATCCAATTAAAAACAGCTGCATTAGTGGAGGAGATACCGAAGTACTTATCCTTCAGAGTCCCTCTGTTTTGTTTATGGTTTGTTTCTTGTTAAATAAAGATTTTGAGTTGTGAATTAAAAGTCGTATCTACTTCTTGCAGATTGAGAAACAGAGGCAGAAATACTGATTTGACCACTAAACCAACTATTTTTCCTGGCTGTTTTGCTGGGAGGAGTCTTCAATTTTCATGTGTTTGATATTTTTCAGGATTTCACGCTCGCCTGAACCGCCTTCCAGGAGCTGCTGCCCGTTGTCTTCGGAAAGGTCGAAGGAGGCTCGTTGGCAAGGTATTCCCTTTTGCAAGACAGTACGTCTGTATTTGCATTGCTGATTAGTACTGCAGTACTATTCTAAGTTAGCACTTGGGTCCTTTCCTGCAGAAAGGGGGCACTGTACTTTTTTATTTCATAAATTCTTTCATTTGGTTAACTGCTTTGATTGCTGGAAGCTGATTGAGTGACTGTAGATTTTAAGATAGATGTGGTGGGGCAAAGAGAGTTGGTTAGTGCTAAAATTGATATGAGAGGAGGTCTGGTGGTGAACGATAGAAGATTTAGACAGAGAAAATGATGAGGCATGAGACTTTTTTATCCCAGTAACACCTACAAGGGCAGAGAGGTTACTCTAAGGTGAAAGAAGGTAAAATTGTAGGTATATGCAGTGTTACCCAAAGCCATTGACCAGGGCTTTTATTGGTAGGGCAAACTGCAAACAAAATGCTCGTCCTGTTCTTAAGGAATAAACAATACTTGGCAGATGCCTGTCTAAAAGAAGGAGGCACCTGGTCTGGATCTTGAAGTGTGGAGTGCAGTTGTCTTCTATAAAAGATGTTTATGAGGGTGGAGGTTGTTGTGTGTTAGGTTCTACTGAGATGTGCTCTTGAATATACTGGCTTATATTCTTAGTTGGCTGTCTTGAGAGAGTTTGTTAACTCTAAGGAGTGTCACATGGGTCTGCTTGCTAGGTGAGTGTGATTTCTTCCTCAGAAACCGTTGTCACAATTGAAAGATCCTTATTTGCCCCTTCTTCCTTCCACTCACCTTGCTTAGTTATAACAGGGGCTTAAAATATGAATCATCAGCTTGCAAGAGACTGGCTTTAGGTAGGTTCCTCAGGCCGCCTGGGTCTATTGGCAGCACCTCTAATGATCCAAATGAGAAAGATAATATTTACTTGTTTAATTCATCTTCATCACCTTAAAGGGATCTTTGTCATTTGCAGCGGAGGTCACTGCTCCCCCTTCCCCATCTCTCTCTAAATTGTAATCATAAATAATGAGTTTCATTCAGAGCTCCCCGCCAGCGAGCTGCTAATTACCAAAAGTACGGCTTGTAATTTACACAGTAATAAACCGTAAATTTAAACATTACGGCACTTTAAGTTAATAATTTTCCTGCTGTAACAAATAGCCCATCTTTCACCCCTGCTGTTACTACTCCCCCTAAACTTTGAATGTGTTTTGCCTACGTAACATGGCAGAAACTGTGAAGAATCTTACCTGTGTGTTCTTTTACCCTCATTTTCAGACATTCCGCAAAGCGCATTTCTTTTCTGGAGGTAGTTGCTATGCAGATGTGAACAGCTGCTGTGTCAGGCTGTGTGTGTATGCCGATGTCAAGCATATAACACAGGGCAGTGTCTCTCAGAGTAAAAATAATGTGCTTGCAGAGTAAGCCCTTTCTCCTGGGATACACCTTTCCTTTAGCTGTTAGGTGTCCTCGTGCTAAATTGCTGTTTTCAAAGAGGGAGAACTTCATGTTTCCTCTTTGTTTCTTTCACCTGTACTTGATGAATCCCTTTCCCCTTTGGCTGGAGAGACTGGATTCAGTTTTGTGAGGAACATTCTTCTTAGTATTTTAGAATACTATTGTAGTATTCTGTCTCTCAGCCTGCATGTGGCCCAGCTGACACTAGTGTAAACTGGTTCAATTTCCCCCATTCTTAACGTGTCCTTGTGCTGTGTGCTTTGTGCTGGTCTAGTCCTTGGTGCACCCCTGTGCAAGCAATTGTAGTCAACAAAACAACTGAAAAACAACAATAACAACACAAAAAAAACCAAAAACCAAATGGTCTTTTGCCTCCAGTTGAGGTTCTAAAAGGAGAGGATCTTTAGCTGAGAGTGGGCTGGGAGGGCAATATTTGTTTTTATTAGCAGCAGTAAACTATGACTGCTCACTGCATGAGTCTGCAACCTTTTACCTGTCTTTGTGTTTCAGGAGACCTCCATCAGCACTGTGGGCACCGAGAGGCTAGGTCATGTTAGTGACCCGCGCCAGAAAGAGTAAGGCCCTTAACAGCTGTTGTGTAGGGTTTGGGGAGGGGAGGAAGAACTTTGGGATCCTGTTCCCTTCTGTGACTGAAGGGAATGGAGAGCTTTGTGGTAAATTAGGAATGCGGTCACCTGCAGAGTGGGAGACAGTCCTCTACTGACAGTTTGTCCATTTTCTTTTTTGTAATCGTTGACTCTCCTTTTGTTACTAGGCTGCCCCAGCATGTGGACACTGCTCAAATGCCCTTTTGGTTGCAGTCAGCTTTTTCTGACTGCAGAAATGATGCTGACAAGGCAGTAGTGAACTTGCTTTCTGTGAACTCTTGGGTGTGTTATGTCTCCTTCCCCAAACTGTGTTTTAAAATTAGAGTCAGCAATAGAAATAGATATGGTGCCTATCCCTTGGCATCCCTCTAATGCTGTTCTTGTTGGGATATTATTAGGTAGAGGTAGCTCCTCTCCATGTGTAATGCAGCAAGTCCAACCTTCAGCAGCTGTCAGTCCCCAGTTTTCTTACTTGGATTTGGAGTTTGTTGTTTTTAATGAATCCTAGTGATGTTTAATCTCTCTCTCTTTTTCCCTCCATATTTGTTCTTCCTTTGTCCTTTTCTCCTCATCCTCAACCCTCTTTTTACCCCTCAATGTTCATTCCTTCCTTGGCATGGCTCCCACCTGCCCTTCCAACTCTGCCTCCTTCCAGTTTTTGGTTACCATCAATGGGGAAGAGAGATCGCAACCAGGTAAGCTGTCGTCTATGCTCTACCTTTTTTATTTTCTTGGTTTCCTTCTCTCTAGAAAGAACAAAATGCTGGCTTCTGATTTCCCTCACACCGTGGCCTTTGCACATGAGGTAAGGTGGAATCATAGAATCTTTAGAGCTGGAAGTGATCTTTAAAGGTCATCTGGTCCAACTCCCCTGCAATGAAGAGTGGTGTACACAACTAGATTTGGTTACCCAGGGCCTGGTCCAGCCTTGCCTTGAAAGTCTCCAGGAATGGGGCATCAACCACATTTCTGGGCAACCTGTTCCAGTAGCTCTGTCCCTTCTCTTTTTGGTAACCGTTGTGTTCTGGATTTGAGTGCAACCCATGTCTCTGGCATTATGTTATCTGAATAGCTCAGGAGCTCCTTTTGTTTGTCTTGATGTTTCAGGTTAGTGTTTGCCTTCCTCTCCAATAATTAGTGGGAGGGAGAATGACTCTTGTCAGGAGAAACTTTGGCCTCACAGAATTCCATGATAATGAGAACATTTTTCTCTTTTCACATGCTTTGTTTTGCCTTATTTGGCGCAGGCTTCTTCATGATAATCTCATCAACAGAGAAGGGGAAAAAATTAAAAACACAAATTGTTATCTGGCTGTAATTAAATAGGAAATGTAACAGGAAATAGAAAGAAGTGAATAACAAGAGAAATAGTCACTCTTTTAATTGACTGAATCTGTGTTGTAAGCACTTCTACTGTTTTGTATTCTTTCTTTGTAAGTTTTATATAGCTTCAGTGGTAGAAGGCCATTTTATTCATGATGTAAGGCCTCACGTTCCTGATAGTGGCAAGCAAAAATGATCTTCCACTTACAGGGTTGTGCTGTAGTGGTGTTCCTATCCATACGCTCTTCTGTTCCATTGCTAGTTGGCTTTTGATTAGTGAACACAAGGACTGAACACTGTTTTACACTGTAGGTGACTACAGATACATATATAGCAAGAAACTATTTTCAAGTCTTTATGCAAAGAGGTAATTTTATAGCCTTTGTGCAACTGTGCATTTCTTGTTAATGACAGCATTTCACGTACCGCTTTTGTATTGTTAAAGATAAGAGAGATAACTCAATAAGCTTAAAAATGACCAATATGAATTAGTTTTATTTTTCATAACTGAACTTGCTTCAGCTACAGAGGTACTCCACTATGGTGCAGCTGCAGCATTATTTCACTTATGGTAAACTAATAGCCCAATTTAAGGAGGAGCTCACTGAAAACAGAAGCTTTGTAGTGTATAGTGCCTCTTTTCGGTCAGAAAGTTTGAAGACAAAGGCCTAATACTGAATTCTACGCTTCCATATAACATTTATGACAGGAGTTGCTACAGCTGTGGATTTTCCCTATTTAAAAATGCATCAGTAATCCTAGTAATATAAGAACAAGCATTCTGGAAATTGGCCAAGCACTTTGCAAAACGGATGGAAATGAATTTCCTGCTTGTGGTGTGAATTATAAATAAAGAGGAGCTGTTGAATGGAAGTGTAATGTGGGCACCCTAGGGCAACTACTAGCCTAAGCTATCTATTTGCATATTGAGCTAGGTTTGCTCTCTGCATTGATTGAGTAGATTGTTCCATGTCTTTCCCATCCCCTAAAAAAAAATGTAGAGCTGCATCTTCTACAATAAACTGTCTTTCACAGGCTTGATGCCTTCAGGATTTGTCAGTGTATGCTATACAAAGGATGTAAGATTAGCCTGACCACACAAGATTTCAGAAAATTGTTTTAAGTGGTTTTCAAGTAAAGCTTGTAACTGAGAGGAGCAGCTCACTTGCTGTGGAATGAATTTTGAGCTCATTGTGAACTGAGCCTGGTGGACCTGAGCCTTTTAGAGATCTGTTTCCGTGATATGTGTGAATATGGGGGAATATTGAGACTGTTGGGAAGTTCTGTGCTTTCCCTATTCATAGCACTAAGTTTTCATTCTACAGTATGAGTGTGGATAAGGGGCTTCACTTGAGGGAGGTAGATTTTTCTGCTATGTGCAGCAGTAGAGCTCTTCGAGTATGCTCTCAGTCAGCCAGCGTTTCTAATAACGCGAGTTGAAAAAAGCATGCTTGTAGGGCTGACTGGGAGAAGATGGTTGTGAGATTTACTGTTGCACCCTGAGCAAGGCCTGTTGTCTGAACTGAGAGTCACTTGTCATCTAACCTCATCCCTTGGTGTTTCAGAAAGGTGTTCTTATACTGCATGAACAACTGCAGGGAATAGATCTGAGCAGCTGTATCTGGAGACTGTTTATTTTAATGCTTTGCTTACATAAAATCTCTTGACTTTCCAGTTCAATCCGTTATCTCCTCTGTACTCTCTGGATGTGCTTGCTGATGCTTCCCACCGAAGATGCTCACCAGCACACTGCACTGCCAGGTAACTCTCTTTCTCTGCTCTGTTGGGTTGTCTTGGTTCCCTTCCATGTGTATCTTCAGCAGTACTATGCATTCTGAACAGTTCTCACAGGCATGGAAGTTAATGCACTTTTCCCTAAGAGGACCTGTGTTCAAACTTAGCATAGAACACACCGATGTAGATTATCTGGCCGACTCAGTACTGTAAGCACTTAGAGTGTATTGAAAATGTCTGTGGCAGATAGGCAGAACATACTGTGTTTTTAGAAACAGATGTGATCTGTTCTTCCTTGTGCATTCAGTTGTTGCAACTCTTTTGCTTAGGTATGAATGGGTATAGTATTGTTGCCCAGTATTAAAATCAGAACAAGATGAGAAGGAAATTACTGATAGATTAGTGTGAGTGATGTGCTAAGGCATTTTGGTATCTTGGGTGCCTAAAATAGAGCTTCTGACCAGATTCAGAACTAGTCACCTAACTCAGATTAGGTGACCCCTAATGGCTTGGTATCCTTCTGTGTTCCTGTAGCTGGTTTGCCCAAACGTTGAGGTATATTTGAGTTTGCGTTGCTGGGGTTAACTTGCTGTTCAGGCACCTTCTGCTGAATAATCCTAAATTAAATCCAAGAGTTGTCCTTGGCGGTGACTTCTGTTCTTGTGCTGCAGGTGACTATCTAAAGGTAAGGTGCCCTTGAGCTCTTTCACTGTACGAGGAAGCAACGTCCTGCTTGGGACACAGTTCTGCTTATGTGCTTGTACGAAGGACCAAATCTGCAAGAACCGTCTGGACTTTCAGCATCATGGCTTTTTTTTCCCCTTGTTAATTAACAAATAGAGCATGAAAAATGTACTGAGGTTTTGTGTGTCTGAGCGAAAGCTTGGCACCTACCCAGCAAAGCCTCTCCTCCCACTGGCTTCTGCAGGGAATTTTGTGATACCGCACCATGACCTCATGCTGCTGTAGGCAGCATGCTAAAGCTGAAAAGGTCTTGGGGGGGAAAGAGAAATCAGCTCTTAAACATTCATCTGGATGAGAACAAAAGTAATTCGGAAGATTGTGCATAAGCAAATTGGTGCTATTGCACCAGTCTGGGGATGTTTTGTGCCTGTGAAGCAAGATTGGTCGGTCTCTTCGTTTGCAGTGAAGATAACCTTTCTTGTGCCTCGGGTGTTTCACTTTGTGCTATACAGAAGTTACAGGTGAGACCAACTGTTTCCTGTTTGTCTTCCAGAAAGGGGATCTCAACAGCTCCCACTCAAATTTGAACAGGGTTAAGTGTCTACCTTTATAATGATCAGTGAAGGCCTATTCCAAAGCTATTGATTATGACAAGACGTTTCTGAAGCTGGAGTGATCACATCTGCTTATATTTACTGTGTGTATAGTCTAGTTATCCTATGGGTATAAGCTTGGCTCCTTCCTATAAAGAATAAGTGGCTGGTGTCCTGACACACATGGTCCTAATGATTTGTTACTGAATGTCGATAGGGTAGTAGTTTGTCCCATTCCAGCAGTGAGTGTATTTTTAAGTGTCTGTTGTTTGAAAAAGTAGCTTCTTATTATAGTGTGAAATATTATTAATGTGTGAAAGAATCTGGGGAGGAGGGAGTGCAAAACTATGGTAAGAAATTAAAAAATGTGGTCTCAGGTATGAGTGAAATTTTTAGTGCGAGATGTTTACTTTACATAAAGATGCTGCCAGGGGCACAGAGGAAAATTGATTCCTTCACAGGAACGTTCTCTTACCAGGAGCTGTTCTTCGGATATTTCCCAGTTAACCTTTTCCTCACTTCTCATGGATGGCGTCAGTGCCCATAGCTTGTTCTTTAGCAAGTTCTATCAGCTTGCATCTAGTCCTGGAGAAACTCTACTCAGAAATGTGTCAGAACGGGGGGGAAGGCTAATGCCCTGAGAGCGATGTGAAATGTGTTAGAAGAACCTGTTTTGATGTTATGGATATCCAGTTTGTTTAATCTCATGCCCTCTGCGCAATGGAAAATTACCTTGCTGTTGAGTTCCTTCTAGCACAAATCACAGAATCATTTTGGTTGGAAAAGACCTTGAAGATCACCTGGTCCAGCTGCCAGCCCCTCCCCACCGTGCCCACTAACCAAATGTGTCCGCTGGAAGTGTCCAGCTGGAGTCTGTTCTACACCATGGAAGTGTTTTCTTTGCCTCTGTGGTTGATTTTGGTGCACTTCATCTGGAAGTGCAGCACGTGATTAGTCACGCAGCGCTTATTTAGGCAGAGCTGTTAGCCAAAGTCCTGAGCACAGATAGGGATGTTCAAGAAAGACTTTTGATTGTCAAAGAGGTTCTATGTGGAAGGTTCCTTGGGAAGTCTTATTTGAACGGCTATGTGAATTGTACACTACCAAGATTATCTTTCTTGCTTTCTATCTGTGATGAGAAAAGATTCATTCAAAGTGTGTGCATAGCACTGGGAATTTCACACCCGTCATTAGAAGCAGTTTTGTGTGTGTGGTGACTGTTATCATTAGTGGTATAATTTTATTTTGTGAAGCGAGGAGAGTTTCCTGCTTTCTTGCAGTCCTCCCAAGGGACAACTGGTGTATTAATTTGCTGTATTGCCTCCTGGCTGTTCCCAGGCTGTTTTTCCTCTTCATCATGGAATTTTTAATGGCCCTGCTGCCTCTCGGGAGGCATGCAAGTAAGAGTACCTCAGGGATCTCTTCCTTTTTTCACATGCCTATAATTACTCTCCTTTAAGAGCACAAAGCGTTTGCTAATCATGTCTTGTCTGTTAAGGTTTCTGCTTGACGATGCTGGCTGTTAAAAGCAAGCAAGACGAGACTTGCATGGACAGCTCAAGTGATCCTTCTCTTCGTTCCTTTCTACCCATTTACCTCTCTGGGAGAAAGTGATCTGAAAAGAATTGTTATCTTGAGCTCCACTTGAAGAGGATTTTCATAGAATCATAGAATCATCAAGGTTGGAACAGACCTCTAAAATTATCCAGTCCAATTGTCCGCCAATCACCAATATTTCCCACTAAACTATGTCCCTCAGTGCATCTAAACATTTCTTGAACCCCTCCAAGCTTGGTGACTGCACCACATTCCTGGGCAGCCCAGTCTAGCACCTGACCACTCTCTCAAAGAAGTAGTATTTCCTAAAGTCAAACCCAGATCTCCCCTGTCACAACTTGAGGCCATTCCCTCTAGTCTTATCACTAGTTATGTGGGAGAAGAGGCTGACTGCCACCTCACCACAACCTCTGTTCAGGTAGCTGTAGAGAGCGAGTCACCTCTGAGTCTCCCCTTCTCCAGACTAAACAATCCCAGCTCCTCATAGGGCCTGTGCACCAGACCCCTCACCAGCTTCATTGCCCTTCTCTGGACATCTCCAGTGCCTCAATGTCATTCTTGTAGTGAGGGGCCCAAAACTGAACACAGTACACAAAGTGCGGCCTCACCAGGGCTGAGTACAGAGGGATGATCACTTCTCTGCTCCTGCTGGCAACACTGTTTCTGATACAATTTTGTACAGGCTTAAGCAGAATATTATGTTGGACTTCGGCTATTCAATGGCTCTATCAATAGAAAAATGTGGTAGGTTATTGTTCTGTGGGATATTATTCTGTTAAGGCAGAGTGAGATTCAGAAGAGTCTAGAACCAATGTTCCCTTCAATTTGAGTTGTAAAACAGGTAGAATAAGAAGGGAAGGTAGGTGATAAATTGTCCCCAATATCATTTATTGTTTGCTTAGTCTTGAAAATAGGGTTATGGGTGAAAATTTAATTTAATGTTCTGACCAGATGTCTTAAGAAAAGTGAACATCAGTGCCCAGTGAGATGGCAAAGTAGATGATCAGATGGAGATCTGAAGAACTTCTGCAGTTCCAGCTCTAGAAATATGTGTGTCTGTGTAAATCTCAATCTTTTGTACCTGTACAGAGATCCTGGCATTTCTGCCTCTTATCCAAGCATGTGGAAGCATAGAGATTGCCTGCGATGTCAAGCCTTTTCTGAGGCAGCTGAAGGATTAAATGAATTTTCACAATTTCATGCTGTCCCACTTCACCAGGACAGTATCCAGTTTATTCCATGCAATCTGTCCACACATCTTCATCTTCCTGAGATGTCTATATGTATGTTTTTGCATCAGCTGCTTTAGGTATCATTCTTCCCATTTTTTTTCTTTTTTTTTTTCTTCATTTAGCCAGAACACTTTCATGTCTTCATGTGCTACTAAAGCCTAGCTAATGTTCCAGTTGGGGATATAAGTGAATTCTTCTGACAGGCATGCAACAAACAGAAGCTATTAATCTAGCATCAAATGCAGTTGTCTAAGGCCTAATGCTTCCATTTTGGTGAATCCTAATTCTCCAGAGTGAAAAATAAATTCCCCTTGGCTTCAGAATCTTGTCTACTTATTACTGCTTTCTTCTGCTATGAAGTATGTTGCTTTTACCAGATCTGTGTACTCAGGTCAGGCAAATATTAGGTAGCTGTTACTGGCACACACATATTGTATAGGTCTGTATGAAAAAAGAGAATACAATACATGGGATCACATAATCTCTACTTAGAATGCTTACTTGAGTAATGATTAAAAAAATGTGTTCCTTTCTGTTCACCATATGCAAACTTTGGGAATGGAACTGCTGCATGATTAAAATGCATACTTGCAGAACTGAGCATTGCTGCATGAAGGCCTATTACATTCAGATGATTGAAGAATTTCGTTCCTCTCTAGACTGAGGTTGATTTCCATGTTAGTGCCTGGTTGACTAGCAGATTTAATGGTGATTTAGCACTGCAGTTTTTTTTTCTTACGATCCACCAGCCATTGTCCAATTGGACAGTTGTTTTCTTGTTACTGTTCGTGCAACGTTCAACAAAATATAGAAGCCTAACAGAAGAAATAGCAGAATGGAAAGAAATAGCAGAAGAAAGCCAGTAAGACCAGATTAAGTACCACTGTGTTTACCCAGTTTACTCAAATCTGTCATTCCACAACACTCGGTACCTCTGACTTCTTTACAAGGAGGCTTGTGACGATCCAGAATGCTACAATGTGCACTTTCTGTCATCCTTTCCTCTTGGCCCTGTTCAGTTCTACCTCTGAGTTATATTTAACCTGTTCAGAGGAGTTGTTAAAATCTACATTTTGCAGAAAAACTAATTCATGGTTGCATCATGACGCAGATTTTTCACAATTTGTAGTTAACATCTGTCTGCTGTGACATGGTGTGCTGTGCATACCCATTACCTTACTTTGCTGGCAGCGGTGTTCCTATAAGTTTGCTGTTAAACTGGTGTGGGTTAACCTGACAGGCAGCTCAGCACCACACAGCTATTCTCATGTGAGATGGGGGAGAGTATTGGAAAAAAGGTGAAACTTGTGGGTTGAGATAAAGACAGTTTAATAGGACAGAAAAGGAAGGGAAAGTAATAATGATGATGATAGAAGAATACACAAATGAGTGATGCGTAGTGCAGTTGCCCACCACTTGCTGACCAGTGCCCAGTCATTGCCCAAGAAGAGTCAATTCTCCCATCCAAATCCCCCAGTTTTATTGTTCAGCATGACACCACGTGGTATGGCATATCCCTTTGGCCAATGTGGGTCAGCTGTCCTGGCTGTGCCCCCTCCCAGCTCCTTGTGCACCCCTAGCCCATCACTGTCAGGGCAACGCGAGAAGCTGAAAACTCCTTGACTTAATAAGGACTAAACCAAAACATTGGTGTGTTATCAACATCATTCTCATCCTAAATCCAGAACACAGAACCATCCCAGCTACTAGCAAGAAGATAATATCTATCCCAGCTGAAACTAGGACAACTGGGATTCACCAATTTCTTCTCTTACCAATATAACACCAGTAGTTGGTGTCTACCAGAAAATATTCATTTCATGAATTGTAACATGGATACCCTTCCTGCCCGTGTTCTAATGGGGTATATCATTCCTGTGTGCATTGTGCTCCCAAAGTCCCCACTACCTGGAGATTCCCTGTATGCAGATTTACGGTGCCTCTAAAGTGCACTGACTGCTTGAAACTGACACTTTTACCACCAGGGCAGTCAGAGCCAGTGAGTAATCAATAGGTTCCTGATTTACTAACTAGAGCATGGCTGATCAATAAGGGATAAACCTGAATGAAATATGTTTGATGGAGACTATTTATAACCTCCGAGCCTTTGTATGTTAGAGGCAGGGCTGCTAGATTCGGTGACCTTGCGTCTCCAGCTGGAGTACAATGTACCTTTATTTTCAGTACAAGAAGGAATTATGAGATTCTCTCCCTTGTTCTTATTCTTTTTTGTAATTGTGAGGTAAGGGTAGATGTGGTTTGAGCATGGACCTGATCCTAAGTCTAGCTGTAACATTTGTGAAGTGGGAAAAATTGCATAAAGTCCCCTGGAATCGATGGTGCATACTTCCTTTGTAGCATGTACTGGTTCTTCAAAAAGGTTCAGCTGGCTAATACTGGGGTAAGCTCATAAAATTAAAAGTTAACCTTTTTATTATTGTGTAATAATGATTTGGATTATTGTATATAACTACATAGTCATCTAGTCAGTAGTAGTATTTTGTAATATTGATGCTGAACGAAAAACCTGAAGTTCCACTTGAATTAGTCTATCTTTCCTTATTTATGTGCGCTTAAATGGCTGAGAACACATTGTAAGAGTGTGCTAAAATACTGCATGGCCACCATTACAGTTATATACAAAAGCACTTTTTAGCTTACATGGGGTAACTTACAAGTTAGTCATCTGTGTGTAGAAGCGTGGGATTTGCATGTGCGGTCTCCAGGTGTGCTGGTATTTTTGAAAGCCTTTAGTTCATGTTGCAAGGAGGCTTCTGTCTCGTTATATTGATCAGAGCTCCCAGAAATTATGGATTTGAAAAATTGGCCCTCAGTGAAACTTAACACAAGCAAAAGCAAAATTTTAAGCTGGGCCTTAATGTCAAACTAAGATGAGAAATCATGTAGAACTTGGGAATTTTAGTTGAGAATACGAAATGGTTGCTATTTTGTTTTCTTTCTCATTTTGTGACTGCATACTTGTTACAGGTAAGTAGGTAGACCCAGCAGCATTCAAACGATTTCTAGTTTTGACTTGTATGTGGATTTTTTGTGTGCTCCCTGCACTGTTCTGTGTAACTACAGCAGCAAACTTCATACTTGCATAAATTCAGCTTCCTAAATTGTATATATTACGAATATACATTTTTTTTTAATAGAATTTGGCATGGAAATATGAAGCTATGATCTTTTCCTCTTGTTATTTTGTAAAAAAAAAAAAAAAAAAACTTGTGAAATTTTTCAGCACTTGGATGAACATGCTGGAAAAAAGAAATAAAAATAGCACGTTTTGGAGATACAGAAGGATATCATCAATAATTTGTCCAAATATACATGGTTTCAATCTTTACGCAGTGTAAGCAGCTCATGTTGGTGCGTGCATTTTTCCAATGCAGAGAGAAACCAAACGACTTGCCAAAAAAAATTGTTATCGCAGACAAAGAAGGGATTCGAACCCAACATCACTGCTGAATTAAGCATTTGTATTCATTATGGATTGTAGTTGAGAAGGTGCTCTGGACTGATTTTTTTTCTGCTCCAGACTGTCTTTTCTGAATGAATCTCAATTTCTTCCTATGTGTAGAACTTGGAGGAGTGCTCTGTCCAAGATGCTCCTAATAAGGCACGTTTCTTCTTAACTGACAAAGAGTTTAACTGGAATGGTCATCAGTAGGCTTCAGACTTAATAGCTGGCGTGGCTGGGACAGTTTCTGCCTTTCCACTCTCTTTCAGGTGTAGAAAGTCTATAATATTGCAAGCCAGATTCTGCTGTTTCCACTGTATTATCTATAAGGAAATGTTAATTTTGAAAATGCATAGAACAGTTTTGAGTTTCTGACTAAATTTATGGACTTACTTTTGTAGTCATTTGGACTATAGGCACATCCCAAGATGTACACTACGGCTCTAAATATGTGTATGTAGTAAAATGATTTCTGATTAAGTGAGCAAATATCATTTCTTACAGGCAATTTTGCAGACGTTTTTTTAAACTTGTGCAGAAATAATGATAGGATGTATCCTATCACTGCTTGATCAGGTCTTTACTTATGCAAAAGAGTTATTTAAAAGTGATTACAATAGCATATCCTTTAAATGCTAGGAAATAATAATTATTGTGTTCAGTTATGGGTGTGCGCTCCTAAATAAATGGAAGCATAGTGGTACAATAACAAGAAGTGTGAGGGAAACTTCCCTGAGAACCTTTCGATTCACTTTGGTTACTGGTTAAGAGACTGATGCAGAGGAGGGCTGGAGATGATCGGCCAGAATCTTGTGGGAAGGTGACACTGGAACAGAGTTTAATTTGCTGTTTTAATTTCTCCGTAGGCAAGCAAATGTACACCTGGGACCACCGTGCTCAAGGGACATCAAGAGAAAACGAAAGCCAGCTGCAGCCTCCATGTCCAGCCCAACGTCAGGTAGCCTGGATTTATGTGTGTGTCAGCATTTCTAAAGTCGTGTCCCTCTTGGGCAGAGTGCCAGAGTCAGAGTAGTGAAAAATAGCATTACCTCAATTTGAAACTAAAAAAAATGTGAGGGAAAGGCAGCTTGTGAGAAAATGTGTGGTTTTTTTGCGTAGCATGGAAAGCTGCCTAATAAACAGATCTGATAACACGGTTATGTTAAGCTAGCAGAACTTAGAGCTTCACTGTGTAGTGGCCAATAACCTGTTCTGCCAAAAGGTGTTCTTTGCACGGTTCCTAAATTGTGCAGCACGTGATGATCAGCATGCAGGAATGTGCTTCTCCAGTTTTGGGTTGACATCAGCTGGTCGCTTCGGTGCCCTTTTTCAGGGTGCCTCAAGGCACTTTGCAGGAGGAGAAATCAGGCAATTTTTGCGTGATCACCCAGCGAGAAGAGCTGTATTCTCTTGGAGTTGTCTTACTGTTGTAGCTTAAAACAGTCACTTTTTTTCTTAGTCTGAGGTTGTAGTGATTAAAAATGGTTTATTCATCTTTTCAGTATCTGCAGAACACAGAGGGTTTTAGGAGACTTCTTTGTGCCCTCTCATTGCTTGTAACATTTTTCCTGATACTAAATGATCAGTGTCCTCCCAGCTAGCTCATTAAGACACTGTACAATCCAGTAACAAAGAGTTGGTTGAGCTGATGGGAAAAATGGTGATGTGAAACCCATAAAGGCCAAAGGAATAGTGATTAATAGGAGGAATGAGGTTTGCTGGGTTTCTTTGTAGGGCAGGTGGATAGGCAATAGAATAATGGAATAGGGAAGAAAGTTGTGCCATCTTTCCAGGCCAGATATATGGATTGGAAAGCGTCCAAAAGGTTCTGTGTTAAAAGAGAAGAGAACATGAAAATTAATAATCTGTTGCTCAATGAAAGTGTTACTTCTTACCGACTGTTTATTTAGGATGTCCTTTTCTAGCTTTTGAGTATCCTGTGCTAGGGTATTCGGACTTCTATAGTGAAAGGATTTGTGAAGTTGTGTATCCGTACTATTCGTATTGTATCTGTAGACACAGAATTTTAGTTCTTGTATACTAGGCTTTCTCGCTATGAATGCTTATGTCTCATTATTATGAGATGCTGTCACCTGTCTGTCTATTTTTTAGTTCAGAGTGTAATTTCTGTGCTGCATTGCTGCTTACATTCTATAGGAGAGCTTCTATTTCTATGCCTATATCTTTCAAAATATTATGTAAATTGTATTTGATTAGATGAAGTGCATAATGAACATTTGTCACAGAACTGAATCTACATCTGGACTGGAACTCAGCAGTGGAAAATAGCACAGTGGTCTGATAGTCTTTCGGGGGAGGAGTGGGGAAAAAATAAAGCGTTACAAATTAAGGAAGGAGAGTGTAGCTCTGGAGTGTGGACAAGATGCTTGTGTTGATCATGGAGAGAAAACTGCTGCAAGATCTTTTGTGGTCAGAAATGGCAAAGATCTCTGACTTCAAACCTGTTTAGAAACATCTCTGGCAACGTTAACAGCTGGACAGGATTTTCTACAGTACTTGCAGAAAGAAGCTCCTGTGATTGGGTAACTGAAGCCGCGTCCTTGCTGACTTTCTACTGCAGTCTCTCAGTTGCAGCCGGAGCACAACGTGGGCACATAACTTGGAAATTTCTGGAGCTTGATATTATTTCCATTAAAGGTGCTCTGACTGCAGAATTGTTAATGCCCAAAGAAATAACACAGAATTACTTGGCAGTAATGCAGAATCAACTGAAGCATCTTATGCTTGCTGGATGGTGGTGGGACAGATGCAGATTTTTCTGCCTTGCGTACGCCTACGCATCACTGCATAGATGTCATATGCTGAATTTCCCTGTCCCTGAGGAATCATGGCAGCCTCATTTTCTCACTGCAGAGGCTCTTTCTGTTTGTGGTGTCTTATTCCTTTTGCAAAAGATGGAACACGGGTGAATCAAAATGCAGGCCCGTGCCTGTCACTGCAGAAATACACACTGCTGGATTTCTTCACTTTTAAATAGCTTCTTAGCAGAGTCCAACTGCTCTCGTCTCACTTGTTGACCAGGTCCTGCTTCAGTGATCTCCTTTTTTGCAACCTGAGTGCCCCATGGAGGTGAAGGACACAGCCTGAGCTGGCTCCATCAGTCAGCAGAACAAATGGGCTTGCTCTGCCGAACATCGGGCCATCTCAGATTCCACCTCTTTTATAGAGATGAGTGATGAAGAGGGGCTCGTTCCGCTTTGCCGCTGTATTAATACACATCAGGGGCCAGCTCCCGGCACTAAATCACGCTACTGCATACATCTGTTATCGGACTCCTCACCAGTGTGATGAACAAGACTGCAGATAGAGGCTTCCTCGTGTCATTCTTTATAGGATTTTCCTAAAAGAATAAATAGCTCAAATCTCTGCCAACACTCTCCCCTGTCATTGTGATGAATTTAGCTTCTTTCTTAAACATGCAGCTACAAATCTTCCCCTGTCACCTCCCCCGCTACCATCATCCACTGAAAGTTTTGAGTTGAATTTGGCTGAAATCAGAAGATGCTAATAAAAGGAATATGGGATGTGGATGCTGGCTTCTTTCTAGTTACAGGAATGAGAGAAAGGAGCTGGAGATATGTTTGAGACCCAAGCAAACTAAGTTTATTCTGTTGCCTTCTCACGTGTTTTTCTGACACTACTTAAGGGTTTGTAGTTATGTTTTGTTAGAGACCTCTGTATGAATGTCAAAGAACATAAACTACTGTAGGAGAAATGCCACAATCTTTATCATTTTTTATCTTTATCATCTTTAGCATTAAACTTCCGTCATTTGCCGCAGTTTGAGGCTAACTAGCCTGAATATCACAACTGAGTTGTTGAAAAGTAGCGTTTTAGGAAAAGACCTGCATGTTGAGACAAAGGAAAGAACGGGCAGAAAATTCATTTGCTTTTCAGGAAATGACAATTATTATCAAAAATGAGTTGATACACTTGCGTGAGTGTTGAGAGAGACTGGAAATGAAAGTTAGTGCTTTCTGCACTACATGATACATCTGTGTGTGACTCCTAATGCATAGGGCTTTAACAAGGTAAGATCAAAGGTTTAACTGGTGTAATTTGGCCAGAGAATAAGGAAATCTGGAGAAACATTGGCTGTACTAGATTAGATCAAAAGTTTGTCCAATTCAGGGACCAAAAGCCAGTGCCTAGAGAGAAGGAAAGTCTGTGGTGATAAAGGTCATTCAAACTTTCAGCCATCTAAGACTAGGGGCATCAGAATTCATTGATAGTGTCCTTGTGTTCTGTTAGACTCCGTTGTGTTATATTTTTGGTGTGATTTCCTCAGTGGCGTAGCGGTCTGAGAAATAGTGTGTATTTCCTTATTCTCATTGTAATTATTCTCAAGCTTGAAAGGAATCTCAAGAAGATTGTTGTGTCTGTCTTCCATTTGTTAGAGTAGACCACAAGTGTATATGGTCATGAAACACACGGTGAACAACTGTCCATCCCTGTATTGATGTGTTCAGTGTTTGTGGTTATGTGTTTCAGGCACCTACATATGTCGCAGTGCACATGGTAACCAACACTTAATTCAGGTACCACAGTGATGAGTCTGGATGAAAAATCTTCATAAATAGCTCTTGTTTCTCTTTGTATGCATTCGTACTTGTAGAATAAATTTAAATTTTTTAAAAGGTGTCAGCAGCTTCTGAAACTGCTTATCAGAGAACAGTCTCAGTAGTGGCAGTTTAGTGATTCTTGCCTCTCAATTTCTTGCTAATGCTAATACATTTACTCTTTGTCATAGTGTGTGGTACCTCATAATGAGAAGCCAAAGGTGGGGAGGCTGCTAGTGAGTGTCCTTTGTGTAATGTTGGTGGTAATTAATAATTTAAGGATTTTTTACTTGTTTTGTTATTGTTTTTTTATCTGCATATTTCCTCTGGGGTCCAGGTGAAGATCAGTAGGCTCAAAGTAAAACAGGCCATGTAGTGTTATCAGCTGTGTTGTTGTAGATGCATGTGAATGATTCACTGTTTTAGATGACCAAGACTGTTGGGTTCCAGGTCTACTGAATGCATTAACCGCTAATCTCAGCCACTGATACTAGCTTTTTATGTAAACTTCAGAGCAGTCAGTCTTCTAGCTGAGTCTTGCTGTGGCCTTTTTATCGTTCATCCACTACAGAGCAGCAGAGTCAACTTGTAATGAAAGTACACAAACAGTTATTATCTGTTGGGAGAATACAAGGCAAAAGTGATGTGTTGGGTACTGAAGCAGTTACTTGTTCAAAAAAAACCTGTGGTTGCCCAAAAGACTCTTCTGACAATTTCTTGTTTTTATCTTCCTCTGTTCTGCTTGCAATTCAGATTACTGAGAATGGAGTAAACTGTCATATCTCCAGCTTTCTTATAATCATTTTAGAAATTTGGGTTACTGTTCAGTTGAGCTGTGGATCTGCAAATCTTTTCTGCTAATTATATCTTGTTCCATTCTGAACCAGTGATCGTGTTGGGAAAATGAGAATGGATTCCAGCCTAGCATAGCAGGCAGCTTCTTGCTCTAATAGGCTGATTTACCGTATTGAATATATACGGAGTTTCCTGATATTGTCAGTACCAGTGAGCTCTGTTTTCTTCTTTAACTGAGCTTTGCAATCTGGAAATGGCCGATATTTCAGAGACTTTGAAATTCTTGATTTTTCAACAGGAACTTTGACTAATGGAACTTGAAGTTCAGAGTGTGGAAATCATCAGGGCAATGATGCTAATGCCTTCAAGCATTTATGTTTCAAAGAATCTGGAGGGAGCAGAACTTGCAGGAACTCGATAAATAAAACCCTCATATATATAAGTATTGAAGTATATGAGGAGTTTGCCATGAAGTCACTTGTTCTAACATTTTTTTATTTCCTTTTCCTACTCTCTTCCTCTGTTCCCCCTTTTCTGCAATTTTATATTCCAGCAACTTTATCTGTGCAGATGGATGCTGCAGAGTCAGACCTACCAGCAACACCACCATCCCCGAGATCCCAGAACCCTGAGTGGACAGGGAAAATACCAGCACCTGAGAAAGCCACAATTGCTGCCTCCACTAACTTTTTTAAAATGCCACCAGAGAAGAGCCCTGGATACAGCCAAAAGGAAGCATTGCAACTGTAAAAGCTTGCTGGATTTTGGACGTATTTGACTCTGGTGTGTGTCTCCACCAAACATCTTGTTTGGCAATAGACATATCCTCAGTATTGGCGCGTGATGTGCGCCATTACCCAGACAGAATCTGTGTTTAAAAACAGGTAACGAGTGTTGGGACTGCAGTGACTGTTTAAAATGTTCTTGCTGTTGCTGTATTTATTATGCGTTCATCTCCTTACCTGATGCCAACTCATACATGCTGGATTGTGTACAGAATCTTTTGGGTTTCAGATCTTGGATTTTTGTTCACTCTGTGCTTGTTTGCTGCATTTAGCGTTTTCTGGGTGAAAGTTCCCACTGCTGCTCAAGGAGGCAAAATGCACCCCCTGCTTTCTTCTAGGTCAGGAGGATTTCTTGGCTGGGTAATTAGAATGATAACAAGTTAAAATATGTAAGTTGAATTCTGTGTTTGCAGAATGTTTTCAGGCCGTATGTATGAACTTGAACAATGTTTCTTCTAATGAAACAACTACGGTGCATGTCAATTCAGAAATTGCCATTGGCCCACTAGCAGCATGGTCCCTTAGACCTTTTTCCTTCTCTTGTTCTAAATGCCTTTCGTCTTGCTTGTGTATTGCATGTTCTTTCCTAAATTTCCTGGACAAGGATTTGGGAGAACCAGTTGGACATAAATGTGCAAACTGAGGTCATGGATGGGAACCTGGACTTCCAAAACACTTGAAGTATGCTAGAGAATATACCAAACTTCTGTTTCTCAGTGTTTAACTTCAAAAGTGACTGTCAGCATTTCGCAGCACGTTTTCCACTGAAGTTAACAGATAGCTGAATGAAAAAACATTTAAAGTACCGCTTCTGTTCAGAGCACTTTTGGCATTGATCAGACCACAGCTGTCTCATGTTCTTGCTCCCTTCAGAAAGTATTGTCTGCTCTATCTGTTGGAGGTGTCTCCACCTGCTGATGATTGTACTTAACTCTGCAGCATACACAGAAGAGATTCTGTTCTCTATGTAATGCTTCCACTTCGTCCTCTGTTACCTTCTATGTTTCACTATGTCTAGGTAGTGATTTCTCCCTACTTTTCTTGTGTTCTTGATCATATTACGCTTTTCTCTAATTATTCTATTTGCAGCATATTTTGGAGTTCATTTTTAGAATATATACCTGCATAGCATGTGTCAAGGGACCGGTGACCTCACGGGTTCTTAAGTCCTTTAACAATAGGATATATTTGTATGCATACCATTGTTTTTACTTTCCTCACTGGGTGGAGCTTTCAGACAGGACTGTTAAAGCTTTTAAAATTCATTTTGAATATGGAAGTGCACTTAGAACTGTTTTTACTGTTTTTGCAGTGGTTTTAATTGTTTTGCGGTGTTTACCTCTGTTTTATAAATCAGTAGCTGAGGGACAGATTTGGTAGCAAGGCTATATGGTGGTATTTTATATTTAATTATGTGTTAAAATGTTAAATCGTCATAACATGTACAAAACAAAAATGGAATGGCTCAGTCTAAATGCAGATTGACAAATACAGTTCTATTACAGACATACTGCCTATCTCTGATCCCCTAATACCTGCTTATTCTTGGGGAGAGATCCAAATTGGATTTACATTTCGCAGCCCAAGCAAACTGTCAGATCTGTCCATGCAAATCCCTCTCAAAACGTTTTTGTTGTTGTTGTTAGTGGTACATTTTAGAGCTGTTTAGATCAAGAAAAGCCCTTTTATCTTGCTAAAGGAGTACAGGGGTCAGTTTGGATTATGAGACAGGCTGTGAGGGTTTTGTGGAGAGAGGAGTATTCCTGTTTTAAAGTAGTTACTGGATTGTCTTATTTTTTACTTGAAGCACTTGGTTCGGTGGTGCTTGGGAGTTAGTGGAAGAGATCTCAGCCCTGGAAGGGCCAATAGTCTGGAACTGAAAAGTAGTCTCTGGTCTATCTAGGACTTGTAAGCACGTTAAAGGCAAAGATGGTCACCTTCTTGTGACGGTGTGCAGATAAATGTTAGTTTTGGGAACCTTGTAACCTAACCTGCAGGCAGTTTCAATGACAAGGAGTGGTCTTCCTAAAAGAGCGTTTGTGCAATTCAGAGGCTTTTATCTCAAGAAGGATCTTCCAAAACTTCACTTGATTTGAGTCTATTCCCCAGACACAGTCCTGTTTCAATTTAGCTGAAATTTTAAATGGTGGTCTTTTGTGTTCCCCTTTTTAAAACAATTCTAATATTGCATGATGTATAATGAGGATTGTTTGGAGTAGTTCTGCTTTTTCTGTAATCTAAGGACAATTCTAAAACTTTTATGAGAGTTGTTGTGAGGTTTTAGGGAATTAACGGCCCTTCTCTCACTCTTGGGAGAGACACCAGAATTGACATGATTTTTCTCTGGGGGCACTACGAGATAAATTATCATCAGATTTTCCTATTGAGGTCAATAGCGCTGTTCATCTGGTTAAGCCCTTAGTTAGACTGTAAGCTCCCTAGGAGGTCTTACTTGCCTTTAAAGGTTGAATGTATCTGTGGCACTACTGAAGAGCAACTGTAGCAGGCCTTGTCTTGATAAATAGTGTTTCCTGCAACTGGAACTTCCTGAAAGTGAGGGGAGACTCAAATTCTTGCAGCTGCCCTGTCTTTAGCATTTCTATGTTAGACTCCATTTGTAGGTCAATCAGGCTCTTGATCAAATTTGATTCTCCTGGCTGGCAAACAACCTAAATGAATCACATGTCATGTTCTATCTTATTACTGCAGGGTGTTTATCTAAATTCATTGTCATACTTCAGTACCTTGATTCAGATTTCAGTATTTGCAGCATTCTTAGATGAATGAAGTAGGCTTGTTGTTTTGCAATGCTCACTTGTATTCCACTTCTTGTCCACCAGGACTCCCCAGTTATTTCCAGATCTGTCTTCCTCTCCAGTTGATCTTCAGTCAGTGTCTTACACAGGGCTAGTCTGTCCCAGATGCAAGAATCTTTACCTGCCTTTGGGTGAGATTCAGGAGGTTTTTGTCTGCTTACTCACTCAATCTGTCAAGGTTCTTCTGGGTGGTACCCCCCACCCTCTTGCATGTCAGCAACTCTGCAGTATTCCTGTTTTTCTGTTATCATTGAGAGTATGTTCTGTCTCTTTCTCCATATCACTCATGAAAACACAGAATACCATCAACCTCAGTATTATTTTCTGAGGCACGCTTTTCATAACTTGCTACCATGTAGACTTCAAACCATTGGTCATTCTTCAAGTCTGAGAGGTCAACCAGTTCCTCACCAACCTTCCTACTGGGCTGCACCCAGAGCTCCCCAACACAGCTTGTAAGGATGCTATGAGAAACTACATCAAGAGGTTTGCTGAAGTCAATGTAAGCAGCATCCACTGCCCTCCACTGGCATTTCATTCTAGAAGGCAGTCAGATTCATACCTCATTACATCTGACTGCCTCTCCTAGCCACCTTCTTGTCCTTTGAATGCTTGAAAATGACTTGCAGAACTTGCTCATTAAACTTAGGAGGGGCAGAGGTAAGGCTCACTAGCCTATCGTTCCCAGGTCCTCCTCGTTGTATTTTTATAAAGTGGCATAATGTATTCTCCTTCCTACGACTGTCACTGGGGACATCATGCAGTTGCTACAGGTTTGCAAAGTGATAAAGACCAGCTCATAATGACATTCTTATGCAAAGAGGGCTTTATTTATGTTCAAGATTGTGTACATGTAGTAGAAGAGAAAGCCTGAGCTGGGAGGAGAACATTTAGTCGTTATTCTTTGCACATTTCTTGTAGCTCCAGTGAGCTTTAGCGAGGCTTAAGTTCCAGTTTGGTAGATACTGGAGGAGTGCAAATTAAAGAATGAATTGATGATTTTAAGGTAAGGTATAGTAAAGAGTGAAGGAGGCAGGAAAAAGGTAGTTGGAGAGAAACTCATAAGAGGCTGGGACTAGTGCTACTGAATGATAGATTAGCTTCATGATTGTACTATGCAGAGGTGTGTCTTGCCAGCATTCCTGAATAATGATATTGAGATGCTTAGTGCTGCCCTTCAAACTGTAGAAGCTCTCTCTGTTACTTGGAGGATGTTGCAGACAGCTGCTCAGTGGGCAGAGAATGAGAAAGAAATCAGTGAAGAACAGTCGTTGAGAATCTTCTTTATTGTAATTGCCCTCTGCACTGAATAAAGAAGATGCTTCAAT